>NC_140079.1:38262878-38911259 GCF_964194135.1 Talpa europaea
TTATCTTTTTTGATTAAGATAAAACTGCTTTTAAATGGGAGCACACATTACTTTGTTCTTGGAACCCATTCTTCTAAGAGAAGCAACCATGATTTCTTTTTTTTTTAATTTTAAATATATTTTACATCATTTTTCATTTTTGTACAATGTATGCTTTTTCCTCTCATGTGTATTCCTGGTAAAATTCCCACCACCCATTCACCCGTGTCCTATCACCATAGTTCCTTGGGCTCTTCCCACCCGTTTTGAGTCCTCCCTCCTCCTCTCCTGTAGTATGTCTCTGATTTATAGCTGCCTGTTGATTTTTATTTTTAAATTATTATAATTACTTTTTTTCCTCTGATCCCTTCTTTGCTTCCTCTATATTCCTCCTATAAGTGAAACCATATTTTTCTTTTTCCTTTTGACTTATTTCACTGAGCACAATCCCTTCCAGCTCCTCCCATGTTGCTGTGAATGGAACATTTTCAATAATAAACTATATTTTGGCACACAAGTCAACTGTCAACAAAACTACAAAGATTGAAATCATGTGGTATTTTTCTGACCATGTGGCCATAAAAGTATAAATCAACTATTAATGAAGACCTGTAGAAAACATAAGTAATGGAGACTAAAATTTATGCTGCTTAATTGTTATTGGATAAAAGATGAAATTAAAGGTGACATTAAAATACATTAATGAAAATGAGGACACAAGCTATCAGAACTTATGGAATATAGCAAAATTGGTATTAAGAGGTGAGAAAAACAGTGCAATATAAGCCCACATTAAAAAGTGAGAAAATTGGGGCCTCCCTGGTGACACAAGTGGTTAAGCACCGCACTATGAAGCTGTCCGCAGACTCTGCAGCACGAGTTCAATCTTCGGCCAGCCAGGGAGCAACCCACATGGCGCAGCAGACCTCTCCTGACTTGCCTGATGCTCCCCTCAGCAGTGTACTTCAGTCAATCTGCCTGTTCTGTTCCCCACTCTGTCTCTGGTGAATCCTCTCACTCCCTCACCCCACATCTCTGGCCTGTATCCCAGCTCTTGTATGCATAAATAAATAAATCTTTAAAAAAAAGTGATAAAATTCCCCCCAAAAAACAACTAAATAGCACATATAAAGCAAGTTGAGAAAGAGGAACAAGCAAGACGAGGCTAGGAAAAGGAAGGCAATAACAAAATTAAGAATAGATGCCCAGAAGACTTGTCAAAATAAGGCTGTCAGGAAAATATCTCTTCATGTATATACATGCAGAAAACAATAAAATACCTCATATATTTTGCATCAACTTATCATTCAATGATTCTTGATAACCCACACATCTGTATTATTGAAGGTGGATGTACAAATGTCCATGATGCTGACAGAGTTGGGGTGGGGAGGGCAGAGCTGACAGACAACATAGCTCAGGTGGAGCGTGTAACAAGGACAGAGCAGGAAAGAGTGGAGGGTCAGGATTTCTGGATGCACACATCTCTAGAAGTAGAGGGGAGTGGAGGATCTACACTGTGTTTGGACTTTGAGTCCTGAGAATTTTCACAGCCTGGTTTGGCAGATGGAGGTCCTGTTCCCCACCCCTTGAAAAATCACGAACATTTATTTCCAGCACGTCAAGCCTCAGCCTCTATAAGCTACAAATTTCATCCTAATTCCCCTTGACTCCTAGATCACTGCTGGTGATCACAGCAAGAACCACCACCCTGTCTCCCCTAGGGAACATTGACTGCTGGGAAGGCATGGCCCTGAAGACTAGGGCTGCTGGCAGCTAGCTTAACAACTCAGAAAGAACATGGCCCCCTCCCACAAGCTTCCCTGTTTTCCTAATCCACTGAATATGTGTGAATGCCACTTCTATAAATAGCACTGACTAATGAACAGGAATTGAGCCGTCAAGCCTAGGGTTGTAGATGGCTAGATTGGTGATCCTGAAAAGCATACTCCCACCCAAACTACTGAGACTTTCCTGAACTTCTAGTGTACTACAGCTTGGCAAAATGCACTGCTTACATAAGGAACATTGACTGCTCTGAAGGCACTAAGCTGATACAACTGGGACAGTCGACTACCAGTCCTGAAAGGTATCTGCCCTCCCCCACCCAAATTCCTGGGCTTCCTTTGTTCATGGCCCACTGCAGCTGGACAAGCACTCCCCAAAATAACACTGGCTGAAGCACCAGTCCCTCCTCCTCAGTCTTGATAGCCAATTATAACCTTACTAGTGCCTAATATGCAATTTTTCTTATGGTGCCTGCCTGTACCTCAAGCCCACAACTTTGTGGCCAATCTGCTCATGCCAGAATCTCAGGGGAAAGAAAATGCCAGCAAAACTTGTTAAAGCCAGAATTAGGCTGGAGCCGAGGAATCAGAGTCTGGGGTTTTGGGAGAATACCCCCAGTTACCTGCCCTGACCAGTCATAAGCATAGTATGATTAAAGGTCACTCCCTTGGCTCAAGTGGATGGAGTACTGAATGATGCTTATAATCTTAGCAGTTTTCTGCAGCAAACTATATACCTCCATATTTGGTTCTCATATTGTAGGCTGGGTTTTTGTACCACAACTCTGTGATAACACTTGACTTCAAATCATTCTATTGATGACAGCTTTCAATTATATGAAAACAAAAACAGTATTCAAAACTCTGTACCTACAAATCTAGCATCAGATAATGACAACAGGAGTGGGAAGGAAAACAATGTAGTTTAATCTGTAAAAATAATCATAGAGCATTAAACAGAATGAGCAGACAGAGAAACTCCCTCCAATCAATAGATCAAGACAAAACTGTTTAGTCAGAAGACTTCTGTGCAACATTCTTAATGATGCTTACTGAAATTTAAAAAATGGATTTTAAAAAAGAGAAATGCAACAAGAAAATATGAAAAATCTCCAAAAGAAGTCAGAAATAAAGAATGCAATAGTTGAACTTAAAAATACAAGGACTCATCAGTAGACTCAAGGAGGTTGAGGAACAAATCAGTGAGACCTAAGGTAGGATAGTAGAAATCATCCAAAGAGATCAACAAAAACAGAACAGTATTAAGAAAAATGAAGACAACTTTAGAGATGTAAGGGAAAACAAGAGGAAAAAAGTCCACATCATAGTGGTTTAAAAAAAAAAAAAAGAGAAATCCTATTTGAAGAAATAATAGCTGAGAACATCCCCAAACTCTTGAAGGAAGCAAACATCCAGATCCAGAAAGCTCAGTGTTTTTAACAAAATAAGCTCATACAGATACAACCAGACACATTATAATTAAAATGAATAAAAATAAAGGTAATGGGGGAATTCTAAAGGCAGGTAGAGAAAAACAAAAAGTCACATAGAAGGAAATCCCCAGAAGACTACCATCAAATTTCTCACTGGAAACCTTACAGGCCAGAAGGTAATGGTATGTTGCATTCAACATGATAAAAGGTAAGAAAAACTGTAATCCAAGAATCTTCTATCCAGGTAGGCTTAAACTCAGAATTGAAAAGAGAGAGACAGAATTTTGCAAACAAACAACTGTGGAAGGAATTCATCATCTCTAATGCAGACTTGCAAAAAGTATTAAAGCAAAAAGAAACTCTAATTAGAAGCAACAAGTATCTAAAAACAATAAATATGGGGAGAGGAGAACAAAAATGGGAGACTTGTTTAAAGAACTCAAATGGCTATTTTCAATTTAAGAAAGTTTGCAAGTACATAACACTGTATACAAACCACATCATTATCTCAAACAAAAATACCTAGAAGAAATAAAGGAGATGATAAAAAAGAATCCAAGCACCAAGCAAAAGCTAGCTTTCAAAATATAAGGGATGGGAATGAGGACAAAAGAACAGAGACTTATTGCAAAAACACCCAGAAAATACATAACAAAATGGCAATAAGTACTTATATATCAATAATTTCCTGAACATCAAATACCTGTACTCACAAATCAAAAGACACAAAGTGGGTGGTTGCATCAGAACACAAAACCCAAAATCTGCTGTCTCTAAGAAATCTATATGTGTTCCAAAATAAACATAGTCTCAAAGTAAAAGTTTGAAAAACAATCCAGTAAGTAAATTACAACCTAAGCATTTCAGGACACTCATACATATATCAGATAGAATAAACTTTCATCTAAAAAAGATATTAAGAGACAGGGTATACAATATATAATTATTAAAGGAGCAATTTATCAGGAAGACATAACAATATATACATACCAAATGAAAAAGCACTAAAATATGAAAAGCAACTATTTACAAACCTAGAAAGAGATAACATTAACATAATAGTACTAGGTGACTTCAACATCCTGATTACATCAATGGACAGATCAACTAGACAGAATATCAACAAAAAACCAATAGCCTTACATGAGGAATTACACCTCATGTAGATGGGCATAGTAGAACATTATAGGGTATCACAACCAAGTAAAGTCAAATACACCTTCTGAAGTGCGCATGAGACATTACTCAGTATAGACAAACATGTTGGGTCACAAAACAAGTATCTATATATCCATGAAGATGGAAATCATATCAAGTATCTTCTCTGATCACAACGGTATCAAATTAGAAATCAATCACATACAGCATGAATAGCTAAAATAGGTGGAGACTAAGCAAAATGCTATTGTTAACTACTAAGTGAATAATAAAATCAAGGAGAAATAAAAACATAACTTGAGAGAACTGAAAATGAAGACACTATCAGAACATATGGAGGCAGCAAAAGCAGTACTAACAAGAAAATTTACATATATTACATTCAGTAATATATGTCCATATAAAGAATCAAGAAATATATCATCAAGCAATCTAACCCTACACCTTCAGAAACTAGAAAAAGAAAAATAAATGAATTCAAAACTAGTAGCTGAAAGAAAATAAAAAAAACACTAGAATTCAAATAAATTTTATTTTTTAATTTTTTGTTCCCTAATCTATTTTATTTTATTGCTTTTTTTTCTTATATCATTGTTCATTTTGTACAATATTTGATTTCTCCCCTTAGGTGTAGTCCCCATAACTCTCCCACTACCACAGCACATGTGAACTGTCACCACAGGCCTTTGAGCTTTTACTTCTCATGTTTTGACCCTTCTCTCTCCCCCTCTCTTATTGTATGTCTTAGATCTATGGTTTGCCTGTAAGTTTTGTCTTTTTCCTGACCCTTTGTTTGGTTCCCCTATACTCCACCTATAAGTGAAAACATCCTATATTTTTCTTTTTCCTTCTGATTTATTTCGTTTAGCTTAATTCCTTCCAGCTCCATCCATGTTGATGCAAATGGCATGAGTTTATCATTTTTATCAATGAATAGCATTCCATTATGTATATATATAGCACATCTTCTTGATCCATTCATCAGTCTTAGGGCATTTAGCTTCTTTCCATACCTTAGCTATTGTAAATAGCGCTGCAATAAATATAGGAGTACAGATTCCTTTCAAATTAGTGTTTTTGTGTTCCTTGTTTCAATTCTTAGGAGTGGAATCACTGGGTCATATGGTAGCTTCATTTTTAGTATTTTGAGGGTCCTACACACAACTTTCCAAAGTGGCTGGACCAGTTTACATTTCCACCAACAGTGTAAGAGTTTTCCTTTCTCTCCATATCCTTGCCAGTATTTGTTGTTGCCAGTTTTTTTTTTTTTTTAATATGGACCATTCTCACTGGTGTGAGGTGGTATCTCATTATGGTTTTGAATCGCATTTCTCTAATTACAGGTGCTGATGAACATTTTTCATTTACCTGTTGGCCATTTGTATTTCTTCTTTAGAGAAGTGTCTTTTTAGTTCTTTTGCCCATTTTTTTGACTGGGTTGTTTGATTTGTTTTTGCTGAGTTGTGTAAGCTCTTGTGGATCTTTGATATCTGTCCCTTATCCATTGTATGGTGTGCAAATGTTTTTTTCCCATTCAGTAGGTTATTTCTTCATTTTGGTTACTGTCTCTTTTGCTGTACAGAAGATTTTTAGTTTTATGTTGTTGCAGATGTTTATTGTTTTCTTCATTTTCTTTGCCTCTGAATATGAGTTCTCAAAGATGTTTCTGAAGTATATGTCATGTGGTGTTTTGTCTGTTTTCTTCATATATTTTATGGTGTCAGGTCTTACATTCAAGTCTTTTATACATTTTGAGTTTTTTTGTGTATGGTGTGAGGTAATAGTCTAGTTTCATTCTTCTGAATGTGGCAGTCTAGTTTTCCTAGTCCCGTTTATTGAAGAGACTATCTTTGTTCCAGTGTATATTCTTTGCTCCTTTGTCACAGGTTAGTTCACCATCTATGTGTGGCTTTATTTCTGGGTTTTCAGTTTGATTTCTTTAGTCTGTGTGTTTGTTTTTGTTCCAGTACCATGCTGTTTTTATTATCATGTCTTTAAAGTATAGTTTGAAGTCTGGGAGTGTAATGCCACTATTCTTCCTCCTTTTAATAAGGAGAGTTTTGGCTATTTGAGGTTTTTTTCATATGAATTTCAGCAATATTTGTTCTATTAATAGAATTTTTAAATCACAGCACAAAAGTTCATTAAAATCAAGATCTGGTTAATTGAAAAGATAAACAAAAAAACATTTAGTGAGGCTCATTAGGGGAAAAATGAGTAAACTAACAGATAGAATAAGAAATGAAAGATAAATTATAACAGAAATACAAGTGATTGTAGGGAATACCAAGGACATTTTATGCCAACAAATTAAATAATCTACAGAAATGTAAAATTCTTAGGAGCATACAACCTCCAAATTGAATCAGGAAGAAAGAGAAAATTTAAATAGAACAATTACAAGCAAGGAAATTGAAACAGTTATTATAAATCTCCCAAACAAACAACAATCCATAACCAAATATGGCTTCACTGCTGAGTCCTACCCTTCAAAGATGAAATAATATCTACAATTCTTAAGTTTTTCCAAAAAACATTGAAGAAGAGGATACATTTTATAGGGCCAAAGATACCCTGACAAGGTTATAACAAAAAGAAAACTATAGACCAAAGACTATAGAGGACTATATAGTCCCCTGACTAAAGAGGAAGGGAATGGACATGCCACACTCCTAGACTTCAAACTATACTACAAAGCCATAATAATCAAAACTGCATGGTACTGGAACAAGAACAGACACAGACCAATGGAATCAAATAGAAAACCCAGAAATAAACCCACAGATTTATGGACAACTAATCTTTGACAAAGGAGCAAAGAATATACAATGGAATAAAGAACTGCTACATGCAAAAAAATGAAGCTAGACTAAATACCTCACAGCATGCACAAAAACCAACTCAAAATGGGTTAAAGAACTAGACGTAAGACCTGAAACCATAAAATATATAGAAGAAAAAAATAGGCAAGACACTACTGACATACACCTCAATAACATCTTTAAAGACACATTATCCAGAGCAAAGATAGTGAAAGAAAGGATAAACAGCTGGGCCTAAATCAAATTAAAGAGCTTCTGTATAGCAAAAGAGACATTAACCAAAACAAACAGACACCTCACTGATTGGGAGAAAATTTTTGCACACAATACTAATGATAAGGGACTGATCACAAAGAACTGGCAAAATTCAACCAAAACAAAAATCACAAAAATCTACAAAGAGCTGAAGCGTCTCAACAAAAACAAAGTAAACAATCCAGTCAAAAAATGGGTAGAAGAGCTAAAAAGGAACTTCTCCAAAGAGGAAATGCGAATGGCCAACAGGCATATGAAAAAATATTCAGTGTCATTTGGGAAATATTCAGTGTCAATCAGGGAAATGCAAATCAAAACTACAATGAGATACCATCTTATACCAGTGAGAATGGCACATATTAAAAAAAACTAGCAACAGCAAATGTTGGCGAGGGTGTGGAGAAAACGGAACTCTTCTGCACTGTTGGTGGGAGTGCAAACTGGTCCAACCACTATGGAGAGCTGTGTGGAGATTTCTGGACCTACTAAACATAGAGCTTCCATATGATCCAGCAATTCCACTCCTATGTATTTACCCAGAGACACTGAAACATAATTACAAAGGGCACCTCACCCATATGTTTATAGCAGCACAATTTATAATAGCTAAGCTATGGAAACAACACAAATGCCCCAAAATAGATGGCTGGCTCAAGAAGATGTGGTATATATACACAATGGAATATTACTCAGCAATCAAAAAAGATAAACTTGTGCCATTCACAGCAATATGGATGGAGCTGGAAGGGATCATGGTCAATGAAATAAGCCAGAAAGAAAAAGAAAAATACCAGAATATCAGGGGATAAATAAGTAATTATAATAAAGTGAAAATAAAAGCAACTATAAACCAGAGACATTTTTCAGGAGGGTAGGAGTAGGAACAAAACAGGGGTGGGAAGAGCACAAAGGACTATGGTGATGGTACATGGGTGAATTAGTGGTGGGAATTTCATGGGGACTATAACTGAGATGAGAAAGCACATATTGTACAAAAATGAAGTATGATGTAAATATATAAAATTTAAAAAAATAAGATAAAAATAAAAATATAAAAACAAAAATACTCAATATTTTTTTTGAAAATCATATTAGACAGTCCAGTAAAAGAATCATACACCATGACAAAGTATGATTTATTCCCGGGATTCAAGAATGGTTTAATCCACAATTCAATGTCATCACCACATTAACAAAAGAAAAGATAAAACTCATATTAATATAAATAGATGCAGAGGGTGTATTTGCCAAGGTCCAACATCCATTTCTTATAAAGTTGTCCAATAAATGGTGACAGAAAGAACATACTTCAATAAAGACCATGTATGTCAAACCTAGAGCTAACATCATACTCATTGGTGAAAAACTGAAAGATTTTCCTTTAAATCAGGTGCAAGACAAAGATCCCAATCTCATCATTGATATTCAACATAATATTGTAGCCATAGGTAGAGAAATTAGGCAAGACAAAAAAATAAGAGGGATCCAAATAAAAAATGACACACATGGAAACACACATGGTGACACACATGGAAAACCCTAATGACTCCACTGGGAAAACTATTAGATTTGTCTAAAAGAAAGCTATTTTAAAAATAACTCAGTATATTAAGTTGATAGGCTACAAAATCAATATGCAAAAAGTCTTTTGCATTTTCTGTGCAAACAATAAACTAAAACAGAAAATTTTTAAATCCAATTGGTAATCTCATCAAAAATAATTAAGTAATGTGTGTGATAAGTTAAAATGGTAATAGAAGCTGAACCCCACAGAGCAGTGTGCATGTCTCTCACTATGCTGTGCCCTGAAAACCACAATGTCTAGTTAGCATTTGCTGAATGCTCTTTGTTGGATATTTGTTTAACGCATCTATAATTGCCTTTAACTAAGAAGTATCTTGTAGCAAAGATTAAAGTTTGTTTTCAAGCTATAATTGCTGTGTATGAATAAAAGAGTTTTGATAAATGAAAATAAATAAATAAATAAATAAATAAATACCTAAGAGACCTCAGAAAGCTCTGGCTGGATCCTGGAAATAGACCCACTGGTGGTCGCCTTCATTAGAATTCAGTAAGCCCTGGGAATGGACCAAGAAGAAGACCTGTGATAGTAAGCCTCCAAGCGTGATGAGCTCTAGGTCAGGTCCTGCAAGCAGCTCCCAAAAACGTAGGCATTGGCAGAATTCAGTAAACACTGGAAAGGACATGGAAGCAGACCATGTAACTGTAAAAGCTAGCATCCCACAGGCCTCAGCAGGCTCTGGAATAGGTCTGGAAGTAGCCCTTCCAGAGGTTGTTGGCAGAATTCAGCAAGTCCTAGGACAGGTCCTAGAAGTAGGCCCATGATAAGCCCCTGTAGAACTCATCATATCTGAGGAGAGTCCTAGAAGCAAGCCTTATATGTATGTGTATGTCTGTGTGTGTGTGTGTGTGTGTATCCCTATACAATCCTTATCAAAGTTTCAATGGAATTTCTCAAAGTATAGATCAAATATTACTGACATGTATATGAATCCACAAAAGACCTTGAGCCAAAGTGCCTTGACAGAAAAGTAGAGATACATAGATATCACACTTCCAGATTTGCTCCCTTAACACGGGCACAACTAAATTGACATTTCTCCAAAGATATACAGATGGCGAATAGGCACATAAAAAATGTTCATCATCATTTATTGCTGAGGAAATACAAATCAAAAGCCTAATGTTCCACTTCACACCCATGAGTTTGGCCCATTTCGAAAAGAGCAGAGAAAAATCCCTTTTTGAGGGGGAGGGGAAAGCAGCCCTGGTACACTGCTGTTGAATTATATAGACTATTCCAGACTCTATGAAAAACAGTATGGATGTTTCTCAAAATATTAAAATATATATGCCATATGATCCAAAATTTCCTCTCTAGGTATCTATCCTAACAATATAAAAACACTAATTGGAAGGGATATATGCATTCTAATATTCACTTCAGCATATTGACAATAGCCAAACTATGGAAACAACCTACATACCCAAAGACAGGTAAGTGGTAAAGAAGATGTGATATGTGTGTGTGTGTGTGTGTGTGTACACAATGGAATATTACTCAGCTATATACATATATATGTAACATGAAATCCTAGTGTTGTCTAGCCTTTGGCTTGAATGGTTGAACCTGGGATAGATATACTTATGTTTTCTGCATTCCCGACTCTGTTACTACCACAGTTGCTATTAATAAATCCTGTGGGATTCTCTCCCAGTTGCCTAGTTGGCAATGGCATATGCCCCAGATGGTGTTGAAAATTATCTAGGGAGTTGATGGATCTTTGAAGGATCTTTCCTGAACAGACTTCAAAAGTTTCCATGTAGGGCCTCTCCTGTTGGCACAAGTGGTTGAGTGCAGCTGTCCGCAGCCTTTGCAGTGCCAGTTCAATCCTGGCTGGCCAGCGGGTAAGGGTACCACATGGCGTGGCAGACCTCTCCTGTCTCGCCCACTGTTCCCCTTAGCCTGCCTGTTCTGTTCCCCACTCTGTCTCTGGTGAATCCTCTTACCCTCCCCCACATCTGGCCTGTACCCCGGTTCTTGTATAAATAAATAAATAAATCTTAAAAAAAAAGTTTCCATGTAAAAGTGTCACCACTCAGTGCCCTAGTCATCCCCTACCATGTTAGTCATGGTGCCTGGGGAGTCCCCTTTCTGAGTAGATGAAGAATGAGTTCCTTCAGGGAACATCCTGAGGACTTAATAGGAAGATGAGAACTTACATGATCCATGCCATCCAAACTAGCACCCATTAGAATGAGATTATCCAACAAGTGGCACATGATTTTCAAGGACCACATGTCTCTGGAAGACTGAAATCTATGGTGGGATGAACTTGGAGCTTTATTACCAATAAAGCAGAATTTCTTCCCCCTTCCTTTCTCTACACATTAAGACTATACTCTCCCACCCTCACTCACCCTCACTGGCATGGATATTTGTTTTTAAGAATCATCTTAATGAAAACTCAGTTCTGAAAAAACAAAAACAAAACATGATCTTACTACATGCTCACTACAATAGACTTGTTTAAGTCTAAAATTACACATAGATCAAAAGTAAAAGAATTGTTTAAAAAGTCATCCAAATAGTAGGCAGAAGAGCAGGAATGGATACACTAATATCAGACAAAAATAGAGACCGAGGGTGCACAGAAGTGCCCTCCTGATTCCCCATCTTAGATCAGGGACCTTTGGCATGTTCGCAACACACCTAGACTGCGTGGAGCTGGGAAAGGGCTACGTTCACAGCCAGAGGTGAGCTGAAGCCCCTACAAGTCAGTCCCCACCTGGCCACCAGAGCCCAGAGGGGGATCCAGTCAGCACCCTGGCAGACCCACCGAGGGTGCACTGAAGTGCCATCCCATCTCGCCATTTTAGATCAGGGAACTTTTGTGTGTCTGCAACACACCTAGACTGCGTGGAGCTGGGAAAGGGCTGTGTCCACAGCCAGAGATGAGCTGAAAAGCCCCCACAAGCCAGGCCCCATCTGGCTGCCAGAGCCCAGAGGGGGATCAGACAGCCCCAGGGCAGACCACGGGCAGACAGATGGGCACTCCCTACTCCCCATCTTAGATCAGTGACCTTTGGTGTGTTCGCAACACACCTAGACTGTGTGGAGCTGGAAAAGGGCTGCACCCACAGCCAGAGGTGAGCTGAAAAGCCCCCACAAGCCAGTGAGCTGAAAAGCCTCCACAAGCCCGGCACTCTGGGTATCAGTCGGAGCCCAGATGGGGATCCAGCGATTTGGAGTGCAGCGGGCAATCCTGCTACCACAGTGTAGACTGTGGGACCATAAGACCATCCTTGGAATTAAATAAATACAGAAGAAGGAGGTTCTCTGTGACAGCAACCACTAACATATTCACAGTACTACTGCTCTACCAGAATTCAGACAGTTTTTGACTCTATTGGACCACTAGTTCCTGACATCCCAGAAAGAGCACACCAAAAAGATGTCAGCCAGTACCAGAGACACAGTGTGCCAATGCATAGGACAAATTAGAAAACAAGCAGCTGGGAGAAGAAAAACTACATGCAACCAAGCAAGTCCTCGGAAAAAGACACACCACAAAAAGAAAACCACCCACCAGATTGCAACAACAGTGACTTGGAAGAACTTCTGAGCCTTCCAGAAAGTGAATTAAAAATTGCCATGATTAAAAAAACTGACAGAAGTCATTGAGGAAAACAACAATCAGAAGAATGAAATGAGTCCCTACAGAGGAAGTGAAGGAAATGCAGGAGATCAAAGGATTAATGGAAGAGATAAAGAACTCTGGGAAAGGCAGTGATAACAGAATAGATGAAATGGAAGAACAAATAAGCACTCTCTAAGACACAGAAATAAAAAGAACCAAAACAGAAAAGGAAAGAGAAGCACAAATGAAAAAGAATGAAGAAAGACGTTGGGAACTATCTGACTCCATGAGGAAAGGAAATATAAGAGTTATAGGATTCCCAGCAGAGAAGAGAGAGATCTAGGAACACAGAAAATATTCAAGGAAATAATTGAAGAGGACTTCCCAAATGTGAAGAAGGAGCTGAAAATAGACATACAAGAAGCAAGAACACCACCAAAATTCCATGATGAAAGGAAAAATACAGCAAGACACATAACAGTAAAGCTCTCAAGAATCCAAGACAAAGGAAAAATAATGAAGCTAACAAGAGGGAAGATAACATACAAAGGAAAGATAACATGCAAAGGAAAACCAATCAGGCTGACATTAGACTTCTCCAAAGAAACACTACGGGCAAGGAGAGAGTGGAGGGACATAGTCAACAGACTCCAAGACAACAAATGCCAACCAAGAATACTCTGCCTGCAAAGCTTTCCTTCCTCTATGAAGAAAGAATAAGGACCTTCCCAGACAAACAGAAATTCTGGAATTTCATTATGACTAAACCCCCACTCCATAAAATACTACAAGGAGTCCTAAAGCCAGAACCAACAGAGGGATGAATAACAACAAAAGAAGGCCAAAAAAAAAAGAAAAGAAAAAAAAGTTATTAAAAGAATAAATAAATAAATAAAATCGAAGGAAATGTTGTAGAGCAACCCCGATTAACTCAGGACATCACTTCCCCCTAACAGAAAGACAAACAAAATGGCAAATACAGATGCTGACATATCAATATTAACTCTAAATGTAAATGGAATAAACTCTTCATCAAAAAGACACAGAGTCGCAGGCTGGATTAAGAAAAAAAACCCAACCTTTTGCTGTCTCCAGGAAACACATTTAGCTACAAAACATAAAAGTAGATTCAAAGTAAAGGGATGGAAAACAATCCTACAAGCAAATGGACCAAAAAAGAAGGCAGGAACAGCTATACTTATATCAGATAAAACAGATTTCAAACTCAAAAAGGTAAAAAGAGACCCTGACAGTCACTACATTATGATCAAGGGGACACTATTCAAGAAGAAATAACACTCATTAACATATACTCACCAAATGAAGGAGCACCAAAATATATCAGACACTACTATAATCTCTGAAAACAGACATCAGAGAAAACACGTATGTAGTAGGAGACTTCAACACACCACTATCAACAATAGATAGACCAATGACACAAAAAATATGTAAAGACACTAAGCCTCTAAATAAGGATCTAGAGCTCATGGGCTTAACAGACATCTATAGAACACTAAACCCAAAAAAATCTGAGTACACGTTTTTCTCAAGAGCAGAAAAATCATTCTCCAGGATCGATCACATATTGGGACAGAAGACAAACTTCAACAGATACACCAAGACTGAAATCATACCAACCATCATCTCTGAACAAGAAGGCATCAAACTAGAAATAAACCATAAAAAGAAGGCAAGGAAGTCTCCTACCTCATGGAGATTGAAACCACACTACTAGAAGAACACTGGACTAATGAGGAGATCAAAGAAGAAATTGAAAAATACTTTGAGTTGAATGACAAAGAGGACACCAATTTCCTAAATGGGATGCAGCAAAAGCAGTAATAAGAGGAAAATATATAGCAATAGAGGCTCACATCAAGGAACAAGAAAGAACTCAAAGAAACAACCGAATCTCAAAGCTCAAAGAACTAGAAAAAGAACAGCTAAAACCAGTAGAAGAAAAGAAATAATCATCAAAGCAGAAATAAATGAAATCAAAACTAAAAAAACAATCCAAAAGATAAATGAAATCAAAAGTTGGTTCTTTGAAAAAATAAATAAAATAAACAAACCCCTAGCCAGGCTCACAAAGGAAAAACGGGAGAAAGCACAAATAAATAGGATCACAAATGAAAGAGGAGAAATCACAACAGACACAGCAGAAATAAAAAACATAACCAGAAACTACTGTGAATAGTTATATGCAAACAAATTCAACAATCTAGAAGAGATGGACAAATTCTAACAACTCTACAATCACCCAAAGCTAGATAAAGAAGAAATAGAACACCTAAACGGACCAATTACAAGCAGCAAAACTGAAATGGTAATCAAAAACCTCCCCAAAACAAAAGCCCAGGACCTGATGGATTTACAAATGAATTATACCAAACTTTCAGAAACGAATTAGTGCCTATCCTGCACAAACTCTTTCAAAAAATTGAGAAGGGGTAACACCAAACACGTTCTATGAAGCCAGCATTACACTAACACCAAAACCGAACAAGGACAACACAAAAAAGAAAACTACAGGCCAATCTCTCTAATGAACACTGATGCAAAAATCCTCAATAAAATCCTTGCCAACAGAATCCAACAATGTATCCATAAGATAATTCACCACGACCAAGTAGGATTTATTCCAGGGACACAAGGATGGTTCAACATCTGAAAATCAATCAATGTAATCCAACACATCAACAAAAAGAAATATAAACACCATAAGATAATATAAATAGATGCTGAGAAAGCTTTTGACAAAGTACAACACCCATTTATGATAAAGGCCCTTGAAATTCTCAGGATACAAGGAACATACCTCAACATCATAAAGGCCATATATGACAAGCCCATAGCCAGTATCAATCTCAAAGGCGAAAAGCTGAAAGCATTTCCATTAAGATCTGGAACATGACAAGGATGTCAATTCTCACCACTGCTTTCAATGTAATACTGGAAGTCCTAGCCAGAACAATAAGACAAGAAAAAGACATACAAAGAATCCAAATAGGGAAGGAAGAAGTTAAATTATCACTATTTGCAGATGATATGATAATATACATGGGGAACCCCACAAACTCCACAGAAAAATAATTAAGCTAATCAATCAGCTTACTAAAGTAGCAGGATACAAAATCAACATGCAAAAATCAGTAGCCTTCCTATACACAAGCAATAAATCTGAAGAAGAAGAAATCAAAAAAACTATCCCTTTTATGATTGAAACAAAAAAAACCCCAAAAACTTGGGAATAAATCTAACAAAAGAGGTAAAGGACCTATACAAAGAAAACTATAATACACTGTTAAAAGAAATAGAAGAAGACACAAAGAAATGGAAAGACATCCCCTGCTTATGGATTTGAAGAATTAACATTATCAAAATGGCCATCCTACCAAAAGCAATATACAGATTCAATGCTATTCCAATAAAATTTCAATGACAGTCTTCAAAGAAATCGAACAAATATTCATGAAATTCATATGGAATCACCAAAAGGCCAAATAGTCAAAGCTCTCTTGAAAAAAAAAAAAAGGAAGGAAATGGAGGTATCACACTCCCAGATTTCAAACTATATTACAAAGCCACAATAATCAAAACTGCATGGTATTGGAACCAGAACAGACACACAGACCAATGGAACTGAATAGAAAACCCAGAAATAAATCCACAGATTTAGGGTCAACTAATCTTTGATAAAGGAGCAAAGAATGTGCTTTGGAGCAAAGAAAGTTTGTTCAACAAATGGTGCTAGGAAAACTGGGTCACTACATGCAAAAGAATGAAGCTTGACTAGTACCTCATACCATGCACAAAAACCAACTCAAAATGGATTAAAGAACTAGACATAAGACCTGAAACCATAAAATATGTAGAAGGAAATATAGGCGAAACACTACATGACATGCATCTCAAAGACGTCTTTACAGACACATCACCCAAAGCAGTGATAGTGAAGGCAAAAATCAACAGCTGGGACTACATCAAATTAAAGAGCTTCTGCACAACAAAAGAGACAATAACTGGAACAAAGAGAAACCCCACCGACTGGGAGAAAATTTTTGCACATAACACTAATGATAAAGGACTGATCACAAAAATCTACAAAGAGTTGGTGAGACTCAACAAAAACAAAGAAAATAATCCAGTCAAAAAATGGGCAGAAGAGCTAAAAAGAAACTTTTCCAAAGAGGAAATGCAAAAGGCCAACAGGCATATGAAAAATGTTCAACATCACTTGTAATCAAGGAAATACAAATCAAAACTACAATGAGATACCATCTCACACCAGTGAGAATGGCACATATTAAAAAAAAAAAAAACAACTAGCAACAACAAATGTTGGCAAGGTTGTGGAGTAACAGTAACTCTCCTGCACTGCTGGTGGGAGTGCAAACTGGTCCAACCACTATGGAAAGCTGCATGGAGATTTCTTAACCTACTAAAGATAGAGCTTCCATATGATCCAGCCACTCCACTCCTAGGTATTCACCCAAAGGACAAAGAAACATTAAATCAAAAGGGCACCTGCACCTTTATGTGTATAGCAGCACTATTTACAATAGCTAAGCTTGGAAACAACTCAAATGCCCCAAAATAGATGACTGGCTCAAGAAGGTGTGGTATATATACACAATGGAATATTACTCAGCAATCAAAAAAGATAAACTCATGCAATTTGCAGCAACATGGATGGAGCTGGAAGGGATCATGTTCAGCGAAATAGCCAGAAAGAGAAAGAAAAATACCGGATAGTCTCACTCATAGCAGGAATTTAGAAAACCTAAATAAAGGACCAGGAAAAAGACTAATTGCAATAAAGTAAAAATCAAAATCAACAACCAATTACAGAGCAGAGACACAATACAGTGGGGTGCAGGGAGAGAAGAAGAGGGATTAGGGTCAGAAAAAGTGGGTGGGAATTGTATGAAAATGCATACATTATGCAAAAATGAAAAATGATGTAAGAATTATATAAAATAAAATAATTTCTAAAAAAATAAAAGACAAAAAATCAATCTTGAAAAGAAAACTTGTAACTTAGCAAATTTAAATTGCCCTACCATTTAATAAATCATATTACTGTTTAAAAAAAATAACATGAAATCCCTACTTGTTGTGATTAAAAAAAAAATCAAGAAGTCAAGGATTATTTTACATGATATTTCATTATAAAGACACACAGCTGTTTCCCTGGTTGGAAAAGAAATAACAATTTCCTGAAGATATGAGGAGCTGTGTTCCCACCACAAGTCAGTGCCTTTGAGATTCATGGGGCCTAGTCACATAGCTTGTTTGTCTTATATTTGAAAAAAAATCATTCTTGGTTGTGAAAAGTTTCAACATTTGATCTCTACAAGCCAAGACAGGTCATGAAGAAGGAATAATAAAAACTGTATTCACCTGACTTTTTACCTGATCTCTTGGGAATCGTTCAGCAGGAAAAATTTCCTTTCTGTCCATATCTGTTCCCACAGGGAAATGATGTGCTTAGAAATTGAAGTAGCAATAGGAAGTGTGTCTAATGAGCACATATATGAAGTAGATACAGCAGGTATATAGAGCTGTAAATATATTCACTCCTGCAGTCCATGAGCACTTTGAGTTGGAGGAGACATGGTGTCTGCATTTGAATTCCTGTGTCTGGTTCAAGAGTTAAGGCTCCTTCCTGCTGTCCTGTCCTGAAGCAGCTTCAGTCCCCACCCAGGGAATATTTCTGACTTCTCCACATTGACCCAATCCCGGTGAGTCTGAGAACCCAGTAGATAATTCAGGAAAGAATCAGAGTGAATGGAAGAACCAAGATTCTTGTTGTTTGCTTGAATAACCAATTGATTTATAATCAATTTATAAAATACATTAGAAAAGAAGTGTCTGTTGACCTCAGCAATACAGAAATGTTGTTGAAAATTAATGTGAATAAAAATTCATTTAGGTAAGCCTAAAGAAGGAATGAAAGGCATAGGCTTGCCAGTAAAATTTGAAGATTTCCAAAGAGTTTTACAGTTAAGAATATGAAAATAGAGGGCCTCCCCGGTGGCGCAGCGGTTGAGTGTTGGGTTGCGAAGCTGCCCGCGGCCTCTGCGGTGCCGGTTCGATCCCCGGCTGCTCCCCTGTCACCGGAGGAGGGTCCCACATGGCGTGCAGACCTCTCCTGCCGCCCGCTGCTCCCCTCAGCAGTGTGCTTCGGTCCTTCTGCCTGTTCTGCTCCTCGCTCTGGCTCTGGTGAATTCTCTCACCCTCCTGCGCTTCTGACTGTACCCAGTGCTTGTATAAATAAATAAAAAATAAATAAATCTAAAAAATGCTGTCTAAAAAAAAAAAAACCAAAAAAAAAAAAGAATATGAAAATAGAGTATTTTGTGAGGGCTGTGCAGTAAGTGTGAACATAAAAGTGTGGACATAAAAAAAAAAAATAAAGACGGGGTTTATTTGAGCATGTTCTGTATGCATGAGAAAGCTTGAGCTCCATAGAGGTAGCTATTATCTTGCAACTGCGTTCTTGAGACATAGATTTTATAATTTATTCTACCACATTGAGTATTCCCATGAAAAAGTAACCTTTTCATTTAATAAACAAACAGGCTTATGATAAAGGGTTATTATTTTATTACCTGGGATAGTGAATATAATTTTGGCTGTGCTATTAATTGACCATCTGTATTGCAAATTGTCTCTATAATTAAGCATTTTATTTATGTACTGGGGCTTGCATGTTTGTATTTATGTTTTTAACTTTCAAACAAAGAATTATAACTTTTAAACTGGATTTATGATTGCTATTTGTTTCTTTAGTTTTGTACAGATTTTTTTTTATAGATTTATTTACTTATACAAGCACTGGGTACAGTCAGAAGCGTGGGAGGGTGAGAGGATTCACCAGAGCCAGAGTGGGGAGCAGAACAGGCAGACTGATGAAATACACTGCAGAGGGGAGCAGCGGGCAGCAGGAGAGGTCTGCGCGCCATGTAGGACCCTTGCCGGTGGCTGGGGATCGAACCGGCACTGCAGAGGCTGCAGGCAGCTTCGCAACCCAGCGCTCAACCACTGCGCCACTGGGGGAGGCCCTGTACAGATATTTTTTAAGTTGTGTAAGAGTTTATGATTTAGTGGCCAATCTATTCGTTGTTTATATTTTGTCCCCCAATTCATTGCCTTTTAAACATGAAAGTTATTCTGTATTCTTAGTAGTAATAAATTGTCTTTTGTATGCATTACTATCTAATTGCACATATATTTTTCCTTTGTTACCCTTTGCCTTTTGTGATTAGATCTATTTTTTTTCCTTAAAAGCAAACACTTCCTACCATCTGTGGCATATATTATTTTGTCTTCAGCTGATTGCTTATATCTTTTTAATAAGCATGTTTGAATTTTCTTATGTTTATATAGGATGAAATTACAATCTTAGACATTCTTCTTTCAATATTTTCATTTATATATTTTTAAGATTTATTTATATTTGCATAGAAGAACTGGGGGAAGTGGGATGGGGACATGGTGAGAGACAGAGTGGGGAGCAAAATAGACCAATTTACTGAAATACATGCTGAGGGGAGCAGGGGTTGAGACAGGAGAGGTCTGCTGTGCCATGTTTCTTCTCTCCCTGACTGGGGATGGAACTCAGGTCTTAGAGATGATAGCACTGAGACTTAACCCCTAGGTCACCAGGGAGGCCCCATCCAATATTTTTAGATATATTTTCCTCATCATTTTTCTGGCTTTTGCCTATTTCACTTTGCCTATTTTGCCCATCTCAGGTTGACTTATAGATTATTTTTGTGAGAATTATTTTTTAAGATTCTCAAAGGAAATGACCCCAGGCAGTTTGAGAGAGGAGATGGGATTTGATGGAGAACGTTTGAAAAACTCAAGTGGATCAGTGGGTGAGACTTGAAACAGAACAAAGCAGATACAAAAACGCTCTGAGCAGGAAGCCATGGCATCAGGTGAAAGTGCAAGTCCAGGTCAGTGTCTGTGAGATCAGGATGGGTACGTGCAGGGCAGTGTGAGGGTAAAGCTGGTAGTCCAGTCAGAGGAGCTTCAAGCTCACCTCTGAGGCTGAGTTTTTTTTTTTTTAATATAATTTTAACTTTATTCTCCAGTGGGATGTCCCTGGGAGGGTGTTAAGATGGTGTGTGGACAATTAGATTTTTACTCTAGCAGGATCTTTCAAGGTAAATTTGAATATTGGGCTAGAGCTTGTGTGCTTGCTCTAGGTGGAGAGATAACACCAACACTTAAATAAGGGCACGGAATTTTGGACAAAGAAGTGGGAAAACCAAGGAAAGATTTTCAAGAAAGAAGGAAACAATGAGCTAAATTTCACTAGTGATAACTATTTGTTTACTCACATGAAGTTAACAGTGCTGACCTTTAAAAAAATATGTTGGTTAAATATGTTTGTTTCTTAAGCATACAGGTACTGCTATACCCCTATTTGGGTGACAGTATTATTATTTAGGCTGGCTAAATGTTAAATTGTTGGACTCCAAATTCAAACAGCAAATATGTGTATATACAAATTACAGAGGCCAAGTCTCTGATTACAAAAGCTTTGCTTTTACATAATATAGAAAAGTCTTTTACCAGATAATTTTTTTTTAAAATCCCCCATCTTTGGGCCTCCCTGATGTGCAGCCGGTTGAGCGTAGCGCTGTGAAGCTGTCTGCAGCCTCTGCAGCGCCAGTTCGATTCCCGGCCGGCCTGGGAGGGTCCCACATGGCGCCACAGACCTTTCCTGCCGCCCGCTGCTCCCCTCAGCAGTGTATTTCAGTCCTTCTGCATGTTCTGATCCCTACTCTGTCTCTGGTGAATTCTCCCACCCTCCCGCTCCTCCTGTGCCGCAGTGCTTGTATAAATAAATAAATCTTTTTTTAAAAAATTCCCCACCTTTGCTATATTTTGTGTACTTCTTTTAGTGAGCCATGGATTTATTTCTGTTGTTTAATTTTTCTAGTGAGATAATCAACCAGGTGTCTTGAAATTGTGAAGATATCATACCTTGGTCATTTGAATAAAGTGGGTTTTGCTGCTTTGGTGGTTGGTTATACAAGCGTCAGGAGGATACAACTGGCCTTGGAAGGCTGCCAGGACCAGGGAGCTTCTTCTCTCACAGTCTCTCAGGGAGCCCCCAAGCTTATTAGATTTATTTTTTTAACAATGTGTCTTTCTCCCCTTTCTTCAGCTTTTTGAACTTATTTTTTTTTCAAACAAGATGTAATTTTTATTAAATTGGCAAAGACTTTTAAAGAGTTACAGAATTGCTTATTGACTGACTTGTGCACTGCAGGCACTATGGTATTTTACTGTAGAAAATGCCAATTTGCACTGTCTTTCTAGACATGTGCTGTTCAAAAGAAATTTCTGTAATGATGGCTATGCTCTATACCTGTAATGTCCAGTAGTGGAGCTACTAGTACTATGTTACTATTAAGCACTTTAAATGTGGCTGCTGAAATCAAGAAAGTTAACTTTTTAGTTAAATTTAATTCCTTTAAGTTCATTTATTTAGGTGAAGATAATATTTTTATGGAGATTTTAGTTTATAACATTGTCTGTGATTTAGAGATATAGGATCACACCTTTCACGTGTATGTTACCACACTACACTCACTGCCAAATGCTAGCTATGAAATTGATCCCTTCTACCTATTAACCTAATTTTTAAGATATTTATTTAAAATGGGGCACAAAATAGTCATATTAAAATGGATTCCCATCTTTATTTGTCCAGGGAGGGCTATTAACTGGAATTTGGGTACTGTTTCTACATCCTTTAGGGAAAGGTAGTCTGCTGTAGACAATTTACCTACGGGCCTCAGAGTGGGCTGAGAGTGTGTGTGTGTGTGTGTGTTTTGTAGGGCATAAGCAGTTCTTAGAGAAGGGGTAATCGAGCCCATATTTCCAAAATGATCCTTCAAATATAGGTGCCAGAATATTAATTAACATAAGAAAAATTAAGCAGAGATCAATTTCTATTCACAAGCTTCCTTGGAAATAAAAATAGTAAAGTGCAAGGAAAACATGGGAACTGGATGTTTGTGACCTGAAGTCTCAGAGGCAGCAGGGAGGACACCTGGCTCCGTAACACTCTCTCACCACCTACCACCAGCCTCTCTGATTCATGCCCTTCCATTGACCATCTTCCTTTTTATGCCTGACTTTCTGAAAATGTGCCTTTCCCGCAGCCGCTGCACTGCCTCCTTTTTTGGACTATATACATTCCCCTGATAATTTGTGTTTCCTACCCTCTCTTTCTTTGAAGGTCTCTGTACAAATGTTTTGCAGTTTATGAGAACACCAAAGAACAACCCATTCCCTCTCTCTTTTATACTTATTACTTGTTTTCATTTCTTCATAGCACCATCCACCATCTGATAATTCATATGATTTTTTTATTTACTTATATTTCTTCACAACATTGAACTATAGGGACTTCTTAGTACACTCTACACTTTGTCTAGAAGTTAGCCAATTCTCAATTTACATGTTTCCAAATACATGATAGAATTTCTCATTAAAAGTATGGAATATATATGTGTGGAATATATATGACCTTGTGGGGAAGGAATTCTTAAATACAGATGCCATGGTGATCCATACACAAATTTTGTGGATATTGATATGGATATTGATTTTTTTAATGGGAAATATAACTTGCAAAATTTCAACTGTGTTTGTATGTTCCTTGTAAGGAAAATTGGGTGCTATTTTTCATTTTTTGGTAGGCACCTTCACAATATGGAGCCAAGGAATGATACACAAATTTTGGAATTTCTTCTTCTCGGATTATCAAAGGAGCCAGAATTGCAGCCCCTCCTATTTGTGCTTTTCCTCTCCATGTACATGATCACTGTGTTTGGAAATCTGCTCATCATCCTGGCTGTCAGCCTACACTCCCACCTCCACACACCCATGTACTTCTTCCTCTCCAATCTGTCCTTGGTAGACATCTGCTTCACCTCCACAACAGTTCCTAAGATGCTACAGAACATCAGGACACAGAGCAAAGTCATTACCTATGATGGTTGTATCACCCAGATATACTTCTTCCTGCTCTTTGCTGGATTAGACAACTCTCTCCTGGCTGTGATGGCTTACGACCGCTTCGTGGCCATCTGCCACCCCTTGCAGTACATGATCATCATGAAGCCCTGGAACTGTGGATTGCTGGTTTTGCTGTCCTGGATCATGAATATCCTGAATTCCTTGTTACAAAGCTTAATGGTGTTGTGGCTGTCATTCTGCACAAACTTGGAAATTCCTCACTTTTTTTGTGAAATCAAACAGGTGGTCCAACTTGCTTGTTCTGACACCTTTATTAATGACCTGGTGATGTATTTTGCAGCTGGGTTGCTGGGTGGTGTCTCCCTTTCTGGTATCCTTTACTCATATTTTAAGATTGTTTCCTCCATATATGGAATCTCTTCAACTAAAGGGAAGTATAAAGCATTTTCCACCTGTGCCTCTCACCTCTCAGTTGTCTCCTTATTCTACTGTACGGTCCTAGGAGTGTACTTTAGTTCTGCTGCTACATACAACTCACACTCAAGTGCAATAGCTTCAGTGATGTACACTGTGGTCACGCCCATGCTGAACCCCTTCATCTATAGTCTGAGGAACAAAGACATAAAGAGGGCCTTGGAAAGATTCCTTGGATAACAGCTGTAGAAAGGGCAATTATCCTCAGCTAAAGCAGTGTTCATGATTATAGAACTCAGCCTCAGAGCCAAAAATACCTTTTCTGTTATCAGATTGGAGAAGTACAGCTTTTCCCCTTTATTTATATCCTTCCTGTTCTTTCCATTTCTTGGAATTCAACTTTTCTGTTCAGTTTCCGTAACTCATGTCATTAAATTTCTGCTCTGTTTAATACATAGAAAGTTTTTCCTTTGTCCATTTTTGTTCCAATTTTTGTTTTTCCCCAAATACAGACCAAAAACACTTGGAAATTTTCATATCTTACATGAACAACTTTGATTTCTTAAATATATCTTATTTTTCAATGAAATAAATCATGCCAAGTAATTTCCCCAAGTTTACCTGAGACAATAATAACTTGTTTTACTAAGGCAATTACCTCATTTCATTGTAAACAAAAGATTGTCACATTTTTCATTTTGAGTCCATCATTGTTTCATATCAATACCGAAACTTCTTGTCCTGTATCCAGCTATATCATCCTGATACGAACTCTATCATTGTTCTACTTAAGCCTCAGCCTTTTGACAATGATGCTACTGGGCCTGTGCCATGTCCCGGCAGAAATATCTCTGTCCAGAACCAAGCTGCTGTAGCTGGAGGAGCCCTTCTTGTTCTTAACATGATTGCAAGAAACAGCTCAGCAACAATCATCAGAGATTTAAAACAAGAACGCAAAAAGTAAATTCTATTGTTCACAGACCTGAGAGAGTACATGGCATATCTAGGGCACAGGACCAGGAAGCATTTCCTTTGGGGGGACCCAAGGACAGAATGCCTAGGGTTTTGAATGTTTACTTGATTGGTCCATTTAAAACAGAGTGGCAATGAGGACGAAAATGGAAAAGTAGGGTCAGTCATCTAGGTTATTGGAAACTTTCTAAAAGGAGGACATACGGGTGAGACAGCCTGGGTTCTTATCTCACAGCCACGTTATTCATCTGGAAATGCACTTATTAGGAGGGGATGTCTAGGGAATCAAAAGCTTAATATGCTACTGTATTTTACAACTGCTCTTCTGGTTTTATTGTCTTATTCAGCTAGGTCTCCAGAATAGCTAACAGCCACAGGCAAAACTTGATTATCAAATATATCTCCCAGTGGAATCTACATTGAAAAGCAAGATTGAACAAATAGATTGACTGAATATGATCACTGAGTCAGAAATGATCTTATGAGGAGACAAAATTTTAAGTCACTAATTTTATGACTGTGGAAAATACTTCTTTACATGTTGTACATCTGCACAGTTACATGAGGACAGATTTATGCTTGGGGAATGACTATTGGTTGTACTTTATCTTTTTAATGAATTATCTTACTGTTTCTGCTTGAAAATACCAGTGCTGCCTACAAGTATATATTCTCTTTTGTTCTAAAGAAAATAGATACCCATTTTAAATTTTCTAATAACCTTTTTAAATTTTTTTCATATTTATTTATTTATTTATTTGTGTTTTTTACAACATTGTTCTTTTTTTAAAAAATTTTATAAATTTTATTTTTATATTCCCCATACAATTGCAACCCCCTTATTTTGACCCCAATCCCTCCCCTCCCCACCCTCCACCCCTCATAGACTGTCTCTTGTTCATAGTTTTTGTTGATTTTGATTTTCACTTTCTTATGTTATTCATTTTCCTGGTCCCTTATTTAAGTTTTCTACTTTCCTGCTATGAGTGAGACCATCTGGTATTTTTCTTTTTCTTTCTGGCTTTTTTGCTGAGCATGATCCCTTTCAGTGCCATCCATGTTGCTGCAAATTGCATGTGTTTATCTTCTTTGAATGCTGACTATTATTCCATGGTTTATATGTACCACATCTTCTTGATCCAGTCATCTATTTTTGGGCATCTGGGTTGTTTTCAAAGCTTAGCTATTGTAAACAGTGCTGCTATATAAACATAGGGGTGCAGGTGCTCTTTGGAGTTGATGTTTCTGTGTCCTTTGGGTAAATTCCTAGGAGTGGAATTGCTGGATCATATGGAAGCTCTATGTTTAGTAGGTCAAGAAATCTCCACACAGCTCTCCATAGTGGTTGGACCAGTTTGCACTCCCACCAACAGTGCAGAAGAGTTCCTTTTTCTCCACACCCTCACCAACATTTGCTGTTGCTAGTTTTTTTAATATGTGCCATTCTCACTGGTGTAAGATGGTATCTCATGGTAGTTTTGATTTGCATTTCCCTGATTGCAAGTGATGTTGAACATTTTTTCATATGCCTGTTGGCCATTTGCATTTCCTCTTCAGAGAAGTTTCTTTTTAGCTCTTCTGCCCATTTTTTGACTGGATTATTTTCTTTGTTGTTGTTGAGTCTCATCAGCTCTTTGCAGATTTTTGTGATCAGTCCTTTATCATTAGTGTTATGTGCAAAAATGTTCTCCCAGTTGGTGGGGTTTCTCCTCGTTTTGGTTATTGTCTCTTTTGCCCTGCAGAAGCTCTTTAATTTGATGTAGTCCCAGCTGTTGATCTTTGCCTTCACTATCACTGCTTTGGGTGATGTGTCTGTAAAGATTTCTTTGATGTGCATATCACGTAGTGTTTCACCTATATTTCCTTCTATGTATTTTATGGTTTCAGGTCCTATGTCTAGTTCTTTAATCCATTTTGAGTTGGTTTTTGTGTATGGTGTGAGGTAGTATGTGAGGTAGTAGTCAAGCTTCATTCTTTTGCATGTAACGACCCAGTTTTCCCAGCACCATTTATTGAACAAACTTTCTTTGCTCCAATGCATTTTCTTTGCTCCTTTATCAAAGATTAGTTGACCATAAATCTGTGGGTTTATTTCTGGATTTTCTATTCGATTCCATTGGTCTGTGTGTCTGTTCTGGTTCCAATACTATGCAGTTTTGATGATCATGGCTTTGTAGTATAGTTTGAAGTCTGGGAGTGTGATGCCTCCATTCCCTTCTTTTTTTTCAGGAGAGCTTTGGCTATTCGGGGTTTTTTGTGGTTCCATATGAATTTCATCAATAATTGTTCTATTTCTTTGAAGAATGACATTGAAATTTTTGTTGGAATAGCATTGAATCTGTATACTGCTTTTGATAGTATGGCCATTTTAATAATGTTTATTCTTCCAATCCATGAACAGGGGATGTCTTTCCATTTCTTTGTATCTTCTTCTGTTTCTTTTAACAGTGTTTTATAGTTTTCTTTGTATAGGTCCTTTACCTCTTTTGTTACATTTATTCCCAAGTATTTGATTGTTTTTGTTTTGATAATAAAAGGGATGGTTTTTTTTTTATTTCTTCTTCTTCAGATTTATTGTTTGTGTATAGGAAGGCTACTGACTTTTGCATGTTGATTTTGTATCCTGCCACTTTTCCGAACTGATTGATGAGTTTAATTAGTTTTTCTATGGAGTTTTTGGGATTCTCTATGTATATTATCATATCATCTGCAAATAGTGACAGTTTGACTTCTTCTTTTCCTATTTGGATTCCTTGGATGTCTTTCTCTTGTCTCATTGCTCTGCTAAGACTTCCAGTATTATACTGAAAAGCAGTGGTGAGAGTGGACATCCTTGTCTTGTTCCAGATCTTAATGGAAATGCTTTCAGCTTTTCACCATTGAGATTGATACTGGCTATGGGCTTGTCATATATGGCCTTTATGATGTTGAGGTATGTTCCTTGTATCCCAAGAATTTCAAGGGTTTTATCATGAATGGGTGTTGAACTTTGTCAAAAGCTTTCTCAGCATCTATTGATATTGTCATATGGTTTTTATATTTCTTTTTGTTGATGTGCTGGATAATGTTGATTGATATTTGGATGTTGAACCATCCTTGTGTCCCTAGAATGAATCCTACTTGGTCGTGGTGAATTATCTTATGGATACATTGTTAGATTCTGATAGCTAAAATTTTATTGAAGATTTTTGCATCAGTGTTCATTAGGGAGATTGGCCTGTAGTTTTCTTTTTTTTTAAATTTTTTTTTAATAGAGGCATGTTTTTTTAATTAATTAATTAATTTGTTTGTTTGTTTGTTTATACATGCACTGGGTACAGTCAGAAGTGCGGGAGGGTGAGAGAATTCACCAGAGCCAGAGCAGGGAGCAGAGCAGGCAGAAGGACCGAAGTACACTGCTGAGGGGAGCAGCGGGCGGCAGGAGAGGTCTGCACATCATGTGGGACCCTCCTCCGGTGGCCTGGGAGCAGCCAGGGATCGAACCGGTGCCCCAGAGGCCGCAGGCAGCTTCGTGTCCCAGCGCTCAACTGCTGCGCCACCCGGGGAGGCCCCCAGTTTTCTTTTTTTGGGGGGGTTTTCCTTGTTTGGTTATGGTATTAGTGTAATGTTGGCTTCATAGAATGTGTTTGGTATTATCCCTTCCTTCTCAGTTTTTTGGAAGAGTTTGTGAAGGATAAGCACTAATTCATTTCTGAATGTTTGGTAGAATTCATTTTTATTTTTTATTTTTTTAATTAAAAATAAATTTTATTTTTATATTCCCCATACAATTTCAACCCCCCCATTCAGAATTCATTTTTAAATCCATCAGGTTCTGGTCTTTTGTTTTTGGGGAGATTTTTGATTACCATTTCAATTTCGCTGCTTGTAATTGGTCTGTTTAGGTGTTCTATTTCTTCTTTATCTAGCTTTGGGTGATTGTAGAGTTGTAGGAATTTGTCCATCTCCTCTAGATTGTTGAACTTGTTTCCATATAACTGTTCATAGTAGTTACTGATTATTCTTTTGATTTCTTCTGTGTCTGTTGTGATTTCTCCTCTTTCATTTGTGATCCTGTTTATTTGTGCTTTCTCCCTTTTTTCCTTTGTGAGCCTGGCTAGGGGTTTGTCTATTTCATTTATTTTTTCGAAGAACCAGTTCTTGGTTTCATTGATCCTTTGGATTGTTTTTTTAATTTTGATTTCATTTATTTCTGCTTTGGTTTTTATTATTTCTTTTCTTCTACTGGTTTTGGGGTTTTTTTGTTGTTCTTTTTCTAGATCTTTGAGCTTCGAGATTAGGTTGTTTCTTTGAGTTCCTTCTTGTTTCTTGATGTGAGCCTCTATTGCTATATATTTTCCTCTTATTACTGCTTTTGCTGCATCCCACATATTTAGGAAATTGGTGTCCTCCTTGTCATTCAATTCAAAGAATTTTTTTAATTTCTTCTTTCATCTCCTCATTAGTCCAGTGGTCTTCCAGTAGTGTGGGTTTCAATCTCCATGAGGTAGGAGATTACCTTGCCTTCTTTTTGTGGTTTATTTCTAGTTTGATGCCTTCATGGTCAGAAAAGATGGTTGGTATGATTTCAAACTTGGTGTATCTGTTGATGTTTGTCTTGTGTCCCAGTGCGTGATCGATCCTGGAGAATGATTCCGTGTGTGCTTGAGAAAAACATGTACTCAGATTTTTTGGGGTTTAGTGTTCTATAGATGTCTGTTAAGCCCAAGCTCTCTAGATCCTTATTTAGAGCTTTAGTGTCTTTAGTAATTTTTAGTCTTGTTGATCTATCCATTGTTGATAGTGGTGTGTTGAAGTCTCACTACGTATGTGTTTTCTCTGATGTCTGTTTTCAGAGATGCCAATAGTTGTCTGATATATTTTGGTGCTCCTTCGTTTGGTGAATATATGTTAATGAGTGTTATTTCTTCTTGAAGTATTGTCCCCTTGATCATAATGTAGTGACTGTTGGGGTCTCTTTATCTTTTTGAGTTTGAAATCTGTTTTATCTGATATGAGTATAGCTGTCCCTGCCTTCTTTTTTGGTCCATTTGCTTGTAGGATTGTTTTCCATCCTTTAACTTTGAGTCTATTTTTATCTTTTGTAGCTAAATGTGTTTCCTGGAGACAGCAAAAGGTTGGGTTTTGTTTCTCAATCCAGGCTGCAACTCTGTGTCTTTTTACTGAAGAGTTTAGTCCATTTACATTTAGAGTTAATATTGATATGTTAGCATCTGTATTTGCCATTGTGTTTGTCTTTCCTTTGATTTTATTTATTTATTCTTTTAATAACTTTTTTTTGGCATTCTTTTGTTGTTATTCACCCTCTGTTGGTTCTTGCTTTAGGACTCCTTGTAGTATTTTTTGGAGTGGGAGTTCAGTCGTAATGAAATTCCAGAGTTTCTGTTTGTCTAGGAAGGTCCTTATTCTTTCTTCATAGAGGAAGGAGAGCTTTGCAGGATAGAGTATTCTTGGTTGGCATTTGTTTTCTTGGAGTCTGTTGACTATGTCCCTCCATTCTCTCCTTTCCGTAGTGTTTCTTCAGAGAAGTCTGATATCAGTCTGATTGTTTTTCCTTTGAAAGGTATCTGTTTCTTCCCTCTTGTCAGCTTCATTATTTTTTCCTTATCTTGGATTCTTGGGAGCTTTACTATTATGTGTCTTGCTGTATTTTTCCTTTCGTCATGGAAGTTTTGTGTTCTTCTTGCTTCTTGTATATTAATTTTCAGCTCCTTTTTCATGTTTGGGAAGTTCTCTTCAATTATTTCCTTGAATATTTTCTCTGTTCCTACATCTCTCTCCTCTCCTTCTGGGATTCCTATAACTCTTATAATACCTTTCCTCATGGAGTCAGATAGTTCCCGAAGTCTTTCTTTGGTCTTTTTCCTTCATACTTTTCTTTCCTTTTCTGTTTTAGTTCTTTTTATTTCTGTGTCTTCAAGAGTACTTATTTGTTCTTCCATTTCATCTATTCTGCTTTCATTTCTTTTTCCAGAGTTCTTTAGCCCCTCCATTAATTCTTTGATCTCCTGCATTTCTTTTACTTCCCTCTTTAGGGACTCAATTTCATTCTTCTGATCGTTAATTATTTTTCCTTATCATTGTTTTCCTTTATGACTTCTCAGTTTTTTAATCATGGCAATTTTAAATTCTCTTTCTGGAAAGCTCAGAAGTTCTTCCAAGTTACTGTCGTTGCAATCTGGTAGGTGGTTTCCTTTTTGTGGTGTGCTCTTTTCCTGAGGAGTTGCTGGGTTGCATGTGGTTTTTCTACTCCCTACTGCCTGTTTTCTAATTTGCCATATTCCTTGGGACACTGTGTTGCTGGTACTGGCCGGCATCTTGGGTGAACTTCCCAGCTCATCTCTGGCTCCTCTGGGAGACTTCTGCCAGTTTCAAGCAGTCTTTACTGAATAATGGTCCCTGTTCTAAAATGCCAATGTGGGGGACACACTCCCCAGCATGCCTGGTCTTCCCCGTGGTGGGTGCCGCTCCCCTCTGGGCTTGGACTGCAGGCCAGAAGGGACCTGGCATGGGCGAGCCTCCCAGCTCACCTCTGACTCCCTTGGGAGCCTTCTGCTGGTTTCAAACAGTCTCCACAAAGAAAGGTCCCTGCTCCAAAATGCCGGTGCAGGAACACACTCCCCTGCACACCTAGTCTGCCCCAGCAGAGGGTGCCACTCCCCTCTGGGCTTGGACTGCAGACCAGAAGAGGCCTGGCCTGGGCGAGCCTCCCAGCTCACCTCTGGCTCCTCAGGGAGCTTTCTGCTGGTTTCAAACAGTCTCCACCAAAGAAAGGTCCCTGCTCCAAAATACCGATGTGGGAACTGTAATAACCTCTATAGGAGACATATAAAAGAACAATATTAAGGTCATTCATTGTATATCTCCTTCCTGCTCAATTATCTCTTCAGTCTTCAAGATCAAGGAATAATTCCAAGAAAACCTGAATTCCTGCTTAGTCATGTGGTTCAGAAACATCAGTGTTGGGCCTCCTTGGGAGCACAGGCAATTAAGCACCGCATTGTGAAGCTGTGTGCAGCCAGCTGGCCGGCGAGAATCCCACATGGTAAAGCAGACCTCTCCTGTCTCGCCCACTGCTCCCCTCAGCAGTGTATTTCTTCAGCATGCCTGTTCTGTTCCCCACTCTGTTTCTGGTGAATCCTCTCACCCTCCCGTGCATCTGGCCTATACCCCAGTACTTGTATAAAAATAAATAAATCTTTAAAAAAGAAAAAAAAAACACCAGTGTTTCTACACAAACACACATGTCCTAATTTCCTAGAAAGAAACATCAAAGCTATCACTTATTAATATAGTTTTCTGAACTACATTTGGATAACAGACCAACCAAGAATATTGATTCAACTATTAGATCGCATGCCAAAAATAAGAAAAGGCTGATAATTATAATTGATGTTTACTTTGATCCAATTACCTATTGTTGCATAATAAGCTGTCCTAAATCAAATACTTAATTATTGAATGGGATTTTATGGTAGGGTTTGTTCTGATCACTGTTTAGATACACATGAGTCTTCAGTGAGCTGTGAATCTCTACGTTGTATTTCTATAGCTCATCCCTGACATGGGAGACTCTAGTGAACCTGCCTTGAACCAATTTATGTCAGTTTGTTCTAATTAATGTTAATATTATAATGTAGGAGGGAAACTTTAATCCCCTTATTTTTATATTCATAAATGAAATTTTGTTTCCTACCCATTTGGAAGGCGGGTCTCCATCTCCTGATAAAATGTAACTCAGCTCATGATGCTCCGGATCCTCCCTGGATTCATGAGTTACTAGAATTTTTTCCTTTAAAATAATTTATTGGAGTATAATGATGTTAAATAAAGTGAACATATTTAAAATATAAAATGTTCTGAAATAAAGGAACCATACCAAATGTAACTTTAATAAATGCATGGATTTGTTTATATAAGATTCAAGAAAGTACACAAAAGATTTAGTGATTTCTGTTATGTTATATAATTGTATAAAAATTTAATCTCCGAGTCTCCATTTCCTTATTTTTTTAATTTAATTTAATTTTATATAATTTACATCATTTTTCATTTTTGCACAAAGCGTGTATCTTCATCTTGGTTATATTCCCCATACAATTCCCACCCCCCTTATTTTGACCCTAACCCCTCCTCCTCCTCCCCCCCCATAGTGTTTCTCTTATTTTTGATAAGATGATAAATCTAAATCAGATGGTTATTATGGGAATAACCAAAATATGTTGATATGTTTGTTTGAGACTAAAAACTCATGGATAAGAAGTATATGTATGCAAATATGTGTCTGCATTTTTACATGATTTTTATTAAAATAAATACCTACATACACATACTTATATATGCACAAGGACTCATTAACATTCCCATATTCATGATGAAAGAAATTTGAAGGTTGGATAGAAATAAAAAGAATGATTGGCTGAGTTCACATGGAATAAAAAAATGTAGAAAACTAGACACAAGTAGTGTGGAAAATAAATTAATGCAAATCAAAGCTTCCTATAGCAAAAAGAAAAGCCTATAGCAAAAAGACTGGAAACAAATGTGGTGGTGGTACACATTAAAAAAAGGAATATTCATTTACCGGGCATGAACTGTACATTGTTTCAACCTTTATGGAAAACATATGGAGATATATTTCAAGTCTAAGAATGGAAATACCATATGATCTAGCTGTACCACTCTTAGGTATTTATCTGAAGAATATGAAAACACTAATATCAGGAGATTTATGCTCCCCCTAGGTTAGTAGTGGCATTATTCACAAAAAGCAAGATATTCACAATAGCTAAGATATGGGATGAATCTAAGTGCCCATTGACAGATGACTGTATAAAGAAAGTGTGGAATATATACTCAATGGAATACTACTCAGCTATTTAAAAAGGTGAAAATTGACTTTTGGGTCACTCTGGATCTGGAGCTCTTGATGCTGTGAAAAAAAGTCAGCAAATGAAAGACAGATGACGGTTCCACTCATTTATTGAATATTTATAATGAAAAAAATAGTAGAACATAACAAAAATAACTCTTAGATGCTGTAAATGATTGTGGTTCCCAGCGGGGAGGGGCAGGAGGAGGAGAGTACAGAGGGGTAAGGTTATAGTGTCTTGGAGGCCAACAGCTTTGGTGGGCAAATGAAGCACATGTATCTGTTAGGTATGAAGTTGCACTCCCAGACTTTTGTAAATGAGTAGCAAATCACTAACATTTTGAAGAAAAAAATTAGACACAACAATTTAAACTATAACGTGTAGCACTAATTTGAATAATGAATTTTTTTTCATCTTAATGCCCTAAGGCCTCAAATTCAGAATTACATACAAATCTATCAATGGAGAATTCACTATGCCAGTTAATGGGAGCAAAACCCTAAAATGATTCTATATTTTTTCTTTTATTTAAGGTGAGATTTGAATACAGTTTGCCTTTGTCTAAGAGAAACTAAACAAATGAATTGAGAGGCATAAATTCAGTTTCTTCCAACAAAACTTTATTGGGTTAATATCTGTATAGTATTCTTTTTGCTGAACAAATTAACACAGTAGAGATTTAGAAAAAAATTATGATTTTACCGTATCAGAGGTCAGATGTGTGAAATTGTTTCAATGATTAAAATCAAGATGTCTGCCGAACTGAGTTCCTTTAGGAAGCTTTGGGAGAGAATCATTAACTTTCTTTATATATATATATAATTTTTTTATTTTTATATTCCCATACAATTGTGACCCTCTTATTTTGACCCCAATCCCTCCCCTTCCCGCCCCCCACCCCCCATAGAGTGTCTCTGGTTCATAGTTGTTTGTTGATTTTGATTTTTACTTTCTTATAGTTATTCTTTTTCCTGGTCCCTTATTTAAGTTTTCTAGGAAAATCATTAACTTTCTTATTCCAATTCCTTTTACAGTCACAAGCATTCCTTGGCTCACTGTCCTTTTACCATCTTCAAAGCCAATAGGGTAGCATCTTTAAATTGACCTATAGTTTCAACTATTCTGTCTTCTTCCACACTTGGAAAGTCAGGCAGATGACATTAGTCACACAGGAAAAGTCATGGTCATACTTCTTAGAATAGTTGAGTAGCAAACATATCCATCTGCTAATTCAGGACCCCCTTACTATAAAAAAATAACATTCAACATTTCTGTATATTAAGATGTTAACATCTTTTAGAGGTTCTTATTCTGCCAACTAGGAAGTCTTTTCAGAACTATAATATTTGATGTCACTCAATAGTCCTTATATAACATGCTTGAACACAAAATTTACAGCAATTTCTGAAATTAGTGAATATGTGATTCTTTTTTTTTAAAGATTTTATTTATTCATTTCCACATGAAGAACTGGGGTGTAGGCCAGAGGCACAGGTGGTGAGAGGACTCACTAGAGACAGAGTGGGGAGCAGAACAGTCGGATCTACTGAAACACTGCTGAGGGGAACAGGGGGCGAGACAGGAGAGGTCTGCCGCATCATGTGGGTAGCTTCCTGGTTGAGGATGGAACCCAGGCTGCAGTAGTAATAGTGCTGACACTCAACCCCCAGGCCACCAGGGAGACCCAAAATATGTGATTCTTTCAAAATTACATGCAAAGATATTTTTGCTTCAGAAGACTGAAAAACTGCTGACAACTGACTGTAAGACACACCATATTGTCTTAGCTTTGATACTCAACACCTACAATTTGAGCATCACCAGGCACTTGTTCAGTGCTTTAGAGTCTCTGGGTGCACGAGGACTTGGTGAACCAGAACCTACATTGGACCTAGCAATTTTGTTAGTTCACGTGTGCATTGCAGATACAGGAGTGTTGGTCTGGAATATTTTTTTTCCTCACATTCTCTTGTTGACATATGCAACAGATAATTATTTGTATTGGGTTCTTTCACATGCACTGTTGGTGTTTAGCAGCATTCTCAGACATTGCCAAATATTCCAAGAGGTAAAATGATCTGTGGTTGGAAATCACTGGAGCTGAATTTGAAAGCTAGAATCAACCTGGCTGAATTCCAGTCAACATTCATCCCTTAACTGGATTATAACTTTAGGCAAATCATTAAGCACCTTCAAGACCCCCCCTTTTTTTTTAACAGAGAATGAATTTCACTATCGCACTACCTCAAAGAATGGACTTTTATATAAAATTAAACAATATAATTCTTATAAGGTCTAAGTTAATATTATAGTACCTAAAATGTATAGATTTATATAAATGTCATACATATATTATAATTAACATTTTATAGTGAAGATTTATTTATTTATTTTTTTTTTTTTTATCTTTTTTTTTATTTTTTATTTTTTTTTTTTTTATAAATTTTATTGTTATATTCCCCATACAATTGCAGCCCCCCATTCTGACCCCAATCCCTCCCCTCCCGCCCCCGCCCCCCTAAAAGTGTCTCTGGTTCATAGTTTTTTGTTGATTTTGATTTTCACTTTCTTATAGTTATTCATTTTCCTGGTCCATTATTTAAGTTTTCTAGATTCCTGCTATGAGTGAGACCATCCGGTATTTTTCTTTTTCTTTTTGGCTTATTTCGCTGAGCATGATCCCTTCCAGCGCCATCCATGTTGCAGCAAATTGCATGTGTTTATCTTTTTTGAATGCTGAGTAATATTCCATGGTATATATGTACCACATCTTCTTGATCCAGTCATCTATTTTTGGGTATTTGGGTTGTTTCCAAAGCTTAGCTATTGTAAACAGTGCTGCTATAAACATAGGGGTGCAGGTGTTCTTTGGAATTGATGTTTCTGTGTCCTTTGGGTAAATACCTAGGAGTGGAATTGCTGGGTCATATGGAAGCTCTATGTTTAGTAGGTCCAGAAATCTCCACACAGCTTTCCACAGTGGTTGGACCAGTTTGCACTCCCACCAACAGTGCAGAAGAGTTCCTTTTTCTCCACACCCTCGCCAACATTTGTTGTTGCTAGTTTTTTTAATATGTGCCATTCTCACTGGTGTAAGATGGAATCTCATGGTAGTTTTGATTTGCATTTCCCTGATGACAAGTGATGTTGAACATTTTTTCATATGCCTGTTGGCCATTTGCATTTCCTCTTCAGAGAAGTTTCTTTTGAGCTCTTCTGCCCATTTTTTGACTGGATTATTTTCTTTGTTGTTGTTGAGTCTCATCAGCTCTTTGCAGATTTTTGTGATCAGTCCTTTATCATTAGTGTTGGGTGCAAAAATGTTCTCCCAGTTGGTGGGGTTTCTCTTTGTTTTTGTTATTGTCTCTTTTGCTGTGCAAAAGCTCTTTAATTTGATATAGTCCCAGCTGTTTATCTTTGCCTTCACTATCACTGCTTTGGGTGATGTGTCTGTAAAGATGTTTTGATGTGCAAATCACGTAGTGTTTTGCCTATATTTCCTTCTATATATTTTATGGTTTCAGGTCTTATGTCTAGTTCTTTAATCCATTTTGAGTTGATTTTTGTGTATGGTGTGAGGTGGTGGTCAAGCTTCATTCTTTTGCATGTAGCGACCCAGTTTTCCCAGCACCATTTATTGAACAAACTTTCTTTGCTCCAATGCATAGTCTTTGCTCCTTTGTCAAAGATTAGTTGACCATAAATCTGTGGGTTTATTTCTGGATTTTCTATTCGATTCCATTGGTCTGTATGTCTGTTCTTGTTCCAATACCATGCAGTTTTGATGATTATGGCTTTGTAGTATAGTTTGAAGTCTGGGAGTCTGATGCCTCCATTCCCTTCTTTTTTTTTCAGGAGAGCTTTGGCTATTCGGGGGTTTTTGTGATTCCATATGAATTTCATCAATAATTGTTCTATTTCTTTGAAGAATGACATTGAAATTTTGATTGGAATAGCATTGAATCTGTATATTGCTTTTGGAAGTATGGCCATTTTAATAATGTTTATTCTTCCAATCCATGAGCAGGGGATGTCTCTCCATTTCTTTGTGTCTTCTTCTATTTCTTTTAACAGTGTTTTATAGTTTTCTTTGTATAGGTCCTTTACCTCTTTTGTTAGATTTATTCCCAAATATTTGATTTTTTTTGTTTCAATAACAAAAGGGATGGTCTTTTTGATTTCTTCTTCTTCAGATTTATTGTTTGTGTATAGGAAGGCTACTGACTTTTGCGTGTTGATTTTGTATCCTGCCACTTTACTGAACTCATTGATGAGTTGAATTAGCTTTTCTGTGGAGTTTTTGGGGTTCTCTATGTATAATATCATATCGTCTGCAAATAGTGATAGTTTGACTTCTTCTTTTCCTATTTGGATTCCTTGGATGTCTTTCTCTTGTCTTATTGCCCTGGCTAGGACTTCCAGTATTATATTGAAAAGCAATGGTGAGAGTGGACATCCTTGTCTTGTTCCAGATCTTAATGGAATTGCTTTCAGCTTTTCACCATTGAGAATGATACTGGCTGTTGGCTTGTCATAGATGGCCTTTATGATGTTGAGGTATGTTCCTTGTATCCCAAGAACTTCAAGGGCTTTTATCATGAATGGGTGTTGCACTTTGTCGAAAGCTTTCTCAGCATCTATTGATATTATCATATGGTTTTTATATTTCTTTTTGTTGATGTGTTGGATAACGTTGATTGATTTTCGGATGTTAAACCATCCTTGTGCCCCTGGAATGAATCCAACTTGGTCGTGGTGAATTATCTTATGGATACATTGTTGGATTCTGATAGCTAAAATTTTATTGAGGATTTTTGCATCAGTGTTCATTAGGGAGATTGGCCTGTAGTTTTCCTTTTTTGTGTTGTCCTTGTTCGGTTTTGGTATTAGTGTAATGTTGGCTTCATAGAACGTGTTTGGTATTGTCCCTTCCTTCTCAATTTTTTGGAAGAGTTTGTGAAGGATAGGCACTAATTCGTCTCTGAATGTTTGGTAGAATTCATTTGTAAATCCATCAGGTCCTGGGCTTTTGTTTTTGGGGAGGTTTTTGATTACCATTTCAATTTCGCTAATTGTAATTGGTCTGTTTAGGTGTTCTATTTCTTCTTTATCTAGCTTTGGGTGATTGTAGAGTTGTAGGAATTTGTCCATCTCCTCTAGATTGTTTAACTTGTTTCCATATAACAGTTCATAGTAGTTACTGATTATTCTTTTGATTTCTGCTGTGTCCGTTGTGATTTCTCCTCTTTCATTGATGATCTTGTTTATTTGTGCTTTCTCCCTTTTTTCCTTTGTGAGCCTGGCTAGGGGTTTGTCTATTTTATTTATTTTTTCAAAGAACCAGCTCTTGGTTTCATTGATCTTTTGGATTGTTTTTTTAGTTTCAATTTCATTTATTTCTGCTTTGGTTTTTATTATTTCTTTTCTTCTACTGGTTTTGGGGTTTTCTTGTTGTTCTTTTTCTAGATCTTTGAGCTTCGAGATTAGGTTGTTTCTTTGCGTTCTTTCTTGTTTCTTGATGTGAGCTTCTATTGCTATATATTTTCCTCTTATTACTGCTTTTGCTGCATCCCATACATTTAGGATATTGGTGTCCTCCTTGTCGTTCAATTCAAAAAATTTTTTAATTTCTTCTTTGATCTCCTCATTAGTCCAATGGTCTTCCAGTAGTGTGGTTTTTAATCTCCATGAGGTAGGAAAGTTCCTTGCCTTCTTTTTATGGTTTATTTCTAGTTTGATGCCTTCATGGTCAGAAAAGATGGTTGATATGATTTCAATCTTGGTGTATCTGTTGGTGTTTGTCTTGTGCCCCAGTATGTGATCGATCCTGGAGAATGATCCGTGTGCGCTTGAGAAAAATGTGTACTCCGTTTTTTTGGGGTTTAGTGTTCTATAGATGTCTGTTAAGCCCAATTGCTCTAGGTCTTTATTTAGAGCTTTGGTTTCTTTACTTATTTTTTGTCTTGTTGATCTATCCATTGTTGATAGTGGTGTGTTGAAGTCTCCCACTACGTATGTGTTTTCTCTGATGTCTGTTTTCAGAGAGGACAACAGTTGTCTGATATATTTTGGTGCTCCTTCGTTTGGTGAGTATATGTTAATGAGTGTTATTTCTTCTTGAAGTATTGTCCCCTTGATCATAATGTAGTGACCATTGGGGTCTCTTTTTATCTTTTTGAGTTTGAAATCTGTTTTATCTGATATAAGTATAGCTGTTCCTGCTTTCTTTTTTGGCCCATTTGCTTGTAGGATTGTTTTCCATCCTTTGACTTTGAGCCTATTTTTATCTTTTGTAGCTAAATGTGTTTCCTGGAGACAGCAAAAGGTTGGGTTTTGTTTCTTAATCCAGGCTGCAACTCTGTGTCTTTTTATTGAAGAGTTAAGTCCATTTACATTTAGAGTTAATATTGATATGTTAACATCTGTATTTGCCATTGTGTTTGTCTTTCCTTTGATTTTATTTATTTATTCTTTTAATAACTTTTTTTTTTTTGGCCTTCTTTCATTGTTATTCGTCGCTCTGAGGTTCTGGCTTTAGGACTCCTTGTAGTATTTTTTGGAGTGGGGGTTTAGTTGCAATGAAATTCCGGAGTTTCTGTTTGTCTGGGAAGGTCCATATTCTTTCTTCAAAGAGGAAGGAGAGCTTTGCGGGATAGAGTATTCTTGGTTGGCATCTGTTTTCCTGGAGTCTGTTGACTATGTCCCTCCACTCTCTCCTTGCCCGTAGTGTTTCTTCGGAGAAGTCTGATGTCAGCCTGATTGGTTTTCCTTTGAATGTTATCTGTTTCTTCCCTCTTGCCAGCTTCATTATTTTTTCCTTGTCCTGGATTCTTGGGAGCTTTACTATTATGTGTCTTGCTGTATTTTTCCTTTCGTCGTGGAAGTTTGGTGTTCTTCTTGCTTCTTGTATATCAATTTTCAGCTCCTTCTTCACATTTGGGAAGTTCTCTTCAATTATCTCTTTGAATATTTTCTCTGTTCCTACATCTCTCTCCTCTCCTTCTGGTATTCCTATAACTCTTATATTTCCTTTCCTCATGGAGTCAGATAGTTCCCGAAGTCTTTCTTCGTTCTTTTTCCTTCGTACTTCTCTTTCCTTCTCTGTTTTGGTTCTTTTTATTTCTGTGTCTTCAAGATTACTTATTCGTTCTTCCATTTCATCTATTCTGCTTTCATTGCTTTTCCCAGAATTCTTTAGTTCTTCCATTAATTCTTTGATCTCCTGCATTTCTTTTACTTCCCTCTTTAGGGACTCAATTTCTTTCTTCTGACCATTGTTTTCCCTCTCTAGGGACTCAATAGCATTCTTCTGATCGTTGATTATTTTTCCCTTATCATTGTTTTCCTTTATGACTTCTGTCAGTTTTTTAATCACGGCAATTTTAAATTCTCTTTCTGGAAGGCTCAGAAATTCTTCCAAGTTATTGTCGTTGCAATCTGGGGGCTGGCTTTCTTTTTGTGGTGTGCTTTTTCTCTGGAGAGTTGCTAGGTTGCGTGTGGTTCTTCTCCTCCCTACTGTCTGTTTTCTAATTTGCCGTATGCGTTGGGACACTGTGTTGTTGGGACTGGCCGGCATCTTGGGTGGGCTTCTCTGTTCCCCTCTGGTTCTTCCAGGAGTCATCTGTCAGTTTCAAGCAGCCTTTACTGGAGAAAGGTCCCTGTTCTAAAATGCCGATGTGGGGACACACTCCCCTGTGCGCCTGGTCTGCCCCGGCGGTGGGTTCCTGCTCCCCTCTGGGCTTGGACTGCAGGCCAGAGGGGGTCTGGCGTGGGCGAACTTCCCCCGCTCACCTCTGGCTCCTGGGGAAGCCTTCTGCAGGTAGTCTTTACTGAAGAAATGTCCCTGTTCTAAAATGGTGATGTGGGACACACTCCCTGCGCTTCTGGTCTCAGGCACACTATTCTGCGCGCCTGGTCTGCCCCGGCTGTGGGTGCTCGCTCTCCCTGTGGGCTCAGACTACTTGTTCAGAAGGGGCCCGGTGTGGGCTAACTCCCCAGCTGGCCACTAGCTCCTTCAGTAGCCTGTGCTGGGGTCAAGTCGCTAGGTGGCACCAGAGATCTCTCCTAGAGCCCTTGGGGAGCTGATTTTCCACCCCGTGGGACAGGGAGCAGAGCGGGGATGGTAGGGTACACCTCAACGGCTTTGGGGTGCTGTGTCTGCCTTGTGCCCCACCGTCGTGGGGAACCCACGCCCCTAATTTCGTGCCCCGGGTCTCAGTTCCAAAGCCCTCAGTTCCAGGACGCGGGCTGTAGCCCAGATCAGTGGCGCGGGAATGGCGCCTTTTGAATCCCGCTCCCCTGCCTGGGCGCCTTGTTCCTGCTCACTCAGGGAGGGCCTCCGCCCGGGTCTCAGTTCCAAAGCCCTCAGTTCCAGGACGCGGGCTGTAGCCCAGATCAGTTGCGCGGGAATGGCGCCTTTTGAATCCCGCTCCCCTGCCTGGGCACCTTGTTCCTGCTCACTCAGGGAGGGCCTCCGCCATCTCCCCGCAAGCCTAGGTCGCAGGCGCAGGGCCCTGGGCAGCTGCAATCTGAGCGCTGCTTTTGTGCAAGCTTACCGGCTGGCCGGGGCTGTGTGCTGGTGCTGGTCTCCTCCTGGGGGGCGTGGCTCTCTTCAATGGCGCCTGGAGCTCACCTCCGCGGCGGATCCTGCAGGGTTCGCCTCAGCTCCCGTTCACGGGGTGTGGTGGCTGAAATAGTTCCTTTCCACTCACAGTCCCACTTGCTGCGTCCGTTTTTCTTGTTGGGCGTTTTGGTTTGTTGTTTTCCTCCTCTCTGCCGGTCGGAGAGTGCCGCCTCTGTGGGCGGGGGAGGGGAGCAGGGTTCTGCGCTTCCCTCCCTTCTCGTCCTCTTTTATGGCCACTTTCTTCTTCGGGCAGTTTGCTGGAGTTGTCCGTTTATCTTCCGTGTCCCAGTTCTCACTGGGACCTGCCGCTTTTCCTCCCTATTAACTTTTTTTAATGGGAGATCTTACTCGCAGCGTCTCCTCGCCGCCATGTTGCTCCGCCCCTATAGTGAAGATTTAAATGACAGCTCTCAACTCATGACAGATGTTTGAAATTCCTAATTGTTTTGGCAAATGTGTCATGAAGTCAAGAAGTGTATCTTGCAAGGTTTTATATTAAAAGGAGCAAAGTTCTCTCCCTTGTTGAAGACAGAATCCCAATTTCCTGGTGTTTTTATGGCCATATCCCCTCCACAAATGCTTTGATGTGCCAAGGACCTTGTTTTGACAGGATATTCAGTCTTAAACTTTGTAGGAAACTTTAATTCAGGGATATCATCGGTACTGAAAGGTTAGACCACTGGAAGGAGAGTGGTTTGTGGAGAAGGAATAATAAAAACTGTATTTACTTAACTTCAAATGTGGTCTTTGGGGATCAACAATCATTGGAAAAAGTTTCCTTTCTGTCTAGAACAGTGACCCACAGGGAAATCATGTACCTAGTAGTAGGAGTAGAAAGAGGGAAATGTAGATAATGAGCATATATAGGCAACCGTTTCATCCTCTGCAATTTCTGTTTCTACAACCTCGGGTGGACTGGACACGGTCCACTGTTTCTTACTTGGGACCGCAGTCAGTCTCTGTCATCAACCATCCTGGGAGGAATTAGTCTTCCACCAGAGAACTTCCTCACAGAGCCCCCTGCCAGGTGAATCTGAGAGTCAGGTGAGTTAGTCAGGAACAATCCAGGGAGACAGAAGCCAAGAACTTTTAAATGGCATCACCTGAGACACCAGTTTAGGCCAGAGAGAAGTCACTGTCATTTTTTGCTGGTTAATTATTTTATGTCTTTATAATGTTAAAAATGGAAGTTTGAGTCAATTTTAGAATATTTTCATTAGCTCAAAAGAATTTCCCTATACTTTCGCTATCTCTTTTCCCTTCACCCCTTTCCTCCAGGCACTGAGCAACCATTTATTTTGTGTGTGATTTCCCAATTCTTGATATTTCATGTGAATATGAGAATATATGGTCCATTGTGATTAGTTTCTTTCACTTAATATTTCCAAGGTTCATTTACATTATAGTATGCATCACTACTTCCTTTCTTTTTTGAATCAAATAATATTTCATTCTCTGATTATTTCATTTCATTTGTCCATTTATCCACTGATGGACATTTGGGTTGTTTGCATCTTTTGTCAATGGTGAATGGTGCTGCTGCATGTATTCGTTACTACTTTTACAGGAACTATCTGTATTTGATTCTTTTGGGTATATGCCTGAGAGTTCAATTGCTGGGCCGTGTGGTGACAAGGCTTCATCATTTAAGGGACTGCCTGTTTTCCAATGTGTTTGCATCAACTTGCTTCCCCACTGGCAGGGTGAGTGGCTCTGAATTCTCCATATCCCCTCCACGACCAGTTAGTATCTGATTTTTTAATTCTAGCCATCCTAATGGGTGTGGAGTGTATTCCTTAATATTCTTTTGATTTTCATTTTCCTGGTGACCACGGTATGGAATATCTTTTCATGGGCTTACTGCCAAATTATACATCTTCTATCAAGAAGTATTCATTCAAATCCTTTCCTCATTTTTATAATTGGGCTATTTTGTCTTTTTTTATTAAATTATAAGATTTTTACATAGTATAAATAAAAACGAAATGCCTAATCAGATGATATAATTTGTAATGTTTTCACACATTCTGTGGGATATCTAACTTTCTTGATGGTCTATTTTAAAACACAAATTTTTAAATTTTGGCAAAATCTAAATTATCCATTTTTTCTTTTGTTGCTCATGCTCTTGGTATCATATTTCATGTTCTTTTTAATTACTGTATTTTTATTTATAGATCTTTGCCAATTTAATCTTGAATTAAATACCTATATTAACAAGGTTGACTTATTACCTTTTATATTCTCTTTCAGAATTCAATCTCATATTTTTAATTAATTTCACTTAATAGTTTCTTGAATCCACTATATTTAACCTGGCCTTATTTTACCTGCCATTCCTTTTCTTTCATTAATTTTAATTTTTTAAGTGTTTTTATTTAAATGCACACATTTATGAAGAAAACACTTGAGGTCTCTGGTTGTTTGGATCTTACATTATAATGGCAAAAGGAGAGAACAATGAAGTAGATGCATGTATGACATAATATTCTCAGAGATAAATCTTATGATGACAGGGAATATATGGTGGCTGGTGCAGAATTCCAGAACAACATTTGGGGAAGCCTTTCCATGTAAAGCAATGAGTAGAACTAAGATAGAGTGAACCCACTGAATGCATCTTAAAAGATCAAAACTCATTGACCAAGAATAACAAAGAAAAGTGGATAACAAAGAGAAATGAGAAAAAGTTCACCCTTAAGATCACTATAAGATCACATAAAAACGAGTGTGATGAAACAAATTTGTAGTAGGTAAATGCACAACAATCACACAAGGGGCCTGAGGTAGATACCACGATGATCCAAGTTAAACGATTTAAAGGTGCAGTGAATATGGGTTCTCTCCTTACATTGTTATCTAGCCTGCATGCACACACAAACACAAAAGCACACATAAATCCCATCCCCTAGGCACACACATATAACTAAACCAATTTGATATGTACCCTTATTGTGTATGATGTACTCTGATATCCTGTACCTTTTTTTTTTCTATTTAATTCTTACAAATCATTGTCTGACGCCTATGGGTATTGATTTCAGAATATGAAAACATTTCTCTAGCCTGTCCGCCATACCAAAGTTAGTGTTTTCCTGCTTTTGTTCTTTATTTAATCATTGATAATTTCTCTGAGAACACATTCCTTTGTGCAGTGTGTACTCAGCTACTACTTACAATCAAACTAAATCTAATGGGGCAGTAAGACTGTAAGTACATGCTCCAAGGTACTTACAGTTTAATGAGAAAAAACCCACAGAATTAAATAAAAATTCCACAATGATGGCCCTATAGCTAAAGTATCAGAGGAAGTGGCCTTTCCCTGTGGTAATATTTAAAAAAGAAGTTTCATGAAGATGAGCCAAGAAATCTGAAACAGGAGAGGGAGTTTTGAAGATGAAGAGCAAGTAACAAATTCCAAACAGGGCAGCTAGAGGGTCTCCAAGCAGAGGGTAGTGGGTGGTGTATAATGGTGCTGAGTGTTGAAACAGTGATACCCGGTGAAGCTGCAAGTCAAGTTGAATGTTCTTGACATTAATGTGGGCGAGGCAAGGCAGCAGGTGGGGGAATCTGGCAGAAAGTTCACAAAGGGTTGGGCCTCATACTTTAAGCCTCAGGATTTTGGCTTCATTCTTCACTGGGTAGTCACTTGAAGGAGTTTAAGATAGAGAATTCAAAGATTAACTTCATGCCATAGAAATATCTCTCTGGAACACTGTGAAGATTGAGCTGCAGGGGTGCCAGTGATGATAGATGGAAGAGATGACAAGGAGCTGAACTAAAGCTATGGGATTTGGAAGAAATATTGGCCAAGAAGAAATATTGGCCTCATCAATCACAAGTGAAAACTGTTCATTTACTGGCAGGAAGGAACTATGTCAAGCTGTTAGCATGTAATGATTAAATCTGTCGACCAATCTAGGAGAGTGGATATAGCTATCTGACTCTTACAGATGAGGATTTATTATATAGAGTCATTCAACTGACTTCTTCAAATTTAAAAAGATAATAGGTGGTGGATCTGAGACTCACAACTTGGCTACTGATTCCAAATGTTTTGAAATAAATATCATAAAAGGAAAAGTCTTTTTCTAAAATCCCCTCTAAAGTTGTACGTTGTCTACTGGGTTTTTTTAATCATAGATTTGTTCCCTTTGCCCTGATCTCTAGTGGGATGTTCTTTAATAAGGTGTCTTGACATGATAAATACATCATCTTTCGTCTTTTAATAAATTGCTTTGTGGTTTTATTAGTTATCTGGTGATCAAGGAGATGTAATTGAGACATTGGAATTCTGCCAGAACAGAGAACACTTTCTCCTCGTCACAGTCTCTCGGGGAACATTTGAGTTTTTTCCATCTTGTTCATCTGATAGAAATTTAAATATTGGAAACAAGCACCTTCCCTGGGGCATTTTCACTGCCACACACTTTCCCAGATAATCCTGCATCTGACTCCTTGCCTTCCTTCATCTCTGCTCAAATGTCACCTTACCTATAAGTCTTGCCTGAATACAGAGTAAAAATTATCACTTCCATCCTCTCTCACCTTTATACATATTTTCTTTTTCTTTGTAGCACCTGCCATCATCTGACATAGTATGAACTTGTGACTTTCTCCATCATGGAATTATAGAGATTTTTGTTGCTCAGTTTCTATGTTATTTGCCTAAAAGATGGTCAGTATTCAATTTACAATCCTCAAATACATGAAAGTTATTCTCATTAAACATTAAGGATGTATAACCTCTTGGGGAAAATCTTCAGAGTACTACAGGATTCCTAATCAGAAATGGCACAGAGATCCCTTTAAGAGGATAACAGTGATACAAAAAACATACATGTTGATTTCTTATCTTGAGATATAGATATTTGTATCACCAATTTTGCACAAATTAATTATTCTATTTTTCTCTTTCCTCATAGTAACCTCTACCACATGGAAACTGGCAACAATACACAAATTTCAAAATTTTTTCTCCTGGGATTATCAAAGGAACCAGAAATGCAGCCCCTCATATTTGGTCTTTTCCTCTCCATGTACATGAGCACTGTGTTTGGAAATCTGCTCATCATCCTGGCTGTCAGTCTAGACCCCCACCTCCACACACCCATGTACTTCTTCCTCTCCAACCTGTCCTTGGTAGACATCTGCTTCACTTCCACCACAATCCCCAAGATGCTGCTGAATATCCAGACGCAGAGCAAAGTCATAACCTACGAATGCTGTATCACCCAAATGTATTTTTTTGTACTCTTTGCAGGATTGGATGACTTTCTCCTATCTGTGATGGCCTATGACCGGTATGTGGCCATCTGCCACCCCCTGCACTACATGGTCATCATGAACCGCCAGCTCTGTGGACTGCTGGTTCTGGTGTCCTGGCTCATGAGTGCCCTGTACTCCTTGTTACAAAGTTTAATGGTGTTGCGACTGTCATTCTGTAAAACTTTGGAAATCCCACACTATTTCTGTGAACTCAATCAAGTGGTCCAACTTTCATGTTCTGACCCCCTCATCTATGACATAGTGATGTATTTTGCTGCTGGGCTGCTGGGTGGTGGTCCCCTTGCTGGAATCCTTTACTCCTACTTTAAGATAATTTCCTCCATACGTGGAATATCATCAGCTCAAGGGAAGTCAAAGGCAATTTCCACCTGTGCCTCACATCTCATAGTTGTCTTCTTATTTTATTGTACAAGTGTAGGAGTGTACCTCACCTCTGCTGCTTCCCACAGCTCATACTCCAGTGCAACAGCCTCGGTGATGTACACCGTGGTCACACCCATGCTGAACCCCTTCATCTACAGTCTGAGGAACAAAGACATAAAGAGGGCCCTGAAAGCATTCTTCAGGGGGTCAGCTGTAAAGGACCAATTGTCCTGGGGCTGAAGAAGCATTTGATGGTAGTGATCTGAGTCTCAGAAACTGAAACTGTGATAATCTGTTCAGACTATGATAGTAGCACTTGCTCTTATTTAATTCCTGAAATTTGCATCCTTTGATTTCAACTTCTTTATACAATAAGTAAATCATGTGATTAAGTTTCTACTCTGATCCATGCAGTTTTTCCTTTTGTACATTTCTATTCCCATATTTTTTTATCTTGATCATAAAATCTTATAACTACTCATTTCTTCCATGAAATGAATGGGATTTTTTAAAGCAATTTCTTCTTTAATGATATACATCATTCTCAGTAATTTTTAAAAATTTATTTATTTATTTATTTTTTATATTCCCCATACAATTGTAACCCCCTTATTTTCACCCCAATCCCTCCTTTCCCTGTCCCCCCCCATAGTGTGTCTCTGGTTCATAGTTGTTGGTTGATTTTGATTTTTTTCTTTCTTATAGTTATTCTATTTCCTGGTCCCTTATTTAGACTTTCTAGATTCCTGCTATGAGTGAGACCATCCGGTATTTTTCTTTTTCTTTCTGGCTTATTTCGCTGAGTATGATCCCTTCCAGCTCCATCTATGTTGCTGTAAATTGCATGTGTTTATCTTTTTTGATTGCTGAGTAATATTCCATGGTGTATATGTACCACATCTTCTTGATCCAGTCATCTATTTTGGGGCATTTGGGTTGTTTCCAAAGCTTATCTATTGTAAATAGTGCTGCTATAAACATAGGGGTGCACCTGCTCTTTGGAAAAATGGGCAGAAGAGCTAAAAAGAAATTTCTCCAAAGAGGAAATGCAAATGGCCAACAGGCATATGAAAAAATGTTCAACATCACTTGTAATCAGGGAAATGCAAAACCACAATGAGATGCCATCTCACACCAGTGAGAATGGCACATATTAAAAAAAGTAGGAGCAACAAATGTTGGCAAGGATGTGGAGAAAAAGGAACTCTCCTACGCTGCTGGTGGGAGTGCAAACTGGTCCAACCACTATGGAAAGCTGTGTGGAGATTCCTCAACCTACTAAAGATAGAGCTTCCATATAACCCAACAATTCCACTCCTACATATTTACCCAAAGGACACATTCTCAGTAATTTTTGCTCCAGTTTTCCTGACAGGATAGGCCTGAGTGGCATTACTCATATGGGAAAAATCCTGAGATTGGCGACCGTAATTCCATTTTCAGAGAAAACACAGGCCACACTTTTCACTTTGGGTCCATCAACATCACTTTATGTTTCATTTCTAGTTACTCTTCCTGATAATATAGACTTTAACATGTTACTATGTCTTATTATAGGTGTTCTGTTTTTATTTTGTTACTCAGTTCAGTGTCCAAAATGCCTACCATAATCACTGGCAAAAACTATCAACTGTGCCTCTTGGGAGTCTTCATGAAAAGCCAAATCTGAACAGATTAATTGAATATCATTTTAGTGTCAGAGATAGTTTCAAATATGAGCAAATAATATTTAAAATCACACTTTATTATGACACAAATATTTATTTTTCATAAAATACAATACATCTATTATTTGAAGTATGAAATATTGGAGTCCATGTGTGAGGGGTTCATATATTGAAAGATTGGCTGGTGTAGTTTATACCTGTTACTGAATGATCTTCCTGTTTCTGCATGAAAAATTGCAGCTCTGCTTATAAATATGACTCCTCTACTACTCTAAATAATGTATCTTCCCTTAAATATTTCAATACCACTAAAGAGACAGTAGACAAAATCAGTACCACTGATTATATATTTTCTTCATGCTCAGATGTATTCTCAATATTCATGATAAAGGATGACTCACAAGAGAGCTTGAATTTCTGCCCAGTTTGTGATTCAGGGTCACCAGGGTCCATTCAGCACAAAGATGTATTCCTTCTTACCTTGCAAGTTTACTGGAATGGAACTTCAACACAGCCACTTGTTAATGAAGTTATCTGAAAAAAACCGGAATAACAATGATTGTGAGTGCTGTCTTCATGAGTGTTTTTCATTTAAAACAAACCAGAAATAAGCAGTATATCATTACAATGGCCATCAATTTTAGTCTTTAATTACTGTTCCAGTTAGCTATTGCTGCATAACTGGCCATCTGTCCCATCTATCCTGAACTCACTGGTGTAGTACCCCTGGCTAGGAATGTCTGCCATGCTCACTTGGGGACAAATCACTCACAGAGAGTTTCATACACATTTTCCTCAGCAAGACCCTTATTTAAGGCTGAGCCAACTCTGATGATTCTGGGAAGGATCACCAAATTGCACTTAAGAAACCAGTGGGGAAATTTGAGAAAAAAGATTTATTAAATTCAGGACCTGGAGTGCAGACAGCCCGGCGCCTAGATTGTGTCTTTTTTAGGCCTCAGAAGTAGGATAGTTAGGGCTTCACCTGTTCACTTTTTAATTGAGTAATTTAAAGCATAAGAGCAAGAATTAAAACACTGGATGGGAGATACAAAGTCAGCCAGAATCAGTAATCTTAGTTATCCAGGGCTTTCTGAAAGAGGGACTATTATGAGAAGAAGTAGCCTACATCCTTATTTGGGTGTATTGCTAGTAGCTGTGTCATACAGCTGGTAATATTTTTATTCCAGATAGTTGTATTTTGAAATGGATGTCTCACCTATCAAAAGCCTAATGTCAGGTACTTAAACTTTAAGCAAAAAGCTTAAATTGGGCCTCCCCAGTGGCGCAGCGGTTGAGCGCTGGGTTGCGAAGCTGCCCGCAGCCTCTGCGCTGCCGGTTAGATCCCCGGCTGCTCCCCGGGCACCGGAGGAGGGTCCCACATGGCGCGCAGGCCTCTCCTGCCGCCCGCTGCTCCCCTCAGCAGTGTACTTCGGTCCTTCTGCCTGCTCTGCTCCCTGCTCTGGCTCTGGTGAATTCTCTCACCCTCCCGCGCTTCTGACTGTACCCCAGTGCATGTATAAACAAAAAACAAACAAATAAATTAAAAAAAAAAAAAAAACGCCTCTATTAAAAAAAAAAAAAGCTTAAATTTAGGCACTTACACTACACAGTCCTAAAAATCAAGTACTTTAACATAATGCATTTATTATAAAATGATGAGTTGTTCTGAGATTTTGGGGGCTTCCAAAGAGTCTGTATTCAGCTACCAGTCTCTATATTGTGTTTCTGAGGCTCATTCATGAGGACATTTCTCCCACCCTAAGTATGAATTGGTTACCTCTCTTCTAGATCCTATCCTCAGCCATGGTATTTAAATAATTACTGAACTATTTAAATAAAGTATTGGAGTATAACTACATTCAATAAAAAATAAAGTATACATAGTTTTTTTTTTATTTTTAAAGACATATTTATTTATTTATTTATTTACTTATACAAGCACTGGGTATAGTCAGAAGCACGGGAGGGTGAGAGAATTCACCAGAGCCAGAGCGGGGAGCAGAACAGACAGACTGATGAAGTACACTGCTGAGGGGAGCATCGGGGAGCAGGAGAGGGCTGCGCGCCATGTGGGACCTTCCTCTGGTGACCGGGGAGCAGCCAGGGATCGAACCGGCGGCGCAGAGGCTGCAGGCAGCTTCGCAACCCAGCGCTCAACCGCTGAGCCACCGGGGAGGCCCTAAAGTATACATAGTTTATAGTTTAAAAGTAAAATTTGATGAATTAAAGGAGAGTCCATACAGCGTGGTTCTATTTGTATGTAATTCAAGAAAGTATACACCAAACTTAAATGCTATGATATGTGGTTGTTAAAATATATCCCCATGAGACTCAATTTTCTTATTTCTGAAGGTAAGATGGGATGACAAACAAATGGATATTGTGAGGAATCAGTGACATAGGTGGAAATTTATTGTTAGGTCCAAGAAAACATCTAAGAATAAAGGTTTTCTGCGTGTGTGTTTATGTATTATATATTTATACACCTTTTCTTTAAAATGATCACAGTCACACACATATATGTATATACAGGCTCATTTTTTATTCCCTCTCTTATGACACAAGGAAACTTGACAGAAGTTGGAAGGATAGAGATGGAAAGAATGAATGTTTAAAATAGCATGAATTAAATTAATTTAGAAATTTAGACACAAGAATTTAAGTGGGGTTGATGACCTTAATTTTAATATTTTAAAAAGGAATTACTTTTCCTATTTTAATACCTCAAAGACCTCAAAGCCAGAATCATATTTACATTTAACAATGGAGAGTTCACCATACCAGCTAATGGGAAGAACTCCAAATTCACTTAAATTTTCTTCAACTTAATGTAATATTTCAACATAAAATGTCCTTACCCAGGAGAAGCTAAAAGAACAAAGATTTAAAGTTTGAAAGGCTTAAACTCAGTTTTCATGAAAAAATTTTAATATATATGCATGTATATATGTATGTATGTAGTTACTATCACTAACACATTACTACACCTAAGGGGAGAAATTAAATATTATACAAAAATGTAAGAAAAAAAAGTTGGTGTTATAACATCAGCAAAATCTACAAAGTTCTTGGAAGAACATTACTATCCTAGTGGCTTAAAATTAACAAATAAATGCCCTGACACTTCAGAGGACAGAATCCTGAAATGTGTTTCACTGGGCTAAAGGAAAGATGTATGCAGAATTAGATTCATTTCATTTTGGGAACACCAGGGACACTGCATTTGCTTTTGTGTTACATTTTCTAGAAGTCACTTGCATTCCATAAACCATGCCCTTTTCTTCATCTTCAAAACTCAGTAGCATAACATTATCAAATACCATTCAGAATCCAATTATTCTTCCTCTCTCCCACATTTAGATGATTGTAATTATGTTCATTCTAGATAGTAATGATTAATTCTCTTAACATCAATGATCAGCAAATTATTCAATTTGGTACCTTGATCAATTAATATGGTCTCTCATACAAAAAGGAAAAGGTAAAAAAAAAAAATCAGATGACCATCTCAATAGGTGGAGAAAAAACAGTTAGCAAGATTCAACATTCATTTATTACAAACAGTTCTCAATAAAATAGTTGTGGAAGGAAGGTACAGCAACATAATAAAGATCATAGATGAAAAACCCACAGCTATTGTCATATTTAATGTTGGAAAAAACTGGAAGCTTTTCCTCTAACCTGGATGCCCACTCTAGTCACTACTACTCAATACAGTACTGGAAGTTCTAGTTAGATAATTTAGGCAATAAAAATAAATTTAAAGCATCTAAATGGAAAAGAAAGAAACAAAATGGTCACCATTACATAATATTGCCTAAAAAAATCTGAAAGATTGTAGTAAAAAACTATTAGAAATAAATTCATTTGGTAAAATTGCAAGTGGCAAAATCAATTTACAAAGGCCTGTTGTGTTTCTCTAGGAAAGTAATAACTTAAAATAAATAAGAAAATAATAATTTAGAATTATTTAATGTGCTTACAGATTGAGGAATTGATATTGTTAAAATGACCTTATTACCTTAAGGAATATACAGATTCAATGTAATTCCTACCAAAATTCCAATGACATTCTTCAATGAAATAAAATTAAAAACCCTAAATTTGTATGGAACCACAAAAAAAGTAACCAAAGCAATCCTGATTTAAAAAATTTTTAAAATGGAAGTAGTATGGTCCCTGAATTCAAATTATACTATAAAATTATGGTAATCAAAACAGCCTGGTATTGATATCAAAACAGACACATCAATCAGTAGAATAGAATTGAGGGTCCAAAAATAAGCTCACATATATATGGGCAATTAATTTATGATAAGAAGTGAAGAGCATGCAATGGAGCAAGGAAAGTCCTTTCAACAAATGGCGTTGGAAAACGGGATTGCCACATGCGAAAGAATGACACTAGACCACTATTTCACACCCTATGCAAAAATTAACTCAAAATGGATTAGACTTTGATATAAGACCTGAAATCACAAAATACATAGATGAAAACATAGGCAAAACACTCTACAACATTGGTTTCAGGGAAATCTTTTTGGATTCATCTCCAACAGCAAGCAAACAACAGAGGATGTAAACAAATGGGCCTACATCAAACTAAAAATCTTCTGCACAGCAAAAGAAATGATTATTAATACAAAAATATCATTAAAACAAAAAGATAACCAATATAATGAGAGAGAATATTTGCATATCATTTATCTAGCCAAGATAGACAACATTTATCAAGAGATGATGCAATTCAACAAAAAGAGAGAAAATAACCCAGTCAAAAAATAATAGTGTGATGGTATTGAAGCTTTGGTGATGGTAAGTAAAGCACATACACTAATGGAGGTGTGAAGCTTACCACCAAGATTTTATAGTTTTCTAAACCAATAGCACATAACTAAAATGTCGTCTAAAAAAAGACTTCAGGGAGAAGATGACTCCTACTCCTACCAGTAGAAAGATGATGAGCACATTGGGGGGCCTCTAGACAGCCCAGCAGCCCTCAGTGGTACCAGGGAGGGGACACTGAAACACGTGGTGGGCAAAACTCATCACCATGTTGAGGGAGGCAATTGGTACATAGAAAAATATACATGCTAGGATTTCAGCCAAAATGGACCTATGGGGAAAATCATGATAGTGATTTCTGCTGGGGAAAGAAAAATATCTGGCAAGGAACAGAGGGAATTTTCTAAGTACACAGAAATATCATATCTTTAAACAGGGTATAAGCTATATTGGTGATTTGTCAGAAATGTACAGTTGAGATTCAGATTTTATTCTTTCCCTTTTTTTTAAGGCACAATATTTTCACTCTGCATGGTTGGTGTACAAAATATATGCCCACGTCCCTCTAGAAGCAGTATCATGACTAAAACACACTTGGATAAATGGTATTAAAATATTATATGACATATATAAATGAACTGAAGCAAACACAAATATATAGTCTTCATCTTTTCAATAGTCTAAGAATATATCAAAGCATTGATAACGTGAAGGAAAATGTTTGAGATTTGTGTCTCAAAAAGTATGCACACCTTACCCTACAGAAAAAGGACAAAGCAGTCGAGGTGGGGAATGGACTAAAGTACAGAGGAAAAAAAATTACTCGATTTGTAGTTGTTACAGCTGAGTGAAAAGTCTACTAAGCTATTCTCTTTAATTTGTACATGCTTAAATTTCTTCTGTAATAAAACGCTTGCATCAAAAGATAAAAATTAATCTCCATGTTATTCTTTCTGGGCTTTCTCTGGCATCCACTTGTGGTCTCTTCTCTCTAGCCATTCTGCTGCCCCTTTCTACTGCACTGTCCTCTGTGATACCACCCTTATGTGCTCAGATTCCAGGCTCAGATATCCACCATCAGGCATATGTACTCCGAGCCCACACTCCCAAGCGCCTTCTGCATTCAAGGCCGCAGGTGATAGCCACAGAGGCCAATGGTACAATAAGCCTGAGCAATCTCATTTACCCTACAATGGGTGCTATGGTGGTGGGAGAATTATGGGGACTACACCTGTAGGGTAAGGAAAAATGTCAGGCTTTTCTGCCCTCCCACCATCAGGAGAGATGATGGATCCTTGCGGTCCTGAATGCATGCCTGATGGCGGGCACCTGGTGTAGGGTGTGGGCATAGGTAGATGGGGTTCACCTGGGCTGAGACTGTGCTTTTAAGGGCGGCGTCACAGGGACGCCAGGAGAAGCCAAAAGAGAAGCCGAGAGAGAAGCAAGAGAAGCAGAAGCTGAGAGAAGGCCAGAAAGCCCAGAGTGAAGATCTGCTGGGGGCTGGGAGGCCTGCCAGCCTCCCGGCCCCCCAGCACCCCTGCGTGCCATATGCCTGGTGAACCCCAATTAAAGACCTGCAAAAACCACTGAGGACTCTGACTCCTCCTTTACCGGGTCTGCTGGATTAGAAAACCTGCACAATGTCCAGTTCTGCCCTCTACAACACCTAAGGAGAGAAATTAAATATTATACAAAAATGTAAGGAAAAAAAGTTGGTGTTATAACATCAGCAAAAACTGCAAAGTTCTTGGAAGAACTTTAGTTTTTTTTATTTAGTTTGATAAACATGACTTCTGTTGGCCTATTCATAGTAGGAACAGTGACATGTAAAAGTATTTGGTTTCCTAAACTATGATCTTGTTCATGTTATTATTTTAATGGATTTTTCTCATCACTGTGCTATATCTACTTTTGAAACAGGATAATATGTGATTTGATATGGGCCTCTAGAAAATATTCACAATGGTGACAGAAAAAGAATGACAAGTTATGTGTAACTTAGCAGATCATATCCTTGAGGGTTAAAAAAGGTAGTACAAGCTTTCAATGTAGGCACCCTGTAGGGTAAGTAAAAAGCATCAGGCTTTTCCACCCTCCTGCCATTAGATTAAATGCATGCCCGATAGTGGACACCTGGAGTAGGGTGCGGGCATGCATAGGTGGGCACACCTGGGCTGAGACTGGCTTGTAAGAGCTGAAAGGAACGACCCAAAGGAGAACAAGCAATAGAGGGGAACAGAACCAGCAGAGATGCAGAGGTCACAAGAGAATGCCAGAAAGCCCAGAAAGAGTGAAGATTTGCCAGGGGCTAGGAGGCCTGCAGCCTCCTGGCCTCCTGGCACCCCTGCCTGCCATGTACCTGGCTTTTCAGGTACATAAAAAGCCACTGAGGGCTCCAGAACTCTCCTTTACCTATCTGCATAGGATCATAGAGATCTTGCCCTGTGCCCTTCCTGCCCCAACACACCCCTAGCTCTGTGTTGGCTTATGAATATTTGGGAAGACTTCAGGAAAAATTAGTGAGATAGTTGAGTATAGAATGATAGAGAAGAGGCATGGCATTCAAATGAAATGGGTTTTGACTTTTTATGAAGCATTTTTTGCCAACAAACTCCACCCCCACAATGATGCTCATCAGGGTCATAATGTGCACATTTATGCACCTTGTGAAGTATCTTGTACATGGTATACACTCTACTTCTGGAACTGAGTTGAATAGGAACAAAACAGGGAGCAGGGACAGGCTTACACAAAGAATAGTAAGTAGGTAATAAAGGTGGGATTAAAAAAGCTAAGTCAGAAGGAAATGATTTTATATTTGTTGAGAAAACACCAGCAACTAATTCACCAAAATATAGTAGCTTAAAACAGGTTTTCAGCCTTGGTTGCGCGCACAATTAACTGCAGGGCTTTAAAAAAAAAAAAAAAGTCTCATGTCCAGCTCCCACTCAAGGTATTTTGACTTAATTGTTTTACTGCATCTTGGGTTCTGGGAACTGTAAAATCTCCTCAAGTGATTCTTATATGTAGTCAGGAGTGAGAACCATTGATTCAGTGTTAGGGATGCCTCAATCTAAGTGATTTCCTATCCCACTGTGGAGTCTTGGTTGAGTGGGGAGGGGATAGGTCTTAGAAAGCAGCTTTGTCTTATTAAATATTAAAGGACCACTTCAAGACTTACTTAGCTGTTTGGATAAATGGCTAGAGGAAATGTCTTCCATGCAGATCCATCCTTACATCACTTTCAGAGTCAGAACTAGTTTCAATCACAGTCATTTGATTTATTCTGTGCTGAAAATCATAAACATCCTACAAATACCAAAAAGGTTTCAAAAGGATTTGCAAACATGTGGGCTGTATTAGATGTGCTTTCATATTTATTATACGATTGTAAATTTAAAAAATAATAATATTGGGCTTCACTTCTCTAAACTTAATTCTCAGTCCTTTTCTCTAAACTATTGCAAGTTCTTCTGAAACATTCAGCTTTCTCTTATGGGAATAATTCCCAATCATGAAGTGTTCTAAACTGACACAGATCTCGGAGGAATCCTGCTACTGTTGGTGAAGGGTGCCTCTCCAAAACCTGGGATGACTAGGGAGTTTGCAGGGGTAGTGTGTCTAGTGGGTGGGCTCTGGGATTCTACTATAGTCACTCAGTGACTGTGAGACTGATGCAGAAGTGACTTGACTTGGTACAGTTATGTAAACCTTGTCTGTGAGACAGGTATTAAAATGCAGATTATAAAAGTGGTAGTGATTGTGAGTTTTCACTCTCTCTCTTATCCAAGCCCTTGATATATTGAGGTAGAATCTGTTTCCAAAATCTTGCATCTGGGCCATTGTTGTGCAATCATCCCAGGCTGGGCAGGTTCATTGTTTTTGATTCAGGCAGACAAAAGGAGAATTTTGGAATCTTCAGTATATTTGACAGGCCTTTAAAGCTGAATCAAGGGACCAGACTCACAGGCAGGGAAGCAGCAACTGAACCCCTATCCCCCATGAATCTCCCCTTTTATCCCTTGTTTCTCCCCGCAGGTGTCCATGTTTACATATGTGCCTGCCCCATGCTCTCTGGCTTCTCTGCCCACATGTCTGCAATGCTCATACTCCTAAGTGTCCTCCACAACAACACATTATCACGTGTGGGCGATGAAACCTGGGAGAAAAACAAAGCCACAGGTTGTATCTGCAAAGGCTGGCGGTGGGAGGCAAAAAAGAGCCTGTACATTATAGCCATTGTCTGCTTTACAGATTCCTTAACAATCACAGGGAGAACAAGCGAGAAGAAAGTGAAGCAGTCAGCCCCTGAGCCCCTGACCAGGAGAAATTCCGGGATCCCAAGTCATCACATGGAGTGGATCATATTTTTCTTCTGGGACATCCACTTTTCCAGTGACTTGCCTGGTAAGTGACGATGCTGGTTTGCCTTTGGAGGGCAGTCTGGGAACTTCTATGCCAAATGCCTGCCTTTTGTGGTGGCAACTTGGAGCCCTGAACTGAAACGAACCTAGAGGTCAAGTGCAGACTCAGCAGGAGGGAAATTTCCAGTTTATTACCCATGTCTATAACAATTACAGATACTAGCACTACCTTCACTGCTACTCCCTCTAGAAATGAGACTCCATGGTGGTGCTAGCATTGCTTGGTTACTCAGAGACTTCTGGGTTAGAGGGCTCTCTCCTTTCGCCACCAGTGCACATTGGATATATACTTGCAAGCAAGTATATGTGTAGGCTCTGTGATTGTATTTTGGATCTGCACCCTGGTCCAGGTATTCACTTATTTTTAAAAATATTTTAGCATTTTCATGGAGTTGAGCATCTTTAAATTCTCTATTTCTGTTATTCTTCTTTCTTGCATTATGGCCCATAAATGTAATGTGTGAAATTTCTGTCCTTTTATACTTACTAGGAATATTTTCTTGTCATAATATGATGAGGAATATTTCTATCTCAGCAGATCTGTTGACTCAGCTTAAAAAAAAAAACATTTTGTTACTCATTTTTGGGATTGTATTTACATTTTTTCTATGATTTTTAATTTTTAAACCATTTCTGAACCTTCATATCTCTTAGACTTTTCTTTCCATACCCTATGCTGTAGATTCTATGATATAACATCTGTTAATCAGTTACGGTTGCTTTCTTCTATGAATAGCAGGAAATCTGACACACAACAGTATGAACAAGCAAAGATAAGGGGATGAGATTGAAGAGCCAGGCAGAGGCAAGTTTATCTGGTTACCTATCAAAGCTTTTATTCCATTGCAGTGAGGACCCAGTGGTAGATTTTAAGAGGAGGAGAGATTTATGGTGGGTTAGGGAAGTGACATAGATCATGCTTTTGGGGCTTTTAATAACTAACTCTGGTTTTGAGGTGGAGAATGGACTGGAGGAAGATGAGAAGAAGAAATGGGAACCAGGCTGGGAAACTACCTTTGACAGTAGACCAGTAAGGGAGGGAGGTCGCAGAACCTCATTGTAATGCCATTAGGATGCATGTTGTGGTACTGCTGTGGGAGTGTATTGGGGTTAGAATGGAAGAAGAACAAGTATGGCTCCTGGGCACTCTTCCCAGGTAAAGGGACCCAGGTATTGGGGTGATCATCATATAGACAATATTCAAAGCTGAGACTGTGGGATCACTCTGAGAGATGAAGATGCACAGGAAAGAAGGGGCGGGGGATTATTTGAGGTTCAGTGGAGAAAGCAGAGCGACAGGAGGTAGTAGGTGGAGACAAATACAGTTGAGAGACAGGACTAAAAAATCCAGAGGAAAGTGTTTTAAGAAAGAGGTGTGGAATTGTATCATATGTATAAAATATAGCTAAAAGATTTAGAGAACAAAAACTAACTTTGAATTTAGCAAAATGGAAATTTCTGATGAACTGGATAAAGGCCTTTGCAGTGAAGAAGTGTAGAGAAAAGCTGAAATTGATCAGATTCAATAGAAATAGCATCAATGGAACAGAGAAGTGGAATGGTAAACTGAGAGTAATCTAGGGTTAAAGGGGTCTGTTTAATGCAACATTAGGACATGTTTGTATGCTGATGCTAGCAAAGGACCACTACAGGTACAAGAGTCTAGAATTCTGGGTCATAACCTAAAAGGATTTCTCAGTCCAATGTTTACTTGAGTGATGGCTATACTTTCTTAAAACTAGGATATTTGTCATTTATTTCATAATACAGGTATACTCCACCAACCTACCCCCAATGAATGTTTTCCTGGAAGAATATTTTATATTTTTAACACCCAAACTGCACAGCAGCTATTTAACTTTCAGCACATTTTTCAGCTGGTATTTATATAAAGCTTAAATTGTATTTTTATTTTTATTAAATAATAAATTTTATTTTTATATTCCCCCATACAACTGCACATGCCCCATTCTTAAACTGTATTTTTAAATGACAATGTTGGGCCTCCCTGGTGGTGCAGGGGCTAAAGTCTCAGTGCTAACAAGCTATCTCCAGCCACTGCAGCACGAGTTCAATCCCTCTGGCCAGGGAGCTGACCCATATATGAAACAGCAGACCTCTCCTGTCTCACCCGCTGCTCCCCTCAGCAGTATATTTCAGTAGATCTGCCTGTTCTGCTCCCCACTCTATCTCTGATGAATCCTCTCAACACCTGCACCTCTGGCCTACACCCCAGTTCTTGTATGCATAAATAACTAAAAATATATATTTTTAAAAAATGACAATGTTTCCAATAAATCTTCATGGTACCTAATACCACCAGCTTACCATCAGTCATGCTAGTCACTTTGCAAAGCTTTGGAATGAAGACAAGCTGTATGACATCTCATGGTCACAGAGGCCACTGCTACTGTTAACAGAATTACCTCCAAAAAGGGAGGCACCGTTTTCCTTGCCCCCACTAATATGTAGCCATCTTGGATTGTAAGTCCCAGTGTGCCATGAACTGGACTTCCTGAGTGTGGGAACTTCTGGGAACTAGGGGCAGAGCTGCGTGGCCAGGTGAGCCTCGCTCTCACTTTTCCAGTTTTGACTTGCACCTGGGGACTTGGAGGAGACACCAGGAAGAGAGACATGTAGAGATACTTGGAAGGAGAGGCTTGGAAGAGAACATGGGTGAAAGTCACACGGGGAGGCTGCTCTTGGTCCTTGGCAGAGATAACGGCAGTCATTATCTTGACCTCATTGAGGATTATGTGGTATATTTTGCATTTTCTGTCTCTCCTTCTCTGGGACCTGCCTAACCCATATCTTTTCATTCTCTGCCTACAGTCACCTTAGATTTGTGGCAACCTTTTGGCTCTCAGTGCCCCTCTGTGGGCCATGACTATTCAGTTGAGCATTTGTCTATGAGGGGATGGGTAACTTTGGGTATTTTATTGGAAAACTATTATTCTCTCTACTCTTCTTTCACTATGCATACTATCCAATTAAACTTCTTTCACACTAAGAATAGGTTTATTCTTTATGTGGTAGATGGCAGAACCCATTTAGCTTGTGCAAGTTTGGGGATCCCAAGGTACCCTTCAGTCTGCACACTAACAATGGTATTTCATTCATAAATAAATACACGCACACACACGCACACACCCTATATATATATATTTTTTCTGGGTATGTATGCATACATACATACAAAGGGAGTATAAACAGAACAAATTTCTAATTATTCATAAAATTTCCAAAAATCATTATTTATTTTTTAAGGTTTATTTATGTATACAAGAACTGGGGTACAGGCCAGCAGTGTGGGAGGGTGAAAGGAGTCACCAGAGATAGAGCAGGGAACAGAACAGGCAGACAGACTGCAAACACTGCTGAAAGGAGCAGCAGCGAGACAGGAGAGGTCTTCCGTGCCATGTGGGTATCTCCCTGGCTGGCCAGGGATCGAACCTGCACTACAGAGGCTGTGGACAGATTCACAGTGCTGCACTCAACCTCCTGTGCCACCAGGGAGGCCCTCATTATTTATTCTTTTCTTTTTTAAGATTTATTTATTTATGCATACAAGAACTGGGGTACAGGCCAGAGATGTGGGGGGTGAGAGGACTCACCAGAGACAGAGTGGGAAACAGAACAGGCAGATTGGCTGAAGTACACTGCTGAGGGGAGCAGCGGAGAAGTCAGGAGAGATCTGCTGCACCATATGGGCTGCTCCCTGGCCTGCCGGGGATCGAACTCATGCTGCAGAGGCTGCAGACTACTTCATAGGTTGTGTCTTAACCCCTTGTGCCACCAGGGAGGCCCCCCTCATTATTTATTCTTAATAAGAACTTTTCTCCCCAACACAGTTAGATATGCATATGTGAATGGTTTTTCTGTTTCTCCATTTTTAAAGTTTTCCTATTGATTAGATGGTTCCAAGAGGATGAAAAACATCTCGACCCTTCAAAGAAAAGAAGCCATTGAAATTTTATTTTATGTCTTGGCATGCGGTTTCCTATGGAATGGTCAACAGTCAAAATGGAATCAATGGACTAGCTAAGGAAAGATTATTTTAATAACCAAAGTCATTTTAGTCAATGGGTTAGCTAAGGTGGTGAAGTTTACATACCCAGTCATTGTTTGAAAAGAAAGGAACTAAAATATGGGGTAATGAACCCAGGAAGCCTAGTTGAGGAGAGGGAGCTCACATTAGAAAAGGGGGTTTAGAGAAGTGCAATCCCCTCCTCTATGATCAGGAAAAGTACAGTGGCTTAATGAATGAGGTTTTAGGGAAGGATAATGGCTCAACATGTGATCATTCTTCCTAGATTAGGGGAAGAACTAAAGAACAAGGGACAGGCAAGTCCTCCTGCTTAATCTTCTAGGAATTTCTTTTCCTCTCTCAGTCTGCACACCAGAGCAGGGCATCTTGAGGACACCAACTCTGAGAATCTTGGGTGGTCTGATTTGAGCCAGTCCCCCCAGATACCCCTTTCTCTCTTTCATGTCTCAACCTGATTGGGATCGTGAGCACACACTGAGAGCCCAAAGGACAGAGTAATGGTCATAGATGGGCTAGCAGTGGCCCATAGGTGGGATGGGGCCTCTAACTGGGATGGGGAGCAGTCTTTCCTCTGTGGGTCCCTGACCAAATCACTGAGGACCTCTGTGGACCTTTGTGTCTCATCTGGGAAGTAGAGGAAGATGGTTCTGTTGTGCAGGCCTTAGAGAAGGTGATAAAGGGGTGTACAGGAGCTTTGTCTCTTCCTGGAGGTTGAAGGTCAGAGCAGGAAGGACATTCAGATGACCATGAGTCTTGAAGGGATTCTGGGAGGCAGTCTCATTTTCAGATGAGGTAAGAGGTGAGGCTGTAGGCCCAGGTTCACACATAAGTGAGGTTAAACCTGGGCTTGTAGAATCCTAGCTAACTGGAGGTGGGGGCAGCACTTACCAAGTGTTATGTGTCAGATGCCCACCGTCCTATCAGTGGTTTGAGAGGGCTGGGGTGAAGGGAGTATGTCCTCCCAGACTTGTCCCTCACCCTGTGTAGCAGCAGAAAGACACAGGTCAGGTTTTCTATGATCCAAGCAGATGGGTAAGGGAGAAGCCTGGAGCCATCAGTGGCTTTTTCAGGCTTTTATTGAGTTTACCAGATACATGGTAGGCAGGCCTCCCAGCCCCCAGTAAATCTTCACTCTTCCTGAGCTCTCCAGCATTCTCTCGTGGTCTCATTCTTGCTCTTCTGCTGGTTCTCCTCCTGATCCTTCCGATGTCCCGTGATGCCGCCCTTATGAGGCCAGTCTCTCAGCGTATATATGCCCACACCCCACTCCAGGTGCCCGCCACCAGGCATGCATTCAGGACCGCAGGAATCCATCATCAATCCTGATGGCAGGAGGGAAGAAAAGCCTGATCACTTACCCTACACCCTGTCAGAAAGCGACCTCCCCATTAGCCACCCAGATATTCCAGAAGAAAGTGAGTGTATCTGTGTAGGAGGGGCCCAGGGGTCAAAGGATGGGGGCAATTCCCTCCCAGCTAGAGGCCTCCACCAGGAGGAGGGACTTTCCTCCACTAGCACTACTCCTGGGGCCACAGAATCTGAAATCTCAGAATTTTGGCTTCATTTCCTACTGGGGAATTACTGGGAGGAAAGGAGAAGTTTAAGTCATGCAATTTGATGACTTTTGTAATATAAAAATCTCTCTCAGCAATGTGAATATTGAACTAGAAAATTACTAATCGTAATAGCTAGGAAAAGTGAGAAAGAACTAAATAAAACCGTGGAACAGGGAGCTAAGAGGCAGGGAGCAATGGAGACCTTTGAGAGGAAGAAGAAAACGTTAACATCAAGTCAGGTCCAGTGATAACTGCTCATTTTACTAACAGGGAGGATCCATGCTGCACTTTCAACATAGACTATCCTTTCAATGTGATTAGATTTTCTATGTGTTGTCTGATTACATTTTTATACAAGTCCATTCTATGAGTTACACTCTTATGAATGCCCTCATTGCAGAAATTGGACTTCTTTTTTTCTTTTTCTTTTTTTATTGAGATAACTTTGGTTTACAAAGTTGCATATGATTTAGAGGTATAGAATCTCCCTCTTCAGGTGTTCTTACCACATCACACCCACTCCCAAGGTGCCCGAAGTCCTCCACTGTAGCCCGTTGTGCTCCCTCTCTGCTTTGTTCTCTCCCCACCCTGCTCTTTGGCAGCCTCAGCTGTACAGTCAGATTTCTAGGGTTTGCTCACTCTTTTTCCATATGTGCAGTTTATTTCATAATATTACACACCAGTAATTTATCAAAAAGGAGAAAGTCTAATGATTTATGATGCAAGACAGGATCTGGAGCACAGGTGGTTGAGTCAAACTTTAATGGGAAAGGAGAAAAATCTTCTAATTCAGTAGAAAGCAAAGTGTCGTATATGCAATAAAAGAGGTAGAATTAAGCTAAGGCAATTCACATTTGATAAATTCATTTATTTCTAACCTAGAAGATTTACCAACACATATAAACATACAAACAAACATACCTCACAGAAAAACACAATATAGTGACTCTAGGTGACCAAGGTCTCAGGAGTATCTATCTGAGTATAGAGCAAAACAGCTTCCCATATATATAACCCTATTGAGAAATAAACCGTTTGCTTTAGGACATCTTGCTATGCAGCAATAAGTAACTGATAAAATAATCAATGCAAAAAAAAATTGAGGGCAATTACAATAATTTGTTGTGAGATTTGGGGAGATACATTCTGATATTTGCGACAGCATTCATGATCATTCCGATATTCAAGCTTATTTCTAAAAGCTGTATTAGCCAGTGACCCTTCCACAGTTCTGTTCCAGGAAATGAGGAGAGATTGGTGGCACTTTCATGATTGTACAGAAACAATTTGTTAATGTAAATTGCATGAAAGCCCCCTGTGATTCATCCTTTCATCATGAAATATTGAAGAGCCCCATGAACAGGCAACATATTACAGATAATATTGATATTGATCACTCAACATCCTATTTGTTCTTAGAACAAAGGGGAGATAATATGTCAAAACCAACATAAGTAAATGCTAACTTCATATTTGAAATTAACACCAGAAATCTTCAAGGAGATGCAGGAAGTAATTCAGTCATAAAACATATTATACCAACCAATACTTCACCTCAATGAATGAAGACACTAATCTATGAAAACCAATCTCCTATACTTTAAGAAAGAGAAATACTTTGCATAGTAATAAAATTTAAAGTCATTTAAAGTCAATTCTGACTTAGAATATATTAGATCAATCTATCAAATTAGCTTTGCCATGTAGATTCCATTGACAGAAAATTTTGATAAACAATTTTATCAGAGATATGACAGGCATTGTGGATACAGAGTTGAATAGGAAATAAAAGCAAGAGACCAATAAACTCAGTAACATGCTAAAGTGTGCATTCTCTAGAAGAGCAGTTAAAGTGGAAATGTAAATAAAATAATGAAATCTATGGCTTCAGGTGTTGCTGAGCCAGGAATCATATAATGGCCTTACCTGGCCAGTGTAGCTTATTCCGTGTGTGTGATATAGCTTATGACTATACTTTTAGTAACACAAAGGAAAATTTTGAGATGATATATTTTGTGAGAGTAGAAAGTATTCTCAAGAAATCCACGTTGCCCTGTAAAGAAATGGAAATTTCAAATATTCTGATCAAAGGAGGGGAAAAAAAATAGGAAAGGGCAAAAGGAAAATCATCTGCTTATCAGAGCAGAAAGCATGATAAAGTGAATAACTTAAAAAATTGTAATTCAAAAAAATGGAAATACCAGTAGATAAATAGAAGCAGCATATTCTACTTCCAAATTCTGGTTCTAAGACATTAACACTCCAATCAAGGACCCTTCCTCAATCCCAAGACAAATGGCCCTTTCATAACTTCCACCCAAATGAATCTTTTCAGGGCCTTCTTTATATCTTTGTTCCTCAGACTGTAGATGAAGGGGTTCAGCATGGGTGTGACCACAGTGTACATCACTGAGGCTGTTGCACTAGAATATGAGTTGTGTGTAGTAGCTGAACTAAGGTACACTCCTAGAATTGTAAAATAAAATAAAGAGACAACTGTTAGGTGAGACACACAGGTCGAAAAAGCTTTATACTTCCCCTGAGCTGATGAGATTCTGCATATGGAGGAAACAATCTTTGAGTAGGAGTAAAGGATTCCCGCAAGGGGACAACCAGCCAGTATCCCAGTTGCAAAATACAACACTACGTCATTAAGAAAGTTGTCCGAACAGGCAAGATGGACCATCTGATTGAGTTCACAGAAAAAGTGAGGGATTTCCAAGTTTCTACAGAAGGATAGTCTCAATACCATTAAACTTTGGAGCAAGGAATACAGAGCACTCAGGATCCAGGAAACCAGAATCACCAACCCACAGAGCCGGGGGTTCATGATGACTGTGTAGTGCAGGGGATGACAGATGGCCACAAATCGGTCATAGGCCATTGCACTCAAAATAAAGTCGTCCAACACTCCAAAGAGTAGGAAAAAATACATCTGGGTAATGCAGCCTTCATAGGTGATGGCTTTGCTATGTGTCTGGATGTTCAGCAGCATCTTGGGGATGGTGGTGGAGGTGAAGCAGATGTCTACAAAGGACAGGTTGGCGAGGAAGAAGTACATGGGTGTGTGGAGGTGGGAGTCTGAGATGGTGGCCAGGATGATGAGCAGGTTTCCACATACAGTGATCAGGTACATGGAGAGGAAAAGTCTAAATATGAGAGGCTGTAGTGCTTGTTCCTTTGATAGCCCCAGAAGAAGAAATTCTGTAACCTGTGTATAATTGTCTGGTGTCATGCGGTAGTGGTTATGACTAGGAATAAAAAAAGAAATGTGAATAATGGTAACACTATGCACATCATTACTAACATACTGAAATGTTAGTTTATATTGGATGGTGAAGTAAAATACATGTATGGATCTGATTCCCTTTAAGCATCTCCTGTGGCCTCTTTGCTTTGGAATTCCTGTCCCACCCTCAGCCTTTTCCCCAAGAGGTCAATGCATTAGACAGTTTTAATGAGAAATTGTTTTCATACATTTGACCATTTTCAAATCAGAGAGAAACAAGAGTCTTTATGATTCAAAGATAGAGAGGAAGTCTAAGCAAATAAATATTCATATAACTGTGTCAGGGGGTGTCAAGTGCTCTGGAAAAAAAAATAGGTCTAAAAGGCAGTGGATTAGGGTCTTGTTTTTTGACTGGAGTTTCAGAAGACCAAGCAAGGGGTCAGTTGAACAAGCCCTCAAGGAGATGGAACAGAAGACTGGAGGATATCTGAGGAACATGTGCCCTGTGGAGGAATGTGGCCCCAGGACCTGGCTTGTTTCATGTTATCAAAGTTAAAAGGGAATGAAGGCTGAGAGGGGGATGAGCAAGAAGGCAAATGATGAGAGAGCCAATATCAGAGAATGTTGAGGAAAGAGATGAACTCCCTGTTGCTGCTGAAACGTCTAGATACAGGGAGTCCTTTGTTCTCATGCTGTTCCTTGCACTTTATTAACTTTTGTAGGATTCTGTAAGTAGCAATGATTGCCATCTCATTCCCATCTGTTCATTAACATTCTGGCAACTGTATTTGAAGGGTCACAATTTGGGGAATATGGGCTGGGAACCTGTGCCCCTTGATCTGTGCATGCCTCTCAAAGCACACAGTGTGTGAGAGAGATAGAGAGAGAGATGTCAACATCAGTTTACCCTAAAGGATTTGGAAATTGTCTCCAAATTCAAGTTGGAACCTCCTATAATCATGTAAATTATTTTGTGTTCTGTAATTAAAGAATCATAAGCAGCATTTAAAAAATAGGAAATAAATGGACACTGGGGAAAGATGATCTAATAAGCTCAGGTGATTCCTGAGAGACTGTGATGAGGAGAAAGTTCTGGCCTGGCAGCCTTCCAAACCCAGTAATATCCCCTTGATGACCAGAATGACTAATAAACCAGCAGAAAACAATTTATCCTCAAGAGAAAGGAGTGGATGTGTTTATGTGTCAAAACATCTGGCTAGTTGAATATCCTATGCAAAGTTATTAAACCCACAATTTACAATAGAAAATATACAACATCCAAAAATAGAAGGGATTTTTGAAAGATGAAATAGTAAAAGATGATATAAAATGCAAACATTTTGGAATCAAAAAAAGGAGTTTTGAATCTGACTCTACCACATATTTTAACACAGACAACCAACCAATTCATTGCAAATGTTAATATCCTCATGCAAATAGTGGGAATAGTGCTATCTACTCTTCTAAAGTCATTGACATATTTAGACAAGGTCTGTATGAAGCTTAGGTTATCTCCTCCCTGTTAGTAAATGAATGGTTATCATTGGTGATGAGGTGAGGTGATTTTTTTCCTTCTACCTCTCAAAAGTCTGCATTCCTTCCCCACCTCTCGATAATGAAAAAATTGAGGTAGCACTCTCTAGCACACCTAATTTTGCGTTCATTACACCTTTCTCATCTAAATACCATTGTCAGAAATGATATTGTGAAACGTATGTCTCAAGAATTGCTGATACAGGGCCTCCATGGTGGCGCAAGAGGTTAAGCACAGCACTGTGAAACTCTCCACAGCCTGTGCAGCACAAGTTCGATCTCTGGCCAGGGAGCTACTCACATGATGCAGCAAACTTCTCCTATCTCACACACTGCTCCCCTCCGCAGTGTATTTCAATCAGTCTGCCTGTTCTGCTCCCCATTCTGTCTCTGATGAATCTTCTCACCCCCCCACCTCCGGCCTGTACCCCAGTTCTTGTATGCATAAATAAATAAATCTTTCAAAAAACAAAAAAGCATTGCTGATACAAAGTAATACGCACCTCCTTTGTTGGGCTCTTTCTAATAAATATAGAACACGCTAAAAGACACCTCATCTTAATTTTTTTTAATGTGCCTTCAGTTCTGTGCATACACCTCCATGTCTAATGCTCTTTTCCCTTCCTTAACTGCAAAAATTCTTGGCTATGCTCTACTTTTACTAGGAACACTGTATGTCTATCACTCATTCCTCAGTCTCATTCAACTGGACTTCCATTCCCATCACTTAATTGGAGCAATGCTTCTTTTATTGCAGGGTCCATCAGACAACTAACTTTTTAATATATTACATACATAAATTATAAATTACATGCACAAGCTGGTAAACAGACACAGCAAATTCTCAGTATGGATTTTGGATGCTTAGGCTTGGATAACCTCAGAGAAAGTTCTCCACACTCATAACCTCAACATTTCCTCAAGTACCTACTGGTTTCTCAGACTTGACTGGATGGAGGTCTGAGAATAATCACCAGGTAGAGTCCAAAATTCTCTGGATGGTTTATGATGGAAATTGAAGGTCTGTTCTCATAAAGAACAGCAGGAAAGAGTGAAGCATTGGTCCCAGGAAAGACTCAGGAATTCAAAGTCAGCAACCTGCCCTCTCCAGCTCAAGGTTTCATGTGTATGAAATTACAGCATATTTACACCTTCCTTTGCTTGCTCATTAGGTGCTGTTTCCATTGTGACTCTCACCTGTGTACCTTGTTTCCTTGTGGGACAGTTGTCTGGACGAAAGAAAAATTTTCCCGATGAATCTCTGTTCTCCAGAGACCAAATTAGAAATCAAGTAAATTACATTTTTACTGCTACTTCTCTGTGTACTTGCTCAACTTTTAGAGTCTAACTTCCCTGTACCTTATTCCAGTCTTTATCACTTTTCCAAATCTAAGAATGAATGACCTACGTGACTAGGTCTTGTGGAACTCCTGAGTATTGACTTACGGCAGAGAACAACTTTGGCACTTTTGTAATCGAATTTTATTGATTTACCATTCAAAAACTGTGATTTTAGTAGTACACCTTTACACCTGGACATGTGCAAATTCTGCACTCCCTCACCAAAGCTCCAGCTCCCCTGTTGAAGGGATTCACATATCCACACCTTGCTCTTCACCTTCTGCCCCTGCACCTCCGGTAACTACCTTGTTTTCACCTACTCTAAAAGTCTTCTTGTTGCATTTGCCAATTTGTTTCCTTTCATTATTTATGTTGAGAGAGACCATCCAGTAATTGTCTTCCTTGTTTTAACTTATTTAATCTAGCATAATTACTTCGAGTTCCATCCATATTGTTGCAAAGATCATAATTTCATCATTTTAATGCTCAGTAGTATTCCATTGAGTTATGTCACAATTTCTTTATCCAGCCGTCAATGATTGGACATTTATTCCATGTCTTGAGTGTTATGAGTGACTCTACTATGAACACAGGAGTGAATAAATATTTTTATTAGTGTTTTAGTATAGTATTAGTATTAGTTATCAATATTCTTCAGATAAATACGTACAGGTGCCATTGCCAGACTGTAAGCTATTTCCATTTTTAGTTTTTGAAGGAATCTCCATACTGTTTCCCACAAAGTCTGCACAAAATTATGTCATCACCAAAAGTAAGCAAGTGTTCCTTCTCCACATCTTTGTCATATCTTTTTCTAACCCTTTGTTGGTTCTCTGTTTTTGATACAGGCTATTCTCATAGGGGTGAGGTGATATATTGTTGTGGTTTTAATTCATCTTTCCTTTATAATAACTGATGCTGAGCATTTTTTCATATACCTGTTGGTCATGTGTATATATTCTTTGGAGAAAAATCTATTTAGGTCCTGTCCCCATTTTTTATTGGGGTGCCTGGTTTTTTGTATTTGAGTCATATGAGTTCTTTGTATATTTTGGAAATTAATCCCTTGTCAGAACAGAGACATACAAATGTCTGTTTTCCAATGTTCTTTTTTTGAGTTGAGAGTAGTTGCCTAATGTATTTTGGTACTCCTTCATTTGATGAGTATCTGTTGATGATTGTTATGTCGTCCTGATATATTGTTCTTTTAATCATTATGTAATGTTCATCCCTGTCTCTTGTTACCTTTTTTAACTTGAAATGTATTTTGTCTGACATAAATATGACTGTCCCTGACTTCCTTTTGGTCACAGTTGCTTGTAGGATTGTTTTCTAACCCTTTACCTTTACCCAATGTATACATTTGGTGCTCAGTCATATCTTTTCTAACTCTTTACCTTTACCCTATGTATATATTTGGTGCTCAGTTGTGTCTCGTGGACACAGCAGGTTAGATTCTGTTTTCTGATCCAACTTGATACTCTGTGTCTTTTAATCAGTGAGTTCAGTGCATTTATGCTTAGAGAGATTATTGAGGGTTTTTTTTTTAGAGTGATTATTGATAAATGACAGTCTGTTGCTGCTACTTTGTGGTTATATCTATTTGTTTTTTCACTTCTTTCTGAGTGTTTCTCTATTTGGCTTAGGTACTAGAGTTATTTTCAATATTTCATGAAGAAGGGGTTAGTTTTTGCAAACTCCTTCAGTTTTTCTTTGTCTGAGAGGCATTTATTTCTTCCTCATATCTAAAGGAGAGCCTTGTAGGATACACTATTCTTGGTTGGAAGTTTTTAATCTGAGTTTTTTGATCACATCTTTCCATTCTCTTTCTCACCCACAATATTTCTTCTGAGAAGTCTGATGTTAGCTTGATCCATGTTCCTTTGTAGGTTATCTGCTTCTTTCTCTCACCAACTTCAATTTTAGTATATGTGCTGCTGAAGCAAATACAATCTCTCACCAACTTCAATATTCTTTCTTTGATGTGATCTCTTGGGAGTTTCACTACTATATGTCTTGGTGTTGGTCTCATTTTTTTAGTTACCCCAATGTTCTTTTTGCTTCCTTGATTTGTGTATTTATTTCCTTTTCTAGGTTTGGAAAGTTTTCTTCTATTTTTTCCTTGAATATATTCCGTGTTTTTAATAGAAATATCCCCCTTCTGTGATATCCATTATTCTTATTTTGCCTTTCCTCACCATGTCAGATAATTCATGAAGTGTTGTCTTATTTTTTTTTTACTTTGTTTCTTTTTTCTTCTTGCTTCTTTGTAAATCCATATTTTCAAACTCACTGATTCACTCTTCCATTTGGTTTATTTTACTTCTATAGCTTTCTACAGCATTGTTCATCTCTTTTGATCTTTTTCAATTTCTTTATTTCCTTCTATAGAGTATCATTTTTATCTTTTGTTCATTGATTTTGTTTCTCAAGACATTAATTTTTTCTGAATTTTCTTGTAAAACCTTTATCTATTTTTCTGTGTCTTCTCTGAATTCTTCTCTGAGTTCTTCATATTTCCTTGATGGCAAGCTTGAATTCTGCATCTGATAGGAGAATCAGATCTCCCATGTCTTCGTGGTTGACTTCTGGAGATATATGCTCTATATATAGTGTTAGATTTCCCTTCATTCCTCTGTGGCTGTTCATTGTGTTATTTGCCTCCTTATTTTTTTGTAGTACCTTCCTGCTATAGGTTTTGCCTCTGCTAGGTGTGTCTCAACTATTCCCACTGTGGACTGGAGCACTCACCAGAAGGCAGAGGGTGGTAGCTGCTGTAAGGCAGGGACCTTTGTGGCATGGAGGACCTAAGCTGGCTTATGAGGTGCTAGCTGTTCATCCCAGGGTTTAGGGTGCTTCCCAGAGGGTGGATGAGTGTCATTGATTTTGGAGGTAGCCTATACAGCCTAGACTAGGGTATGTGTCTGCTTCCAAGGTGCTGGTGGCTGAGCCACGGATTGGGTACACTTCCCTATGGTGGCTGGGAGTCAGCAGTAAAGAGTGGCTAAGCACTTGGTGGTTGCACTTCCCAAGATTGGCTGGAGACTGTGGTAAATTGTTAGCCCCTGCTCATCTCATACTGGGGCATGTGACTGCTTCTGAGCTGCTGATGGCCTTTCACTCTAAGTTTGTGTTTGTCTTTAGGTTTTAAATTGATTTCTTGTAAGCAAACTATAGAAGCCTGATACTTTTGACCCAACTTGTCAGACTGTCTTTTAACTAGTGAGTTCAGACCATTTATTTTTAAGGATATTATTGATATATGAGGTTTATTTACTGTTATTCTTTTTAAAATTGTTTTCTCTTTCTTTTGTCTCATTTTCCATTTGCTTCTCTCTATTACATTTAGATGACTCCCTGTTTCTTCATATCTTCCCAGTTTCTTCATATCTTCTATATGTCTGTATTCTAGATTTTTGCCATAGTTAATATTGGGGTTATGTAATACTTCTCATGTGTAAACAAATTCCTTTATGAGCTAGTGTTGACTCATGACTTAATCAACATTTTCTTCTTCCCCTTTAGTGTTTTGTTGTTGTTTCTAATTATTCTTCTGATTTCATATTCCCATTGTCTTTTTGCTCAAGGTTTTGAATATTTTTGTTCTTTTCCTGCAAAACAACTCTTCAAGAATTCTTGTAAGTCAGACCTATTGGTGGTAAGCTACATTAGTTTTCATTTGACTGGGGAAGGCTTTATTTCACATTCATAATTGAATGATAATTTTTGCAAGGATAGTCTATTCTTGGGTGGCAGGTTTTGTCTTTTAGCATTGATGAGTAATTGATTCCACTCTTTTCTGGTCTGGAAGGTAACTGTAGAGAAATCTGATGAGAGACCAATCATAGGTAAGTTAATGACATTTTTTTCCTCTAGCAGTCTTCCATATTTTTATTGATCTTTGACTTTTATAACAACAGTGATATCCTTGGTGAGGATCATTTTGCATGTAGGAATTTGGGTGTCCTTTTTGCTTCCAGGAACCCATGTTTATTCCTTGCCTTAGGTTCATGAAGGTCTCAGTTATTATTTGTTCAAATAGCGTCTCTCTTCCCTTCTCTCTCTACTTATCTTCAGAAATATCCATTATCCTTTTGTTTCTTCTTATAGTTGAGTCTCATATTTCACATAGAAATTCTTCATATTTCCAAGATCTTTTTCTGTCTTCTTCCAACTGGGTGATTTGTACATTTGTGTCTTCTGTTTCTGAAATTGTCTCCTACTAGCTTAATTCTATTTAAAACCCTTTCCATATCCATCCTCATTTCACTCAGCATATCTTTTTGTGTCCTTTTAAAATCTTCCACCTCTTTAGTGAATAAATCTTTTTGTTACTGGATCTCTTCTCTAAGATTCTTTCAGCTTTTGACTGCCCTTCCTTTACCTCATTTATCATTTTTAAAATTGTTATTCTGAATTCCTATTTATATAGGTCCTCTATTTCTGTGTCTTTTATATCAATATATGTCTCTGAACTTCTATTCTTTTGCTGTTTTTCTATCTTGTTTTTAGATGTTCCTTCCTTCTAAAGAAAGTGTGTTACCTTAGTTACTTTTTGGGTTTGGGACCCTGTCGGTTTAATTTAGTTTGTTTGTTTCACTTCTTTGTTTATATGACAGCAGGTAGGAAAGTGTAGGAAAGTTGTGGCTCAAAAACTTGTTCTCCTGATGAGGAGACACCAGTCCAATAGAGCACTCCTGCCTCCTCTCTTCTTTCCAAAATAAACTCTTTTTGGTGGTACAGGGAACTTAAGTTCTTGCCCCTCTTCCTTACTGCTCCTATTTGTAGTGTGGGGTATGTTTCACCAAATTGGAGTCACTTGGCAATAGGTACTAGGCAAGACACACAGAGTGTGAGCCCCCGGACACAGGTAGCCTTACCCTGTCTGACAGTGGCCACCTAGCACATGCTGTATAATTTGCTTTGCCATTGCATGGGGCCCAGACTGAGAGTTGCCACAAATTACCCATTTGGATCTTTTGCAGTAAGAGTGGGGAGGGACTCTTACACCCACTATGCCACTACCCAACTCTCTGGGAGCCTGGTCAGCTCACACCTGCACTTTGTTGCCACCAATTTTCCCTTTGTCTGATCTTTCCAACAGAAGGGAAGGGAGATTCCCTTACCTTTTCTGTAGACTGTTGGTCTCCCCATGACCAATCTGTGGCCATCAAACTTCCAGCAATTGCACTCACTGTCTCTCATTCTCCTGTCTGCACCACTCCTTTCTGTACAGTTCCTCTAATAATATTTACTGCACCCAGCAGGTTGGATGCCCAGTATTCAACTTGTTCTGCCACCATGGCTGCAACTTCCTTGGCTTTTTCATTCATCTTCCTCATAGCAAGTCACCAACCTCAGCATGAAACCTTCAGGAAAATTCTGTGTCTCTGTTGACAAATCTCTAGATCTTCCTTTGACCTCATTTTATGCTAGTTTTATAACTAGTATAAACTTTTTTAGTTGAGCTCATTTTATACTAGTTTTATTTACTATTTAGTTGTGCTTAGGAGAGAGAATGATCCAAATCTCCTTATTCTACAAATATGTATATTTCTTCTAGGTTGTCCAATTTGTTTCCACATAAATGTTCTTAATAATTTATGAACCTTTGTATTTCTGCAGTATCTATTGTAGCTGTGTCTGTTTAATATCTGATTCTTTTCCTTAGGGTTTTCTTTTTATTTTTGTTGTGAGTTGAGTTTGGGTTTTATCAATATTGTTTGTCCTTTTAAATAAATAGCAATTGGTTTCATTGGTCTTTTGTATCATCATTTTGGCTTTCATTTCATTTATTTTACACTGTTTTATTTCCTTCCTTCTTTGACTTTTGCTTTTATGTGTTCTTCTTTTTCTAATTCTTTCAAATGTGAGGTTAGATTGTTTGAGACTTTTCCTGTTTATTGATGTGTACCTAATATGGCTATGAACATCCTTGTTAATACCAGGGGTTTTTTGTTTGTTTGTTTGTTTGTTTTTGTTTTGTTTTGTTTGGTTTTTTGCTGCCTCCCATAAATCTGGTAGCTCTTCCTTTAATTTTTGCTGGTTTCCAGACAACTTTTTGACTTTTTATTTGATTTCTTCTTTGACTCAAGAGTTATCCAAAAGCATTTTATTTAATCTTTGTATATTTGGGTTTTTTCCAAGATTCTTTTGTGGTTGATTTCTACCTTCATAATATTGTGGTCAGAAAAGACTCTTGGTTTGATGTTAGTCTTCCTATATTAATGGGGCTTTTTTTGGTGTCCCAGAAAAGGATCTGTCCTTGATAATGTTCTTTGTGCACTTAAGAAAATGTATTTATTTGGCATGAAAAGTTCTGTATATGTATATTAGGCCCATCTGAGGAATCTTCTTAAGGTTATTATTTGCTTGTTTATCTTCTATCTGGAAGATCTATCCATTAATGTGTGTTGAGATCCCCTACAATTATAATGTTGCTGTCAAATATCATGCTATAGGTCTGTTAATAGTTGTTTTATGCATTTAGGTGTCCCTATGTTGAGTGCATAAATATTATTGACAGTTATATCTTTTTAAGTAATTGTCACCTTAATCATTATATAGTGGCCATCTTTGTCACTACCTTTTTTGACTGAAAGTCTTATTTACCAGATATGAGAATAGCTGTTCCTGCTTTTTTCTGTGTTATTGGCTTGAAATACCTTGCTCTAAGCTTTCATTTTAAGTCCATTTGTTGTTGGATCTGGTGTGAGACTCCTATACGCATAATGTAAATGGACCATTTTTTTTTTTGAACTACAGTAGACTTTATCAGAAACAAATCATTAACATGAAGGAGTAATATAGAACAAAAGCAGTTCAAGTCAAATAAAAACATTTGTTGATGTCTTACATTGTTTGAAATGGTGTCTTAGATAAATGAAAAGAGATACAGAGATGTCTATAAACACTGATGAAGGAAATTTCAGTTTTTCTGATTTAAATCCATGTGATTCCAAAATTTTAACTTGACTCTTCTGAACTAATTATATTTTTTTCCATAAGTTTTTTTTTGTTTTTTTTTTTAGATAATAAATTTTATTGTTATATTCCCCATACAATTGCAGCCCCCCCCATTCTGACCCCAATCCCTCCCCTCCCGCCTTTCCCCCCTAAAAGTGTCTCTGGTTCATAGTTTTTTGTTGATTTTGATTTTCACTTCCTTATAGTTATTCATTTTCCTGGTAATGGACCATTTTTTTTAATCCAAACTGCCAATCTGTATTTTGATTGGTGAGTTCAGATTGTTCACATTCAGGGGGATTATTAGTATGTGAGTTTAATTAATTCCCTTTTATCTTTTGTTTTCTGGTTGTTTTTTCCATAGGTTGTATCTCTTTTTGCCTTTTTATTTGCATAATCCCGGTGATTTTCTCAATTTTTTCATTTTTCTTCTAAGGATCTCTGTTCCAGATTTTTGTTTCATTGTACCATGGGGCTTGTATCAAACTTGTTATATCTAAAGTAGGTTTTTTTTTATGTTGGTATCAACTACTCATTGTCTGACTAAACCAATACTGATCTTTTCTTTCTGGTCCTTTATTAATCTGTTTCTATCAGTTTGCTGGACTAGATGGGCTATTCTTCCTTAGATTTGTGAAATGCTCAGCTATTATTTCTTTTAATAGGTTTTTGGTTCCTTTTGCTCTCTTTTCACCTTCTGGTGTTCCTCATACCCTATGTTTCCTCTTCTAATGGTGTCTGAACGCTCTCATATAATGCCTTCATTTTTCCTAAGCCTTATTTGTATTACCTTTTCCAGTTAAATCATTATTAGAATTTTATCTTTAATTTTGTTGATTCTTTCTTCTTCAAGATTGAGCCTGCTTGTTGTGCTTTCTATGGAAATTTTTATTTCATCCACTGAATTTTTCATTTGCAATGTTTCTGTCTGGAATTTTTTTATAGATTGTTCTCTTTGTTGAGAAACATCTGTTCCTATATTTCCTTTCTGTGTCTATATTTCATTAATGCTTCATTCCACATTAGACTGCATTTGATGAAACTCATTAATTTTCTTCATTATGGTTGTTCTAAATTTGATGTCTAGACCATTGGAATAGACTTGAGACCCCAGAAATAAACTCACATCCATATGGACTGTGCATATTCAACAAAGGAGCCAAGAATATAAATTGGAGCAAGGAAAGCTTCTTCAGTAAGTGGTGCTAGGAAAACTGGACAGCCATTTGCCAAAAAATGGAACTAGACAACTGTTTCGTACCATACACAGAAATCTACTCAAAATGGATAAACGCTCGGATCTAGAACCCATAACCATGAAATACACAGAAGAAAACATAAGCAAAATCTTTCCAACATACACCTCAGGGATATCTTTGAAAATTCATTCCCAATAGCAAGAAAAGCAAAAGAGAACATAAACAATTGGGAATACAACAAACTTAAAAGCTTATGCACAGTGAAGGGGACTAAAATAAAATGAAAAAACATCCTACTGAATGGGAGAAAATATTTGCAAACTATGCATCTGACAAAGGTCTCATATCAAAGATCTACAAAAAAACTCATACAGATCAACAAAAAGAAAACAAATAACCCAATCAAAAAAAAATGGACAGAAGAACTAAATAGATGCTTCTCCAAGGAAAACAAACAGATGGCCAACAGGCACATGAAAAAAAAATGTCCACCATCACTTATAATTAGGGAAATGCAAATCAAAACCACAAATACCACCTCATTCCTGTAACAATGGCCCATGTCAAAAAGAGCAGAAACAACAATTGCTATTGAGGATTTGGAGAAAAAGGAACTCTCTTACATAATTAGTAGAATTGTAGACTGGTCAGCTCTTATGGAAAACATTATGGAGTTTCCTCAAAAGATTAAAAATAGATCTGTATGAGCCAGCAATCCCATTCCTGGGTATCTACCCAAAGAACATGAAAACATTAATTGGAAGGGGAAAGTTGCAATCCCATGTTCATATGGAAGTCATTTTTTGAAATGCTGGGTTCAGAGAGTGATGTTGAATATTTTTTCATATGACTGTTGGCCATTTGCATTTCCTCTTTGGAGAAGTTTCCTTTTAGCTCTTCTGCCCATTTTTTGACTGCACTATTTTCTTTGTTATTGTTGCATCTCATCAGCTCTTTGTAAATTTTTGTGATCAGTCTTTTATCATTAGTGTTGTGTGCGAAAATTTTCTCCCAGTCGGTGGGGTTTCTCTTTGTTTTGGTTATTGTCTCTTTTGCTGTGCAGAAGCTCTTTAATTTGATGTAGTCCCAGGTGTTTATCTTTGCCTTCACTATCACTGCTTTGGGTGATGTGTCTGCAAAGATGTCTTTGAGGTGCATGTCATGTAGTGTTTCGCCTGTATTTCCTTCTACATAGTTTATGGTTTCAGGTCTTACGTCTAGTTCTTTAATCCATTTTGAGTTGGTTTTTGTGCATGGTATGAGGTAATAGTCAAGTTTCATTCTTTTGCATGTAGTGACCCAGTTTTCCCAGCACGATTTGTTGAACAAACTTTCTTTGCTCCAGTGCATATTCTTTGTTCCTTTGTCAAAGATTAGTTGACCATAAATCTGTGGGTTTATATCTGGGTTTTCTATTTGGTTCCATTGATCTGTGTGTCTGCTCTTGTTCCAATACCATGCAGTTTTGATATTATGGCTTTGTGGTATGGTTTGAAATCTGGAAGAATGATGTCTCTATTCCCTCCTTTTTTTTTTTCAGGAGGGTTTTGGCTATTAGGGGTTTTTGGTGGCTCATGAATTTCATCAATTTTTTTTCCATTTCTTTGAAGAATGACATTGAAATTTTAATTGGAATAGCATTGAATCTGTGGATTGCTTTTGGTTGGATGGCCATTTTGATAATGTGTCCTCCTGAGGGTTGCTTGGTTATTTATATTTTTTCTTCTCCCTGTTGTTTGTTTTCTAATTAGTTCTATGTGTTGGGATGTTGTGCCACTGGTGTTGGCGGGCATCTCTTTGGAGTGCTCCTTTAGGGGTGTCAGAAACTGTTTACCAGACTGAGACCAGCACTGGTAGGCCAAAACTCCACCAGGGTGTTGATGCTGTGTTGCTGGGCACTGTCCCTTACAGTTCCTTCCCTCTGTATTTACTCAGTTCCAACAGAGAATCAACTAGTTGGTGATTTTGTTCTGGTCACAAGGTGACGCCAGAGACCCGTGTACTTGCTGACCTGTGCTTTTTCCCAGTGGTTTTCTGAGAAATGGGGGAGGGCAGAGTGGAGCACCTCAACACAGGGGCTCTTATTCAAGCTGGGTGTTGTGTCTGTCCCATGTTCACCCAGTGCTGTGCCTGCAGCTGTATGGATCCTGCACCCTGAATTCTGCACTCTAGGTCTCAGTTCCAGGGCTATCAGATCCCAAATGCTGGCTATCACCCTGTGCTATGCCCGCTGCTATGGCATGCCCCACACCCTGGATCCTGTTCTTGGCCCTCAGTTCCAAGATGGGGTCTTGCTCCATGCCTTATTTCCCTCCTTAACCCTCTTTGCATGGTCCACCCTCCCTCAGAGCCTGGGGGTGTTTTGGGGACCCCTGGTTTCCAACTATAGAATGTTGGTGATTTTTTCTGGTCGCTAGGTGGAGCCAGAGATCTTTCCTAGTGTCCTTCCAGAACTGTTTTTTCCCCATGGGTCCAGGGGAACAGTGTGAGAGTGGCGTGGAGCGCCTCAACGGCGTGGGGGTGCTATGTCTGGCCTGTGCCCCACAGTCGTGGGGATCCCATGCCCCAAATTTTGAGCCATGGGTCGCAGTTCCAAAGCCCTCAGGTCCAGGACGTGGGCTGTAGCCCAGTTCAGTGTCCACAGAAATGGCGCCTTTTGCACCCCGCTCCCGTGTCTGGGTGCCTGGTTTCTGACTACTCAGTGAGGGACATTCACCTCAATGAGGGCTCCCGCGTGTCTCCCCACAAGCCTAGGTTGCAGGCGCTGGGATCTGGGCAGCTGAGATCAGATCAGCGTATGCTTATTGAGCGCACTGCTTTTCCCCACAAGCTTACTGGCTGGCCTTGGGATATTTGTAGGTCTTCTTGGGAGTCTGTTTTTCTCTAATGGCGCCTGGAGTCACTCGCTCACCTCCACAGCGATTCCTGCAGGGTTCCCCACAGTTCCAGTTCACAGGGTGCAGTGGCTGAAATAGTTCCTTTCCACTCACAGTCCCACTTGATGCGTAGTTTGTTCTTGTTGGTTGTTTTAGTTTTATTTTTTTTCCCTCCTCTCTGTTGGTAGGAGAGTGCTGACTTTGTGGGTGGGGGAGGGTAGCAGGGTTCTGAGCTTTCCCTCCTTTCTAGTCCTCTTTTATGGCAACTTTCTTCTTCAGGCAGTTTGCCAGAGTCTCCCTTTTATCTTCCATGTCCCAGTTCTCACAGGGACCTGCCACTTTTCCTCCCTATTAACTTTTTTTGCAGGGGAGGTTTTACTCGCAGCGTTTCCTTGCTGCCATGTTGATCCCTCAACCCATTTCATACTTTCTAACTTTTCTATTCTTATCCTCCATCAGTAGCAGCATTATATACAATAGCCAAAATGTTGAAATAATCTAAATGCTCCCCAAAACAGCTGAGTGACTCAAGATGTGGTTCTTATACACAACTGAATATAACCCAGCAATCAAAAAAGACAAACTCATGCCATTCACAGCAATGTGGATGGAGCTGGGATTGTGATAAGAAAGACAAGTCAGAAGGAGAAAGACAAATCCTGGACACTCTCACTCCTAAGTGGAATACAGTGAAGCCAAACAAAGGAATGATAAAGTCAAACTTAAAAATCAACCCTGGAAAATTGATTATGGAACTGAGGAATCCAGAGGTGGAGGGAGGGGGAGAGGTCAGAGTGTTAGGGGGAAAAGGATGTCCCAAAGCTAATTCCATACAGGCTTTGTGGACTCCACCCCCACCCCAGGCCAAAGCCAAAGACACTGGGAACTCCAAATCCCATCACCACCAAAGGGAAGGTGGCTGGGACCTGAGGGTGGGGTTAAGCAGCCAGGTTGATATAAGGCAGACACGTGGGCTTTGGAGGGGTCCCCCATTTTGGCTCTCCACCAGCTAGCAGCGTCTGGCCAGGTCTGAGAGTGCCTTTGGGTTTCCAGGTCGGCAGATCGGGTAGGACACATTAAAGACTTTATTTCCCTATTTTCTCCCTGAGTTGTACATTTTCCTTATTTCCTTTTCCCTTGTAAATAAACCTTTTATTAACCGTGTGTGTGTGCCTGTAGTGGAGTATTAATAAGTCCTTTTTAAGCGAGCGGGTGAGGACCCACAGCCAGGTAACCCGCTCAATATCGGGACTGCCCTATAACAAGAGCAGGGGAGGAAGCACAGAGGACTAAGGGGGCAGCCACAGGAGCTTTGGTGATGGGTGTGCTATGGCAATAACCCTTGAAGGAAGTTCCTATATTCCCAAAATACACTAATGTAAACCAACATTACATCAATAAATAAATAAAAATAAATGTTCTGGCTATTGTCCTTCCCATGCCTTTGTTCACGCTGATTCTGAGTATTTTCTTTTCTCATCCATTCTATTACAGGGTTTTATCTTTTTTGGCATTAGTTTTTCCCCAGTAGGTGGTGCTGTGATTCTAGATTTTTAATTCTGTTCTGTTCTTTTTTTTTAGGACCTGGAGTATGTGTGTAAAAAGAAGTCTGCTTCTGGGATTTCCTTCTGTGACCACCTTGTGCAGAGAGGATCAACCTAGGCCTAAAATCCCTCACTAAATCCCTTCCCCTGCCACCGGACTTATTCACAATCTTAGTATAAAGTCCCTCCTCCAGGGCCAGATCGCTCCTCCAGGCCAAGCTGCAAGATCCTGCAACAGGTGTCAGCTTTCTCTGAATATAAATTTCACTGCATCTGCAAGGAGCAAGAAACAGATTCATTCTGTTTTGCTTGCTTCTGCTGAAATTGTTGCATTTCTCTGTGTCCCAGATGTGGCAGGCAGTGTGCCTCTGACCATTCTCTAAGGAGGAGCTGACAAGGGTTAGTGATGTCAATTCTGAGGATCTGTGTATTCCCTGGCTCATCTGTAATGGGTGATGGAGGAAAGAATAGAAAACCTAAAGGAGGCATCACAAGACTAAAACCTGACTCACACAAGGAGGTTGGGGTAGAGGGGATTAACGTGACCTTTAATCCAGCTATAGAAATCAAGATCCTTAGGCTCCAGTGCCTTATCACAAGGCATTAAGACCCAAGCAAGCATCAGACTGCTGGAGCACAGACACTCTGACCAAAGGGTAGAGATGTGGAGATTGGATCCATTGTGGAATCTCAGGTCTACCTGTGTCCAAAATCAGCAGCAAATAGGCCAGTCCACAAAGGAATGAGCCCCTCCGAAACAAAAGACTATATCAGTGCAGCCTCTGCATGGGCCAGGGGCAGCAGTCCTTCTGCCCACCTGTGACTATGCAGGTGCTTCTTTTCACCAATTCTGCTCTCCCCTGCATCCTAGAATAAGATCCCCATAAATTGGCCAGTTCACCATAACTGGGATGGGGAAGGGGATTTACTTTCCTCCTCTTGCCTCTCCCTCTGTGGCCAGTACCAAGTCCTCATTGCTTTGCAGGGTGAGCCCAGGTCCTGAACCTCTGTTCAACAATTGGTGAGTCACTCAGAGCTGGGTCTTGACACAGACAGGTAGAGATGCAACGATGCCTGGTCCTAGTCAGAAGGGAGGGCCTCTGCTTTAGTTGTGGGGATACCCTGCTTCATCTTTGCGCTGTTCTTGTGGGTACTTTCCTTTTGTTGCAGAGATCATGAAATGTTCTCTCAATTCCATGGAACTTGCCTTGAGCCACATTCTTTAAAACTAGCCAAATTTGGCCCAGGCTGTAAAGAAAAAAGTACCTAGTCTTTCTTTGAATACTGCCTGGCCCCAGCACAATAATCTGGCCCATAAATGGCCTTCTCAGCTGTAACACTCTTCTTCAGCTAAAATTCTTTGGCCACAGACAAGACAAAAGGTGAAATACTGGGGAATAAAGTAAGGGACCAACTACAACTGACTGGTGTGGAGCTGCCTCTCGTCTCAACAAGCACCTCCCTAGGCCTTTTTCTCCACTATTTAGATCATTGGTATGTCTCTGCTGCCTTCCAGCTGTGGGGGAACTGGACTCTCCCTTTGTCCACCTTGAGATAATGTTTTGGTTCGTTCTGTGGCAGAAAACTCTATTTTCCTGTGTTTTCCTAATGTTGAAGTCCAGACTGTTTAAGGTAAAAACTGCTGAGTTACTCTGGACTTGCTAACAAGCTAAATAAGGTGATTTTTGGTTGAGTAAAAACTTCTAAGGGACCTCCCTGGTGGTGCAAGGGATTAAACACAGCACTGTGAAGCTATCCGCAGCCTCTGCAGCTCAAGTTCAATCCCTGGCCAGCTAGGGAGCTACCCACATGCACAGCAGGCCTCCCCTGTCTTGCCCGCTGCTCCCCTCAGCAGTGTATTTCAGTCAGTCTGCCTGTTCTGCTCCCCACTCTGTCTCTGGTAAATCCTCTCACTCCCCACACCTGTGGACTGTACCCCAGTTCTTGTATGCATAAGTAAATAAATCTTTTATAAAAAATTTCCAAACTGTTTATTGGTCCTGTAAAAGTTTGGTTTCTTATTAATATGGCAAAAACTATAAAGTAGAAATGGAACTTCCTCTGAGCTAAATTCCAAACCTCAGATTTCTAATAAGATTTTGCATTATAATGGTGATTTTGCAATACAGTGTAAGAGATGAATGCTTAACATAAACTCTTCACAAACTAATGCTCTAAAGAAAGTTATTCAGTATAAAATAGTAGAATTGTGCACAGGATGTTATAGAATTGGCCCTAGGAAACCTTTGCATATTGGTCCAGGAGTAGAATGTGTGCATTGGATTTATCAATTAAAGATCAAAACCCCAAACCTAAACTTCACAAAGAAAATATGTTATGTAAGAAAAGTGAGAAAGCTATATGCCTCAACCCCATCACACCCACATGAACACCAATTTGTGAAATAAATATGTAAGAGTTACAGGGAAAAAAGTCTTCTACTGTTTCACATAAAAATGGCCAGAGTTTATCTTACATGTTGTATTTCCTTTTGCTGTTTTTGCTCATTTTTCTCTCTAGGAAAGAATTTTTTGTGGAAATTTAGAATTTTTTAATATAAGATCACATCATGTGCATATAAACATAATTATACCTCTCCATCTCCAATTAAATATCTTTTATTTCTTTTCTTTCCTCTGTTGCAGTGGATAGATTTCCAATATGCTGTTGAATAGAAGTTGTAAAAGCAGGCATCTCTGCCTTGCTCTTGATCGTCATGAAAAATGTTTAGTGTTTCACTATTGAGTATAGTGTACACTGTGGATTTTTCATAACTGGCTTTCAGTTTGTTAGTTTCTCTCTGCTCAAAGTTATTTGTAGAATTGTTTTTATCATCCTCCGTACAAAAATATAAAAATTAATTTTTTGAGTGTAGATATAAATGATAGCATATCATCCAAGTTAGGAATTCATGATATTTCTTGTTTTTCGCTTTTGGTAGTTAATCACAGAACCTGGGAATAATTAGAAATATCAGAATTTCTTCTTCTGGGATTATCTGAGGAAACAGAATTGCAACCCTTATTCTTTGGATAGTTCTTGATCACCATATTGAGAACCACCATACTTGAGAACCTGCTCATCATCCTGGCTGTCAGCTCTGACTCCCCCCTCCACACCCCTGTGTACTTCTTCCTGTCCAACCTATCCTTTGTACACATCTATTTCACCTCCACCACAGTTCCAAAGATGCTGGTGAACTTTCAGGCACAGAGTAAGTTATAGCTTATGAAAGCTGCATCATGCAGATGTACCATTTCATACTGTTTGCAGGGTTGGACAACTTTCTCCTGGCTGTGATGGCCTATGACCACTTTGTGGCCGTTTGTCACCCCCTGGACTACATGGTCATCATGAACCCTAGCTCTGTGGACTGCTGGTTCTGATATCCTGGATCATGAGTGTCCTGGATTCCATGCTACACAGCTTAATGGTGTTGTGGCTGATGTTCTGTAGACATGTGGAAATTCCACTTTTTTCATGAACTCAGATGATCCAACTTGCCTGTTCTGATACCTTCCTTAATAATATGGTAATGTAGAAAAAGGAACTCTCCTACATTGCTGGTGGGAGTGCAAACTATTCCAACCACTGTGGAAAGCTGTCTGGAGGTTCCTCAATCTACTAAAAATGGAGCTACCATACAACCTGGCAATTCCACTCCTAGGGATCTACCCAAAGGACACAAAAACAGTGATTCAAAAGAGCACCTGTACACCTATGTTTATTGCAGCACTATTTACAATAGGTAAAACCTGGAAACAACCCAAATGCCCAAAAATAGATGACTGGATCAAGAAGATGTGGTATATATACACAGTGGAATATTATTCAGCAATCAAAAAAGATAAACTCATGCCATTCACAGCGACGTGGATGGAGCTAGAAGGAATTATGCTCAGTGAAATAAGCCAGAAGGAAAAAGAAAAATATCAGATGGTTTCACTTATAGCAGGAATATAGGGGAACCAAATAAGACATCAGTGTAAAAAAAGTAGTAATAACAGTACAAACCACAACAAAGCAAAAACAGACAATTATAAACCAGAGACATACTGCAGGGGAGGAGGAGGGAGAGGGGTGAAAGGGAGGGAGTGAGGAGCACAGGGGACTGTGGTGATGGTGTATGGGTGCCTTGGGGAAGGAAATTCTAGGAGGACTCAATCTGAGGGGTGAGGGGAAATAAATATTGTCTAAAAATGTTAAAATATGATAAATGTAGAAAGAAAGAAAGAAAGAAAGAAAGAAAGAAAGAAAGAAAGAAAGAAAGAAAGAAAGAAAGAAAGAAAGAAAGAAAGAAAGAAAGAAAGAAAGAAAGAAAGAAAGAAAGAAAGAAAGAAAGAAAGAAAGAAAGAGAAAGAAAGAAAGAAAAAGAAAAAATGAACAATGGTGTAAAAATATATATAAATAAAAAATATAAAAAATGAAAAAATAATATGGTGATGTATTTTGTAACTGTACTGCTGGGTGGTGGTCCTTTGACTGATATTCTTTACTCTTACTCTAAGATAGTTTCCTCATATGTGAAATCTCATCAGTCAGGGGAAGTACAGAGCATTCATTTTCCATCTATGCATCTCACCTCTCAGTTATCTCCTTGTTTTATTGTACAAGTGCTGGAGTGTACCTTAGCTCTGCTGCTTCCCACAGCCCACATTCAAGTGCAATAGCTTCAGTGATGTACTCTGTTGTCACACCCATGCTGAACCCCTTCATCTACAGTCTGAGAAACAAAGACATAAATGAGGCTCTGAACAAATTCTTCAGAAGGAAGTTCTTTTTAAAAAAAAAAAAAAGATTTATTTATTTATACAAGAACCAGTGTACAGGCCAGAGGCATGGGGGCGTGAGAGGATTCACCAGAGACAGAGCAGGGAACAGAACAGGCAGACTGATGAAATACACTGCTGAGGGGAGCAGCAGGCATGACAGGAGAGGTCTGCCGCGCCATGTAGGACCCTTGCCAGCTGGCCAGGATCTAACCGGAGCTGCAGAGGCTGCGGACAGCTTCACAGCAAGGTGCTCAACCACCTGAGCAACCAGGGGAGGGCTTCAGAAGGAAGTTCTTAAAGAAGTGACTGTGATTGTACAGGGTTCAGTGTCTAACACCCAGAAATTATGATTTTTAATCAGATCACAGAAGAAAAAACTAATTCTTTTGTTTATATACTGGATTTTTAATTTTCAAAAGTTCAGTTGCTTTGCTGGCTTTAAATCATTCCCTGAATTCAAATTTTCTGCTCTCTAACATGTTTTCCTTTTATTCCTTTCCTAATTTCCCAATGTTATTGCTAGCCTTGGATCAAAAACAATTTGCAGATAGCATGAGTATATCTTTTTGATAGCTGAGTAGCTATCAAACACACACACACACACACACACACACACCCCACACACCCCACATCTTGATCCATTCATTTTGGGACATTTAGTTTTCCATATCTTGGCTTTTGTTAATAATCCTGCAATAAACAGAGGAGTGTTTTTGTGTCCTTTGGGTTGATTCTTAGGAGTGGAGTTGCTGGGTCATATGGCACATCCATTTTTAGTGCTTTGAGGAACTTCAACACAACTTTCCATTAGGGCTGGATGTTTCCACCAACATTTAAGAGTGTTCCTTTTTCCTTACATTGGACTATGATTGAGGCTACCAGAGGGGGATATATTTGGGTGGGAGCAAAGGGGAGAGGGGGGTCTAATGGAGAATTACTGGGAGTGGTAAAATAACATGCAATTGTAAAGGTGTAACTTTATACTCCAAGACATATAATGTGATATAAATCAACATTACCTCAATAAATATAATTTTAAAAATCTGGAAACAGTGCAATGAAACATCAATATATAAAATGATAATCAAGTTGCAGTATAGCCTTACTGAGCAACACTTGTTGATTTTTGATATGGGCCATTCTCACATGTTTGAGGGGGTATCTCATGGCTTTGATTTGCCTTTCTCTGATGTAAGAGATCATGAGCATTTTGTCATTAGTCTTTTGTATTTCTTCTTTGGGTAAGTGTCTATTTAGTTCTTCTTCCCATTATTTTATTGCATTGTTTGCTTTTTTTGAGTTGTCTGAGTCCTGCGAAAATCTTCAATATCAGTGTGTAGGGTAAATGAAGATTGCTCACACTTTTGCACAGTTGGCCTCTGTGGCTATCACCAATGGCCTTGAATACAGGCGGCACTTGGGACCGTGGGTTTGAGGTATGAATACCTGATGCTGGACACCTGGAGTATGGTGTGGGCTTGCATAAGTGGGCACACCTGAGCCTGGAGGCCAAGCCTATAAGGGCAGCAGAGGACATTGTGGTGGAGTGTGGTGGAGAGCCCATGAGGGGATGTCAGAGAGAACCCAAAGAGCAAATATTCGCTGGGGGCTGAGAGGCCTGCCAGCCTTCTGGCCTCCATTCCTCTGCCTGCCTGCACATAGTTACCACACTACAAGTGGCATAGAAAGATCATTAAATGTCTGAAAAAGTCACTGAGGACTCCAGTACTCTCCTTTATCTGTCTGCCCGGATACATAGAGAACCTGCCCTGTGCCTTGCTGGCACTTCATAGTCCTTTTTCAGGTGTGTGGTGTACAAATATTTTCTACTGCAGGTAGGGTGTCTTTTCATTTTCATGATAATCCAGTGAACTGTATTTATTCTTTTTACTGGGGAACATTCTGGCTGATGGAGATCACCCTGGGTTTTCTTGTACACATTTGTCCTCAGTCAGGTGTGTGCCTCTACACACATTAGCTGTCTCCTACCCAGGACCTCTTTTGAGTGGCTGCCTGCTGCTGCAACCTGTGACTCTGCCTTTGACTATACATTCCAAGTCTCTGTCTCCACACATCTCTTATTCAAGGAAGCACAAATGTCTTCCATGCCCCTTCTGCTGTGCTTTCCTGGAACATTTTTATACTTACCACTCATGTACAAAGTCATCTAGTTGGCCTTCCATTCCTGACCCTGAATTGTCATAATGATCTTTGTATCACTGAGTCAAGCAGACACATCTGTGTTAATATATAATTTGATTGTTAAGCAAGCAAACAAGCACAACCATCTGTTATCCCTGGATGAGACTTGTTAGATTCTCCTGTGAGCTCAGGTAAACTGTGTAGGTTCCATGACCTCAATAGTTATTGGGCTCTCAGACTCACCTGAGACTTAAGAGGGAAGTCTCCTTGTGGAAGTTTGAATTACTTCTTGGATGGCTGATGATTGAGACTGAAGTTCTTTCCCAACCAAGATACAAGGAAGGAGCAAGGGATCACTTCACAAGCGAGCTTAGGAAGCAAGGCAATTACATGTCTGTCCAAGCCCAGATTAGGGAAGCTGAGTAAGTAAGTCTGCTCATCAGCATATTTCCCTCTCGCTACTCTAACATCTCTGTATATGTACTCCTTGTGGTGCACTCTGTTTTGCAACCATCTCAGGCTGGGTAGGTTCATCTATAGTTTTTGAAGAGGAGAGTAGATTTTTACAGGTTTGAATGCTGAATCAGGGGACAGACCAGCTTTCTCTCCATTATTTCTCTGACTTCTCACTCTATCCTCCTCCCTCAAAGTGATGCTGTACTTACATGCACTCGCCACAGGTATACCCATTTACATATACGCATGCCCCTTGTTCTCTGGTCCCAGGTATCCATAATTATAGGTGTGTGTACAAGACCATAGGTGCTGGAATGGCGAGAGGGCATAAAAAAGCCTGAAAACTTCATTTACCCTACAACTGGCCTAAAAAGAATGATTTTTTTTTCTCTCCTGCCCATGATTCACTTATCCTAAAGGATCAGGTGAAGGTGAAGTGAACACAGGATATTATTTTATACTACCTCTCCTAATTTTCATTGTATAGGTCATTCACTTTCCTTGTTAAGTTCATTCTCAGGTATTTTATCCTTTTTGGAGTAATTATAAATAGCATTGTCTTCTTAATTTCTCTTTCTTTTGATGAATTGTTTGCATATAGAAATAGCCATATACAAAACAACCAATTTTTGTTTATTGATTTTAGTTTCTGCCTCTTTATTATTTATCATAATTTTTTTGGATTTTCTATGTATATTATCATGTCATCAAGTAGTAATTGTTTTGCTTCGTTTCCAATTTGGAATCCTTTTGTATCTTTCTTATTTAGTTGCTCTGGCTGTGACTCACAATACTTTGTTGGACATTAGTGGTGAAAGTGAACATCATAGCCTTTATCTTGATCTTATGGAAAATGTTTTCTGCTCTCACCATTGACTATTATGTTATCTATGACTTTGTCATATGTGGCCCTACTATGTAAGATAAATTCCTTTGATTACTATTTTATTGATTTTTATCATAAATGTCCGTCAATCTTCAAACTTTGTTGTATATTTTTGCATCTGTGTTCATCAGAGATATTAGTCTACAGTTGTGTGTGTGTGTGTGCGTGTGTGCATGTGTGTGTGTGTTCAGTTCTTGTCTGGTTTTGGTATCATGGTAACATTAACCTCATAAAATGTGTTTTGGAGTGTCCCCAGACCTCTCCATGTTTTGGAAGAGTGTGAGAAAGATAGGTACTAGAATCTTTTGAAGTTTTGTGGAAATCACTGGTCAAGCTAGTGATCGCAGGGAGTTTTTTGGTTATTCCTTTGCTTTCTGTACTTGTGATTGGTCAACTCAAACTGTCTATTTCATCCTAGTTTAGTCTTGAAAGGTTGTGTGATTCTAAAAATTTATCTACTTTTTTTGCAGGTTGTCCTGGTTTTTTTGCATAAAGAGGTTCATAGATAGTATTCTTTTGTAATCCTTTGTATTTCTGTGATATGTGTTGTAACTTTGCCTCTTCATTGCTGATTCTTTTTATTTGTGTTTTCTTATCAATTTTGTTAGTACTTTCAAGTTACTAGTTCTTGGTTTCAGTGATCCTTCATATGATCCTTTTCATTTCTACTTTTATTTTGATCAAATTTTTATTATTTTCTTCTACATGCTTTTGGTATCATTTGCTCTTCCTTTTTTGATTTTTTCGGTTGTGAAGCTTGTTTTTTGAGATTTTTCTTGTTTGTTGATGTGGCTCTGTTTTGCTATAAACTTCCCCCCTTGATATCTGTTTTGTTGAATCCAATGAGATGTGGTAGCTTATCTTTTCATGATTTTTTAATTTCTCCTTTGATTTATTCAATGACCTAAGATTTATTAGAACGTGCTTTGTTCAGTTTGCATTTATTACATATTATGTGATTGATTTCTAGCTTCATACCATTGTGGTCAGAAAAGATATTTGCTATGATTTCAATTTTCTTATAATTATTGAGACTTGTTTTGTGTACCAGCAGATGATCTATGCTTGAGAATATTCCATGTGCAATTGAGGAGAATGTGTATTCATTTCTTTTGGGATGGAAGGTTCTGTATATGTCTACTAAGTTCATATGATCTGTTACTTTATTTAAGTCCATGTTTTTCCTTGTTTACTTTCAGTTTGGATAACATGTCCATGATGTTTGTGGTGCATTGAGATCACCTAATATTGTTGTGTTACTTGCTTTTGCTCTGTTGAGTTGTTTTATGTATTTAAGTGCACCTGTATTGAGTATGTAAATATTAGTGACCATTAAATTTTCTTAACCCTTGGTTATTATAGTGTCCATTTTGTCCCTATTTACATTTTTAGTTTAAAGTGTAATTTATCAAGTACAAGAATAGATATTTCTGCTTTTTTCTTTGTATTATTAGCTTCAAATACCTTGCTCCAGATTTTTACTTTAAGTATATATTTGTCAGCCTTCCTGGTGGTGCAAGGGGTTAAGCACCACACTATGAAGCAATCTGCAGCCTCTACCACCATGAGTTTGATCCCCAGCCGGCCAGGGAGCAACCCACATGGCGAAGACTTCTGTCTTGCCCGCTGCTCCCCTCAGCAGTGTATTTCAGTCAGTCTGCCTGTTCTGTTCCCTACTCTGTCTCTGGTGAGTCCTCTTACCCCCTCCTCCCCGGCATCTCTGGCCTGTACCCAGTTCTTGTATGCATAAATAAATAAATATTTTTTAAAAAGTATATATTTTTCATTGGCTTTGATGTAAGTCTCCTTGTGTACAATATAGACACATCATGCTTTCTTATCCACCTTGCCATCCTGTGTCTTTTGGTTGGGAATTTCAGACCATTCACACTCCAGTGCCTGTGGGGCTTAGTTGCGGCCATTCTCATTTGCTTTCTGGTTGTTTTGTTTTTCTCTTGTGTCTATTTGATTTAATCTATCTGGATGGTTTTCCCAGTGGTTCTCTCAATTTCTTCTTTGAAGTGTGTCTGCTCCACATTTTTGTTTTGCTATTCCCCTGAGGGTTATATCAACCTTTTTATATCTAAAACATTCTTGGATATTGTGTGGCCACTGTCATTTGAATAAGAAATACTGATTTTTTTTCTTTCCTCTCTTTTACTGTTTTGTTATTTCATTTTTTTCTTTTGATATTTCTGATTCTTTATTACTATTTATCACTCTGTTCAGTATATTGTATTCTTTGCTTTTTCTTGTCATGCAGCACCTACATCAATAATGCATGTTGTGGGTTATAAAGTATCCTCTTGTGGTAAGTTGATATAGATGGATGAGATATTTTGATTTTTTTCTGGATGTCTTTAAAGGTATATTTACTGATGTGGCTGACTCTGCTGTGATTTCTTGGTGTATCCAATTCAGTACCTGTTTTCCTCTGCTTTTGGCCTCACCCACTGGTTGGATTGTGTCTTTCTCTCCTTCTTCATTGTCAAAGCTACATTTCTAATTTCAAACTATCTGGAGTCTTCATGAAATTAATTTTTAAAACATTTCCCTAGGAAAAGGACTCTTCCTTATACATTTAGATGTTTGATATCACTGTAATTTTTATTTAACCTATGGTCTTTTTCAATTAGGACAGTGAATACCTTGAGTCATGTACCAATGTTACACGTAATCTCCATCCTGCCTATTGCTCCCCTTCTAGTAGCTAAATAAATGTATAATATATAGAGAAATTAGAGAATGTGTTTCTCACAAACAGCTGATGATGAGAAAAAGAACAGAAGCAGGGGAATAGTAAAATAGTGCAGAATATATTCATATAATTGTTTTCCATATTCTAAGATCAGGACCCATTAGAGGGTAAGAATTTAGATTTCAGGAATCAAATAAATTGGAATAACAATGTATCATACTTGTAAGTTTGCATGTGCCAAATTGACCAAAATGATAGAAAACTGTGACTTTATATTTCCTTGTGCAAAAATCATATAAATAGACTGAGTTGCCAAGAGCAGCTTGTACCATGTGAGAAATAAAACCCAATAACACTTCAGTGAAATAGAAAATCTTGAGCTGTATGTTGTTTAAAAAGAAGTTATTCTTATGAAATCCATGTTGTCCAATAAATAAATGGAAATTCACAAATGTTTCTGACTCACAGTTAGAAAAAAACATTAAGTAGGAAAATGGACACTTAAAAACTATATATTTACCATAGCAGAATGTGTGGCAATGTGAGTAACTCAAATTGTATAGCAAAGTTGATTTCAAAAAGCAGTAATTCCAGAAAATGTATAGAATGAGAAAATTCAACATTCACAATTTCTAAGACTTTTAGTCCTCCGACATGGGAAATTCTTCTGCTTCCTGACAATGGGTTCTTTCGTAGATTCCTTCCCAATGAGTTTTTTTCAGAGCCTCTTTTATGTCTTTGTTCCTCAGACTGTAGCTGAAAGGGTTCAGTGTGGGTGTGACCACAGTGTACATCACTGAGGCTGCTGAACTTGAATGTGAGTTATGGGAGGCAATAGAGCTAATGTACACTCCTAGGATTGTACAATAAAATAAGAAGACAACTGAGAGGTGAGACACACAGGTGGAAAATGCTTTATATTTTCCCTGAATTGATGATATTCCATGTATAGTGGACATAATTTTAGAGTAAGAGTAAAGTATACCAGCAAAAGGGCCAACACCAAACAGCCCATCTGCACAATACATCAAGATATCATTAAGAAAGGTATCAGAACAAGCAAGTTGGAACATCTTATTGATTTCAAAGAAAAAGTGTGGGATTTCCAGTTGTTCATAGGACAGTCTCAACACCATTAAGCTTTGTAACAAGAAATGCAGGGCACTAATGATCCAGGAAAGCAGGACCAGCAGTCCACACAGGCAGGGATGCATACTGACCATGTAGTGTAGGGAGTGGCAGATGGTCACATAGTGGTCATAGGCCATGACAGTCAAGATAAAGTCATCCAGCACTCCAAAGAATAATGCAAAAGACATCTGTGAGATGCAGCCTTCATAAGTTATGACTTTGCTCTGTGTTTGTATATTCAATAATATCTTAGGGATGGTTGTTGAGGTAAAACTTATGTCTACAAAAGACAAATTGGAGAGGAAGAAATACATGGGTGTGTGTAAATGGGAGTCAGAGATTGTGGCTAGAATGATGAGTAGATTCCCAAACACAGTGATTAGGTGCACGCAAAGGAAAAGTCCATAAATGAGGTACTGAAGTTCTGGTTCCTTTGATAATCCCAGAAGATAAAATTTTATAACCCATATGTGATTTTCTGGTACCATGTAGTGATGCTATGACTAGGAATGAAAAAAATGATTAATGTTCACACAATGGCACTACTAACAAATCAAAATGTTAAAATTTTATTTTTCAGTCAATAAATCTATCATATCTTTATCAATCTATCATCTATGTATGTGTCTAACTATTCTCTCTCTCTCTTTCTCTCTCTCTCTCTCTCTCTCTCTCTTTCTCTCTCTCTCTCTCTCTCTCTCTCTCTCTCTCTCTCTCTCTCTCTCTCTCTCTCTCTCTCTGTGTGTGTGTGTGTGTATAAATCTAATCCTCTTTAAAGGATCTTCCAGATGGGGCGGAGCAACATGGCGGCGAGGAGACACTGCGAGTAAGATCTCCCATTAAAAAAAGTTAATAGGGAGGAAAAGCGGCAGGTCCCAGTGAGAACTGGGACACGGAAGATAAACGGGTGACTCCAGCAAACTACCCGAAGAAGAAAGTGGCCATAAAAGAGGACCAGAAGGGAGGGAAGCGCAGAACCCTGCTCCCCTCCCCCGCCCACAGAGGCGGCACTCTCCTACCGGCAGAGAGGAGGAAAACAACAAACCAAAACGGCTAACAAGAACAAACGACGCAGCAAGCGGGACTGTGAGTGGAAAGGAACTATTGCAGCCACCACACCCCGTGAACGGGAGCTGAGGCGAACCCTGCAGGATTCGCCGCACCCTGCAGGATTCACCTCAGCGGTGAGCAAACGGCTCCAGGCGCCATTAGAGAAGAACAAAGACCCCGGGAGAGCTCACACAGCCCAGGCTGCCGGTAAGCTTGCGCGCTTGAAAAGCAAGTGCAGACCGGGATTGTGGCTGCCCAGGTCCCCACGCCTGTGACCTAGGCTTGCGGGGAGATGACCTAGGCTTGCGGGGAGATGCGCGGAGGTCCTCACTGAGGTGAAGGTCCCTCCCTGAGTAAGCAGGAACCAGGCACCCAGGCATGGGAGCGGTGCAAAAGGCGCCATTCCCGCGCCACTGAACTGGGCTACAGCCCGCGTCCTGGAACTGAGGGCTTTGAACTGAGACCCGGGGCACGAAAATTCGGGGCGTGGGTTCGCCATGACGGTGGGGCACAAGGCAGACACAGCACCCCAAAGCTGTTGAGGTGTACCCTACCATTCCCACTCTGTTCCCTGTCCCACGGGGTGGAGGGAGGCGAAAAACAGCCCCCCAAGGACAATAGGAGAGATCTCTGGCGCCACCTAGCGACCAGGAAAAAAAAGTCACTAACACCCCATAGAACAGGAAATTTCTTAAGACTTCTTGAAAAGGGCAGAAGGCTTCTGGAGGACCCAGTGGCCAGCCGGGAAGTTATTCCACGCCAGGCCCCTTCCGACCAGCAGTCTGAGCCAACAGAGGGAGCAGGCACCCACGTCCGGGGCAGACCGGGTGCGCAGAAGAGTGTGCCTGAAACCAGAGGCGCAGGGACTGCATCCCGCTTTGCCATTTGAGAACAGGGACATTTCTTCAGTAAAAACTGCCTAAAACCAGCAAAAATCTCCCCCAGAAGACAGAGATGGCTCCTGGAAGAGCCAGAGGGGAGCGGAGAAGTTCACCCAAGATGCCAGTCAGTCCGAGCAACACAGTGTCCCAACGCATACGACAAATTAGAAAACAGACAGTAGGGAGTAGAAGAACCACACGCAACCTAACAACTCCTCAGGAAAGAAGCACACCACAAAAAGAAAACCACTCCCCAGATTGCAATGACAGCAACTTGGAAGAACTTCTGAGCCTTCCAGAAAGAGAATTTAAAATTGCCATGATTAAAAAAGTGATAGATCAGAAGAAGGAAATTGAGTCCCTAAAGAGGGAAAACAATGGTCAGAAGAATGAAATTGAGTCCCTAAAGAGGGAAGTAAAAGAAATGCAGGAGATCAAAGAATTAATGGAGGAACTAAAGAACTCCGGGAAAAGCAAGGAAAGCAGAATAGATGAAATGGAAGAACGAATAAGTTCTCTTGAAGACACAGAAATAAAAAGAACCAAAACAGAAAAGGAAAGAGAAGTACGAAGGAAAAAGAACGAAGAAAGACTTCGGGAATTATCTGACTCCATGAGGAAAGGAAATATAAGAGTTATAGGAATACCAGAAGGAGAGGAGAGAGATGTAGGAACAGAGAAAATATTCCAGGAGATAATTGAAGAGAACTTCCCAAATGCGAAGAAGGAGCTGAAAATTGATATACAAGAAGCAAGAAGAACACCAAACTTCCACGACGAAAGGAAAAACACAGCAAGACATATAATAGTAAAGCTCCAAAGAATCCAGGACAAGGAAAAAATAATGAAGCTGACAAGAGGGAAGAAACAGATAACATTCAAAGGAAAACCAATCAGGCTGACATCAGACTTCTCTGAAGAAACACTACGGGCAAGGAGAGAGTGGAGGGACATAGTCAACAGACTCCAAGAAAACAGATGCCAACCAAGAATACTCTATCCCGCAAAGCTCTCTTTCCTCCATGAAGAAAGAATATGGACCTTCCCAGACAAAGAGAAACTCCGGAATTTCATTACGAATAAACCCCCACTCCAAAAAATACTACAAGGAATCCTAAAACCAGAACCTCAGAGGGACGAATAACAACGAAAGAAGACCAAAAAAAAAAAAGTTATTAAAAGAATAAATAAAATCAAAGGAAAGACAAACATAATGGCAAATACAGATGCTAACATATCAATATTAACTCTAAATGTAAATGGACTAAACTCTTCAATAAAAAGACACAGAGTTGCAGCCTGGATTAAGAAACAAAACCCAACCTTTTGCTGTCTCCAGGAAACACATTTAGATACAAAAGATAAAAATAGGCTCAAAGTCAAAGGATGGAAAACAATCCTACAAGCAAATGGGCCAAAAAAGAAAGCAGGAACAGCTATACTTATATCAGATAAAACAGACTTCAAACTCAAAAAAATAAAAAGAGACCCCAATGGTCACTACATTATGATTAAGGGGACAATACTTCAAGAAGAAATAACACTCATTAACATATACTCACCAAACGAAAGAGCACCAAAATATATCAGACAACTGTTGTCCTCTCTGAAAACAGACATCAGAGAAAACACATACGTAGTGGGAGACTTCAACACACCACTATCAACAATGGATAGATCAACAAGACAAAAAATAAGTAAAGAAACTAAAGCTCTAAATAAGGACCTAGAGCATTTGGGCTTAACAGACATCTATAGAACACTAAACCCAAAAAAAACGGAGTACACATTTTTCTCAAGCGCACACAGATCATTCTCCAGGATCGATCACATACTGGGGCACAAGACAAACATCAACAGATACACCAAGATTGAAATCATACCAACCATCTTTTCTGACCACGAAAGCATCAAACTAGAAGGGAATGGAGGCATCACATGCCCAGACTTCAAACTATACTACAAAGCCATAATCATCAAAACTGCATGGTATTGGAACAAGAACAGACACACTGACCAATGGAACTGAATAGAAAATCCAGAAATAAACCCACAGATTTATGGTCAACTCATCTTTGACAAAGGAGCAAAGAAAATGCACTGGAGCAAAGAAAGTTTGTTCAATAAATGGTGCTGGGAAAACTGGGTTGCTACATGCAAAAGAATGAAGCTTGACTACTACCTCACACCTTGAACAAAAACCAACTCAGAATGGATTACAGAACTAGACATAAGACCTGAAACCATAAACTATGTAGAAGGAAATATAGGCAAAGCATTACATGACATGCACCTCAAAGACATCTTGGCAGACACATCACTCAAAAGAGTGATGGTGAAGGCAAAGATAAATAGCTGGGACTACATCAAATTAAAGAGCTTCTGCACAGCAAAAGAGACAATAACCAAAACAGAGAAACCCCACTGACTGGGAGAAAATTTTTGCACACAACACTAATGATAAAGGACTGATCACAAAAATCTACAAAGAGCTGATGAGATGCAACAAAAACAAAGAAAATAATCCAGTCAAAAAATGGGTAGAATCAACATCATAAAGGCCATATATGACAAACCAACAGCCAGTATCATTCTCAATGGTGAAAAGCTCAAAGCAATTCCATTAAGATCTGGAACAAAACAAGGATGTCCACTCTCACCACTGCTTTTCAATATAATACTGGAAGACCTACACAGAGCAAAGACAAGAGAAAGACATCCAAGGAATCCAAATAGGAAAAGAAGTCAAACTATCACTATTTGCAGATGATATGATAATATACATAGAGAACCCCAAAAACTCCACAGAAAAACTAATTCAACTCATCAATCAGTTCAGTAAAGTGGCAGGATACAAAATCAACACGTGAAAGTCAGTAGCCTTCCTATACACAAACAATAAAATGAAGAAGAAGAAGTTAAAAAAAAATCCCTTTTATTATCAAAACAAAAAAAATCAAATATTTGGTAATAAATCTAACAAAAGAGGTAAAGGACCTATACAAAGAAAACTATAAAACACTGTTAAAAGAAATAGAAGTAGACACAAAGAAATGGAAAGACATCCCCTGCTCATGGATTGGAAGAATAAACATTATTAAAATGGCCGTCCTACCAAAAGCTATATACAGATTCAATGCTATTCCAATCAAAATTTCAATGTCATTCTTCAAAGAAATAGAACAATTATTGATGAAATTCATATGGAATCACCAAAAACCCCAAATCGCCAAAGCTCTCCTGAAAAAGAAAGAAGGGAATGGAGGCATCACACTCCCAGACTTCAAACTATACTACAAAGCCATAATAATCAAAACTGCATGGTATTGGAACAAGAACAGACATACAGACCAATGGAATCAAATAAAAAAACCAGAAATAAACCCACAGATTTATGGTCAACTAATCTTTGACAAAGGAGCAAAAACTATGCATTGGAGCAAAGAAAGTTTGTTCAGTAAATGGTGCTGGGAAAACTGGGTCGCTACATGCAAAAGAATGAAGCTTGACCACTACCTCACACCATACACAAAAATCAACTCAAAATGGATTAAAGAACTAGACATAAGACCTGAAACCATAAAATACATAGAAGGAAATATAGGCCTAACACTACGTTATATTCACATCAAAGACATCTTTACAGACACATCACCCAAAGCAGTGATAGTGAAGGCAAAGATCAACAGCTGGGACTACATCAAATTAAAGAGCTTCTGCACAGCAAAAGAGACAATAACAAAAACAAAGAGAAACCCCACCAACTGGGAGAACATTTTTGCACACAACACTAATGATAAAGGACTGATCACAAAAATCTGCAAAGAGCTGATGAGACTCAACAACAACAAAGAAAATAATCCAGTCAAAAAATGGGCAGAAGAGCTAAAAAGAAACTTCTCTGAAGAGGAAATGCAAATGGCCAACAGGCATATGAAAAATTGTTCAACATCACTTGTAATCAGGGAAATGCAAATCAAAACTACCATGAGATACCATCTTACACCAGTGAGAATGGCACATATTAAAAAAACTAGCAACAACAAATGTTGGCAAGGGTGTGGAGAAAAAGGAACTCTTCTGCACTGTTGGTGGGAGTGCAAACTGGTCCAACCACTATGGAGAGCTGTGTGGAGATTTCTTGACCTACTAAACATAGAGCTTCCATATGATCCAGCAATTCCACTCCTAGGTATTTACCCAAAGGACACAGAAACATCAATTCGAAAGAGCACCTGCACCCCTATGTTTATATCAGCACTATTTACAATAGCTAAGCTTTGGAAACAGCCCAAATGCCCAAAAATAGATGACTGGTTCAAGAAGATGTGGTACATATATACCATGGAATATTACTCAGCATTCAAAAAAGATAAATGCATGCAATTTTCAGCAACATGGATGGCGCTGGAAGGGATCATGCTCAGCGAAATAAGTCAGAAAGAAAAAGAAAAATACCGGATGGTCTCACTCATAGCAGGAATTTAGAAAACCTAAAGAAGAAACCAGGAAAATGACTAATCAATACAAAGTAAAAATCAAAATCAACAAGCAACTATAAACCAGAGACACACTAGGTGGGGGGCGGGGGGCCGAGGGAGGGGTGGGAAAAGGAAGGACTAAAGTCAGAATAAGGGGGGAGGTGCAATTGTATGGGGAATATAACCAAAATGAAAATGCATACATTGTGCAAAAATGAAAAATGATGTAAGAATTATATAAAATAATATATTAATAAAAAAGAAATAAAAGTAGAAATTCCAAATGATCCAGCTAGCTACTTTTTTCCTGAAGAACATGACAATTCTAATTCCAAAAGATATATGCACCCCAATGTTGACTGCAACAGTATTCACCAAGGTCATGACTTGGAAACAGCCTAAATGCCCATTGACAGATGACTGGATAAAGAAGATGTGGCATATGCACTCAATGGAATACTGTTCAACTATTAAAAAAGATGAAATATATCCTTTTGCCACAACATGGATGGAACTTGAGATCATTATGCTAAGTCGGGTAATTCAGAAAGTGAAAGATAGCTTCTGCATGGTTTATTTCACATATATAATACATATAGCCAAGACATAATCAATTATCACTAGAAAAAACAAAGAAAATGAACTAATAACAACAACAAAAAAAACATCTTAGACTCTGAAAAAATGTTGGTTGTTTGTGGGGCAAAGGAAAGGGTTGGGAAGAAATGGTAGATGGTATCAAAGTTACACTGGGAATGGTACTAAAACTTGGGTGGCGGGGATGTAAGACTTCTATACATAAGGAGGTATGAAGCTCTACTCCTGAAAAGTATATATTCTTGCAAATCAATAATTAAAAGAAAATTTTAAAAGAAAATTAAATTTAAAAATTAGATGAAAAGCATAATTTAACAAAGGATGTGAAATACATGTACAATGAAAACTACAGAACATTATTGAAAGAATTAAAGAGCACAAATGGAAAGATATGCCATTGTTGTGGATTGGATAATTAACATTGTTAAAATGGACTTTTTACATGAAGAAATAAACAGATTCAATGTTATCCCCACCAAAATCCTAATGGTGGTCTTTACAGAAATAGAATAAAATTCATAAAGTTTGTGTGGAACCAGGAAAAAAGACTTTCAACATCCAAAGCAATGTTGAGAAAAATGAACAAAATTGGAGCTATCACATTCCATGATTTCAAACTATACTACAAAATATAGTAATAAAATACTATTATATTGTAATAAAAATACACATACAGAGCAACAGAACATAATTGAGATTTCACAAATAATTTTACATAATAAGGATATCTAATGTAGGACAATGGAGCCAAAAACATGCAATGGAGAAAAATGGCATTTCAACAAATGGTGTTGAGAAAACCCGACAGCTGCATGGTAAAGAAACTAGACCACTCTCTTACACACACACAATTTTAAATGGATCAAAATCTTGAATGTAAGATTTGAAGCTATAAAATACATTGATGAAAACATAGATGGCATCTCTTCCACCTGCTTTTGTGATGCCCTTTTTGAGTCAACTTCAATGGTAAGGGAAACAAAAGCAAAATAAACCAATAGGACTACATGAAACTACACAGAGAAAAAAATCATTAAAACAAGAAGTCAACCTACTGAATGAGAGAAGATATTTATAAATCATATATCTGGCAAGGAGTTAGTATCCAAATTATACATATTTTAAAAACTCTAGATTGCTGAATAGTTTTCCATTGTGTCTTCATACCACATCTTCTTGATCCACTCATCTATTGCTGGGCATTTAGGTTGAAAAAGACAAACTCGTGCCATTCAGAGCAACATGGATGGAGCTGGAAGGGATTATGCTCAGTGAAATAAGCCAGAAGGAAAAAGAAAAATATGGGATGATTTCACTTATAGGAGGACAATAGGAGAACCAAATAAGGGATCAGGAAAAAGACAAAACTAGCAGGCAACTATAAATCAAAGACATTTTGCAGAGGAGGAGGAAGGAGAGGGATTTAAACAGGGGGTGGGAAGAGCACAAGGGGCTCTGGTGATGGTTCATGGATGACTTGGTGGTGGGACTATTACAGGGACTACACCTGAGAGGAGAAATCAAATATAGCACAAAAATTTTTTTAATTTATCCTTTAGAGAATGTGATGATAAATTTATCCTTTAGAGAATTTATAAATTTATAAATTTATCCTTTAGTAATTTATCCTTTAGAGAAAGTGATGATAAATTTATGTGCCATGATTTAATAGAAAAGTGAACAAAGGGTATAATCCATAATTTAAAACAGAAAATACACAACATACATCCATAGAAGTGACAATATGAATGTTTGTTTCCAGAACTTGCATTTCAAGTTACTATCTACCTCTCTTGGTCTGTTTCTTTCTAATACATACTGAACCTGCTCAAATACACACCTTAAATTTAAAAAAAAAAAAAATGCTCTCAGTTCACTGTACTTGCCTCCAAAGCGAATACACTATTTCATACTGTCCTTAAAAGGAAAACACCCTACATACTTTACTGGAGTCTCTCATTTTTGCCTCATTTTTGCAGGGTAAAGTATTCTTGGTTGGCATTTGCTATCTTGAAGTTTGTTGAATATGTTACTCCATTCTCTTCTTGCCCGTAGTGTTTCTTCGGAGCAATCTGAGGTTAACCTGAACGATTTTCCCTTATAGGTTATCTGTTTCTCCCCTTGCCAGTTTCAATATTTTTTCTTTGTCTTGGACTCTTGAAAGCTTTACTATTACGTGTCTTGCTGTAGTCTTCTTTTCATTGTGATAATTGGGTGTTCTTCTCATTTCTTGAATGTCTATATTCATTTACTTTTTCATACTTGGGAAGTTTTCTTCAATTATCTCCTTGAATAATTTCTCAGATCCTTTATCTCTCTCCTCACCTGCTAGAATGTCTATAACTCTTATATTTCCTCTCTTCATGGAGTCTGATAATTATCAGACTCATTCTTCTTCCTTTGAGCTTCTCTCTATTTTTCTCTTTTGGTTCTTTCTATTTTTGTATCTCAATATTACTGATCCATTCTTCCATTTCCTTGGTCCTGTTTTCAATGCTTTTCCAAGAGCTCTTCGTCTCCTCCAGTAATCTTTTAGTCTCCTTGTTTTCTTTTATTCTCTTTCTTAAGTTCTCATTTTCGTTCTTTTGTTCATTGATTATTTGTCTCATCTCATTATACTTTTTAATCATGATGATTATTAATTCTCTATCTGACAGGCAGAGAAGTTCTTTCATGTCATTGTTGAGCTCTGGTGACTGATTTTCTTTTTGTGGTGTGTCCTTCTCCTGCTGGCTTGCTTGGTTATTTGTATTTTCCCTTCTCCCTGCTGTTTGCTTTCTAATTTGTTCTCTGCATTGGGACATTGTGCCACTGGTGTTGGCGAGCATCTCTTTGGATTGCTCCTTTAGGGGTTTTGAAAAATGTTTACCAGACTGAGACAAGCACTGGTAGGCCAAAACTCCACAAGGGTGTTGATGCTGTGGCTGTGTTGCTGGGCACTGTCTCTTACAGTTCCCTCCCTCCATATTTACTCAGTTTCAGCAGGGAATCAGTTAGTTGGTGATTTTGCTCTGGCCACTAGGTAGTGCTAGAGACCTGTACTTGCCCACCTGTGCTTTTCCCTGTAGTTCTCTGAGAAACAGATTCAGGAGGGGAGCACCTCAACGCAGGGGCTATTGCTCACACTGGGTGCTGTGTCTGCCCCATGTTCACCCGGTGCTGTGCCCATGGCTGGTGTGGATCCTGTGCTCTGAATTCTGTGCTCTAGTTCTCAATCTCAGGGTCTCAGATCCAAAATGATGACTGTCACCCTGTGTAGTGCCCACTGTTATGGCACATCCCACACCCCGAATCCTGTGCCTAGCTCTCAGTTCCAGAATGGGGTCTTGCTCCATGCCTTGTTTCCCTTCTTACCCCCCATTTGCATGGCCCACCCCCTCTCAGAGCCTGAGGGTGGTTTTAGAAACCCTGGCTTCCAACTATTAAGAAGTTGGTGATTTTGTTCTGATCACTAGGTGGCACCAGAGATCTTTCCTAGTATCCTTCCAGAGCTGTGCTTTTTCCCCATGGGTCTCTGCGGAACTGAGTGGGGGTGGCATGGAATGGCTCAACGGTGTGGGGGTGCTGTGTCTGCCCTGTGCCATGCGTTGTGGGGATCCCACACCCTGAGTTTCATGCCCCGGGTCTCAGTTCTGAAACCCTCAGATCTGGGACGTGGGCAGTAGCCCAGTTCAGTGTCCACAGAAATGCTGCCATTTGCACCCCGCTCCTTTGCCCGAGCGCCTGGTTTTTAATTATTCAGTAAGGATCATTCATCTCAGTGACAGTTCGCACCTATCTTCCCATGAACCTAGGTCATGGGCGACGGCGCTTTTCCACACAAGCTTACTGGCTGGCCTTGGACTATTTTTAGGTCTCTCTGTGGAGTCCTTATCTTCCCCTAATGGCACCCAGAGCCATTTGCTCACCTGAGTGGCGATTCCCACACGGTTCTCACAGTTCCCGTTCATGGGGTACAGTGCCTGCAATAGTTCCTTTCCACTCACAGTCCCACTTGATCTGTAGTTTGTTCTCGTTGTTGTTGTTGTTGTTGCTGTTGTTTCTTTCTGTTGGTCAGAGTGTGCCAGCTTTGTGGGTGGGGGAGGGTAACAGGGTTCTGAGCTTTCCTTTCTTCGTCCTCTTTTATGGCAACTTTCCTCTTCGGGCAGTTTGCCATTCACCTATTTATCTTCGGTGTCCTGGTTTTCACAGGGACCTGCTGTTTTTTCTTCCTATTAACTTTTTTTTTATGGGAGTGATGGAGGACAAGAATAGAAAAACTGGAAAGAAGGCCTCACAAGACTAAAACCTGACTCACACAAGGAGGTGGGGGTGGAGGGGAATAACATGACCATTAACCCAGCTGTGGAGGTTGTGACACTTAGGCACCAGTGCCTTATCACAAGGCATGAGAACCCAAGCAGGATCAGACTGCTATAGGGAGTGGAGCACAGGCCTGAGAGTAAAGATAGTGAGATTTGGCCCACCCTGGAATCTCTGGTCCCTTTCTAGTTTTGCCTGTTATCCAACATCAGCAACAAGCAGGCCACTCCATGGAGGAGTGACCCCTCCCAAAGAGAAAAGGACTATATCAATGCAGTCTCTGTACAAGCTCAAGGCAGCACTCCCACTGCCCACCTGTGACTATGCAGGTGCCTCTTCTCACCAACTCTCTCCCTCTGCAGGGCAGCAGCATCCTGCCTGGCTGCCTGCCTACAACCATGCAGGCCTCTCTTAGCAAACCTGTCCCTTTCTCTTTCCCTAATAAACCTGCTCTTTAAATATAATTAATGTCTCTGTCTCATGGAGAAACTAGCCTGGGGAACTTGCCATGTGCCGCTGAAACAGGAGCTCTAGTGAAACTTTTCCCAGAGTGAACCCAAGGACCCCGCACTCCAAAAACGTCATCATTTTGGCAACCACGAAGGGACTCTTCATGTTATCTGGTGCTAACATCAGAAGTATTTGGTAATATTCCTACTTTTTCAATTTTTTTTAAGATTTATTTATTTATACAAGAACCGGGGTACAGGCCAGATGTGCGGGAGGGTGAGAGGATTCACCAGAGACAGAGCGGGGAAAAAAACAGGCAGACTGACAAAATACTCTGCTGAGGGGAGCAGTGGGTGAGGCAGGAGAGGTCTGCCTTGCCGTGTGGGACCCTCACTGGCCAGCCCGGATGGAACCAGCACTGCGGAGGCTGCAGACAACTTCACAGCACAGAGCTTGGAGCTCAAACGCCTGTGCCACCAGGGGAGGCCCTCTTTTTCAAATTTTTGAAAGAGTTTTCATAGGATAGGCACTAGTTCATTTCTGAACATTTAGTAGAATTCATTTGTGAAGCCGTCTGGTCCTGGGCTTTTGTTTTTGGGCAGTGTTTTGATTACTGTTTCAATTTCACTACTTGCAATTGGTCTGTTTAGATGTTCTATTTCTTCTTTATGTAGCTTTTGATAATTATATCATTCTAGGAATTTGTCCATATCTTCTAAATTGTTGAACTTTTTTGCATATAAATGTTCATAGTAATCTCTGATTGTTCTTTTGATTTATACTGAGTTTGTTTTAATTTCTTCTTTTCAGTTATGATCCTATTTAATTTGTGTTTTCTCCCATTTTTTCTTGGTGAGCCTGGCTAGGGATTTGTCTATTTTGTTTATTTTTTCAAAGAAATAGCTTTTGGTATTTTGATCTTTGGTATGTTTTTTAAATTTAATTTTGGTTATTTCTGCTTTTTTTATTATTTCCTTTCTTCTACTGGCTTTTGGGGTTTTTTTATTTATTTAAATTTTATTTTTATATTCCCCATACAATTACAACCCCTTTTGGGGTTTTTTTTATTGTTGTTGTTCTTTTTCCAGTTCTTTAAGATGGGAGATTAGGTTGTTTTTATGACTTCTTTCTTTATTCATGAGGTGAGCCTGTTTTGCTATATACTTTCCTCTTATTACTGCTTTTGCAGCATCCCATACATTCTGGAATGTGGTGTCCTCATTGTCATTCAACTCAAAATATTTTTTAATTTCTTCTTTGATCTCCTCTTTAATCCAATGGTCTTCCAGTAGTGTGGGTTTCAATCTCCATGAGGTGGAAGGGTTCCTTGCTTTCTTTTCATGGTTTATTTCTAGTTTGATGCCTTTATGGTCAGGGAAGATAGTTGGCATGATTTTGATCTTAGTGTATCTGTTGATGTTTGACTTGTGTCAAACGTGATTGCTGTGATCGATCTTGGAGAATGATCTGTGTGCACTTGAGGAAAATGTGTACTCCAATTTTTTGGGTAAGTGTCCTATAGATGTCTATTAAGCCCAAGATGTCTAGGTCCTTATTTAGAGCTCTGGTGTCCTTACTCTTTTTTTTTTTTTTTTTGGTCTCATTGTTTTGTCCATTGGCAAGAGTGGTGTGTTGAAATCTCCTACTACATATGTATTTCCTCTAATGTCTGTTTTCAAAGATGATAATAATTGTCTGATATATTTTGGTGCTCCTTCATTTGATGAATATATGTTGATGAGTGTTATGTCTTCCTGATGTATTGTTCCCTTAATTATAATGTAGTGACCATCTATGTCTCTTTTTTTTTAGTTTGAAGTCTATTTTATCTGATACAACTATAGTTGTCCCTGCCTTCTTTTTTGGTCCATTTGCTTGTAGGATTGTTTTCCAACCTTTTACTTTCAATATATGTTTATCTTTTGTAGTTAAATGTGTTTCCTGTAGACAGCAAAATAGGGGTTCTGTTTTTTAATCCAGGCTGCTACCCTGTGTCTTATTGAGGAGTTTAGTCCATTTACATTTAGAGTTAATACTGATACCCTTGCATCTATATTAGCCATTTTGTTTGCCTTTTTGTGATTCTATTCCTTACCTTATTCTGGTCTTCCTATTCATTCCTTTGTTCATTTTGGTTTTAGGGCTTCTTGTAATATTTTTTTGAGTGGGGGTTTAGTAGCAATGAATTTCTGGAGATTTTGTTTATCTGAGAAGGTTTTTATTTTTCCTTCATAGAGGAAGGAGAGCTTTGTGGGGTAGAGTATTCTTGGTTGGAATTTGGTGTTCTTCTAGCTTCCTGTATGTCTGTTTTCATTTCCATCTTCATGCCTGTGAGGTTCTCTTCAATTATCTTCTTGAATAGCTTCTTGGTTCCTTTGTCTCTCTCCTCATCTTCTGGAATTCCTGATTCTTCTATTTCCTTTCCTCATTATGTCAGATATTTCTCAAAGTGTTTCTTAATTCTTTTCTATTTTTTACTTGTCTTTCCTTTTATCTTTTGTTTCTTTTTGAATCTGTGTCTTTGAGAGTACTGATTCATTCCTCCATTTCTTCCATTCTATTTTCATGGCCATTCCCCGAATTATTGATTTCCTCTGCTAATCTCTGGGTATTCTCCAGTTCCTTCACTTTCTTCCTCTGCTAATTGATTATATTCTTATCTCTTTCTGCATTTTCTTTGAACTCCTTGATTGTTTTCATTGTAGCCTATTTTAATTCTTTGTCTGTTAGGTGGAGATTTCCTTCCATGTCCATGTTATCTGGTTCTGGAGGCTGACTTTCTTTCTGTGGTATATTTTTCCCAGAAGTGCCTGCTTGAGCGTTTCTGATTTTCTTTCTTCCCATTGTTTGCCTTCAGTTTGTTCTGTTGTAGTGCCCCTGTATGACTGGTGCAGATGGACATGACTTCTGATTTCTCTTGCTCAGGCATAGCTGTGTCTGCCTAGTGTCTGAGCTGTTGTGGGTGGATACACATCAGACACTCTTCTATTATGGTAGGTGTTGTTTTGAGCTGCTTTGCTCCAGGAGCTCCTGCTCTGCACCAGAAGCCCCTGTTTTTCTAGGCCCCAGTGCATGGGATGAGATCCAATGTCTCAGCCTGTAGTAGTCAAGAGTCTCATGTAGAGTACTGCACCTCCAGACACAAGCTGAGGCCAAGTCCACTGGGAAGTGGGATGTATATGTGGGTGGGATGTATTTCTCTTTTTAACTGCTAGGTCCCTCTAGGCAAGTCTCAGAAGAATACTGAGATCAAAAGAGAATAAGGAGAGAAAGAAGGGATGAGAGGAAAGAGGAGGATGATACAGAAATGTAGAAGGCACAAAGGTTGGAGAAGGAAGGGGCTAGATAAGGGGAAGCGGAAATAGGAGAAGGAGGAGGAAATGTAGCAGCAGGAAAAGAGAAATTGGTGATGGTGATGTTGAAAGTGAGAAAACAGAAATAATAGAGAGGGAAACAAGAGACAATGGACTGGCTAATAAACAAACACACACACAAACAGATGGGGGGAGAATTGCTTCTCAGGGCTCTGATGTTTCCCAGTGAGTCAGTCATTACTGTTTTAGTCTGGTCCACTGGGGACCACCGGAGGGCTGAGTAGTATAGTCTCCCAGAGAGGTTAGATATGGGGCTGGGGAACTGAGCACAAACTGCAAAATGAACTGCAGCTGTGGGTGTGGGAGAATCGGCACAACTTATGGGCCTGTGAGGTAGTTGGATAGGTGATAGGGCTCCTGCAGCCTCCCTCACCTGAGGGCTTGGGGTACCAAGAGGCCCTCAATGTTGGTATCAGCCCTGTTAGGATCCCCTGATGCCCTTCCCTTATAAGTGCAACCCACTGATCCCAAGGAGAGGAGGGAGGGAGATGCCACAATAAAGGTCCGCTCCCAGCACTGCATATCTGTGGGGAGGCCCCGCTTGCCCACATTTCATTGCCTGGACCCCTCAGATGTCTCAGGATTGTCCTGACTTCTTGTCTTCAAACTTTTTCTCCCTTATTTCTAGATGTGCCAGTTTTGTGGGTGGGTGAAGGGAGAGGGTTCCGATGATTTGTCTCTCTTCCCTTCCCCAGTCTTTCGAAATTCCCTCAGCAGTCTGAGCAAATCACAGGTGCTGCCAAGTCTGTCTAACACATCCGAGGTCCACCAGGATCTCGTCATTATTTCTCCCTATCAGATGTTTTTATTGGAGAATTTGATCCCAGCATCCCTTTGCCACCATGTGGATTATGTCACTCTCCCTAATTACACATTTAGAAGAAGAGAGAGTATCAAGACAAAGGAAAAATCAGCAAACTCTATGAGAAATATCAAGTGTTAAAAGAGGAAACCTACAAATTATCAGACTCCCAGAAAGGGAAGAAAAAGAAGTAAGGCTGGAAAATCTATTCAAAAAAATAAGAACAAATGAGAACTTCTCAAACCTACTGAATGAATTAAATATGGAAATCCAGCAAACAGGGAGAATACCTAAATTCTTAGGTGCAAAAAAATCTACACCCAGACACATAATTGTCAAACTATCAAAAATTAAAGATAAAGAAAAAATTTTGCAGGAAGTAAAGGGAAAAAATAACTCATAAGGGCTCCCAAGTCAGGATTTCTCCAGATTTCAGTCCAGACACTCTCCGAGCAAGAAGAGAGTGGAAGAAAATATTTGCCACCCTTAAAGACAAGAACTGTCAGCCAAGAATTCTTTATCCTGCAAGATTATCTATTAAATATGAAGGGTTAACAAAGGTTTTCTCAGACAAACAGAAGCTAATGGAGTTTGCCACCACCAGAGTTGCTCTTCAAGTAATACTAAAATGAGTTCTTTTATAAGAAAAGAAAAATTGAAGCACAAACTCCTTATCAAAATGACAAGAGAAATATAACATCAGTACCAAGGGCAAGAATACAGGTGTCAATAACAACAAGTACTAACGGGGAGGAAGAAATTGGGTAGAACCAGTATAGTTAAATGTTGGTGGGAAGACACCAGCTCATAAAGGACCCAAAGCATAGATTCAAATAAAACCCCCATGAAAATCACTAATCAAAAATCCAAAATAGACACCTGCATACAACAAAGCAAACAAATTGATAGAAAGCCATTCAAAAAGAGTGGACAGAGGGCCTCCCTGGTGGTGCAGGGGTTAAAGTCTCAGTGCTATGAAGCTATCACCAATCACTGCAGCATGAGTTTGATCCCCGACCACGGAGCTAACCCACATGGCAAGGCAGACCTTTCTTGTCTCACCTGTTGCTCCCCTCAGCAGTATATTTTGGTAGATCCACCTGTTCTGCTCCTCACTCTGTCTCTGGTGAATCTTCTCATCCCATGCACCTCTGACCTACACCCCATTTCTTATATGCATAAATAAATAAAATAAATCTTCAAAAAAAAGGAAATGAAAGAGTAGAGAAAAACTATGGTGAAAAGAACCAACAGAAAATAAAACAATCAAAAACAAAATGACTGAAAATATGATTGGAATCTCCCTAACATTCTGTGAGGCCAATATTACCCTGATCCCAAAATCATACATACACAGCACTATAAAAGACAATTATAGACCAATGATATATGGTCTTGCTTGGAGAGTGTCTGGACTGGAATCTGGAGAAATCCTGACTTGGGAACCCTTATCTCTGATGAACATAGATGCAAAAATTCTCAACAAAATCATAGCATACCTAATACAGCAACACCTTAAGAGAATCAGCCACCGTGATCAATTAGGCTTCATCCCAAGGATGCAAGGCCAGTACAACAAAACTTTATTCAATGTCATTTATCAGATCAAAAAAGGACAAAAAATAATCATCTCAATAGATGCTAAAAAAGCATTTGACAAGATCCAATATCCATTTATGATAAAAAAAAATCCTCTAAAAATCAGAATAAATGGAACTTATCTAAATATTATAAAAGCCATATATAACAAACACAACCAATATCATACTCACTGGTGAAGAGCTGAAAGCATTTCCATTAAGTCAGGAATAATACAGATATGTTCACTATCATCACTGTTATTCATCATAGTCCTGGAAGTCTTAGCTGAAGCTATTAGGCAAGAAAAAGGAATAAAAGTAATCCAAATTGGAAAAGAAAAGGTGAAACTGTCACTATTTGAAGATGACATGCTAATACAGTCAGGGAAACCAAAAGATACTACAAAAAAATGTTAGAAGAAATAATATCTGAATACAATAAGGTGGCAGGATAAAAAAAAATCAATACACAAAAAATCAATGGCATCTCCATGTGAACAATGTATCAGAAGAAAGAAAAATAAGGAATACAGTTCCATTTGTAATCACACCAGAAAAAATGAAATATTTGGGAATAAACCTAACATAGGAGGTAAAGGATTTTTATATAATAAAATCTATAAAACTCTATCAAAGGAACTAAAAGAAGACACAAAGAAATGGAATGATATCCCATGTTCATGGATAGGAAGAATTAGCATCATTTAAATGGCCATATTACCCAAAGCAATTTACAGATTTCACTCTACCTATAAAAATATCAATGACTTTTTTAAGGAAATAGAACAAACAATTATCAAATTTTATGGAGCCACAAAATGCCCCAATTACCTAAAATCGTCTTGAGAGAAGAAAAGGAAATTGGAAGCATCATACTTCCTGACTTCAAACAATATTACACAGCAACAGTAATCAAAACTGTATGGTACTGGAACAAAAACAGAAACTCAGACCAATGGAACAGAATTTAAAGTCCAGAGATAAATCCATATAAATATGGATAGCTAATTTTCTTTTTTTGTTCAAAGATTTATTTTTATTTACTTATGCATAGAAGAACTGGGGTGTATGCCAGAGGTGCAGGAGGTGAGAGGAGTCACCAGAGACAGAGTGGGGGGAAAACAGGTGGATCTACAGAAATACACCACTAAGGAGAGCAGTGGTTGAGACAAGAGAGATCTGCTGTACATGTGGGTTAGCTCCCTGGCCAGGGATTGAAATCATGCCTCAGTGGCTGGTGATAGAATGATAGTGCTGAGACTTTAATCCCTGAGCCACCAGAGAGGTCTTGGACAGCTAATTTTCAACAAAGGAATTAAGACCACACAATGGGGAAAAGGTAACCTTTTTAATAAATGGTGCTGGAAAAATGGATAGCCACATGCAAAAAAAAAAAAAAAAGCAAGATTCATATTTAACACCAAACATTAAAAATTCAGTCAAAATGGGTTAAAGATTTGGACAGAAGAACTGAAACCATAAAGTACTTAAAAGAAAATATAGGGGACACACTACAGGCATATACCACAAAGATGTATTTGGGACTATAACCCCAATAGCAAGGGAAACAAAAGCAAAAATAAATAATTGGGACAATATCAAACTTAAAAGATTTTACACCTCAAAAGAAACCATCACAAAAGCAAAAAGGCAACCTGCAGAATGGGAAAAAAATGTTCTCTTACCATACATCTGATACAGGGTTACAATCCAACAACAAAGAAACAAATGACCCAATTTAAAAGTAAGCAAAAGATCTCAATAGATACTTCTTTAAAGAAGAAATTTGAATGGCCTATAGGCATATGAAAAAATTTGCAATTTCACTTATTATAAGAGAAATGTAAATTAAAACCATACTGAGATACCACCTCACTCCTGTGAGAATGGCTTATATAAAAGACAATGGAATTAACAAGTATTGGTAAGGTTGTGGTGAAAAAGAAACTCTCATTCACTGTTGGTGGGAGTGCAAACTGGTACAGCACCTGTGGAAAATGTTAGGGAGATGTCTCAAGAAAATAAAAATGGAAATCCCATTTCACCCAGCAATACTGCTATTAGTTGCCTATCCAAATAATGTGAAAAATTTGACATGAAAATATCTATCCGCACCTTTGTACATAGCAGCACTATTTACAATTGCCAGATCATGGAACCAGCCCAAGTGCCTTTCAACAGATGAATGAATAGAGAAACTTTGAGCATATATCCAATGGAATATTACACAGCTGTGAATGAAGATGAAAAAGTTGCATTTGGGACAAACTGGATGGATGTGGGTCTGCTAAACTTAAATGGCCTGTTTGGCCATCATTTTGGTTACATGCAGTTCTATCCTCCAATGCAAGGTCAGAACAACCCAGTCAATCAGTTATATGACCTAAAAGAATGTAGGATACCAGACCCTACAAGGGTCCTTTCCAATTAAACAAGAGCAGGACATCTGATTACCCTAGGACAATGAGTATACATCATGAGGTATAACTGAGAAAGCCCAGGAGGCCACTGACCAATTTGTGACTTTGCATCCCAGAGACTGATCAGCAGGACACCTTATTGATAAGACTGGAACCATGGCTGGGGACCTGGGCTGTGGTTTCCATTACAACACCGGGTCATCAAGTAGATAAAACACCTGGTCAGCAGACTCACCTTCCCTAGAAGTCTTAGATGACATAAGAACATTTTCAGTTTCAGATGACTCTTTGTTCTCCTACCCCATGTAATTGATGCTGTATGATTATTCTGTCAATAAAAAGGCCAAGATCTTGCTCTTTCAGCAGCATACTGCACTGTACAGCCTGCTCCACGACTCCTGTTTTTTTGTCAATGTAGTGTTGTCAATGCAACAGATGGGCCTTGAGGTGATTATATTTAGTGAAATCAGCCAAAAAATGAAAGACAGGATTGCCTGGATTCACTCATCTGTGGACAATAAATACCAAAAAAAAAAAAAAAAATACAAGCAATAGAAGAAATAAAACTTTAAACTCAGCATAAAAGAGGATAATATTTACCAGAGGGAACAGGGGAGAGGGTGGAGGAGATTGCAAAGTGAGATAAATGGGGTATGAGCATGAGTGGTAAAATATATAATAATAAATTAGAAAATATCATGCAATGAAAAAAATATGCATTTTTGAAAAGCAAGGGAGGAAGAAGCAATATCAAAAGTTTTATTTTCTTCCTGGTAAGATGTAAGTGGCCTCCATTGTGCTAAAGAAGACAGAGAAGTTCATTAGTTGAAGGCAAAAGAATGTGATTGTTCTTTTCAAAAGCAAATCTAATCACATAAGGCAAAAGGGTAGCAATTAGGAAAAACAGATATGAAATAAGAGCACAATATGTGTAAAAGGATTTTATTGATACCACAGTTGCAGAACTATCTACATTTTAAGTGTATTGGGTGGGCATAATGTGACCAATTGATCTGACTGATCAATCTAAGGTTATAAATTACCCCCAAATAGGGCCTCCCGTGGTGGCACAGTGATTGAGCGATGGGTTGCAAAGTTGCCCACAGCCTCTGCAGCGCCGGTTCTATCCCCGGCCGCCAGCGAGGGTCCCACATGGCATGACAGACCTCTCCTGCCATGCCTGCTGCTCCCCTCAACAGTGTATTTCATCAGTCTGCCTGTTCTGTTCCCCACTCTGGCTCTGGTGAATTCTCTCACCCTTCCCGTGCTTCTGACTGTACCCAGTGCTTGTATAAATAAATAAATAAATAAACAAACAAACAAACAAACAAATAAATAAATAACTCCCAAATAGATCTATAGATGTATAAAAGATTTAAATGCCAAACAATAAATAGGTAGAAAAATTCCAATTTTTTAAAGTACAGAATGTAAAATAAGATAATTTAGACACCAGTATATAAATTATGCAGAAGACTTTCATAGCAAAGTACAATAATGTAAAATGCCAGCAAGCCAAAATATATGCAGCCTAATCAGAAATTTAATCATTACAAAATAAAACTCTTTAGAATTTCTCTTTAGATTTATTTTTAAAATTTTGCATGTGAATACTCAATGTGAGAGAAGATAATATGAAATGTAAGCCTCGTGCATTGCCTTTACAAGGTAACATCTATATCCATCAGTTTGGACCTTTTTAGTAAATACAAAACACTCCATCTTCAAAATTTTCAAAAAAAACCTCTCACTTCACTGCACACTCTTTCATACCCAATATTCTATATTCTCATTCCCCCAAACAGCAAAAGCTCTCAGCTATGTTCTAATTTTACTGGAATCCTCTTTTTCTTCCTTCTAATTTACAATGTAATCCAACTGGACTTCCATTCCCAACACTTAATTATCAACACTTATACTTGTATTTCTAAGTCAAAGATACACATTTGTATTAACACATTAAATGAATTGATTTTAAATTGATTAAACAAATGAACAGGGACTCTTGTCTCTGTGCTAGGTAAGTTCGGCTCTCGGGTGACAGGTTCCAAGTTCTCCATACATATCCTAAAGTACCTTCCAGGCTCTCAGACTCGCCGAATTGATGGAGTCTTGAGGTCTCTGAGAGGAAGGTCTCTATGTGGGGGTCTGAATTGCTCACTACATCACGATACTCAAACTCTGTTCTCACACGAGATAACAGGAAAGAGTGAAACATCTTTTCACAAGTCAGATTTAGGAGTCAGAAGTGATAACATGTCAACGATGTCGGATAAGCTGAGGGACTACAAGCAAAGGTAACTCCAGTCACTCTATCTCATTAGGCACATTTTCCTGTTACTCCAGCCTCTAAGCACATGATTTCCCTATGGATGTAATGCAAAAAGAATGAAACCGTCTACTAATGATTCTCTGATCCTAAGAGATTAAAGGGAAGTGAATCCAGATTTTGAACTAATCATTCTTTGTGCTCTTACCTACCTTCCAAAGGTTGAACCACCCATACTGAGTTAAATACTGAGTTAAATTTTTTTCCAAACACTGAGGTTGAATATCTTGTCAGAACTAGATCCCTTCAATTCTTAAATTGACTCGTGGTGGGGGTTCCACTATTATATCTCCAGAAAATTGCATTTCTCCTTTTCAAAATAAGTGAGGAGAACTGTGTTCTTTTATTGTAAAATCTAAAGCATCACAATTCTTGGATTCACAACAATTTAGCTAGTCCAATTAGGAATTTTATATTTATATTATAAATTGAGTTTAGAGATTCTGCAATTTTAACAAGCTCTTGGGTGATGCTGATGCTGCAGGTCTTGGTGTGAGGACTATTCAAAAGACTGGTCCTGTGTTGAGTCAGGTATAGGTAGTAGTAAGTCTTTGAACCAAAATTGTCTTTGCATGTCATTTTGAAAGAATAGTGTGTTCACTCATTCCAGAGGCTGTTATAAAATCTGTGTTTCATTATTTTATGTAGAAACCCTTTAAATACTATCAACAACATACTTTCAAAAAGAATTCTTTCTTTTAAGGGCTCTTGTGTGATAGTAAGACCCTCCAAAAGATGTCCACTTCTTAATATCTAATAACTTTGAATTTGTTGTTTGTAATAAGGAATATTAAGGTAGAAGATCAAATAAGGCTACTGACTTTAAAATAAGAAGATTTGTGTGCATATATATATATATATATATGTACACACGTGTGTTACATATCTGTTAGATGCATTAGGTAGGCATGTCTATCTCTAGTCCTCTCTTTGTACATACACTTCTCTATATACACATCTGTTATCTAGATGTGTTAGATCAATGTATCTATTTCTACACATCAAAGTCTATATTAGCCATAAAGTGTTAAAATGGAAAAGAATGACAGACCAAAGTAAAAACTGTGGTTTCTGATATTCCACTGAAAGGCAGGAAAATGAACAAAGGCAAAAATTGTGTATGTCAGAGCAGAAAGCATAATGAAGTGAGTTACTTAAATTATACAGAGAAGTTGAGGTCAATGAAATGCAAATTACAGGAAATAAATAGAAAGAACTGATTCTACTTCACAATCAAATCAAAGACTAACAATTTCTGGTTCCTGTAATCAGAGGCACTTCGTCAGATCTAGTGTAAAAGGGGTTTTTGCAGCTATCACCCCACCAGTCTTCTCAGAGCCCTTTTAATGTCCTTATTTCTCAGACTATAGATGAAGGGGTTGAGCATGGGTGTGACCACCGTGTACAACACCGAGGCTATTGCACTTGATTGGGAGCTATTGGGAACAGCAGAGCTAAGAGAAACTCCTAGGATTGTAAAATAAAATAAGGAGACAACTGAGAGGTGAGATGCACAGGTGGAAAATGCTTTATACTTCCCCTGAGCTGATGAGATTCCATGGATGGAGGAAACAATCTTAGTGTAAGAGTAGAGGATACCAGCAAGGGGCCCACCACCCAGCAGCACTGTAGCAAAATACATCATTGTATTATTAAGAAAGGTTTCCGAACAGGCACCCAAGAGTATCTGATTGAGTTCACAAAAAAAGTGAGGGATTTCAAGGACTGTACAGAAAGACAGTCGCAGTATCATTAAACTTTGTAACAAGGAATTCAAGACACCAATGATCCAGGACACCAGAATTAGCAGTCCACAGAGCCGGGGGTTCATGATGACCGAGTAGTGTAAGGGATGGCAGATAGCCACATAGCGGTCATAGGCCATTGCAGATAGGATGAAGTCATCCAGAACTCCAAAGAGTGTGTAAAAATAAATCTGAGTGATACAGCCTTTGTAAGTTATGACTTTGCTCTTCACCTGAACATTCAGCAGCATCTTGGGGATGGTGGTGGAGGTGAAGCAGATGTCTACAAAGGACAGATTGGCAAGGAAGAAGTACATGGGTGTGTGGAGGTGGGAGTCTGAGATGATGGCCAGGATGATGAGCAGGTTTCCAAACACAGTGATCATGTACATGGAGAGGAAAAGGCCAAATATGAGGGGCTGCAGTTCTGATTCCTTTGACAATCCCAGGAGAAGAAATTCTGAAATGCGTGTATCATTGTTTAGCACCATGTGGTGTTAATGACTAGAAAGATAAAAACAACATAATTTTCACATAGACATTGCTAGCAGAGTGAAATGGTATAATTTATATTTTGCAATTGAGGGTAAACATATATTATAATTTTGTATGAATCTGACATCATTTAAGGAATGTCCCCTAACATTTCAAGGTTCATAATTACTGTCCCACTGTCAGTCTTTTTCCAGAGTTCATGTGTTTTAAAGTCTCATAAATTCTTTCATGTATTTAAGGAATATATGTTAAGTCCTGACCATCTTCCAGACAAAAAGTATAGGGTACTGACAAAAACTCACAGCCATGATGTAGAAAGAATATTTATAGACAAATAAAAAAAATCATATACCATATCAGGTGATGACAGGTGCTATGTCAGAAAAAAAATTTAGTACAAAACAGAGTATATCAGAATGGGTTTCAGATGTTCAAGAAGATCTGATAAGTTGACATCTCAGCATATACCTCAAGGAGAGCAAAGCAGGAGGCAGGAGGCAGTCTGGGGAAGTGCATGCCCTACAGGGAAAAGAGCCAGTACAAAGACTCCAAGGAAGCTTCTTGTTCAGATACCTAAATGGATTCCAACAGGAAAACAGTGTGTCCAGGGGCACGAACAAATGCAAGGAGAAAGAAAAGATGGTGTCAGGTAAAGTTGAGCTATCACTGGCGTCCTGAAACTGCTGAAACCTCCAGTCACAGGTAATCACTCATTACCTGTTGATCTTTGTACTTTATTGTGTTCCAAGATATTTTGCACGGGGATCCTTTATTTCCAGCTGCTAGCTAATACCCTGGCACTTGCAATTTAACTGTATGACCACAGTTACTGCTTCCCCAAGAACTGTCCACACCCCACGGAACACGCACAGATTCACACTGTGGTGTTTGTGGCCTGGAGTTGTGTTTCTACCATGAGTCATTTTCACCACCAGTCACAATAATTTTGAAAGAAATAACACAAGGCAAATTGTCAGCATCAAATTATCTGTACACTAACAATTGCATGAACAGTGCCCACGTGCTGGGTGGTGAGCCACCCATGACATGTAAACATTAATATGACTGTTTTGAGTTCTGTGTTTAAAAAACCTAAAAATTTCCAAAAATTCAAAGGAAAAAATGGGGGACATAATGGGAGTAATCAGTTCTAATAAGATCAGGAGTTCCCTGAGACATTATGAGAAGGAGAAAGGCCTCAGTGTTTCTGGCAGCATTCCAAGAAATGCATACCCCCTGGGTACCCAGATAACTAATAAAGTCCTAAAAAAATATGTATCCAAGGAAAAACTGAGTCATATGTTTACAATTGCAAAATATCTTACTGACTGACCATCCCACTAGAAAAACAAGCAAAGGGAAAAAAATATTTATAATAGAAAATATGCAGTGTGAAACAACAGAGGGAAATTTTTTAACATTAAATGGCATAAGATATTTCTAAATGATTTTAAATACAAACATTTTGGAACCAGAAAGCTGACATTTGAATCTCAGTTCTACAACTTATTAGTTGCATATTCCCACTGACATAATGGAGACAGTGGCATCTATCCTTAAAGGAGGTCAACAAATTTAGTCAATATATGTGGAAAATTTAGCACATTTTTTTTCTATTACTAAATGAGTGGTTCTCATTGGTGATGAGATTCAGCTAATTATTTTTCTACCTCTGAAAAATCTTCATTGCTTCTCCATCTCCTGATATCAAATAATCACAAAGGAAGCTTGTTAGCATCCCCTTTTTGCATATTAATTCCATTTTTTCAGGCAAATACCCAAAGTGAATGATGATACAGTGAAATGTATGTCTCAAGAATTAATATACTATTTACCTCCATGGGTCTGGGATTTTTAATAAATACAGAACATGCTCAAATACATTTTAAGACATTTTTTAAAATGTCTTCAGCTCACTGCACAAGCCTCTAAATCTAATATTCTATTTTCTTACTCCCCTTAACTGCAAAACTTCTCTAATATGTTCCAGTTTTACTTGAGGCACTTCATGTCTCTCCTTCCTTCCTCAATTTCATCCAACTAGACTCCCATTACCATCACTTAATTGTAATACTGCTCCTTTGAAAAAGAAAATATATGTAATACAGTAATTACAAATTAATTATTAACCTTACCAACAAACATGACCATCTCTGGCCTCCAGGCTAGGAAAATTAAGCTCTCAGTTGACCTCGGGTCAAAATTATCAAGTTCTATTTTCTCTGAACTTGCTTGAAGTACCTACCGGACTCTCAGACTCACCTGAATGGGGTCTCTGAGAGGAAAGTCACCCTATCTAAGTCTAAAATCCTCCTTGGAAGGTGGATGATGGAACAGAAGATCAGTTCTCAGAAAGGACTGTAAGAAGGAGCAAAATATTGGTCACTGACCTAGAATTAAGACTTCAATGGCAATAACCATGTCATGTCCACCTCAGGGTTGCACGTGCTGAGGGACCACAGCAGAAGGGATATTTGAAGAGCTCTCTGTCTGCTCATTAGGCATTGTTTCCATGGTTCCTCCCATCTCTGAGCACATTGTTTTCCTGTGGGACACTGGTCCAAACAGAAAGGGAAATACAGTTGCTGATATTCTGTCCCCAGGAGATGAAGTTAGAAGGAAGGTGAACCCTACGTAGAAGTAAGGTGAACCAGTTTACTTTACTCCTTCTCATGAACTGACCTGCCTTTCAGAAGTCTAATCTTTTTGCATCTCATCTTAACCTTGAGTTACTATTTTCTCCAAATCTACAACTAAGGAACCTGTCTTGATGAGGTACGGGCTTCCAAACAATTCATTTGTGATTTGAACATTTCCTGATATCTCCAGAAAATTGATATGCCTCTCTCCAAGAAGGGAGAGAGGTAATTTTTGGAGTCCCCTATTCCAGTATTGGAGGGGTCCTTACATACCTCAAACTAGAAATTCCCAGACATCAAGAGGGTGTCCAATAATTCCACTTAATTTTAACACAATCTACCAAAAGATGGCATCAGATGCCTCACATAGAGTTGAGTCCCCCAGATCACCTGTCATTTCAAACATAAGTCATAAGCCCTGGCTATTACTTCTGTTTCAGACCAAAGAAGGGCAGGAAGGTCCTTATGAGAGAAGGCCTCAAAATACCCATAGCTGACTCTCACATTGGACCAACACCTTCATACTCAAAGAATGACCCACAAGCCCGGATCTGCATTCAACATCAACTAGGAGCTAGGGTGAAAATACAGATTCTCTGGGTAACCCTAGACTTCCAATTTACTGCTCTGCTTCTGGCAACAGTGCGTTATGATCCTGAAGAATAATCTTCTCCCAGGGTCTCAGTAGAGATCAGAGTACTTGAGAGGCACCATTCTACATCGTATTGTGATGAGGGACACAACTTCTAATTCCCTTATTTAACTCCAAATAGCCACAGTAAAAATATTTAGACTCTTTCGAGCTTTTTTACAGAGATAACTCCATAAAAAAAGAGGTTCCATATCTGTTCCACCTAATGAGGGGTAGAGCTGAATGCCAAGTAACTCTATAGAACACTTGGCAAGAGAATGCTTGGTGGAAGCACTTAGAGAAAGATAAACAATAGACACATGTGGAGAAGGCTCTCCTTGCTTCTGAGCTTTCAATTTGCACCCAGGACTTGAAGGACTTGGAGCAAACACATGGAGTCAAGGCATTTCGAGATACTTGGAGGAGGTGTGTGGGTCAGAGACATGTGAGGAGGTTGGCAATGGCGGCCATTATCTTGATTTGTATTTTAATTTTTTCTCCTTTCATCCCAGACTTGTATGGCCCCTTTTGCTCTTATCTTATGGTCCCCCTCCAGAAGGTGCCTTAGACTTGTGGTAACCTTTTAGGCTTCAGCAGCCCCACTTCAGGGAGAACCTGTATGACTGGACATTTACCCGTGTGGGTATAGGTAAACTTTTGGTGTGTCATTGGGAAATTATTATCCTTTCTTCTCTTTTCTCTCTATGCACACTGATTCTATTAGAGATCTTTCACACTAACAGTATGCTTTGTCTTTATGCGGAGGATGGCAGAATCCCTTTAGAGTGTTCAAGCTTGGGCAACCCCAGGATAGCCCTCGGTCTGCCCACTAACATTGCTAAGTTCCACTCTTGGGAATATCTGCAATCTGCTTTTTCTTGGCAAATTATATTATTTCTCCAACTCTTGTCACCTTCCCTGTTTCAGTTTATATATAACTTACTGCAAGCATTTAACTCATGTTTGATGTAAACAGAAATATGAAATGCTTTCATGTCTGTTTCTGTCCCAAGTAGAATTTTATTTTTCACAATTATTGATTTATTCCCCTCTTCTGTTAGGAGTGTACATTCCCACACATTGCTTTGAGTCTTGAATGCATATCACATAGAAGGAGAGCTATTTCAACTTTAAATTTGGCCACATGACATGTCTTGGCAAATAGAATGTGTAAAGACATGACATGATTCTGCCAAAGAAGAAGCAATAAAAGTCTTTGTGTGATTTCACCCTTTCTCTGCTTTTTTTCTCTGTTATACTGGAAATCTCTCACACAGTACCTAGTTGTGTTCCCAGAATGAAAATACACATAGAGCAAAGCACAGCTGTGTCAGAGTCTCAGACATCCTGAAGCCTACATGAAGTGAGATTATGAAGAAATATCTAATTTTAAGCCACTATGATGTTAGGATATACTTGTTACAAAAGATGAAGATAGATTCCTTCGTGTGATATTTAATATAAATTAATTTTTAGCTATAATCTGGGCAAACACTGCAGAATATAGGTTTGTTTTAGTTTGTGTCATCACATAATTTGGAGTTTTGGAGTTTGAAACTCCAAAATAATAAAGAAAGCCTGAAACTTTAAAAATATTTTAAATATAATCATGGTTACTCTCTTCTGTTCCCCACTGGTTTGAGTATAAAAAAGCTTAGAAATGATAATAAAACTAATTTATATGTCATTTATTTTCTGAAATATTTAAATAGTTTTTGCTTTCCAAAATTCAAGAATCGGACAGATTGGGTAGTGAGGATTTACTTATAATATAGCTTCTACTGCATGTGGAAGAAATTCTCAGATTCTCTCTGTCATTCTCTTTATCTTTCCCTCCTTCCAAACCATTTATATAAAGTTGCAAATTCTAGTTTGCTTAGAATACAGAAACCTGTAAAGCACATCTGTCCCATCTAGCAAGAAAAACTCAGATAATATGCAAAATTATAACTTTTCTTGAACACTTCAGAAAACTGAGGTCACAGAGCAACCAAATAGCCTGAAATCTAAAGAAAGTCAGATGACTAAAAGAGAAAGTGGTGTAAGGAATAACTTGCATGGAGGAGAGCATGGGAGGAAAGCGAGGCTACAAAACAAGCACATAGTATTTCAGGTATGATCTTAATGAATTTCTGAAAGACCAAGAATAAACCGGCCACAATGAGAACACAGAATTTCCTGGGACAGGGACACAGACTTTATCATTTCACTGTTGGCAATTGGCCTGAGAAAACTCAAAAATGATAAAGATGAAGGTAAATTGGGTGAGACACCAACATCAAATAATATAGACACAGATATCATGATTCATCACCTGGGGCTGTTTTGGGAGTCTGCCATCCTATACATTTTTTGTTGTGGTATGAGCACCTTAGAATGGTACAAATATTTTGGGCTGGTATAAGCATGTGATAGCCAAATTGAATAATATTAGAGGTCTGCTAAAAAGGGCATAGAGCTATAGTTATGTGGGCAGACAGAGGTGTCTTTTAGGATAAATTTATGCATAGACTTTTTGTTAAGCATGAATTCCCTTTGAGTTAATCTGTGGGAGTCTATCCTGTCTTCATGACTTAATCAAGTGAAGCTTGAAAAGATGCTTTCTTCCAAAGGAAGAGATTCAAGGCATAGGAAAGAGTTTGTGTGCTGCCTTGTTGTGGGTGGTCCACATTCTTAGCTAGATCCCTGTAACAAAAGCTATAAACTGGTGTCTTATCCATAAATGATTTTTTTCCTCACAATTCTGGAGACTGGAAGTCTGAGATCATGATGTAAGCAAGTCTGAGATTATGATGGATCTGGTAAAGATCTGCTTCCAGGCTGCAGGTTGCTGACTTCTAATATCCTCATGTTGGGAAAAGCAACAAGCTATTTCACTCACCTCATTTATAATGGCACTAATCTCCATCCTCATGACCTAATGATTTTCCAATAATACCATCATTTGGGGAATCACATTTCAATGTATAAATTTGGGGGGAGGGAACAAATATTTAATCCATAATACCACAGGACTAGAAATTGAGGACTGTCTGTCAGATCTGAGAGTGAACATACTCTAGTAGTCAGCAAGATCTAAATCTTACCCATGCAAGGAAGTAAATCCTTACAACTCAGTGGGGAAAAGGATCCTTAGCTCAAGATGAGAACACAGCCTGGATACATCTTGATTTTTGTCTACTAAGATGCCAAACAGCAAATGCAGTCATGCTGTGTATGGGCTTCAGATTTACAATAAGAAAATATAATTTAAACAAACAGATAAATAAATAGTACTTCATCAAAAAATTTAAAGTACAGAAAAGCAAAAGATCCCATGAATAATGTGGTAAGGCAAGTCACCAATTAGGGGAAACCAAATGCAAATGTGGGGTAAAATGTTTAACTCTTCTTCAGCATAAAGAAGAAAAAATTCAACATGGAAAAAATATTGAAGACTCCCTTCTAAAAGAATATGCACAAATTGTCAATAAGCATATGGTAAAATTGAGAGGGAATGCAAATTAAGCTCATTTCCAATCAGCACAATGCCGAAAACTGAAAGGACTAATTTAGCAACTGCTAGTAAAAATTCTTCCAGAAGTTCTCCAAAATAATCTCTTTGCTACAAACTGATCGTAGTCCAGTAAGACTTATTTCCCATTTCTGACTTCCAGAACTATACAAATAAATTTGTTTTAAATCACCAGCATGGTAATGAAACCTTGGGGATGGTCACTGTTGCTGGGTCCTTACCCGGGCACTTACAACTGCAAGACATGATTCAGGTCCAGAGTGCAACAATTGGTTTTATTATCAAAGAAGAAATTGAGAAAAATGAGAGTTTCTAGGGCCACAAATGGCTCACTGTCCTAGCCCAGATAGTGTCTGTAGTATCTAGTAGTTTAAACCAAGAGCTGCTTGTGCAAGATAGTGTTATCCCTTCAATAAGGGATAACACTATAATGGCACTATATATGTGGAGTGTGGAGCTTATGGCACATGGATAAGTTGTTTACCAGGACCCAACTCATGGTGGAAGCTGGAAGAAATCACAGGTGGCACTGCTGAAGTAGCACCACAATAGTACATAGCAACCCAAAGGTCGGGCAGGGCAGTGCCAGATGCAACAGCACCAGAAGGCAGTGCCTGACATGTTGGAGCAGTCAGGTAACAGTCAGGCAGTGGTGCCAGAGGATCAGAAATGGTGGAGAGCTCTTAGAGATGACTGGACAACTCTTTCAGAGATGGCTTGGAACTAGTGAGTAATGCTGGTCAAGGCCAGTTAGCAGGCAGCAATGTGGAGGGTCAGGCACCAGTGTTACAACTCTTAAAGATGCCAGGCACAGGCCAGTGGCGGACAACTCTTTTAGAGATGGTGCCAGAGAACCAGGTACCAGAGTACAGCTCTTTCAGAGGTGTAGAGTACAGAGCACAGACCAGGGGCACCTATCAGCAGGTGATGTAAAAGCAGAACCAGAGGCAAGAACAGTGGTCAGGTGGCATTATGAAGTAGAGATCAGATATGATGGTCTCAATGAGTCTCTCTGAAGCAAAAGTCTCAATGAACAAATCTGAAGTGAAGGTCTCAAAAAATGAAGGTCTCAATCTGGGTGATTAATGAGTCTGCTGCCCTGCTTATATCCCTTTCCGGGTGTTGGCCTTTCAAACCTGATTGGTCCATTTCCAAAACTGTTGCCACTTCCAAGATTTGATTGGTATCAGTGATAGCTCAAACATGATTGGTCCATTTACAAAATTTTGCAGGTCTCAGACCTGAATGGCACCAGTGTGAACTTCAATCTCATTGATTTGTTTATAAAATCCTGTGGGTCTCAAAGCTTTATTGGAGCATTTCCAAAACTCGTGCAGGATCTAAACCCCAAACCCAACCAGCGCATAAAAACTTGCCCTGCAGTGGTGTTGGCTGTCTTGTGCTGGGGTGCAGCAGAGTGGGGAAAGCTCTGCTGCATCTCTGAACCAGGAGCCATGGGGCTCCTCTTATAGTAATTTGTTATAGCAGCACTATGAACCTAATATACTTATTTGTCTAATACAGACATAATCTAAAATACATTTACATAATAATTTGTTCAAAGGAAGTGAATTTCAGTCTGATCTTTTTCATCTAGATTGCACTGAACAAGAATATATGATGTTGAAATCCATCTTTACACAGAACAATAAATCTAAAATCACAAAGGAGTTGTTCAACTCTATTAACTAATACAGAAAAAATTCCATTTCATGAGAATGCTGTGCTGACTTAGCAGCATTAAGGTAGAAACACTGAATCATTAGGAAAGTTAAGGTTACCAATCTACTTAAACCCTTGTGTATAAAAGCTACATACCTTAACTTTCAAGTTAATGCAAGCATTCATTCTTTCATTTCTATTCTGACCTATATTCTCAAATTTACTTTTGACATGAAAGATGGAGTCTGAGTGTACATATACACAACTGTGTTTATTTAATAGAAAAACGTAAATAAATATATATATGGCATACTTCTCAACATTGAACATTTTTTTATTTATATACATTTTACATCTTGTTCATTTTTAAACAATGTTTGCTTTCTTTCTTACGTGTAGTCCCCATAGAATTTCCACCACCAATTCACCAATGCACCATCACCATAGTCCCCTGTGCTCTTCCCTCCCTCCTTCCGATCCCTCCTCCTCCTTCTGCCCTACAGGATGTCTCTGAATTATAATTATTCATTTGTTTTTGTTTTGTTTTGTTGTGGTTTGTATTGTTATTATTTTCCCCCTAATGCCCTTTATTTGGTTCCCTTATATTCCTCCTGTTAAACCATCCAATATTTTTCTTTTTCCTTTTCACTTATTTCACTGAGCATAATCCTTCTAGCTCCATCCATGTTGCTGTGAATGGCATTAGTTTATCTTTATTATTATTATTATTATTTTAATTTCATATATTATTACATCATTTTTCATTTTTGCACGATGTATGCATTTTCATCTTGGTTATAGTCCCCATACAATTCCCAATCCCCCATGTTTTTTTTTGTTTGTTTTTTTTAATAATAAATTTTATTTTTATATTCCCCATACAATTTCAACACCTCCATTCTGACCCCAATCCCTCCCCTTCTTCCCCTTACCCCACAAAAAGTGTCTGGGTTCATAATTTTTGTTGATTTTCACTTTCGTATAGTTATCCAATTTCCTGGTCCCTTATTTAAGTTTTATAGATTCCTGCTATGAGTGAGACCATCCAGTATTTTTCTTTTTCTTTCTGGCTTATTTCGCTGAGCATGATCCCTTCCAGCTCCATCCATGTTGCTGCAAATTGCATGTGTTTATCTTTTCTGAATGCTGAGTAATATTCCATGGTATATATGTACCACATCTTTTTGATCCAGTCATCTATTTTTGGGCATCTGGGCTGTTTCCAAAGCTTAGTTATTGTAAATAGTGCTGATATAAACATAGGGGTGCAGGTGCTCTTTCGAATTGATGTTACTGTGTCCTTTGGGTAAATACTTAGGAGTGGAATTACTGGATCATATGGAAGCTCTATGTTTAGTAGGTCCAGAAATCTCCACACAGCTCTCCATGGTGGTTGGACCAGTTTGCACTCCCACCAAAAGTGCAGGAGAGTTCCTTTTTCTCCACACCCTCACCAACATTTGTTGTTGCTAGTTTTTTTAATATGTGCCATTCTCACTGGTGTAAGATGGTATCTCATGGTAGTTTTGATTTGCATTTCCCTGATTACAAGTGATGTTGAACAATTTTTCATATGCCTGTTGGCCATTTGCATTTCCTCTTCAGAGAAGTTTCTTTTTAGCTCTTCTGCCCATTTTTTGACTGGGTTATTTTCTTTGTTGTTGTTGAGTCTCATCAGCTCTTTGCAGATTTTTGTGATCAGTCCTTTATCAATAGTGTTGTGTACAAAAATGTTCTCCCAGTTGGTGGGGTTTCTCTTAGTTTTTGTTATTGTCTCTTTTGCTGTGCAGAAGCTCTTTAATTTGATGTAGTCCCAGCTATTTATCTTTGCCTTCACTATCTCTGCTTTGGGTGATGTGTCTGTAAAGATGTCTTTGATGTGCAAATCACGTAGCATTTCGCCTATATTTCCTTCTATATATTTTATGGTTTCAGGTCTTATGCCTAGTTCTTTAATCCATTTTGAGTTGATTTTGTGTATGGTGTGAGGTAGTACTCAAGCTTCATTCTTTTGCATGTAGCGACCCAGTTTTCCCAGCACCATTTATTGAACAAACTTTCTTTGCTCCAATGCATAGTCTTTGCTCCTTTGTCAAAGATTAGTTGGCCATAAATCTGTGGGTTTATTTCTGGATTTTCTATTCGATTCCATTGGTCTGTATGTCTGTTCTTGTTCCAACACCATGCAGTTTTGATGATTATGGCTTTGTAGTATAGTTTGAAGTCTGGGAGTGTGATGCCTACATTCCCTTCTTTTTTTTTTTTCAGGAGAGCTTTGGCTATTCGGGTTTTTTGTGATTCCATATGAATTTCATCAGTAATTGTTCTATTTCTTTGAAGAATGACATTGAAATTTTGATTGGAATAGCATTGAATCTGTAGATTACTTTTGGTAGGATGGCCATTTTAATAATGTTTATTCTTCCAATCCATGAGCAGGGGATGTCTTTCCATTTCTTTGTGTCTTCTTCTATTTCTTTTAACAGTGTTTTATAGTTTTCTTTGTATAGGTCCTTTACCTCTTTTGTTAGATTTATGCCCAAATATTTGATTTTTTTTGTTTCGATAATAAAAGGGATTTTTTTTTTATTTCTTCTTCTTCAGATTTATTGTTTGTGTATACGAAGGCTACTGACTATTGCCTGTTGATTTTGTATCCTGCCACTTTACTGAACTGATTGATGAGTTGAATTAGTTTTTCTGTGGAGTTTTTGGGGTTCTCTATGTATATTATCATATCATCTGCAAATAGTGATAGTTTGACTTCTTCTTTTCCTATTTGGATTCCTTGGATGTCTTTCTCTTGTCTTATTGCTCTGGCTAGGACTTCCAGTATTATATTGAAAAGCATTGGTGAGAGTGGACATCCTTGTCTTGTTCCAGATCTTAATGGAATAGCTTTCAGCTTTTCACCATTGAGAATGATACTGGCTGTTGGCTTGTCATAGATCGCCTTTATGATGTTGAGGTATGTTCCTTGTAGCCCAAGAATTTCAAGGGCTTTTATCATGAATGCGTGTTGCACTTTGTCGAAAGCTTTCTCAGCATCTATTGATATTATCATATGGTTTTTATATTTCTTTTTGTTGATGTGTTGGATAACGTTGATTGATTTTCGGATGTTCAACCATCCTTGTGTCCCTGGAATGAATCCTACTTGGTCGTGGTGAATTATCTTATGGATACATTGTTGGATTCTGATAGCTAAAATTTTGTTGAGGATTTTTGCATCGGTGTTCATTAGGGAGATTGGCCTGTAATTTTCCTTTTTTGTGTTGTCCTTGTTCGGTTTTGGTATTAGTGTAATGTTGGCTTCAGAGAACATGTTTGGTATTGTCTCTTCCTTCTCAATTTTTTGGAAGAGTTTGTGAAGGATAGGCACTAATTCATCTCTGAATGTTTGGTAGAATTCGTTTGTAAATCCATCAGGTCCTGGGCTTTTGTTTTTGGGGAGGCTTTTGATTACCATTTCAATTTCGCTGCTTGTAATTGGTCTGTTTAGGTGTTCTATTTCTTCTTTATCTAGCTTTGGGTGCCACTCCCCCATGTTTTGATCCTACTCCCTGCCCCCTCCCCATAGTGTGTCTCTGGTTTATAGTTGCTTGTTGATTTTAATTTTTACTTTGTATTAATTAGTCTTTTTCCTGGTCCCTTCTTCAGGTTTTCTAAATTCCTCCTATGACTGAGACCAATCTGGAATTTTTCTTTTTCTTTCTGGTTTATTTCGCTAGCATGATCCCTTCCAGCTCCATCCATGTTGCTGCAAATTGTGTAAGTTTAACTTTTTTGATTGCTGAGTAATATTCCATTGTGCATATGTACCACATCTTCTTGATCCAGTCATCTATTCTTGGGCATTTGGGTTGTTTCTATAACTTAGCTATTGTAAATAGTGCTGCTATAATCATAGGGGTGCAGGTGCCCTTTGGAATTAATGTATCTATGTCTTATGGGTAAATACCCAGTAGTGGAATTGCTGGATCACATGGAAGCTCCATCTTTAGCAGGTTGAGGAATCTCCACACAGCTTTCCAAAGGGTTTGACCAGTTTGCACTCCCACCAGCAGTGCAGGAGAGTTCCTTTTTCTCCACATCCTCACCAACATTTGTTGTTGCTAGTTTTTTTTAATATGTGCCATTCTCACTGGTGTAGCATAGTATCTCATTGTAGTTTTGATTTGCATTTCCCTGATTACAAGTGATGTTGCACATTTTTTCATATGCCTGTTGGCCATTTGCATTTCCTCTTTGGAGAAGTTTCTTTTTATCTCTTATGCCCATTTTTTGACTGGATTGTTTACTTTGTGTTTTGTTTTTTTTTTTTTTAGTCTCATCAGCTCTTTGTAGATTTTTGTGATCAGTCCTTTATCATTAGTGCTGTATGCAAATATTTTCTCCCAATCGGTGGGGTGTCTCTTTATTTTGGTTTTTATCTCTTTTGCTGTACAGAAGCTCTTTAATTTGGTGTAATCCCGGCTGTTTACCTTTGCCTTCACTATCACTGCTTTGGGTGATGTGTCTTAAATATGTTACTGAGGTGTATGTCATGTAGTGTTTCACCTATATTTCCTTCTATATATTTTTGGTTTCAGGTCTTATGCCTAGTTCTTTAATCCATTTTGAGTTGGTTTTTGTGCATGCCCATAGCCAATATCATTCTCAATGGCAAAAAGTTAAAAGCATTTCCATTAAGATCTGGAACAAGACAAGGATGTCCACTCTCACTCATTGCTTTTCAATATAATACTGGAAGTCCTAGCCAGAGCAATAAGAAAAGAGAAAGACATACAAGGAATCCAAATAGGCAAGGAAGAAGTTTAACTATCACTATTTGCAGATAATATGATAATATACATAGAGAACCCCAAAACTCCACAGAAAAACTAATCAAACTAATAGATCAGTTTAGTAAAGTAGCAGAATACAAAATCAACATGCAAAAATCAGTAGCCTTCCTATACACAAACAATAAATCTGAAGAAGAAGATATAAAAAAACTATCACTTTTATAATTGAAACCAAAAAAAGCAAATACTTGGGAATAAACCTAACAAAAGAGGTAAAGGACCTATACAAAGAAAACTATAAAACATTATTTAAAAAAAAACAGAAGAAGACAAAAATAAATGTAAAGCATCCCCTGTTTATATGTTGGAAAGAATTAACATTATCAAAATGGCCATCCTACCAAAAGCAATTTACAGATTCAATGCTATTCCAATAAAAATTTCAATGACATTTTTCAAAGAAATGGAACAAATATTGATGAAATTCATATGGAGCTACCAAAAACCCCAAATAGCCAAAGCTCTCCTGAAAAAAAAGAGAAGGGAATGGAGGTATCACATTCCCAGACTTCAAACTATACTACAAAGCCATAATTGTCGAAACTGTATGGTATTGGAAAAGAACAGACACACCGACCTATGGAACTGAATAGAATATCCATAAGTAAACCCACAGATTTATGTCAACTAATCTTTGACAAAGGAGCAAAGAATATGCAATGGAGCAAAGAAAGTTTGTTCAATAAATGGTGCTGGGAAAACTGGGTCACTACATGTAAAAGAATGAAGGTTAGCTACTACCTCTCACCATGCACAAAAACGAACTCTACAAAGAACTGATGAGAATAAATAAATAAATAATCCAGTCAAAAAATGGGCATAAGAGCTTCTCCAAAGAGGAAATGCAAATGGCCAACAGGCATATGAAAAAATGTGCAACATCACTTGTAATCAGGGAAATGCAAATCAAAACTACAATGAGATACTATGCTACACCAATGAGAATGGCATGTATTAAAAAAACTAGCAACAACAAATGTTGGTGAGGATGTGGAGAAAAGGGAACTCTCCTGCACTGCTGGTGGGAGTGCAAACTGGTCCAACCACTATGGAAAGCTGTGTGGAGATTTCTCAACCTGCTAAAGATGGAGCTTCCATGTGATCCAGCAATTCCACTCCTAGGTATTTACCCAAAGGACATAGATACATTAATTCCAAAGGGCACCTGCCCTCCTATGATTATAGCAGCACTATTTACAATAGCTAAGTTATAGAAACAACCCAAATGCCCAAGAATAGATGACTGGATCAAGAAGATGTGGTACATATGCACAATGGAATATTACTCAGCAATCAAAAAAGTTAAACTTACACAATTTGCAGCAACATGGATGGAGCTGGAAGGGATCATGCTAGTGAAATAAGCCAGAAAGAAAAAGAAAAATTCCAGATTGGTCTCACTCATAGGAGGAATTTAGAAAACCTAAAGAAGGGACCAGAAAAAGACTAATTAATACAAAGTAAAAATCAAAATCAACAAGCAACTATAAACCAGAGACACACTATGGGGAGGGGGGCAGGGAGTAGGATCAAAACATGGGGGATTGGGAATTGTATGGGGACTATAACCAAGATGAAAATGCATACATCATGCAAAAATGAAAAATGATTTAATAATATATGAAATTAAAATAATAATAATAAAATACTGCATGTGATTTAATAGAATATGTTCAACTTCTTCAGATCTGTATTATCACACCACATCCTCCACCAAGGCACCCATGTTCTCTGTGATAGATGCATTTCTTCCCAACTCCCACCATTCCTCTCTAGTAGCCTCCAGACTACAGTCATATTACTAGGGTTTATTGAGTCTGTTCCTTTGTTTCTTTATATGAGTGAAATCATCCAGTACTTGTTTTTCTCTTTCTGACTGGTGTCACTTAGCATTGTTCCCTCCAGTTCCAACCATGTTGTCACAAATAGCAAGAATTCATCTTTTTTTAACAGTTGAGTAGTATTCCATTGTGTATCTCAACCTACTGCCCTGTCTATGGGCATTTAGGCTAATTCCAAAACTTAGCTATTGTAAATATAGTGCTACAAGGAACTTAGGAGGGCATATATCCCTTCAAATTAGTGATTTTTGTATTCTTTGATACAAGAAGGGCCTATGAGCTATAGCCTAACAAAGGACAGTGCCCAATAAGAGGACAGGTCACTGCCTGTGTGTTCTCAGGTACATAACTGAGAGACCTCAGGCTCCAGGAACAATGACCATGGGGTTTATTTTACAAACGGGGAAACAAAGAGCTTACTGTATCCACAAGTGGCAGCTATCTTACCCAGATAGCATCAGTGATGGTCACAACAAGTTACCAGGAGTGCTGGACAGCACTGGCCACTAGTGATGATCACTACTGGTCCCTCAGAGGTGTTGTCAGAGATACCAAGTGTTACAGCTCTTTGTGAGTTAGTTAGCTACAAACAGCTCCTTGAAGTACCAGGCCCTTGGCCTTTGGTGCTCCCTTCAGGCAATGTAAGAGACAGAACCAGAGGCCTGGTCTCTTGACAGAACTCTTCAGCTTTTCTTCCCTTCTTGGAGCCTGGCTGCTAGATGCTTCTTTTCTTCTTTCTTCAGAGGCCAGGAATGGAGTCTTCCCCTTCTTTCTTCTTCCTTCGGAGGTTGGAACTATCTGTCCTGTTCAGGGGTTGCAGTTATCTCTCCCGTTTGGGAGCTGGCATCACCCCTCCTTTAACTCCCTCCAACCCTGGCTTATATCCTCTTTCAGGGTGTGCCACCCACAAGTCTGATTGGACCATTTTCCAACCATTTAGCACCAATCAGCTCATAGCTCACATCTGATTGGTACATTCCATAATCCAGGAAGTATATTGTTACATAAAAGGTCTCTGAAGAACAACTGTCACAGGTGACAAAAGGGCAGTTACTGGGCTCTGAGGAGCACCTGCCACAACTGACTTGTGATGGAGCAGCAGAGTGAGAGAATACCACTGCTAATGCCAGCTCCCACTGCTAAGGTGGCTGGGTTCCATTATCAGTTTTAATTTGCATTTCTCTGATGACAAGTGATGTTGAACTTTTTTTCATGTACTTATTGACCATCTGTATGTCTTCATTGGAGATGTGTCTATTTAGATTTTCTGCCCCTTTTTTATTAGATTTTTTGTTTTCTTTTTGTTGGGTTGTATGAGTTATTTCTAGGTCTGAGATATCAGCTACATTTTGGATATATGATGTACAGATATTTTCTCCAATTCAGTAGGATGGTTTTTTGTTTTAATGATAATTTTGCTTTTGTTTTACTTGCTATGTCCCCAAAGACATCCCTTTAGCCAATGTCATGGATTATTTTGCCTGTGTTTTCTTCTATGCATTTTGTATTTTCTTGTCTTACATCTGTCCTTAATCCAGTTTGAGCTAATTTTTGTGTGTGATGTGAAAGAGTGTTCTGATTTCATTTTTTTTGTATGTGGCTGTCCAGTTTTCCCAGCACCATTTGATGAAGAGACTTTCTCTTCTCCATTGTATACTCTTACTTCCTGTGTCATAGATTAGCTGTCCATATAAGTATGGGTTTATTTCTAGACTCTCAATTCCATTGTGTCTCTTTTTATTCCATTAGCATGCTGTTTTTATTACTATTGCTTTATAGTATAGTTTGAAGTCTGGAAATGTGGTACCTCCATTCATTTTGTTGTTGTAGTTGCTATGGAAATTTAGGGTCTTCGGTGGTTCCATGTGATTTTTAGTAATGTTTGCTCTATTTCAAGAATTCCATTGAAACTTTGATAAAGGTTGCCCTGAATCTCTATTGCTTTAGATAAATTGACCATATTAACTATATTAATTCTTCAAATCCATGAGCAATACCTTTCCATTTGTTTTTATCTTTTATTTATTTTAATATCTTGTTGATTTTTTACACATGTCTTTCACCTCCCTTATTTGGTTTATACCTAGGTATCTAATTTTTTTGATGTTATTATAAATGGAATGTTTATTTCTTTCTCTTCTAGTTCATTATTTGTATATAGGACTACAACAGACTTGATTTTCTATGTTGTTTATTGATTTTGTAGCCTACCATTTTACTGTACTGACTATTGTTTCTAACAGCTTTTTTTTTTTTTTCTTAGTAATGGTGGCATTTTATTTTTTTTTTTTAATTAATAAATTTTATTTTTATATTCCCCATACAATTGCAATCCCCCCATTCTGACCCCAATCCCTCCCCTCCCGCCCCCCACCCCCCAAAAAGTGTCTCTGGTTCATAGTTTTTGTTGATTTTGATTTTCACTTTCTTACAGTTATTCATTTTCCTGGTCCCTTATTTAAGTTTTCTAGATCCCTGCTATGAGTGAGACCATCCGGTATTTTTCTTTTTCTTTTTGGCTTATTTCACTGAGCATGATCCCTTCCAGCGTCATCCATGTTGCTGCAAATTGCATGTGTTTATCTTTTTTGAATGCTGAGTAATATTCCATGGTATATATGTACCACATCTTCTTGATCCAGTCATCTATTTTTGGGCATTTGGGCTGTTTCCAAAGCTTAGCTATTGTAAACAGTGCTGCTATAAACATAGGGGTGCAGGTGTTCTTTGGAATTGATGTTTCTGTGTTCTTTGGGTAAATACCTAGGAGTGGAATTGCTGGATCCTGTGGAAGCTCTATGTTTAGTAGGTCCAGAAATCTCCACACAGCTCTCCATAGTGGTTGGACCAGTTTGCACTCCCACCAACAGTGCAGGAGAGTTCCTTTTTCTCCACAACCTCGCCAACATTTGTTGTTGCTAGTTTTTTTAATATGTGCCATTCTCACTGGTGTAAGATGGTATCTCATGGTAGTTTTGATTTGCATTTCCCTGATTGCAAGTGATGTTGAACATTTTTTCATATGCCTGTTGGCCATTCGCATTTCCTCTTCAGAGAAGTTTCTTTTTTAGCTCTTCTGCCCATTTTTTAACTGGATTATTTTCTTTGTTGTTGTTGAGTCTCATCAGCTCTTTGCAGATTTTTGTGATCAGTCCTTTATCATTAGTGTTGTGTGCAAAAATGTTCTCCCAGTTGGTGGGGTTTCTCTTTGTTTTTGTTATTGTCTCTTTTGCTGTGCAGAAGCTCTTTAATTTGATGTAGTCCCAACTGTTGATCTTTGCCTTCACTATCACTGCTTTGGGTGATGTGTCTGTAAAGATGTCTTTGATATGCAAATCACGTAGTGTTTCGCCTATATTTCCTTCTATGTATTTTATGGTTTCAGGTCTTATGTCTAGTTCTTTAATCCATTTTGAGTTGATTTTTGTATATGGTGTGAGGTAGTGGTCAAGCTTCATTCTTTTGCATGTAGCGACCCAGTTTTCCCAGCACCATTTATTGAACAAACTTTCTTTGCTCCAATGCATATTCTTTGCTCCTTTGTCAAAGATTAGTTGACCATAAATCTGTGGGTTTATTTCTGGATTTTCTATTCGATTCCATTGGTCTGTATGTCTGTTCTTGTTCCAATACCATGCAGTTTTGATGATTATGGCTTTGTAGTAGAGTTTGAAGTCTGGGAGTGTGATGCCTCCATTCCCTTCTTTTTTTTTCAGGAGAGCTTTGGCTATTCGGGGTTTTTTGTGATTCCATATGAATTTCATCAATAATTGTTCTATTTCTTTGAAGAATAACATTGAAATTTTGATTGGAATAGCATTGAATCTGTATATTGCTTTTGGTCGGATGGCCATTTTAATAATGTTTATTCTCCCAATCCATGAGCAGGGGATGTCTTTCCATTTCTTTGTGTCTTCTTCTATTTCTTTTAACAGTGTTTTATAGTTTTCTTTGTATAGGTCCTTTACCTCTTTTGTTAGATTTATTCCCAAATATTTGATTTTTTTTGTTTCAATAATAAAAGGGATGGTTTTTTTGATTTCTTCTTCTTCAGATTTATTGTTTGTATATAGGAAGGCTACTGACTTTTGCGTGTTGATTTTGTATCCTGCCACTTTACTGAACTGATTGATGAGTTGAATTAGTTTTTCTGTGGAGTTTTTGGGGTTCTCTATGTATATTATCATATCATCTGCAAAGAGTGATATTTTGACTTCTTCTTTTCCTATTTGTATTCCTTGGATGTCTTTCTCTTGTCTTATTGCTCTGGCTAGGACTTCCAGTATTATATTGAAAAGCAGTGGTGAAAGTGGACATCCTTGTCTTGTTCCAGATCTTAATGGAATTGCTTTCAGCTTTTCACCATTGAGAATGATACTGGCTGTTGGCTTGTCATATATGGCCTTTATGATGTTGAGGTACGTTCCTTGTATCCCAAGAATTTCAAGGGCTTTTATCATGAATGGGTGTTGCACTTTGTCGAAAGCTTTCTCAGCATCTATTGATATTATCATATGGTTTTTATATTTCTTTTTGTTGATGTGTTGGATAACGTTGATTGATTTTCGGATGTTAAACCATCCTTGTGTCCCTGGAATGAATCCTACTTGGTCGTGGTGAATTACCTTATGGATACACTGTTGGATTCTGATAGCTAAAATTTTATTGAGGATTTTTGCATCAGTGTTCATTAGGGAGATTGGCCTATAGTTTTCTTTTTTTGTGTTGTCCTTGTTCGGTTTTGGTATTAGTGTAATGTTGGCTTCATAGAACGTGTTAGGTATTATACCTTCCTTCTCAATTTTTTGGAAGAGTTTGTGAAGGATAGGTACCAATTCGTCTCTGAATGTTTGGTAGAATTCATTTGTAAATCCATCAGGTCCTGGGCTTTTGTTTTTGGGGAGGTTTTTGATTACCATTTCAATTTCGCTAATTGTAATTGGTCTGTTTAGGTGTTCTATTTCTTCTTTATCTAGCTTTGGGTGATTGTAGAGTTGTAAGAATTTGTCCATCTCCTCTAGATTGTTAAACTTGTTTCCATATAACTGTTCATAGTAGTTATTAATAATTCTTTTGATTTCTGCTGTGTCCGTTGTGATTTCTCCTCTTTCATTTATTATCCTATTTATTTGTGCTTTCTCCCTTTTTGCCCTTGTGAGCCTGGCAAGGGGTTTATCTATTTTATTTATTTTTTCGAAGAACCAGCTCTTGGTTTCATTGATCTTTTGGATTGTTTTTTTAGTTTCGATTTCATTTATTTCTGCTTTGGTTTTTATTATTTCTTTTCTTCTACTGGTTTTGGGGCTTTTTTGTTGTTCTTTTTCTAGATCTTTGAGTTTCGAGATTAGGTTGTTTCTTTGAGTTCTTTCTTGTTTCTTGATGTGAGCATCTATTGCTATATATTTTCCTCTTATTACTGCTTTTGCTGCATCCCATACATTTAGGAAATTTGTGTCCTCCTTGTCATTCAATTCAAAGAATTTTTTAATTTCTTCTTTTATCTCCTCGTTAGTCCAGTGGACTTCCAGTAGTGTGGGTTTCAATCTCCACGAGGTAGGAGAATACCTTGCCTTCTCTTTATGGTTTATTTCTAGTTTGATGCCTTCATGGTCAGAAAAGATGGTTGGTAAGATTTCAATCTTGGTGTATCTGTTGATGTTTGTCTTGTGCCCCAGTATATGATCGATCCTAGAGAATGATCCGTGTGCGCTTGAGAAAAATGTATACTCAGATTTTTTTGGGTTTAGTGTTCTATATATGTCTGTTAAGCCTAAGCACTCTAGATCCTTATTTAGAGCTTTAGTGTCTTTATTTATTTTTTGTCTTGTTGATCTATCCATTGTTGATAGTGGTGTGTTGAAGTCTCCCACTACGTATGTGTTTTCTCTGATGTCTGTTTTCAGAGATGCCAATAGTTGTCTGATATATTTTGGTGCTCCTTCGTTTGGTGAATATATGTTAATGAGTGTTATTTCTTCTTGAAGTATTATCCCCTTGATCATAATGTAATGACCACTGGGGTCTCTTTTTATCTTTTTAAGTTTGAAATCTGTTTTATCTGATATGAGTATAGCTGTTCCTGCCTTCTTTTTTGGTCCATTTGCTTGTAGAATTGTTTTCCATCCTTTAACTTTGAGTCTATTTTTATCTTTTGCAGCTAAATGTGTTTCCTGGAGACAGCAAAAGGTTGGGTTTTGTTTCTTAATCCAGCCTGCAACTCTGTGTCTTTTTATTGGAGAGTTTAGTCCATTTACATTTAGAGTTAGTATTGATATGTTAGCATCTGTATTTGCCATTGTGTTTGTCTTTCCTTTGATTTTATTTATTTATTCTTTTAATAACTTTCTTTGGCCTTCTTTTGTTGTTATTCGTCCCTCTGAGGTTCTGGCTTTAGGACTCCTTGTAGTATTTTTTGGAGTGGGGGTTTAGTCGCAATGAAATTCCGGAGTTTCTGTTTGTCTGGGAAGGTCCATATTCTTTCTTCAAAGAGGAAGGAGAGCTTTGCGGGATAGAGTATTCTTGGTTGGCATCTGTTTTCTTGGAGTCTGTTGACTATGTCCCTCCACTCTCTCCTTGCCCGTAGTGTTTCTTCAGAGAAGTCTGATGTCAGTCTGATCGGTTTCCCTTTGAATGTTATCTGTTTCTTCCCTCTTGTTAGTTTCATTATTTTTTCTTTGTCTTGGATTCTTGGGAGCTTTACTATTATGTGTCTTGCTGTATTTTTCCTTTTGTCATGGAAGTTTGGTGTTCTTCTTGCTTCTTGTATATCAATTTTCAGATCCTTCTTAGCGTTTGGGAAGTTCTCTTCAATTATATCCATGAATATTTTCTCTGTTCCTACATCTCTCTCCTCTCCTTCTGGGATTCCTATAACTCTTATATTTCCTTTCCTCATGGAGTCAGATAGTTCCTGAAGTCTTTCTTCGGTCTTTTTCCTTCGTACTTCTCCTTCTTTTACTGTTTTTGTTCTTTTTATTTCTGTGTCTTCAAGAGTACTTATTCGTTCTTCCATTTCATCTATTCTGCTTTCACTGCTTTTCCCAGAGTTCTTTAGCGTCTCCATTAATTCTTTGATCTCCTGCATTTCTTTTACTTCCCTCTTTAGGGACTCAATTTCATTCTTCTGGTCATTAATTATTTTCCCCTTATCATTGTTTTCCTTTATGACTTCTGTCAGTTTTTTAATCACAGCAATTTTAAATTCTCTATCTGGAAGGCTCAGAAGTTCTTCCAAGTTACTGTCGTTGCAATCTGGTAGATGGTTTTCTTTTTGTGGTGTGCTATTTTGCTGAGGAGTTGCTGGGTTGCATGTTGTTTTTCTACTCCCTACTGCCTGTTTTCTAATTTGCCGTATTCCTTGTGACACTGTGTTGCTGGTACTGGCCGGCATCTTGGGCGACCTTCCCAGCTCACCACTGGCTCCTCTGGGGAACTTCTGCTGGGTTCACAAGTCTCCAGCAAAGACAGGTCCCTGCTCTGTCTCCTCGGTGAGCCTTCTGCTGGGTTCACACAGTCTCCAGCAAGAAGGGTCCCTGCTGCAAAATGCCAGTGCCGGGGATGCGCTCCCCTGCACACCCGGTCTGCCCCAGCGGTGGGTGCTGCTCCCCTCTGGGCTGGAACTGCAGGCTAGAAGGTGCCCGGTGTGGGCAAGCCTCCCAGCTTAACCTCTGTCTCCTTGGTGAGCCTTCTGCTGGGTTCACACAGTCTCCAGCAAGAAGGGTCCCTGCTGCAAAATGCCGGTGCCGGCGACGCGCTCCCCTGCACGCCCGGTCTGCCCCAGCGGTGGGTGCTGCTCCCCTCTGGGCTGGAACTGCAGGCTAGAAGGTGCCCGGTGTGGGCAAGCCTCCCAGCTTAACCTCTGTCTCCTCGGTGAGCCTTCTGCTGGGTTCACTCAGTCTCCAGCAAGAAGGGTCCCTGCTGCAAAATGCCGGTGCCGGCGACACGCTCCCCTGCACTCCCGGTCTGCCCCAGCGGTGGGTGCTGCTCCCCTCTGGGCTGGAACTGCAGGCTAGAAGGCGCCCAGCATGGGCAAGCCTCCCAGCTTACCTCTGTCTCCTTGGTGAGCCTTCTGCTGGTTCACACAGTCTCCAGCAAGAAAGGTCCTGCTGCAAAATGGCGATGCGGGAACGAGCTCCCCTGCACGCCCGGTCTGCCCCAGCGGTGGGTGCTGCTCCCCTCTGGGCTGGAACTGCAGGCTAGAAGGCGCCCGGTGTGGGCAAGCCTCCCAGCTTAACCTCTGTCTCCTCGGTGAGCCTTCTGCTGGGTTCACTCAGTCTCCAGCAAGAAGGGTCCCTGCTGCAAAATGCCGGTGCCCGCGACGCGCTCCCCTGCACGCCCGGTCTGCCCCAGCGGTGGGTGCTGCTCCCCTCTGGGCTGGAACTGCAGGCTAGAAGGCGCCCAGCATGGGCAAGCCTCCCAGCTTACCTCTGTCTCCTCGGTGAGCCTTTTGCTGGTTCACACAGTCTCCAGCAAGAAAGGTCCTGCTGCAAAATGGCGATGCGGGAACGAGCTCCCCTGCACGCCCGGTCTGCCCCAGCGGTGGGTGCTGCTCCCCTCTGGGCTGGAACTGCAGGCTAGAAGGTGCCCGGTGTGGGCAAGCCTCCCAGCTTAACCTCTGTCTCCTCGGTGAGCCTTCTGCTGGGTTCACTCAGTCTCCAGCAAGAAGGGTCCCTGCTGCAAAATGCCGGTGCCGGCGACGCGCTCCCCTGCACGCCCGGTCTGCCCCAGCGGTGGGTGCTGCTCCCCTCTGGGCTGGAACTGCAGGCTAGAAGGCGCCCAGCATGGGCAAGCCTCCCAGCTTACCTCTGTCTCCTTGGTGAGCCTTCTGCTGGTTCACACAGTCTCCAGCAAGAAAGGTCCTGCTGCAAAATGGCGATGCGGGAACGAGCTCCCCTGCACGCCCGGTCTGCCCCAGCGGTGGGTGCTGCTCCCCTCTGGGCTGGAACTGCAGGCTAGAAGGCGCCCAGCATGGGCAAGCCTCCCAGCTTACCTCTGTCTCCTTGGTGAGCCTTCTGCTGGTTCACACAGTCTCCAGCAAGAAAGGTCCTGCTGCAAAATGGCGATGCGGGAACGAGCTCCCCTGCACGCCCGGTCTGCCCCAGCGGTGGGTGCTGCTCTCCTCTGGGCTGGAACTGCAGGCTAGAAGGTGCCCGGTGTGGGCAAGCCTCCCAGCTTAACCTCTGTCTCCTCGGTGAGCCTTCTGCTGGGTTCACACAGTCTCCAGCAAGAAGGGTCCCTGCTGCAAAATGCCGGTGCCCGCGACGCGCTCCAATGGTGGCATTTTTCTAACAGCTTTTTTAGTCAAATCCCGAGGGGTTTTTTATGTAGATCATCATGTCATCTCAAATAGTGATAGTTTTGCTTCTTTACCTCTTTTTCAATTTGGATTGTCTTTATATCTTTTACTTACATAATATCTCTAGATATAACTTCCAAGACAATTATGAATAACAGTGGTGAAAATGGACATCCTTGCCATGCACCTGATATTAAAGGGAAAACTTTCAATTTTTCAACATTAAATATCTGGTAGCTGTGGATTTGGCATGGTTTTTTTTTTTTCTTTTTTTTTTGAATTTTTTTTGAATTTTATTTTATTTTATTTTTTTTAAATAATAAATTATATTTTTATATTCCCCCATACAACTGCACATGCCCCATTCTGACCCCAATCCCTCCCCTCCCAGCCCCCACCCCCCAAAAAGTGTCTCTGGTTCATAGTTATTTATTGATTTTGATTTTCACTTTCTTATAGTTATTCATTTTCCTGGTCCCTTATTTAAGTTTTCTAGATTCCTGCTATGAGTGAGACCATCCGGTATTTTTCTTTTTCTTTTTGGCTTATTTCACTGAGAATGATCCCTTCCAGCGCCATCCATGTTGCTGCAAATTGCATGTGTTTATCTTTTTGGAATGCTGAGTAATATTCCATGGTATATATGTACCACATCTTCTTGATCCAGTCATCTATTTTTGGGCATTTGGGTTGTTTCCAAAGCTTAGCTATTGTAAACAGTGCTGCTATAAACATAGGGGTGCAGGTGTTCTTTGGAATTGATGTTTCTGTGTCCTTTGGGTAAATACCTAGGAGTGGAATTGCTGGATCATATGGAAGCTCTATGTTTAGTAGGTCCAGAAATCTCCACACAGCACTCCATAGTGGTTGGACCAGTTTGCATTCCCACCAACAGTGCAGGAGAGTTCCTTTTTCTCCACAACCTCGCCAACATTTGTTGTTGCTAGTTTTTTTTAATATGTGCCATTCTCACTGGTGTAAGATGGTATCTCATGGTAGTTTCGATTTGCATTTCCCTGATTACAAGTGATGTTGAACATTTTTTAATATGCCTGTTGGCCATTTGCATTTCCTCTTCAGAGAAGTTTCTTTTTAGCTCTTCTGTCCATTTTTTGACTGGGTTATTTTCTTTGTTGTTGTTGAGTCTCATCAGCTCTTTGCAGATTTTTGTGATCAGTCCTTTATCATTAGTGTTGGGTGCAAAAATGTTCTCCCAGTTGGTGGGGTTTCTCTTTGTTTTTGTTATTGTCTCTTTTGCTGTGCAGAAGCTCTTTAATTTGCTGTAGTCCCAGCTGTTGATCTTTGCCTTCACTATCACTGCTTTGGGTGATGTGTCTGTAAAGATGTCTTTGATATGCAAATCACGTAGTGTTTCACCTATATTTCCTTCTATATATTTTATGGTTTCAGGTCTTATGTCTAGTTCTTTAATCCATTTTGAGTTGATTTTTGTGTATGGTGTGAGGTAGTGGTCAAGCTTCATTCTTTTGCATGTAGCGACCCAGTTTTCCCAGCACCATTTATTGAACAAACTTTCTTTGCTCCAATGCATAGTCTTTGCTCCTTTGTCAAAGATTAGTTGACCATAAATCTGTGGGTTTATTTCTGGATTTTCTATTCGATTCCATTGGTCTGTATGTCTGTTCTTGTTCCAATACCATGCAGTTTTTATGATTATGGCTTTGTAGTATAGTTTGAAGACTGGGAGTGTGATGCCTCCATTTCCTTCTTTTTTTTCAGTAGAGCTTTGGCTATTCGGGGTTTTTGGTGATTCCATATGAATTTCATCAGTAATTGTTCTATTTCTTTGAAGAATGACATTGAAATTTTGATTGGAATAGCATTGAATCGGTATATTGTTTTTGGTAGGATGGCCATTTTTTTTTTTAAATAAATTTTATTGTTATATTCCCCATACAATTGCAGCCCCCCCATTCTGACCCCAATCCCTCCCCTCCCGCCCCCCTAAAAGTGTCTCTGGTTCATAGTTTTTTGTTGATTTTGATTTTCACTATCTTATAGTTATTCATTTTCCTGGTCCCTTATTTAAGTTTTCTAGATTCCTGCTATGAGTGAGACCATCCGGTATTTTTCTTTTTCTTTTTGGCTTATTTCGCTGAGCATGATCCCTTCCAGCGCCAGGTAGGATGGCCATTTTAATAATGTTTATTCTTCCAATCCATGAGCAGGGGATGTCTTTCCATTTCTTTGTGTCTTCTTCTATTTCTTTTAACAGTGTTTTATAATTTTCTTTGTATAGGTCCTTTACCTCTTTTGTTAGATTTATTCCCAAATATTTGATTTTTTTTTATTTTATTTTATTTTTTTATTTATTTATTTTTTTAAATAATAAATTTTATTTTTATATTCCCCCATACAATTGCAAACACCCCATTCTGACCACAATCCCTCCCCTCCCGCCCCCCACCCCCCAAAAAGTGTCTCTGGTTCATAGTTTTTTGTTAATTTTGATTTTCACTTTCTTATATTCATTTTGCTGGTCCCTTATTTAAGTTTTCTAGATTCCTGCTATGAGTGAGACCATCTGGTATTTTTCTTTTTCTTTTTGGCTTATTTCGCTGAGCATGATCCCTTCTAGCACCATCCATGTTGCTGCAAATTGCATGTGTTTATCTTTTTTGAATGCTGAGTAATATTCCATGGTATATATGTACCACATCTTCTTGATCCAGTCATCTATTTTTGGGCATTTGGGCTGTTTCCAAAGCTTAGCTATTGTAAACAGTGCTGCTATAAACATAGGGGTGCAGGTGCTCTTTGGAATTGATGTTTCTGTGTCCTTTGGGTAAATACCTAGGAGTGGAATTGCTGGATCATATGGAAGCTCTATGTTTAGTAGGTCCAGAAATCTCCACACAGCTCTCCATAGTGGTTGGACCAGTTTGCACTCCCACCAACAGTGCGGAAGAGTTCCTTTTTCTCCACACCCTCGCCAACATTTGTTGTTGCTAGTTTTTTTAATATGTGCCATTCTCACTGGTGTAAGATGGTATCTCATGGTAGTTTTGATTTGCATTTCCCTGATTACAAGTGATGTTGAACATTTTTTCATATGTCTGTTGGCCATTTGCATTTCCTCTTCAGAGAAGTTTCTTTTTAGCTCTTCTGCCCATTTTTTGACTGGATTATTTTCTTTGTTGTTGCTGAGTCTCATCAGCTCTTTGCAGATTTTTGTGATCAGTCCTTTATCATTAGTGTTGGGTACAAAAATGTTCTCCCAGTTGGTGGGGTTTCTCTTTGTTTTTGTTATTGTCTCTTTTGCTGTGCAGAAGCTCTTTAATTTGATGTAGTCCCAGCTGTTTATCTTTGTCTTCACTAATATTTGATTTTTTTTTGTTTCGATAATAAAAGGGATGGGTTTTTTTTATTTCTTCTTCTTCAGATTTATTGTTTGTGTATAGGAAGGCTACTGACTATTGCCTGTTGATTTTGTATCCTGCCACTTTACTGAACTGATTGATGAGTTGAATTAGTTTTTCTGTGGAGTTTTTGGGGTTCTCTATGTATATTATCATATCATCTGCAAATAGTGATAGTTTGACTTCTTCTTTTCCTATTTGGATTCCTTGGATGTCTTTCTCTTGTCTTATTGCTCTGGCTAGGACTTCCAGTATTATATTGAAAAGCAGTGGTGAGAGTGGACATCCTTGTCTTGTTCCAGATCTTAATGGAATAGCTTTCAGCTTTTCACCATTGAGATTGATACTGACTATGGGCTTGTCATAGATGGCCTTTATGATGTTGAGGTATGTTCCTTGTATCCCAAGAATTTCAAGGGCTTTTATCATGAATGCGTGTTGCACTTTCTCGAAAGCTTTCTCAGCATCTATTGATATTATCATATGGTTTATATTTCTTTTTGTTGATGTGTTGGATAACGTTGATTGATTTTCAGATGTTAAACCATCCTTGTGTCCCTGGAATGAATCCTACTTGGTCGTGGTGAATTATCTTATGGATACATTGTTGAATTCTGATAGCTAAAATTTTATTGAGGATTTTTGCATCAGTGTTCATTAGGGAGATTGGCCTGTAGTTTTCCTTTTCTGTGTTGTCCTTATTCGGTTTTGGTATTAGTGTAATGTTGGCTTCATAGAACGTGTTTGGTATTATCCCTTCCTTCTCAATTTTTTGGAAGAATTTGTGAAGGATAGGCACTAATTCGTCTCTTAATCTTTGGTAGAATTCATTTGTAAATCCATCAGGTCCTGGGCTTTTGTTTTTGGGAAGGTTTTTGATTACCACTTCAATTTCGCTGCTTGTAATTGGTCTGTTTAGGTGTTCTATTTCTTCTTTATCTAGCTTTGGGTGATTGTAGAGTTGTAGGAATTTGTCCATCTCCTCTAGATTGTTGAACTTGTTTCCATATAACTGTTCATAGTAGTTACTGATTATTCTTTTGATTTCTGCTGTGTCCGTTGTGATTTCTCCTCTTTCATTGATGATCCTGTTTATTTGTGCTTTCTCCCTTTTTTCCTTTGTGAGCCTGGCTAGGGGTTTGTCTATTTTATTGATTTTTTCAAAGAACCAGCTCTTGGTTTCATTGATCTTTTGGATTGTTTTTTTAGTTTCAATTTCATTTATTTCTGCTTTGGTTTTTATTATTTCTTTTCTTCTACTGGTTTTGGGGTTTTTTGGTTGTTCTTTTTTTAGATCTCTGAGCTTCGAGATTAGGTTGTTTCTTTGAGTTCTTTCTTGTTTTTTGATGTGAGCTTCTATTGCTATATATTTTCCTCTTTTTACTGCTTTTGCTGCATCCCATACATTTAGGATATTAGTGTCCTCCTTGTCATTCAATTCAAAGGATTTTTTAATTTCTTCTTTGATCTCCTCTTTAGTCCAGTGGTCTTCCAGTAGTGTGGTTTTTAATCTCCATGAGGTAGGATAGTTCCTTGCCTTCTTTTTATGGTTTATTTCTAGTTTGATGCCTTCATGGTCAGAAAAAATGGTTGGTATGATTTCAATCTTGGTGTATCTGTTGATGTTTGTCTTGTGCCCCAGTATGTGATCGATCCTGGAGAATGATCCATGTGCACTTGAGAAAAATGTGTACTCCGTTTTTTTTGGGTTTAGTGTTCTATAGATGTCTGTTAAGCCCAAATGCTCTAGGTCCTTATTTAGAGCTTTAGTTTCTTTACTTATTTTTTGTCTTGTTGATCTATCCATTGTTGATAGTGGTGTGTTGAAGTCTCCCACTACGTATATGTTTTCTCTGATGTCTGTTTTCAGAGAGGACAACAGTTGTCTGATATATTTTGGTGCTCCTTCGTTTGGTGAGTATATGTTAATGAGTGTTATTTCTTCTTGAAGTATTGTCCCCTTGATCATAATGTAGTGACCATTGGGGTCTCTTTATTTTTTTGAGTTTGAATTCTGTTTTATCTGATATAAGTATAGCTGTTCCTGCTTTCTTTTTTGGCCCATTTGCTTGTAGGATTGTTTTCCATCCTTTAACTTTGAGCCTATTTTTATCTTTTGTAGCTAAATGTGTTTCCTGGAGACAGCAAAAGGTTGGGTTTTGTTTCTTAATCCAGGCTGCAACTCTATGTCTTTTTATTGAAGAGTTTAGTCCATTTACATTTAGAGTTAATATTGATATGTTAGCATCTGTATTTGCCATTGTGTTTGTCTTTCCTTTGATTTTATTTACTTATTCTTTTAATAACTTTTTTTTTTTTTTGGTCTTCTTTCGTTGTTATTCATCCCTCTGATGTTCTGGCTTTAGGATTCCTTGTAGTATTTTTTGGAGTGGGCTAACTTCCCAGCTGGCCACTGGGTCCTCCAGAAGCCTTCTGCCCTTTTCAAGAAGTCTTAAGAAATTTCCCTGTTCTATGGGGTGTTAGTGACTTTTTTTCTGGTCGCTAGGTGGCGCCAGAGATCTCTCCTATTGTCCTTGGGGGGCTGTTTTTCAACCCTCCCACCCCCGTGGGACAGGGAACAGTAGCGAGAATGATAGGGTAAACCTCAACTGCTTTGGGGTGCTGTGTCTGTCTTGTGCCCCACCATAGTGGAGAACCCACGCCCAGAATTTCGTGCCCCGGGTCTCAGTTCAAAGCCCTCAGGTCCAGGACGCGGGCTGTAGCCCAGTTCAGTGGCGCGGGAATGGCGCCTTTTGCACCCAGCTCCCATGCCTGGGCGCCTGGTTCCTGCTTACTCAGTGAGGGACTTTCACCCCCGTGAGGGCCTCCGCGCGTCTTCCCGCAAGCCTAGGTCGCAGGCGTGGGGACCTGGGCAGCCACGATCCTGGTCCGCGTTTGCTTTTCAAGCTCGCCAAGCGAGCCGCTTTTCTGCGCAAGCTTACCGGCAGCCCTGGCTGTGTGCGTGTCTCCTGGGGTCTTTGTTCTTCTCTAATGGCGTCCGGAGCCGTTCGCACACCGCTGCAGGGAATCCTGCAGGGTTCTCCACAGCTCCCGTTCATGGGGTGTGGTGGCTGCAATAGTTCCTTTCCACTCACAGTCCCGCTTGCTGCGTAGTTTGTCCTTGTTGGTCGTTTTAGTTTGTTTTTTTCCTCCTCTCTGCCGGTCGGAGAGTGCTGACTCTGTGGGTGGGGGAGGGGAGCAGGGTTCTGCGCTTCCCTCCCTTCTAGTCCTCTTTTATGGCAACTTTCTTCTTCGGGCAGTTTGCTGGCGTCACCCGTTTATTTTCCGTGTCCCAGTTCTCACTGGGACCTGCCGCTTTTCCTCCCTATTAACTTTTTTTAATGGGAGATCTTACGCGCAGCGTCTCCTCGCCGCCATGTTGCTCCGCCCTATTTCGGTTTTTGTTTTCTAATCCAACCAGCCACTGTGTGCCTTCTGGCAAATTTGGTCCATTTATATTTAGGATAATTTGGTCCATTTACATCTATGGGTATTTTCTACTGCCATTTTTGTCTTTAATTTTCTGATTCTAACAATCCCCTTATTCAATTTTTTACAGATTTTCTTTACTTTGACATATTTCTCTGTATATCTGAAACATCTGTTATAATTTCTACTCTTCAGTAAGTTCTAAGTTTGTAGCATCCTTTTGATTTCTGTTTATTTCTGCTCTAATATTCATTATTTTCCTCCTCCTGATTTTTGGTTCCATTTGTTCTTTTCTAGTTCTTTATAAAGTTAGATTGAGTTCCTTCTTGTTTTTTGATCTCGTCCATTGTTGCTATATACTTCCTTTTTAGTAATGCTTTTGCTGTATCCATATGTTCTCATAAGTCATGTTTTTAATTTCTTTTTCTGCTGATAATTTTTTTTCTTTTTTAAAAAGATTTATTTTATTTATTTATGCATACAAGAACTGGGGTAGAGAGCAAAGGTGCAGGGGGGCATGAGAGGATTCACCAAATACAGAGTGGGAAGCAGAACAGGCAGATCTACTGAAATAAACCACTGAGGGGAGAAGTGGGCTAGACAGGAGAGGTCTGCTGCACCATGTTGGTTAGCTCCCTAGCCAGGGAACAAACTCATGCTTCAGTGGCTGGTGATAGCTTGATAGAGCTAAGACTTTAACCTGTGGTGAGAGAGGCCCCTCTGCTGATAATTTTTAATTTCTCCTTTAATTTCCTAGTTAACCAAATAATCATTCAGTAGCATGTTGTTTTGTCTCCACATATTTAGGGGGGTTTTAAGTTTTTTGTGGTTGAGTTCTAGTTTCACAGCATTCTGATTAGAGAAGATATTTGATATGATTTCAATATTCACCGATCAATGACACAATCTTATAACCCAACATATGTTATATTTTAGAGAATGCTTCATGTGCACTTGAGGGGGGAAAAGTTTATTCAGATTTTTTTAGGGGGCAGGAAACAATGCCCCATAAATGTCTGTTAAGTCTATCTGCTCTACTTCATAGTTTAAGTGATTTTTTTGTTGTCGTTGTTTTCCTTCTGGTTAATCTGCCCATTGTTGCAGTGGGTTGTATTGCTGTCAATATTCATTTCTAGCCTTATTAGCAGTAAATATTTTTATACTCTTTCATTTACTACATATATATTGATAAGCGTTATGTCCACCAGATGTATTAATCCTTTAATCATTATTCTATGTCTATCACTATCACTTGTTATCTTTTTTAGTTGGAAGTCTATTTTATATGATATAATGTCCCTGCACTTTTAGGGTAATATTTTCTTGTAGGATCCTTTTTCAGCTTATTATTTTGAGCCTATATTTATCTTTGGAGCTCAGATGAGTCTCCTAGAGACAGCAGAAAGGTAGGTTTATTTTTTTGATCCAATCAGTTCTGTGACCTTTGATTGATGAGTTCAGTCCATTCCTTTAAGGGTGAATATTAATATATATGAATTTGACACTGCCATTTTGTCTTTAATTTTCTGTTTCTATTTCCTCATTCATATTTTTTTGTGGATTTTGTTCTCTTCAAATTTGATAGAAGAGCTCTTTTCAATATTTTTGTAAAGGAGACCTTACATTAGCAAAATCCTTCAACTTCTTTTTTTCTGGAATGGCCTTTATTTCTTCCTCATGTCTGAAAGTGAATTTTGCAGGATATAGCATTCTTGGCTGAGGGTTTTGTTTTTTTTTTTTTTTTAAGATTTATTTATTTATTTATACAAGCACTGGGTATAGTCAGAAGCGCGGGAGGGTGAGAGAATTCACCAGAGCCAGAGCAGGGAGCAGAACAGGCAGACTGATGAAATACACTGCTGAGGGGAGCAGTGGGCGTGACAGGAGAGGTCTGTCTCTCCATGTGGGACCCTCACCTGGTGGCCAGGGATTGAACCAGTGCTGCAGAGGCTGCAGGCAGTTTCGCAGTCCAGCACTCAACCACTGCACCATCAGGGGATGCCCGGTTGAGGGCTTTTATATATGAATATTTTCAATATGTCATTCCATCTGTTCCTTGCCTATATTATATCTGACTAAAATGATGGAGTACATTTTTAAGTTACTTTCTTTTTCCCCACTCACAGTCAGTGTTCATTCTTTTGTCTTGAGCTCTTGGTAGCTTCAGTACTATATATGTCTTGGTATAGTCCTCATTGTAATTAGATAGCCAGGTTCTTTTAGCTTCGTAAACTTGAATATTTAATTCTTTCCCCAGTTTGGGAGGTTTTCCTCTAATATTTCTTTGAATAAGTTCTCTGTTCTCTTCTACGTCTATCCCCCTCTGGGATACCCATCACTCTTATGTTGCCTTTCCTCTATGTATTCAAGGTCATTAATGGAGCCTCTATTTGGTCTATTCTGCTTCCATAGTTTTTTCTAGTTGTTGATCTCATTTATTGATTCACTTACATCCTGAATCTCTGTTGATTTTTATTTAAACCTTCAATTTTCTACCATCTGTTAATTTTTTTCCTGAACTTATTAATTTGTTTTTGTGTTTTCTGTTGTTTCTTTGATTCATTTCTTTGAATGTTCTTGTTCCATTTTGACTTGTCTTTCTGTATTTTCTTTCTATCCCTTTGATATTCTTCATTGTAGAAATTTTGACCTCTATCTAATAGGGAAATGCAATATTCCCTGTCTCTGTCATTATATTCTGGAGAGCTTTTCTCTCCTTGTGATATCATAGTCCCTTGAGGCCTCAAGGTGCCATGTATTTTTTTTTGTCTGCCTATTTTGCTAGTTTAAATTTCCCTATTTTAAGAAAGATATCTGTATCAGTGCCTTAGAGAGTTGAACTGTTTCCACTTTTCCCACAGGTGATGTTGTGGTTTCATTTTATTTGTTTTTGTTTTTGCTTTTGCTGGCTTTTATAGTTATTGAGGCCTATTTTTACAGCTGGTAAGTGAACAGATTAGATAGCTTTCTTACCTCAGCCTAGTTCTGGGCCTCCCTAAAAGGAAGACAGAGAAAATACAGGGCAAACTGTGTTGCTTCTAAGTTTCAGGAGACTAATTGGCATAGAAGGATAATACGGAATTGAACAACAAGTAAATTACATAGACTCCTAGGGGACTGATGCTTACTTGGGCTGTCAAAAAAAAAGACCAAAAAGGAATCTTATCTGAACATGTCAGCTTGGCATAATTTACTCATAATTCAGATCCACATGTGGCACCATTATTTGGCATAGCTGAGCATCTTTAGACCAAAGTCAGCTGGAAAGGATCCTATGTCCCCTTCAAACAGAGACCAAGGAGAGAAGAGAAAAAGGGGTAGACCTAGATGCCTGGTCTTTTAAGCATAATGGATAAGATAAGACCCTTAGAGGTGGTGAGTGGGAGGCAAAAGAGGCCAACAGGGGAACTCTTATGAGAGAAAAGGAGAGTGGTAAGTGCAATTGGTCATTTGCAAAAAATGCTGAGTTCTTCCTCTATACCTATATTCGTAACCATTGCTATATGCCTTTTCATCTTCATTAACCAAACCAGTGATTTAGGTTCACTTTGAGCAGTAAGTGCACCTAACTCTGTACCAATTCCTTAGGCCTTGCAAAGCAGTGCATCTCCCTCTCACTCTCTTATATCTTGTTTCTAACAGACAATAGCTAGGTTAGAGCTAGGATGCTACATGAGAGGCCACATGGAATAGAGGCCATTCTTGTTGCATTTACATTATGCTGTTGTGGTCAAAAGGGTGATAATCACATACCTGAGTAACATAATTGTTTGTATTCTCTCTGTGAAGGCTATTGGAAGTATCGTCACAAGAACCAAAGTACAGTTCATGACTGAGTCTTCACATGATCCTCTTTTCATGCTAAGATAGGCTTACTTTAATTGGCACATTGGCATAGGAAAAATCTATGTTAGAGAGAGAGGCATGATGGTGGATGAATCTGACAATTATATCAGTCATGGTCTGGGGAAACTGTGCTGAACCTGAGTGATATAATTTTCCTGGACCTTCTAGTAGGTGAATCTTTAGAACAAAGTCAGCTTTAATTTAGAAAACATGTTATATTTAATTTTTCTTTTAATTTTGCAATGATGTTTTTTATTTATTGCTCCCTATGTCTGAATCTACTCTCTACATCAGGGATCAACAAACTACTGTGTATAAAATATAAACCTGACCCATGATATTTTCTTAAAAATACTTTATTGGAACAAAGTATAGTGGATTTAATTGTGGCCCCAAAAGATATGTCCATTCCTTAGCCCCTCAATAGCAATGAATGTGACCTTATTTGGAAAAGGTATCTTTATATATATAATTAAGAATCACAAGATTATTCTGTACTAACCAGATCACTCTTGATTAAATCCACTGACAATTGTCCTTATAAGAGACACACAAATCACATAGAGATGAGAAAGATACCATGTGGCTTGTGCCAGAAGCACTGAGTGATGCTATCATGGGATGCCAGCATGTTATAGTAAGTACTGTAGGAGAGCCATATGCAGGGAAGGGAAGTTTTTTTAATCATGTCGTCTGTGGACTATCAGGTTAACGAAATATTGAAAGGGAAATTTCTCAAAATTCTGCATATTACATGTCCCTGGTTTTGAAGGGGATTCATTCTTACAACTCATTCATTCTTAACCTCTTCTTTCTTAATGCCTACTTGGAGCACAAATCTTTTCCAACAGTAGGAACTCAGTATCCCTGATGCTTGCTCATATTTTAGGATTTTTTTTTAATATTTACATCACTGTTCATTTTTAAACAATATTTGCTCCCCCCAACCCCCAGTGTAGTCCTCATAGAATTTCTTTCACCAATGCACCCATGCACCATCACCACAATCCCCTGTGCTCCTCCTTCCCTCTGATCCCTCTCCCTCCTCCTCCCCTGAAGTATGTGTCGGATTTATAATATCTGTTTTTGTTTTGTATTGTTATTATTTTTTTACACTGATGTCTTATTTGGTTCCCCTATATTCCTCCTGTAAGTTAAACCATCTGATATTTTTCTTTTTCCTTCTGGTTTATTTCACTGAGCATAATTCCTTCTAGCTCCATCCACATTGCTGTGAATGTCATGAGTTGATCTTTTTTGATTTATGAGTTAATATTCCACTGTGTATATATAAAACATCTTCTTGATCCATTCATCTATTTTTGGGCATTTTGGGTTGTTTCCAGGTTTTACCTATTGTAAATAGTGCTGCAAAGAACATAGGGGTACAGCTGTTCTCTTGAATCAATGTTTTTGTGTCCTTTGGGTAGATCCCTAGGAGTGGAATTGCCAGGTCATATGGTAGCTCCATTTTTAGTAGGCTGAAAAACCTCCAGACAGCTTTCCATAGAGGTTGGACCACTTTGCATTCCCACCAGCAATGTGGGAGAGTTCCTTTTTCACCACATCCTTGCCAACATTTGTTGTTGCTATTTTTTTTTTTTGATATGTGCCATTCTTACTGGTGTAAGGTGGTATCACAATGAGGTTTTGATTTGCATTTCCCTGATTATAAGCAACTCAACAAAAACAAAGTAAACAATCCAGTCAAGAAATGGGCAGAACTTAAAAGATATTTCTCCAAAGAGGAAATGCAAATGAACAACAGGCATATGAAAAAATATTCAACATGCCTTATAATCAGGCTTCTTTTTTATTTTGCTCTTTGTAAAGTATTGTCTGAGTGAGGCAGCCAGAAAAATGAGAAAATTCCTGACTTAGAGTGAGGCAGGTGTGCATACAACCTAAGCCTTTTCTGTCTAGTATCTAGGGCCTCTCGCAGAAGAGTAAATATAAGGATATTGCAGGGAATGTTTGTGAAATTACAGATGTAATGGCCAAGTGTACAGGACCTAGTGTTACTTGAAAGATATCATTTATTTAGCCATTCACTCATTTGTATAATGTGTTCTATATAGCACATTGCGGTACACCTTAAATGTATAAGACAGGGAAAATATTGGGCAGAAGAAAAAGGAGATCTAAATCTTGGTCCTGTTTGTATTCAGGAAGAAATTTGGCCACATAAATGGGGGGAAAACTAAAAAGAAAGCCTTCTAATCCAATTGGGGGTGGGGTTACTCTGGTTTCTCTTCAGATCTTATAAATTTTTCTCCTTTTACTAATCCAATTAGGGGTTAATTTAATGCACTTCCCATCTCTTAACTTTAAACTCAGTGTTTCTTTATATTTACCTCCAAAAATACTGTTTTACTTTCTTTCCAAACATTTTTTGTCTACCTTTTATGATTGAGGACTTACTACCCCAAAATACAGTAACACTGAATTTCATTTGATTTTTTGCCTGTGAAGCCATCTTTACTGATGTTATTTATTTTTTCATGAAACTTCAAGTTCCTTTTTCTTTTCCTTGAAGGACTTCCATTAACATTTCTTCTAGAGCAGGTCTACTAGCAACAAACTATTTCAGTTTTTGTTTATCTGGGAATATCTTAATTTCTCCTTTATAAAAATAATTTATTATTCATTAATTTTGAAATTCATGTAACAAAGTTATTTTAAAGCAAACCATTTAGTGATATTTAATATATTCTCACTGTTGGGAAATCACAATCTCTATTCCAAACATGTCCATCACTCCAAGTTAAAACCACTTTCACAATATAATAACAGTTTCTCTCTCTATCCCCTTTTGTCCCAGTCAATGGAATCCACCATTTGTGCCTGTCTACATGAATTTATCTACTCTGGATAGTTCATAAAAATTGATCCATACAGTGTATGATTTTTTGCATAAGGTTTCTATTATGTACATCATGTTTTGGATTTTTTTTTTAATTTTTTATAGAAGTGCCATTGGATTACCTCCTTGTTAGTGTCTTGGAATTATAAGATCTCCCCTTCATGCGTAGACATCTTAGTGCATCCACCACCAACACACCTATAGTTCTCCACCATATTCCATTTTGCTCTCTGTCTTCATCCTGCACTCATACTCCCTTCTCCTTTCCCCTCCCCCTCTCCTTTCCTTTCTGCCTCTAGATGCCTGAATTCTATGGTCAGCTTTCAAGGATAGGTTTCAAAGTTTGTTTTTGCACTTCTGTTTTGTGTCTCTAATATTCCACATATAATTGACAAATGCAGTATTTATCTTGTTCTCTCTGGCTTATTTTGCTTAGCATAATCCTTTGACTCCATTCATGTACCACAAAGGGCATGAGTTTATTTCTTATGATCACTGAGTAGTATTCCATGGTGCATATATACCACAGTTTCTTGATCCACTCATCTGTTATAAAGCACTTGGGTTTTTTCCATAGCTTGGCTATTTTAAATAGTGTTGCAATAAATATTGGAATACAGGTTTCCAATCAAATTAGTGTTTTTGTATTCTACAATAAATAAATAGAAGTGGTATTGCTCAGTCATATGGAAGATCCATTTTAATCTTTTAAGAAACCTCCACACTGCTTTCACAGGGGCTGGAACAGTCTACATTCCCAACAGTAGAAGATGTTTCCTTTTTCCCACACCCTCACCAGCAATTGTTGTTTCTGGACTTTATGACATGGGCCATGTTGATTCTTCCAATCCAGGAGCAGAAAATACCTTTCCATTTCTTTGTGCCTTCCATTTTTTTTTTAACAATGTCTTATACTTTTCTTTTTATAGATCCTTCTCTACTCCTTTGCTAGGTTTCCTCCTAGGTATTATACTTTCAATTAGTTTTCAGTGGTGCCTTGAGGGTTCTCTACATATATTGTCATGTCTTATGCAAATGATAATTTTACTTCTTCTTTTCCAATTTATATTTCTTTTATATCTTTCTCTTGCTTAATTCCTCTAGTGAGGATATCCAATATTATGTTGAATAGTACCAATGAGAGTAGATATCCTTACTTTGTACCAGAACTTAGTGGAAAGGCTTTCAGTTTTTCACCATTGAGATTGATGCTATCTGTGGATTTGTCATATATGGCTTTTATTATGTTAATATCTGTTCCAATTATTTCCCAGTTTTTAAAGGATTTTCATCATAAATGGATGTTGAATATTATCAAATATTTTCTATTGATATAATCATATGCTTTTTAATTTTTTGTTGTTTTTCTTGATATTATGAGTTACATTCACTGATTTTCAGATGTTGGACTTATTTTCCTGGTATAAGACCCACTTGATCATGGTATATAATCCTTTCAATGCATTGTTGGATTTGGTTTGCTAAGGTTTTATTGTGGATTTTTTTCATCTGTATCATTAGGGAAATTAGATATAGTTTTCTTTATTCTGTTGTCTCAGTTTAGTTTTGGAATTAGAGTATTGTTGGCCTCATTAAATATGTTTGGAAGTATTCCTTCTCTCTCAATTTTTTTGGAAAGATTTGCGCAGGATTGCCATTAGTTCTTTGAAGGTTTGGTAGTACTGGCGTTTGAAGCCATCTGGCCTTGGACTTCTGTTTTCTGGGAGAATTTTGATTACTACTTCAATTTCCTTGTAATTGGTTTGCTCAGGTTTTTTATTTCTCCCTTATTCAGTCTAGGATGATTGTATAATTCACAGAATTTTTCCAACTAATCTAGGTTATTGAACTTGTTGGCATATAAATGTTTTTAGTAATCTCAATATGCTCTGAATTTCTGCAGTCAGTCCTCTATCATTTCTGATCCAATTTATTTGAGTTTCTTCCCTTTTTTTCATTAGTGAACCTAGCAGACTGTGTTCCTTTTTTTTTTTTTTCCAAGGAATCAACTTTGATTTCATTGATTTTTTTTTTTTTTTTGGAGCAGTGTAACATTTAATGATTTTTTTTAATAATAAATTTTATTGTTATATTCCCCAGACAGTTGCAAACCCCCCTTTCTGATCACAATCACTCCCCTCCCACCCCCCACACCCCCAAAAGTGTCTCTGTTTCATAGTTTTTTGTTGATTCTGATTTTCACTTTCTTATAGTTATTCATTTTCCTGGTCTCTTATTTAAGTTTTCTAGATCCCTGCTATGAGTGAGACCATCGGTATTTTTCTTTTTCTTTTTGGCTTATTTCGCTGAGCATGATCCCTTCCAGCGCCATCCATGTTGCTGCAAATTGCATGTGCTTATCTTTTTTGAATGCTGAGTAATATTCCATGGTGTATATGTACCACATCTTCTTGATCCAGTCATCTATTTTTGGGTATTTGGGTTGTTTCCAAAGCTTAGCTATTGTAAACAGTGCTGCTATAAACATAGGGGTGCAGGTGTTCTTTGGAATTGATGTTTCTGAGTCCTTTGGGTAGATACCTAGGAGTGGAATTGCTGGATCATATGGAAGCTCTATGTTTAGTAGGTCCAGAAATCTCCACACAGCTCTCCATAGTGGTTGGACCAGTTTGCACTCCCACCAACAGTGCAGAAGAGTTCCTTTTTCTCCACACCCTCGCCAACATTTGCTGTTGCTAGTTTTTTTAATATGTGCCATTCTCACTGGTGTAAGATGGTATCTCATGGTAGTTTTGATCTGCATTTCCCTGATGACAAGTGATGTTGAACATTTTTTCATATGCCTGTTGGCCATTTGCATTTCCTCTTCAGAGAAGTTTCTTTTTTAGCTCTTCTGCCCATTTTTTAACTGGATTATTTTCTTTGTTGTTGTTGAGTCTCATCAGCTCTTTGCAGATTTTTGTGATCAGTCCTTTATCATTAGTGTTGTGTGCAAAAATGTTCTCCCAGTTGGTGGGGTTTCTCTTTGTTTTTGTTATTGTCTCTTTTGCTGTGCAGAAGCTCTTTAATTTGATGTATTCCCAGCTGTTTTTCTTTGCCTTCACTATCACTGCTTTGGGTGATGTGTCTGTAAAGATGTCTTTGATGTGCAAATCACGTAGTGTTTCGCCTATATTTCCTTCTATATATTTTATGGTTTCAGGTCTTATGTCTAGTTCTTTAATCCATTTTGAGTTGATTTTTGTGTATGGTGTGAGGTAGTGGTCAAGCTTCATTCTTTTGCATGTAGCGACCCAGTTTTCCCAGCACCATTTATTGAACAAACTTTCTTTGCTCCAATGCATAGTCTTTGCTCCTTTGTCAAAGATTAGTTGACCATAAATCTGTGGGTTTATTTCTGGGTTTTCTATTCGATTCCATTGGTCTGTATGTCTGTTCTTGTTCCAATACCATGCAGTTTTGATGATTATGGCTTTGTAGTATAGTTTGAAGTCTGGGAGTGTGATGCCTACATTCCCTTCTTTTTTTTTTTTTTCAGGAGAGCTTTGGCTATTCAGGGTTTTTTGTGATTCCATATGAATTTCATCAATAATTGTTCTATTTCTTTGAAGAATGACATTGAAATTTTGATTGGAATAGCATTGAATATGTATATTGCTTTTGGTAGGATGGCCATTTTAATAATGTTTATTCTTCCAATCCATGAGCAGGGGATGTCTTTCCATTTCTTTGTGTCTTCTTCTATTTCTTTTAACAGTGTTTTATAGTTTTCTTTGTATAGGTCCTTTACCTCTTTTGTTAGATTTATTCCCAAATATTTGATTTTTTTTGTTTCAATAACAAAAGGGATGGTTTTTTTTATTTCTTCTTCTCCAGATTTATTGTTTGTGTATAGGTAACTAGATAAAGAAGAAATAGAACACCTAAACAGACCAATTACAATTAGCGAAATTGAAATGGTAATCAAAAACCTCCCCAAAAACAAAAGCCCAGGACCTGATGGATTTACAAATGAATTCTACCAAAGATTCAGAGACGCCTATCCTTCACAAACTCTTCCAAAAAATTGAGAAGGAAGGGACAATACCAAACACGTTCTATGAAGCCAACATTACACTAATACCAAAACCGAACAAGGACAACACAAAAAAGGAAAATTACAGGCCAATCTCCTTAATGAACACTGATGCAAAAATCCTCAATAGAATTTTAGCTATCAGAATCCAACAATGTATCCATAAGATAATTCACCATGACCAAGTAGGATTCATTTCAGGGACACAAGGATGGTTTAACATCCAAAAATCAATCAAAGTTATCCAACACATCAACAAAAAGAAATATAAACCATATGATAATATCAATAGATGCTGAGAAAGCTTTTGACAAAGTGCAACACCCATTCATGATAAAAGCCCTTGAAATTCTTGGGATACAAGGAACATACCTCAACATCATAAAGGCCATCTATGACAAGCCAACAGCCAGTATCATCCTCAATGGTGAAAAGCTGAAAGCTATTCCATTAAGATCTGGAACAAGACAAGGATGTCCACTCTCACCACTGCTTTTCAATATAATACTGGAAGTCCTAGCCAGAGCAATAAGACAAGAGAAAGACATCCAAGGAATCCAAATAGGAAAAGAAGAAGTCAAACTATCACTATTTGCAGATGATATGATAATATACGTAGAGAACCCCAAAAACTCCACAGAAAAACTAATTCAACTCATCAATCAGTTCAGTAAAGTGGCAGGATATAAAATCAACACGCAAAAGTCAGTAGCCTTCCTATACACAAATGATTTCATTGATCTTTTGGACTATCTTTTTTTAATATCTATTTCACTTATTTCTGCTCTAAGTTTTATTGTTTCCTTTCTTCTGCTGGCTTTTGGTTTCTTTCTCTTCTTTAAGTTCCTTAAGTTCCGTAAGTTGAGAGACAGGGTGTTTATTTGGGGGTTTTCTTGTTTCTTGATGTGGGCTTGTGTTGCTATATATTTCCCTTTTAGTACGGCTTTTGCTGTATCCCATAAGATCTAGTAGGCTGACTTTTTTCATCATGGCAGCCGGGAAACACAGCAAGTAAGTCCTCCAATAAAAAACAAAAAAGTAAATAGGGAGGAAAAGCGGCAGGTCCCTGCGAATATCAGGACATGGAAGATAAATGGGCGACTCTGGCAAACTGCCCAAAAAGGAAAGTTGCCATAAAAGAGGATGAAAAGAGAAGAAAGATCAGAACCCTGCCACCATCCCCTACCCACAAAGCCCGCATACTCAGACCAACAGAAAGAAAAAATAAAAAACAACAACAGCGAGAACAAACTACAGATCAAGCAGGACTGTGAGTGGAAAGGAACCACTGCAGGCACCGCACCCCATGAATGGGAACTGTGGAAAACAGTGCAGGAATCTCCGTGGAGGTGAGCGAATGGCTCTTGGCGCCTTTAGAGGAAAAAAAGGACTGCACAGAAACCTACAAATAGCCCAAGGCCAGCCAGTAAGCTTGCGCAGAAAAGTGCACGTGCTTGAAAAGCATACGTGGATCGCGGCTGGCCAGGTCCCTGCGCCCCCTGCAACCTAGATTCGAGGGGAGACACATGAGAACCATCACTGAAGTGAATGACCCACACTGAGTAATCAAAAACCAGGCACTTGGGCAAAGAGCGGGGTGCAAAAGGTGCCGTTTCTGCGGACACTGAACTGGGCTACCGCCCGTGTGCCAGATCTGAAGGCTTCAGAACTGAGACCCGGGGCACGAAATTCGGGGTGTGGGATCCCCACAATACACGGCACAGCACAGACACAGCACCCCACACTGTTGAGCCATTCCATGCCACCCCCACTCAGTTCCGCAGAGACCCATGGGGAAAAAGCACAGCTCTGGAACAATACTAGGAAAGATCTCTGGTGTCACCTAGTAATCAAAACAAAATCACCAACTTCCTAATAGTTGGAAGCCAGGGTTTCTAAAACAACCCTCAGGCTCTGAGAGGGGGTGGGCCATGCAAATGGGGGGTAAGAAGGGAAACAAGGCATGGAGCAAGACCCCATTCTGGAACTGAGAGCTAGGCACAGGATTCAGGGTGTGGGATGTGTCATAACAGTGGGCACTGCACAGGTTGAAAGCCGTCATTTTGGATCTGAGACCCTGAGATTGAGAACTAAAGTGCAGAATTCAGGGCACAGGATCCACACAGGCACAGCACCAGATGAACATGGGGCAGACACAGCACCCAGTGTGAGCAATAGTCCCTGTGTTGAGGTGCTCCCCTCCCAACTCTGTTTCTCAGAGAACTACAGGGGAAAAGCACAGGTCAGCAAGTACAGGTCTCTAGCGCCACCTAGTGATCAGAGCAAAATTACCAACAAACTGATTCCCTGCTGGAACTGAGTAAATATGGAGGGAGGGAACTGTAAGAGACAGTGCCCAGCAACACAGCCACAGCATCAACACCCTGGTGGAGTTTTGGCCTACCAGTGCTGATCTCAGTCTGGCAAACAGTTTTGACACCCCTGAAGGAGCAATCCAAAGAGATGCCCACCAATACCACAATGTCCCAATGCAGGGAACAAATTAGAAATCAAACAGCAGGGAGAAGGAAAAATATAAATAACCAAGCAAGCCCGCAGGAGGAGGACACACCACAAAAAGAAAATCAGTCACCAGAGCTCAACAAGATGGAAGAAGTTCTCTGCCTGTCAGATAGAGAATTAATAATCATCATGATTAGAAAGTATAAAGAGATGAACTGAAGAATGAACTGAAGAATGAAAATGAGACTATAAGAAAGGAAATAAAAGAAAAGGAGAAGACTAAAAGATTACTGGAAGAGACAAAGAGCTCTTGGAAAAGCAGTGAAAACAGGACTGAGGAAAAAGAAGAATGGATCAGTACTCTTGAAGATACAGAAATAGAAAGAACCAGAGTTGGGATCAACATGGCGGTGGAGAAACGCTACGAGTAAGTCCTCCCATTAAAAAAAAAAAATTAATAGGGAGGAAAAGCAGCAGGTACCTGTGAAAACCAGGACACGGAAAATAAACTGATGACTCTGGCAAACTGCGCGAAGAGGAAAATTGCCATAAAAGAGGACAAAAAGAGAAGAAAGCTCAGAACCCTACTCCCTCCCCCACCTACAATGCAGGTACAGTCCAACCAACAGAAAGAAAAAAACAACAATGAGAACAAATTACACATCAAGCGGGACTGTGAGTGGACAGGAATGATTGCAGGTACTGCACCCCATGAACAGGAACTGTGGAGAACTGTGTGGGAATCGCCATGGAGGTGAGCAAATGGCTCCAGGTGCCATTAGAGGAAAACAAGGATTCCACAGAGATCTACAAATAGTCCATGGCCATCCGGTAAACTTGCACAGAAAAGCAGCGCCCTCAAAAAGCATACACAGATCTTGGCTGCCCAGGTCCCCTCACCGACGACCTAGGTTTGTGGGGAGATGTGCGGGAGTCGTCACTGAGGTGAATGACCCTCACTGAGTAATCAGAAACCAGGCACCCCAGACATGGGAGTAGGGTGCAAAAGGCACCATTTCTCCAGACACTGAACTGGGCTATAGCCTGCATCCTGTATCTGAGGGCTTCGGAACTGAGACCCAGGGCATGAAATTCAGGGCATGGGATCCCCACGATGGTGGGGCACGGGGCAGACACAGCACCCCCACACCGTTGAGGCACTCCACACCACCCCCACTCTGTTCCCTGGGCCCACAGAGGAAAAAAACAGTTCTGGAAGGACACTAGGAAATATCTCTGGTATCACCTAGCAACCAGAACAAAATCACCAACATCCTGATACTTGGAAACCAGGGAGCCCCAAAACACCCTCAGGTTCTGAGAGAGGGTGGGCCATGCAAACAGGGGTAAAAACGAAATAAGGTGTGGAGCAAGGGAAGACCCATTCTGGAACTGAGAACCAGGCGCAGGATCCATCTCTCAGAGAACTACAGGGGAAAAGCACAGGTCAGCAGGATCCATACAGTTGCGGACACACCACCAGGTGAACACGGGGCAGACACAGCACCCAGCTTGAATAAGAGCCCCTGTACTGAGGTGCCCCCCTCCACCCACCCTCAAACCCCCATTTCTCAGAGAACCACTGGGAAAAAGCACAGGTCAGCAAGTATGGGTCTCTGGCGCCACCTCTTGACCAGAACAAAATCACCAAATACCTGATTCCCTGTCAGAACTGAGTAAATACAGAGGGAGGGAACGGTAAGGGACAGTGCCTAGCAACACAGCATCAACATGCTGGTGGAGTTTTAGCCTACCAGTGCTGGTCTCAGTCTAGTAAACAGTTTCCGACAGCCCTAAAGGAGCACTCCAAAGAGATGCCTGCCAACACCAGGGGCACAATGTCCCAATGCATAGAACTAATTAGAAAGCAAACAACAGGGAAAAGAAAAAAGATAAAAAAACCAATCAAGCTTCAGGAGAAGGACACACCACAAGAAGAAATACAGTCACCCAGAGCTTAACAGTGACATGGAAGAACTTCTCGGCCTATCAGATAGAGAATTAATGATCATCATGATTAAAAAGCAGAAAGAGAATGAAAAGGAAAAAAATGATTTGAGACAAATAATCACTGAACTTAAGAATGAAATTGACACCTTAAGAAAGTAAAGAAAAGAAACGCAGGAGATTAAAAGATTACTAGAGGAGATAAAGAACTCTGGGAAAAGCAATGTAAACAGAATCGATGAAATGGAAGAATGGATCAGTACTATCAAAGATACAGAAATAAAAAGAGCCAAAAGAGAAAAGAAAGAGAGGTGCAAATGAAGAAGTATGAGGACACTGTTAGCCAATTATCAGACTCTCTGAAGAGAAGAAATGTAAGAGTTATAGGCCTTCCAGAGGTGAGGAGGAAGACAAAGGATCTGAGAAATTATTCAGGGAGATAATTGAAGAAAACTTCCCAAGCATGAAAAAGGAGATGAATATAGACATGCAAGAAGTGAAAAGAACAACCAATTACCACAATGAAAAGAAAACTACAGCAAGACACATAATAGTAAAGCATGCAAGAGTCCAAGACAAGGAAAAAATAATGAAACTGGCAAGGGGGAAGAAACAGAAAACTGGGCCTTCCCTGGTGGCACAGTGGTTGAGCACTGGGCTACGAAGTTGCCCGCAGCCTCTGCAGCGCCAGTTCGATCCCCAGGCACCAGCGAGGGTCCCACATGGCACACAGACTTCTCCTGCCATTCCCACTGCTCTCCTCAGCAGTAGATTTCAGTCTGTCTGCCTTTCTGTTCCCCACTCTGGCTCTGGTGGGTTCTCTCACTCTCCCACGCTTCTGACTGTACCCAGTGTTTGTATAAATAAATAAATAAATCTTTTTAAAAAAAAAGAGAGAGAGACAGATAACTTATGAGGGAAAACCAATCAGGTTAACTTCAGATTTTCTGAAGAAACATTACGGGCAAGAAGGGAATGGAGTAACATATTCAGCAAACTTCAACACAGCAAATGCCAACCAAGAATACTTTTATTTACCCTGCAAAGCTCTCCTTCCTCTTTGAAGAAAAAATATGGACCTTCTCAGACAAACAGAAACTCCAGAAATTCATTACAACTAAACCCCTACTCCAAAAAGTTCTACAAGTCCAAAAGCCAAAACCAAACAGAGGAATGATCAAGAAGAACAGGATAAAGCAAGGAATAAAATCACAAAAAAATCAAAAAAATGGCAAATACAGATTCCAACATATCAATACTAACTCTAAATGTGAATGGATTAAACTCATCAATAAAAAGACACAGAGTAGCAGGCTGGATTTAAAAGCAAAATCCAACCTTCTGCTGTTTCCAGGAAACACATTTAACTACAAAAGATAAACATAGACTGAAAGTAAAAGATGGAAAACAATCATACAAGCAAATGGACCAAAAAGGAAGGCAGGAACAGCCATACTTATAACACATGAAATAGACTTCAAATTAAAAAAGGTAAAAAGAGACACAGATGGACACTACATTATGATCAAGGGGATAATACATCAGGAAGATATAACACTCATCAACACATACTCACCAAATGAAGGGGCACCATAATATATTACACAATCATTATCAGCTCTGAAAACAAGCATTAAAGAAAATACATATGTAGTGGGAGACTTCAACACCCCACTCTCACCAATAGACAGATCAATGGGACAAAAATTAAACAAAAAGCCCTAAATAAAAACTTAGAACTCATGGACTTAATAGATATCTGTAGGACACTACACCCAAAAAAAAAACGAGTACATATTTTTCTCAAGTGCGCATGGATCATTCTCCAGAATCGACCACATGCTGGCCAAAAGGCAAACATCAACAGATACATGAAGATCAAAATCATTCCTACTATCTTCTCCAATCATAAAGGCATCAAGCTAGAAATCAATCATGAAAGGGAAACAAGGAACCCTCCCACTTCATGGAGATTGAAATCCACACTATTGGAAGGACAATGGACTAATGAGGAGATCAAAGAAAAAATTAAAAAATACTTTGAGTTGAACGACAAGGAGGGCACACCAATTTCCAGAATGTATGGGATGCAGCAAAAAGCAGTAATAAGAGGAAAATATATGCCAATACAGGCTCACATCAAGAAACAAGAAAGAACTCAAAGAAACAACCTAATCTCACATATCAAAGAGCTAGAAAAAGAACAATAAAAAACCCTAAAGCCAGTAGAAGAAAGGAAATAATAAAAATGAAAGCAAAAATAAACAAAATAGAAATTAAAAAAACAATCCAAAAGATCAATGAACCAAAAGTTGGTTCTTCGGAAAAAAAAAAAAAATAGACAAACCTATAGCAAGGCTTACAAAGAAATAATGGGAGAAAACACATATAAATAGGATTATAAATGAAAGAGGAGAAATCACAATAGACTCAGTAGAAATCAAAAGAATAACCAGAGATTACTATGAACACTTATATGCAAACAAATTTAACAAACTAGAAGAGATGGACAAATTCGTAGAACGATACAATCATCCAAAGCTGGACAAAGAAGAAATAGAACAACTAAACAGATGAATTACAAGCAGCAAAACTGAGGCAGTAATCAGAGCACTCCCCAAAAACAAAAGTCCAGGCTTAGACGGCTTCACAAATGAATTCTACCAAATGTTCAGCACTGAACTAGTGCCTATCCTACACAAACATTTCAAAAAACTGAAAAAGAAAGAATACTACCAAATATGTTCTACAAAGCCAACATTACACTAATACCAAAACCAAACAAAGACAGCACAAAAAAAGAAAATTACAGGCCAATCTCCTTAATGAACACTGACGCAAAAATCCTCAACAAAATCCTTGCCAATAGAATCCAAAAACTCATCAAATGGATACTACACCATGATCAAGTGGGATTCATCCCAGGGGCACAAGGATGGTTCAGCATATGAAAATCCATCAGTATAATCCAACACATCAATAAAAAGAAAAATAAAAACCATATGATCATATCAATAGATGCTGAGAAAGTATTCGATAAAGTGCAACATCAATTTATGATGAAGTCCCTTGAAATTCTCGGGATACAAGGAACCTACCTTAACATGACAAAAGCCATATACAACAAACCCACCACCAATATTACTCTCAATGGCAAAAAGCTGAAGGCCTTTCCTTTAAGATCAGGAACAGAAAAGGATGTCCTCTCTCACCGCTACTCTTCAATATAATACTGGAGGTCCCAGCCAGGGCAATAAGACAAGAGAAAGACATACAAGGAATCCAGATAGGAAAAGAAGAAGTAAAACTATTTTCAGACAATATGATAATATACATAGAGAACATTAAAACTCCACAGAAAAACTACTCAAAATAATCAACCAGATCAGTAAAGCAGCAGGATACAAAATCAACACGCAAAAATCAGTAGCCTTCCTAGACACAATCTGAAGAAGAAATAAAAAAAAAATCCCTCTTATAATTGAAACAAAAAAAGCAAATACTTGGGAATAAACCTAACAAAAGAGGTGAAAGACCTATACAAAGAAAATTATAAAACACTGTTAAAAGAAATTGAAGAAGACAAAAGAAATGGAAAGACATCCTCTGCTCATGGAGTGGAAGAATTAACATTATTAAAATGTCCATCCTACCAAAAGCAATATACAGATTCAATGCTATTCCAATAAAAATCTCAATGACATTCTTCAAAGAAATAGAACAAACGCTGATGAAATTCATACGGAACCACAAAAAAAAAAAAAAAACACAAATAGCCAAAGCCCTACTGACGAAAACAAAGGAGAAAGGAGGTATCACATTTCCAAACTTCAATCTATAATACAAAGCCACAATAATTAAAACAGTTTGGTATTGGAACAAAAACAGACACACAGACCAATGGAACCAAATAGATAGCCCAGAAGTAAAGCCACACTTATATATACAACTAATCTTTGACAAAGGAGCAAAGACTATGCAATAGAACATGAACATGAACAGTTTGTTCAATAAATGGTGCTGGGAACACTGGACCTCCACATGCAAGAAAATGAAACTAGAACACTACCTCTCACCATGCATAAAAATCAACTCCAAAATGGATAAAAGAACTGGACATAAGATCTGAAACCATAAAATATATAGAAGAAAATATAGGTAAAACACTATAAGACATACATCGCAATAACATCTGGAAAGACTCACAACCCATAGAAGTGATAGTGAAGGCAAAGATAAACAGGTGGGATCACATCAAACTGAAAAGCTTCTATACTGCCAGAGACATTAACCAAAACAGAGAGACACCCCACTGATTGGGAAAAAATCTTTGCACTCCAGTCCACTGATAAGGGACTGATCACAAAGATATACAAAGAACTCATAGGGCTCAACAAAAACAAAATAAACAATCCAGTCAAGAAATGGGCAGAAGAACTTAAAAGACATTTCTCCAAAGAGGAAATACAAATGGCCAACAGGTATATGAAAAAATGTTCAACATCCCTGATAACCAGGGAAATGCAAATTAAAACCACATTGAAATACCACCTTACACCAGTAAGAATGGCACACATCAAAAAAAAACAAGCAAGAACAAATGTTGGCAAGGATGTAGTGAAAAATGAATTCTCCTACATTGCTGGTGGGAGTGCAAACTGGTCCAACCACTCTGGACAGCTGTCTGGAGGTTCCTTAGTCTACTGAAAATGGAGCTCCCATACTACACGGCAATTCCACTACTAGGGATCTACCCAAAGGACACAAAAACATTGATTCAAAGGAACACCCGTACACCTATGTTCATTGCAGCACTATTTACAATAGGTAAAACCTGGAAACAACCCAAATGCCCAAAAATAGATGACTGGATCAAGAAGATGTGGCATATATACACAATGGAATATTATTCAGCAATCAAAAAAGATAAATTCATGCCATTCACAGCAACATGGATGAAGCTAGAAGTAATTATTATCACCACAGGGGACTATGGTGATGGTGCATGGGTGCATTGGTGAAGGAATTCATGGGGACTCAACCTGAGGGTGTGGGTAGAAGCAAATACTGTTTAAAAATGAACAATGATGTAAAAAAAATTTTCTTTAAAGTTGCACATTTTAGTCAGCAACATTCTCAAGAATTTCCGTTTTTTTCATTCCATGTGGACTTCATGAAGTTGTTTTTAGAGCATACTTCAGTAGCAACAAGAACAGCAATACTGTAAGGAGAAAAAGTAATGGTTTGCACAATAAAGCATTGATAAAGTGGGTGGTATAACACTTGATATAATGGCATGAGCATAATGGACTTCACAATAGGTCTGCCTTTCCGGTGGGAAAGGTATTAACCTGTTGATTATCCTTTGGGCTGAAATCAGTCACTCAAAGAAGTTACTCTCAAAGACTGTTTTCTTAAAAAAAAAAAAAAAGAGAGAAAAGCTTGATTGTGACTTTAAAATCACTCTCTTGTTAAATGAAAAAGATGGCTCATGCCTTCTGGAATGGAATACTAAGGTACATCTAATGTACTTGTTTTGACCAGTATATATTTACAGAGTCCCCACTGTATGACCAGTGATCCACAACGTACTATGCCTCTCTCACTACATAACTTCAACTTTCCTTATATTGCACCTTCAGGAGTAACAACACAAGTTGAGGCAAAGTTATTGGAATGATTTTGTTTTCTCTTGGCTAAGGTCCAGATTTCTTTACTTGGGACTCAGATAGTTAGCAAAAATTGTCTTTCTGTCCTGATAGATGAAGGAACCCCACCTCAAAATTGGGGAAATTTTCATTGGGAAGTGTAATGAACAATGGAGGTCAAGCCCAGGGGATAAAAGAACACCAGGGAGAATGGACCATAGTGAGGAAATGATTGCACCACTATGTACCACAAACCTCTAAGTCATATACTTTAACGTAGTTACAACTGTTTACACACTTATTTTGTAACTATGGCATTACTAACGTCATTGCCACTTATAACAGAATTTTCATTACCAATCCATTATTTACAACCAGTAATGTATTATACTTTGTTTTCTAATGGAGCTTTTATAGATTAAAAGTATTAACTTTAATCAGACAAATATATTTTGTTTTGCATTCTAATTTTCTGAAAGGCACATTTTCTCAAATTCATAAATTTAAAATTTGTGGTGCAATTACTAATTTTTTTATTTCTGCAATTTTTTTGCAAATTCAGAAATAGCTGCATTTATGTGCCTTCTGATACCTTGATGGTCTCTTGTTATACATTTAGTGTTTGAAATCTTTTTGGAAATGTGAAGATAGGATTGAACATTATATTTTACTGAAGAAACCATTAGCCATTAAACATTTAGTCATCTACTTAAAATAATATGATTTTTAAATCCCAAATCATGGTAAGCATCATGTTAAATTAGAAGTTCTGGAGTTGTTACTTTGAAAGAAAGAAAAATAAAAATTCCTACTCTTGCCATAAATTTAATGAAATATCAAATCAATGTAATAAGACCTAAAGTGAAATAAATGTTTTCAATTACTAATTCAATGAGTCATATATATACCCTCTTGTTTATTGTAGAAATACTTAGATTAACTAAGAGTTGGAACTTAAGTACCCATCAACAGACAAATGCTTAAAGAAAATGTGGTACTTACACACAATAGAATACTACTCAGCTATTTAAAAAGCAGCTGAGATGTTGCCATTTGCAACAAAATGGAATGAAACTAGAGGTTAACAAGCTTAATAAGTCAGATGGATAAAGACTAACACTGTGTGTATATACACAGTGTATAGAAAAACAAGAGGATGAACTAACTGAAGCAAAAATAAACTTTTAGACTATAAGACCAATTAATGGTTACTAAAAGAGGAGGAAGGGGGATATCAAGGTATAAAAGGAAACAGTTACATGTGATAGATAGAATTGTACTTTTAGAGGTGAAGTTAATGTAGTATATCTACATTTTGATTTTCAATGATGCACACCTGATACTAATATAATTTTATAATGTACTGTTACTTCAAAAAATAACATTTTGGAGAAATTAGAACTTTAGAAAAAAATCTTAAAAATAATAATAAAAATCTAAAAACTGGCATGATACTTCATAAACACAGAAAAATAAAAGGTTTTCCCAATATAATAGCAAAATCAGAGATACAATATGAGGGATACCTTAATGGAATCAAACCTAAAGTACACTAAAAGTTGTCAATAAATTTTCAGAATATGCATTTAAAAAGAAATACAGAAATATCCCCCAAAAGGCCAAAATATATAGAATTAAATGCCTGTTGTTGGAATGAAAATATGAATATAATAAAAATGTCCATTCTTTCTAAATTAAAATGTAACTTTAATGTAATATTCCTATAAAATTTCATGTTATTTTTCTTGCCACAAGAACAGTTGATTCTAAAGCTTATCTGGATAAACAAATTGGCACCAAAAATAAAATGATTATAGAAAGAAATGATGTTAGGTAACCTCTTCTATAAATGTTTAGATATTAAAAAGTAGATAATTAAAAATACAGCACACAGTCCATTTCTTTAAAAACCATACTACATACATCTCCCTAGTCTCCTAAATTCATTAAGTAGAATCCCAAACTCCATACAAGTTGAAGACTGTGAAGCAAACACTAAAGAGAAAGTTTGACCTATTTACATCTTGAGATTCAGTTGAATGTTGACTGTCATCTGAAGGAACTTGCTTGAAATATAATGTGCAAAATATGCTCGTGAAACACACAGTGACTTCCGCAGGAATGAAACACACTCTCATTGTCTGATCTTGTTCTGACATCTCAGGACTGTTCACCTAAACCAGACCAGGGTGACAGAGCCCCTCAACAGCTGATTCCCTCAGGTTCTGAAAAAATCCTGTGTCCCCTTGGCCTCCTGTTAAGTAGTAAAAGCAGCACCGAATTTAGAAAGCCTTTGGGATTTTATGAAATTGTATATATTTTCACTATATTTTTTCATCGCTGTTGTATTTATTTTTTTTTTTCAAAGTTAGGAGGACATTTTATTTATTTATTTTTTTTTATAAATTTTATTGTTATATTCCCCATACAATTGCAGCCCCCCCATTCTGACCCCAATCCCTCCCCTCCCGCCCCCGCCCCCCTAAAAGTGTCTCTGGTTCATAGTTTTTTGTTGATTTTGATTTTCACTTTCTTATAGTTATTCATTTTCCTGGTCCCTTATTTAAGTTTTCTAGATTCCTGCTATGAGTGAGACCATCCGGTATTTTTCTTTTTCTTTTTGGCTTATTTCGCTGAGCATGATCCCTTCCAGCGCCATCCATGTTGCTGCAAATTGCATGTGTTTATCTTTTTTGAATGCTGAGTAATATTCCATGGTATATATGTACCACATCTTCTTGATCCAGTCATCTATTTTTGGGCATTTGGGTTGTTTCCAAAGCTTAGCTATTGTAAACAGTGCTGCTATAAACATAGGGGTGCAGGTGTTCTTTGGAATGGATGTTTCTGTGTCCTTTGGGTAAATACCTAGGAGTGGAATTGCTGGATCATATGGAAGCTCTATGTTTAGTAGGTCCAGAAATCTCCACACAGCTCTCCACAGTGGTTGGACCAGTTTGCACTCCCACCAGGAGTGCAGAAGAGTTCCTTTTTCTCCACAACCTCGCCAACATTTGTTATTGCTAGTTTTTTTAATATGTGCCATTCTCACTGGTGTAAGATGGTATCTCATGGTAGTTTTGATTTGCATTTCCCTGATGGCAAGTGATGTTGAACATTTTTTCATATGCCTGTTGGCCATTTGCATTTCCTCTTCAGAGAAGTTTCTTTTTAGCTCTTCTGTCCATTTTTTGACTGGATTATTTTCTTTGTTGTTGTTGAGTCTCATCAGCTCTTTGCAGATTTTTGTGATCAGTCCTTTATCATTAGTGTTGGGTGCAAAAATGTTCTCCCAGTTGGTGGGGTTTCTCTTTGTTTTTGTTATTGTCTCTTTTGCTGTGCAGAAGCTCTTTAATTTGATGTAGTCCCAGCTGTTTATCTTTGCCTTCACTATCACTGCTTTGGGTGATGTGTCTGTAAAGATGTCTTTGATGTGCAGATCACGTAGTGTTTCGCCTATATTTCCTTCTATATATTTTATGGTTTCAGGTCTTATGTCTAGTTCTTTAATCCATTTTGAGTTGACTTTTGTGTATGGTGTGAGGTAGTGGTCAAGCTTCATTCTTTTGCATGTAGCGACCCAGTTTTCCCAGCACCATTTCCTGAAAAAAGCTGAGCTATGAGGAGGTAATGACATTAACAAAAATAAATGAGTAATAATAACATTCATTAAAAAAAATATATATGGCACAAAGGACTTACCATGCTCTCTAGGGCATATAAGATCATACCAAAGCTAATCATTTATAGTGTAACAATGAAATATCTTAATTTTTTTAAAACTGAGCAAAAGACATATTTCTTTTTCTAAAATACAATGCAGGGCCTCCCCGGTGGCACCTCGGTTGAGCGCTGGGTTGCAAAGCTGCCCGAAGCCTCTGCAGTGCCAGTTTGATCCCTGTCTGCTCCCCAGCCACCGGAGGAGGGTCCCTCATGGTGTGCAGACCTCTCCTGCTGCCCGCTGTTCCCCTCAGCAGTGTATTTCGGTCCTTCTGCCTGCTCTGCTCCCAGCTCTGGCTCTGGTGAATTCACTCACCCTCCCACGTTCTGACTATACCCAGTGCTTGTATAAATAAATAAATAAATCTTAAAAAAAAAAAAACACGAGAAAAAATAATAAAATAAAATACAATGCATAAAAATTTAAAAATCACATAAAAAGCTTAGAAAGAATATGAATATCTAAAAGAAGTGAGTATATTTGACTACATTTAGAAATTTTATAAAATTTATGTAAGACAAATGAAAGTGTAAACAATGATTGATACTAACAATACATATTAATTTTTTTTAGCTAAAGGGGTAGCAAAAGTACAGATAATTAAAATACAAAACATACTGAGATGCAATGTAATAAAGAACTTTTGATGATTTTCAAATTTCTGAGCCAAAGTCCTAAGAATTTGATAGATCTTGTTCAACCCTTTGATTCAGGTTTATGATGAGTTAAATACATTTAAATATACAGGGTTCCTTCTTATAACTTGCTGTATAGAGCACATATAAGGGAAAGATCCTGGTGTTGGTACAGAGATATACATTGGAATCCGTAGCTACCCCCAAGGGGTATGACTACCAAAATCAAATCTACTTTGTTTTAGCTCCCTAACTTCTAGAGAATCTTCATCCTCACAGCACAAAGTAATAATAGAGCATTTTATTTAGTGAGGCACAAAGTTATTCCATCCTGGAAGCTTCTGACATTGTAAGGCTTGCCTTATATTGTACAATTATTATATTGTAATTTGGCTCAACCAATAGCAAAGGAAGCACAACTGCATCTCCCAAAGATATTAACTGATTCTATCCCTTAACCCCTTCTGAAGGCAAACCTCTCATCTTTAACAATTATTCATGGAAGAAACAGAACCATTGAAAGTAAACTCTTCAGTAATCTCACCTTGGGAAGTCAGAATATCCTCATATGCGTAAAGAAATGAGGTATGCGGGGTGAATCACTTTCAGCAACATCACCTTCCAAAATTTCCAACATGGATAAAGAGATAAAATTTCAACAAAATGCTCCCAATTTTAAGACCTTGAACTTGTAAATAACTTTAGTATCAACTGCAGCCTACTGCTTCTTGGGTTCCTTTGTTTTTGACATTCACTATAGTAGTTGATGCCCTTTTTTCCATTTCCTTCCTATGTATCTTTCACACAAACTTTATCTGTTTCTCCTTTTATTACTATCAGTTTCAGTTCAAACTCATTCATTCATTTATTCATTCAGGAAATAATTATCAATAATTACTATATGTTAAACATATATGTTAAACATATAGTAACTGTTGGCTATGTTCTGGAATGAAAGAAGAGATGCGATTACTCCTGCCATCAAAGAGACAATATACACAAAATAAATAAATTTAAAACCACACAATAGGTGACATCATATAGATAGAGTACAATTAAACTTGTCCATCTCTATCAATGGGGGTAAATAAGAGGGAGACAAAAAACAGGGTATCCAAAATTAGGGGGAAATTTGGAATAAACCTCAAGGAAGAATTAAGAGTTTTCAAGATAAGACCTGAAACCATAAAATATATAGAAGGAAATATAGGTGAAACACTACGTGATTTGCACATCAAAGACATCTTTACAGACACATCACCCAAAGCAGTGATAGTGAAGGCAAAGATCAACAGCTGGGAATACATCAAATTAAAGAGCTTCTGCACAGCAAAAGAGACAATAACAAAAACAAAGAGAAACCCCACCAACTGGGAGAACATTTTTGCACCCAACACTAATGATAAAGGACTGATCACAAAAATCTGCAAAGAGCTGATGAGACTCAACAACAACAAAGAAAATAATCCAGTCAAAAAATGGACAGAAGAGCTAAAAAGAAACTTCTCTGAAGAGGAAATGCAAATGGCCAACAGGCATATGAAAAAATGTTCAACATCACTTGTCATCAGGGAAATGCAAATCAAAACTACCATGAGATACCATCTTACACCAGTGAGAATGGCACATATTAAAAAAACTAGCAACAACAAATGTTGGCGAGGTTGTGGAGAAAAAGGAACTCTTCTGCACTCCTGGTGGGAGTGCAAACTGGTCCAACCACTGTGGAGAGCTGTGTGGAGATTTCTGGACCTACTAAACATAGAGCTTCCATATGATCCAGCAATTCCACTCCTAGGTATTTACCCAAAGGACACAGAAACATCCATTCCAAAGAACACCTGCACCCCTATGTTTATAGCAGCACTGTTTACAATAGCTAAGCTTTGGAAACAACCCAAATGCCCAAAAATAGATGACTGGATCAAGAAGATGTGGTACATATATACCATGGAATATTACTCAGCATTCAAAAAAGATAAACACATGCAATTTGCAGCAACATGGATGGCACTGGAAGGGATCATGCTCAGCGAAATAAGCCAAAAAGAAAAAGAAAAATACCGGATGGTCTCACTCATAGCAGGAATCTAGAAAACTTAAATAAGGGACCAGGAAAATGAATAACTATAAGAAAGTGAAAATCAAAATCAACAAAAAACTATGAACCAGAGACACTTTTAGGGGGGCGGGGGTGGGAGGGGAGGGATTGGGGTCAGAATGGGGGGGCTGCAATTGTATGGGGAATATAAAAATAAAATTTATTATTTAAAAAAAATTGGCTGTAGTTTCATTCTGTGGCTTTAAACAGAACAAGTCTATGTTTAATATGGATGTTTTCCTAAAACCTGGAGTTGAGTAAATTTGTACAAGAAAAATTGATGCTGAATGTTCTGGTTTACATATTGATGTGGAGTAACCAATTTGTCTTTAACTTAGAACTATCTACTCTTACCCTCGCAGTCCAAAGTAACCTTAAATAAATTATAATTTGGGAAAAAAAAGAGTTTTCAAGATAAGAAGCCTCCAGGCAGAAAGAAATGGGGCATAAAAATGGGAAGTAGTCCTAAGTGAAAGAAGACAATAATAAACTACATATTATATGGTTTCCTTTGTATGAAATACCCAGAATAGGCAAATCCATACAGACAGAAGTTGGATTAATGGTTGCAGGGCTAGAGAAGTGAAAGATAAGTGAATGTTTCATGGTATAATGTTTCCTTTTGGGGTGATAAAATTTGGAACTAAATTTTCCTTTTTTTTTAAAGATTTATTTATTTTTATACAAGAACCGGGGTACAGGGCAGATGTACGGGAGGGTGAGAAGAATCACCAGAGACAGAGCAGGGAACACAACAGGCAGAATTACCGAAATAAACTGCTGAGGGGAGCAGCGGGCAAGACAGGAGAGGTCTGCCGCGCCATGTGGGACCCTCACCAGCCAGCCGGGATTAAACCGGTGCTGCAGAGGCTGCAGACAGATTCACAGTGCTGCGCTCAACCACCTGCGCCACCAGGGAGGCCCTGGAACTAAATTTTCATATAGCATTGTGAATGCACTCGATACTACAGAATTATTATACACTTTCAAATGGTTATAATGACTACTTTCATGTTATCTGAATTTTACCACCATAAAAATATTGCATTGCATACTTTGGACATCAAAAGTAGTCCTAAATGACTATGGTGGAGTAATGTAGATGATTTGATAGTGGTTGTGGTGTGGCTACATACATCTGAAGAGAAGTAAAACTATACCCCCAAGTCATATACAGTGTTGTAAACAAATGTTACCTCAATAAAAAATAAACCTAACAAAGAAGGTGAAAGACTTATACAAAGAAAATTAAAAAGCATTGTTAAAAGAAATAGAAGAAGACACAAAGAAATGGAAAGACATCCCCTGCACATGGACTGGAAGATTTTAACATTATCAAAATGGCCATCCCACCAAAAGCAATTTACAAATTCAGTGCAGTTCTGATAAAAATTGCCATGGCATTCTTTAAAGAAATAGAACAAATACTGCTAAAATTCATATGGAATCACAAAAATCACAAAAACCAAAGTGCTCCTAACTAAAAAGAAGGAGAATGGAGGCATCACACTCCCAGATTTCAACCTATACTACAAGCCATAATAATCAAAACTAGAATAAAAACAATAATTGAAACTGGAATAAAAACAGACACACAGACCAATGGAATCAAATTGAAAACCCAGGAATAAGACCACACATATATGGACAACTAATCTATGACAAAGGAGCAAAGACTGTGCAATGGAACAAGGATAGTCTATTCAATAAATGATGCTGGAAAAACTGGACCACCACATGCAAAAGAATGATACTAGACTACTACCTCACACCATGCACAAAAAACAACTCAAAATGGGTAAAAAAAAAAAACTTGAACATAAGACCATAAAATATATAAAAGAAAACATTGGCAAAACACTCCATGACTTACATGTCAGAAACATCTTCAAAGACATCCTCTGAAGCAAAGAAAGTGAAGAAAAAGATAACCATCTGGGAATACATTAAACTAAAAGCTTCTGCACAGTAAAAGCTATAACAACCAAAACAAAGTTACACCCTACTAATATGAGAAAATATTTGCACTCCATACAGCTGATAATGGACTGATTGCAAAGATCTACAAAGAGCTCACATGACTCAACAAAAACTAAGCAAATGACTCAGTCAGAAAACAGGCAGAAGAGCTAAAAAGACACTTCTCCAAAGAGGAAATGCAAATGGGCAACAGGTATATGAAAAATGTTCAATATCACTTGTAATCATGGAAATGCAAATCAAAACCACAATGAGATACCACTTCACACCATTGAGAATGTCCCACATTAAAATAACTTCCAACTACAAATGCTGGAGAGGATGTGGAGAAAAAGGAACTCTCTTACACGCTAGTGGGAATGCAAAATGGTCCAACCGCTATGGAAAACTGTGTGGAGAGCCCTCAAACTACTGAAAATGGAACTACCATATAATCCAGCAATTCCACTCCTACACTGCATACTTTAGTCACTGGAAAACATAGATTATGAAATATATATCTTCATATAAGCATTCCTTGACATGTTTTATGTTTTATCATTAAATTAACTTAGAATCACCACTCTTACCACTACTTTTCAGCATAGTATTGGAAGTCCTAGCTAGAACAACTAGACAAGAGAAAGATGTAAAAGGAATGCATATTGAGAAAGAGGAAATAAAGATATCATTTGCAAATAACTTGATAATATACATTGAGAACTTTAATAAAGACTCCGTAGAAAAATCAGTTAAAACAATAAACCAGTTCAGCAAAGTGGCAGGTTACAAAATCAATACACAAAAAACAATTTCCTTCCTATATGTACACAGTCACCTAGAAGAGGAAGAAATTTTTTTTAATCCCATTTGCCATCACACCCAAAAAAATTAAAAACATGGCAATAAATCTAACAAAGGAGATGAAGGACCTCTACAAGGAGAACCATAATCTATTGATAAAAGAAACAGAAAAAGACATAAAGAAATGAAAAGATATTCCTGCTCTTGAACTGGAAGAATCAACATTGTCAAAATGGACAATCTGTTACAGGGCAGGGAGAGGGGCAGCCCAAACCCCACAAACCTGCCTATTCTAAATGGGTTCTGCCATCCGCCCCATCAACACAAAACATGTGAGACTTTATTTTTTTTTAATAATATATTTTATTTTTATATTCCCCATACAATTGCAGCCCCCCCATTCTGACCCCAATCCCTCCCCTCCCGCCCCCGCCCCCCTAAAAGTGTCTCTGGTTCATAGTTTTTTGTTGATTTTGATTTTCACTTTCTTATAGTTATTCATTTTCCTGGTCCCTTATTTAAGTTTTCTAGATTCCTGCTATGAGTGAGACCATCCGGTATTTTTCTTTTTCTTTTTGGCTTATTTCGCTGAGCATGATCCCTTCCAGCGCCATCCATGTTGCTGCAAATTGCATGTGTTTATCTTTTTTGAATGCTGAGTAATATTCCATGGTATATATGTACCACATCTTCTTGATCCAGTCATCTATTTTTGGGCATTTGGGTTGTTTCCAAAGCTTAGCTATTGTAAACAGTGCTGCTATAAACATAGGGGTGCAGGTGTTCTTTGGAATGGATGTTTCTGTGTCCTTTGGGTAAATACCTAGGAGTGGAATTGCTGGATCATATGGAAGCTCTATGTTTAGTAGGTCCAGAAATCTCCACACAGCTCTCCACAGTGGTTGGACCAGTTTGCACTCCCACCAGGAGTGCAGAAGAGTTCCTTTTTCTCCACAACCTCGCCAACATTTGTTGTTGCTAGTTTTTTTAATATGTGCCATTCTCACTGGTGTAAGATGGTATCTCATGGTAGTTTTGATTTGCATTTCCCTGATGGCAAGTGATGTTGAACATTTTTTCATATGCCTGTTGGCCATTTGCATTTCCTCTTCAGAGAAGTTTCTTTTTAGCTCTTCTGTCCATTTTTTGACTGGATTATTTTCTTTGTTGTTGTTGAGTCTCATCAGCTCTTTGCAGATTTTTGTGATCAGTCCTTTATCATTAGTGTTGGGTGCAAAAATGTTCTCCCAGTTGGTGGGGTTTCTCTTTGTTTTTGTTATTGTCTCTTTTGCTGTGCCGAAGCTCTTTAATTTGATGTATTCCCAGCTGTTGATCTTTGCCTTCACTATCACTGCTTTGGGTGATGTGTCTGTAAAGATGTCTTTGATGTGCAAATCACGTAGTGTTTCACCTATATTTCCTTCTATGTATTTTATGGTTTCAGGTCTTATGTCTAGTTCTTTAATCCATTTTGAGTTGATTTTTGAGTATGGTGTGAGGTAGTGGTCAAGCTTCATTCTTTTGCATGTAGCGACCCAGTTTTCCCAGCACCATTTATTGAACAAACTTTCTTTGCTCCTATGCATAGTCTTTGCTCCTTTGTCAAAGATTAGTTGACCATAAATCTGTGGGTTTATTTCTGGATTTTCTATTCGATTCCATTGGTCTGTATGTCTTTTCTTGTTCCAATACCATGCAGTTTTGATGATTATGGCTTTGTAGTATAGTTTGAAGTCTGGGAGTGTGATGCCTCCATTCCCTTCTTTTTTTTCAATAGAGCTTTGGCTATTCGGGGATTTTTGTGATTCCATATGAATTTCATCAATAATTGGTCTATTTCTTTGAAGAATGACATTGAAATTTTGATTCGAATAGCATTGAATCTGTATATTGCTTTTGAAAGGATGGCCATTTTAATAATGTTTATTCTTCCAATCCATGAGCAGTGGATGTCTTTCCATTTCTTTGTGTCTTCTTCTATTTCTTTTAACAGTGTTTTATAGTTTTCTTTGTATAGGTCCTTTACCTCTTTTGTTAGATTTATTCCCAAATATTTGATTTTTTTGTTTCAATAAAAAAGGGATGGTTTTTTTGATTTCTTCTTCTTCAGATTTATTGTTTGTGTATACGAAGGCTACTGACTATTGCGTGTTGATTTTGTATCCTGCCACTTTACTGAACTGATTGATGAGTTGAATTAGTTTTTCTGTGGAGTTTTTGGGATTCTCTATGTATCATATCATCTGCATTCTCTGTATTCCATATGTATCATATCATCTGCAAATAGTGATAGTTTGAATTCTTCTTTTCCTATTTGGATTCCTTGGATGTCTTTCTCTTGTCTTATTGCTCTGGCTAGGACTTCCAGTATTATATTGAAAAGCACTGGTGAGAGTGGACATCCTTGTCTTGTTCCAGATCTTAATGGAATTGCTTTCAGCTTTTCACCATTGAGAATGATACTGGCTGTTGGCTTGTCATAGATCGCCTTTATGATGTTGAGGTATGTTCCTTGTATCCCAAGAATTTCAAGGGCTTTTATCATCAATGGGTGTTGCACTTTGTCGAAAGCTTTCTCAGCATCAATTGATATTATCATATGGTTTTTATATTTCTTTTTGTTGAAGTGTTGGATAACGTTGATTGATTTTCAGATGTTAAACCATCCTTGTGTCCCTGGAATGAATCCTACTTGGTCGTGGTGAATTATCTTATGGATACATTGTTGGATTCTGATAGCTAAAATTTTATTGAGGATTTTTGCATCAGTGTTCATTAGGGAGATTGGCCTGTAGTTTTCCTTTTTTGTGTTGTCCTTGTTCGGTTTTGGTATTAGTGTAATGTTGGCTTCAGAGAACGTGTTTGGTATTGTCCCTTCCTTCTCAATTTTTTGGAAGAGTTTGTGAAGGATAGTCACTAATTCGTCTCTGAATGTTTGGTAGAATTCATTTGTAAATCCATCAGGTCATGGGCTTTTGTTTTTGGGGAGGTTTTTGATTACCATTACAATTTCGCTGCTTGTAATTGGTCTGTTTAGGTGTTCTATTTCTTCTTTATCTAGCTTTGGGTGGTTGTAGAGTTGTAGGAATTAGTCCATCTCCTCTAGATTGTTGAACTTGTTTCCATATAACTGTTCATAGTAGTTACTGATTATTCTTTTGATTTCTGCTGTGTCCGTTGTGATTTCTCCTCTTTCATTGATGATCCTGTTTATTTGTGCTTTCTCCCTTTTTTCCTTTGTGAGCCTGGCTAGGGGTTTGTCTATTTTATTGATTTTTTTCAAAGAACCAGCTCTTGGTTTCATTGATCTTTTGGATTGTTTTTTTAGTTTCAATTTCATTTATTTCTGTTTTGGTTTTTATTATTTTTTTTCTTCTACTGGTTTTGGGGTTTTTTTGTTGTTTTTTTTCTAGATCTTTGAGCTTCGAGATTAGGTTGTTTCTTTGCGTTCTTTCTTGTTTCTTGATGTGAGCTTCTATTGCTATATATTTTCCTCTTATTACTGCTTTTGCTGCATCCCATACATTTAGGATATTGGTGTCCTCCTTGTCGTTCAATTCAAAGAATTTTTTAATTTCTTCTTTGATCTCCTCATTAGTCCAGTGGTCTTCCAGTAGTGTGGTTTTTAATCTCCATGAGGTAGGAAAGTTCCTTGCCTTCTTTTTATGGTTTATTTCTAGTTTGATGCCTTCATGGTCAGAAAAGATGGTTGATATGATTTCAATCTTGGTGTATCTGTTGATGTTTGTCTTGTGCCCCAGTATGTGATCGATCCTGGAGAATGATCCGTGTGCTCTTGAGAAAAATGTGTACTCCATTTTTTTGGGGGTTTAGTGTTCTATAGATGTCTGTTAAGCCCAATTGCTCTAGGTCCTTATTTAGAGCTTTGGTTTCTTTACTTATTTTTTGTCTTGTTGATCTATCCATTGTTGATAGTGGTGTGTTGAAGTCTCCCACTACGTATGTGTTTTCTCTGATGTCTGTTTTCAGAGAGGACAACAGTTGTCTGATATATTTTGGTGCTCCTTCATTTGGTGAGTATATGTTAATGAGTGTTATTTCTTCTTGAAGTATTGTCCCCTTGATCATAATGTAGTGACCATTGGGGTCTCTTTTTATCTTTTTTGAGTTTGAAATCTGTTTTATCTGATATAAGTATAGCTGTTCCTGCTTTCTTTTTTGGTCCATTTGCTTGTAGGATTGTTTTCCATCCTTTAACTTTGAGCCTATTTTTATCTTTTGTAGCTAAATGTGTTTCCTGGAGACAGCAAAAGGTTGGGTTTTGTTTCTTAATCCAGGCTGCAACTCTGTCTTTTTATTGAAGAGTTTAGTCCATTTACATTTAGAGTTAATATTGATATGTTAGCATCTGTATTTGCCATTGTGTTTGTCTTTCCTTTGATTTTATTTATTTATTCTTTTAATAACTTTTTTTTGGCCTTCTTTCATTATTATTCGTCCCTCTGAGGTTCTGGCTTTAGGACTCCTTGTAGTATTTTTGGAGTGGGGGTTTAGTTGTAATGAAATTCCGGAGTTTCTGTTTGTCTGGGAAGGTCCATATTCTTTCTTCAGACGAAGGAGAGCTTTGTGGGATAGAGTATTCTTGGTTGGCATCTGTTTTCTTGGAGTCTGTTGACTATGTCCCTCCACTCTCTCCTTGCCCGTAGTGTTTCTTCAGAGAAGTCTGATGTCAGCCTGATTGGTTTTCCTTTGAATGTTATCTGTTTCTTCCCTCTTGCCAGCTTCATTATTTTTTCCTTGTCCTGGATTCTTGAGAGCTTTACTATTATGTGTCTTGCTGTATTTTTCCTTTCGTCGTGGAAGTTTGGTGTTCTTCTTGCTTCTTGTATATCAATTTTCAGCTCCTTCTTCACATTTGGGAAGTTCTCTTCAATTATCTCCTGGAATATTTTCTCTGTTCCTACATCTCTCTCCTCTCCTTCTGGTATTCCTATAACTCTTATATTTCCTTTCCTCATGGAGTCAGATAATTCCCGAAGTCTTTCTTCGTTCTTTTTCCTTCGTACTTATCTTTCCTTTTCTGTTTTGGTTCTTTTTATTTCTGTGTCTTCAAGAGTACTTATTCGTTCTTCCATTTCATCTATTCTGCTTTCATTGCTTTTCCCAGAATTCTTTAGTTCTTCCATTAATTCTTTGATCGCCTGCATTTCTTTTACTTCCCTCTTTAGGGACTCAATTTCATTCTTCTGACCATTGTTTTCCCTCTTTAGGGACTCAGTTTCATTCTTCTGATCGTTGATTATTTTTCCCTTATCATTGTTTTCCTTTATGACTTCTGTCAGTTTTTTAATCACGGCAATTTTAAATTCTCTTTCTTGAAGGCTCAGTTCTTCCAAGATACTTTCGTTGCAATCTGGGGGCTGGTTTTCTTTTTTTGGTGTGCTTTTTCCCTGGGGAGTTGCTAGGTTGCGTGTGGTTCTTCTACTCCCTACTGTCTGTTTTCTAATTTGCCGTATGCGTTGGGACACTGTGTTGTTGGGACTGGCCGGCATCTTGGGTGAGCTTCTCTGCTCCCCTCTGGTTCCTCCAGGAGCCATATGTCAGTTTCAAGCAGTCTTTACTGGAGAAAGGTCCCTGTTCTAAAATGCCGATGTGGGGACACACTCCCCTGTGCGCCTGGTCTGCCCCGGCGGTGGGTTCCTGCTCCCCCTCTGGGCTTGGACTGCAGGCCAGAGGGGGTCTGGCGTGGGCAAACTTCCCCCGCTCACCTCTGGCTCCTGAAGAAGCCTTCTGCAGGTAGTCTTTACTGAAGTAATGTCCCTGTTCTAAAATGGTGATGTGGGACACACTCCCTGCACGTCCGGTCTCAGGCACACTCTTCTGCGCGCCTGGTCTGCCCCAGCTGTGGGTGCTCGTTCCCCCTGTGGGCTCAGACTACTGGTCGGAAGGGGCCCGGCGTGGGCTAACTCCCCAGCTGGCCACTGGCTCCTCCAGGAGCCTCTGCTGGTTTCAAGTCGATAGGCGGCGCCAGAGATCTCTCCAAGAGCCCTTGGGGAGCGGATTTTCCACCCCGTGGGACAGGGAACAGAGCGGGAATGGTAGGGTAAACCTCAACGGCTTTGGGGTGCTGTGTCTACCTTGTGCCCCACCGTCATGGGGAACCCACGCCCTTAATTTCGTGCCCCGGGTCTCAGTTCCAAAGCCCTCAGTTCCAGAATGCGGGCTGTAGCCCAGTTCAGTGGCGCGGGAATGGCGCCTTTTGAATCCCGCTCCCGTGCCTGGGCGCCTGGTTCCTGCTCACTCAGTGAGGGCCTCTGCGCGTCTCCCCGCAAGCCTAGGTCGCAGGCGCGGGGACCTGGGCAGCTGCGATCTGGATCCGTGTTTGCTTTTCAACCACACTGCTTTTCCGCGTAATCCCGATCCCCATCCGCGTCTGCTTTTCCAGCGTGCGCCGCTTTTTCACGCAAGCTTACCGGGCGGCCCAGGGCTGTGTGCTGGTGCTGGCCTCCTCCTGGGCGGGGTTTCTCTTTAATGGCCACATGTGAGACTTTAATGGGAAGGAACTTTAATACAATTAGGAAACAATACAGGAAAGGCAAAGAATCTAGTTTCTAAATCAAGCACCCAAAGTTACCCGTCCCCTCGTGGGTAAAACTCCATCCAAATGGGATTGGCCCAGAGCAAGGCCCCAAAGCCTGCCACAAGTCTAAAGCATCTTCCAGTGGGAACCCCCAGAAACGGGTCAGAAACAACCAGACAAGCCCGGAAGGAAAAGAGCAAAATCAGAATCAAGATAAAAGCTGCCATTGTCACCTCTCCACAGGTCTCACCCACATCTGTGTCACCCAGTCCACCACCAAAAGACAAGTACAGTTTCTTCACGATCTCTAGGCTCCATGTGCCTCCTCCCGGTCTCCTTCTGGCTCTCCATCCTGCTCCTTCCTTCCTCAGTCTCCTCTGCAGCTTCTTCTCTCCCTGCTCAGCTCCACCCTCCATTTGGGTGGGGCAGGGAACCTGGAACCTCCCCCTTTCCTAGGGACCACCCTGTTACAATCCTACCCAAATATTTTTACAGATTTAATGCAATCCCAATTTCATTAGCATGCTTCAAAAAAATGGAACAACTATTACTGAAATTCAAATGGAACCACAAATGACCCCAAATAACCAAAATGGAGCTACACTGACAAAAAAAAAAAAAAAGAAGGAGGGAGGGAAATGGTATCATACTTCCAAACTTCAAACTATACTGTAAAACCATAATAATTAAAATGGCATGGTACTGGACCAATAACAGACACAAAGACCAATAGAATAGAATTGAGTGCCCAGACATAAAATCATATATGTCCAGATAGATATGGACAACTAATTTATGATACAAAACATTGACTATACATTGGAACAAATGGAAAGCCTCTAGAATAAACAGTGTGGAAAAATTGGACTACCACATGCAAAAGAATGACATTAGACCACTATCTCACACCATACACAAAAATCAACTCAAAACGAATAAAACAGTTAAGAGACCATAATTGAAATGAACAGACACCCTACTGAAAGGGAGGATATATACATCTGACAAGGGACTGATATCAAAGATCTACAGAGAGATCACACAACTCAACAAAAAGAAAACAAATAACCCAACGAAAAACTGGGTAAAAGAGCTAAACAGTCACTTCTCCAAAAAAGACATACAAGTGGCCAATAGGTACATGAAAAAATGTTCATCATCACTTACAATCAGGGAAATGCAAATGCGAAACACTGTGAGATACCACCTGACCAATGAGAATGGCCCATATCAAAAAGACCGGAGACAAGTGCCAGAAGAAATAGAACCCTCTTACACTGTTGGTGGGAATGTAGACTAATTCACCCGCTATGGAAAGCAATTTAGAGGTTTCTCAAAGGTTAAAAATGGATCTTCCTTATCACCCAGCAATTCCACTCCTAAGTATCTAGCCAAAGAACATGAAAACACTAATTTGAAAGGGAACCTGCATCTCTAAGTTTATTGCAGCACTATTTACAATAGCCAAGCTATGGCAGTGACCTAAATGCACCCCCCAAAAAATGAGTGGGTCAAAAATATGTGGTACATATACACAATGCAACACTATTCAGCAATCAGAAAGATAAACTCACACCATTTTTTTGTTTGTTTTTTAAATTTCATTATTATCATTTATTGGAATATAATTCATATACCATAAAACTGGGAAACTTTACAATTCAGTGGTGTTTGAAGTATTCACACAATTGAGCATCCATATCTAATGCACAACATTTTTTATTTTACCCAGAAAGATATCCCATACTCATTAGCAGTCACTTTATCGGCCCCTACTCCCCAAACCCTGGCAATAACTATTTCTTTCTTTCTTTATGGACCTGCTAAATCTGGACATTTGATATAAATTGAATCAAACAGTATTTAGCTTTTGTGTCTGGCTTCTTTCAAATAGCATGCATCCGAGCCTCATTGTTTTGTTTTGTTTTTAATATTTTATTTTATATAATTCTTACATCATTTTTCATTTTTGCACAGTGTATGCATATTCATTTTGGTTATATTCCCCCTACAATTCCCACTCCCCTTATTTTGACCCTGATCCCTCTTTTTCTCCACCACCCCCCCATTAGTGTGTCTCTGGCTTATAGTTGCTTGTTAATTTTGATTTTTCTTTATTATAATTAGTCTTTTTCCTGGTCCCTTATTTAGGTTTTCTAAATTCCTGCTATGAGTGAGATCATCCAATATTTTTCTTTTTCTTTCTGGCTTATTTCGCTGAGCATGATCCCTTCCAGCTCCATCCATATTGCTGCAAATTGCATGTAAACTCACACCTTTTACAGCAACATGATGGAGCTGGAAGGGATTATGCTATGCGAAATAAGCCAGCAGGAGAATGATAAATACCAGATGGTGTCGCTTATATGTAGAATATAGAGAAACTAATTAAAGTGTCAGATAAAGACAACCTTTAAAGCAAACCCTTGAGAGCTGACCATCTATCTGAGGCATCCATAGGGGGCGGGGGAATGTTGAGAACAGGCAGAGCCAGAACACAATGAGGGGTTTGTGGTGGGCAGGCTATAGCAACCACACCTGATCCTGCACTGTCAAAACACTAACAAGGATATAAAACAATGTACTTAAATAAATGATTTACATACTCATGACTTAAAAGAAACAAATTTATACTTTTACTCTTCTGATAGTGAGAACTTGAAATGGATCTTATTGGGTAATAAAAAATGAAGAGTTGAATTTGTCTTTTAGTGGTGAAATCACAGTAATACAGGTGTTGATTAATAATGATGCACACCTGAAACTTATATAATTTTTAATGCAATGTTACTTAAGTAAAAATTATATTAAAAGATGTTTTAAAGGTTGGATTTCTCCTGGAGACACAGGGAATATCCACTAATTTTCCTATTTCAGTTTGTAGTGCCCACATATGTTCCTTAGCTCATGGCCATTCATTCATCCTCAAGTCAGCAGCATAGCAATTTCAAATCTATCTCTGACATCTACACTTCTCCCTCCTGTTCCAACATTGATACAATCAGTGTAATTACCTTAAACCAACATGGATAATTAGGACTAATCATCTTAAAGTCAGGTAATTCATTTTCATTTGATAACCTAATCCTCCTTGCTACAAAAAATTACGTATTCAACAGTACTGGGAATTGGGATGTGGATATCTTTGGAGGAATTTATGCTGCCATTTCTTTTTCAAAAATGAATAATTTGCTGACATTCAAGGGTCTTTATGTAAAATAATTTATCACAGGTTCTGGATGATGAACAAATACAATAATTCTTCAAAATTATATGCAAAGATGATTTTTGATTGAGAAGAACTAATTCTACCTACACCTTTCTCTTAAAGGGCCTTAATAGAACAGCCTTGTCACTGAGCATTTGCTCGAAATGCAGAATTGTTAAGTCCACCAGGACCTACTCAATCAGAATCTGCATTTATTCTAAGAATCTGGGTGTTTCTACACATATTGAAGTTGGAGAACTGCTTGTCTAGTTGGTTTTCTCAATTTCTTACTGTTGATATTTGGGGTAGGATAATATTTGTGTTAGGAGCTATCCTTTGAATTTCATAGTTTTTAGCAGCATCCCCTCAAATATTGTCAAATATCTACGTGAGCTAATTCATCTCTGTTGAGAGCTACTGCCCCAGAGTTTGAAAATATCATGACAAATTTTAGCGAGGACCCCATCTTACTATAAATTTAAACAGACATTAAACCTCTCCAAGCTTCATTTCCACACTGGAGAACGGAATTCATTATAGTACTATCTCATACAATGGACTGAAAAATAGATTAAATCAGACAATACCTGTAAGGTGTTAAGGTCAAGTAATAGTGCATTTAAAAAAAATCTAAGGATATATTCTATCATTAACAGACATGTGTAGTAAGGAAATGACATCTCTTGTGATATTGAGTATGAAATTACTCATATTTGTTATGGCAAAAGTATCATAAATGCATGGAGTTTGGTGCCAAAGATTTTAAATCAATGGAATTCAGATAAAGAAAAATAACATGGGCTGAGTTCCCATCAAAATTCAATGCCTTGTCCTAACAGGTTTTTTGGATTTGACTTGATAAAACTGACTCAGAGTTGAGATAAGGTGCTAGGTAACTTAGACCTCTGTAAGTATGGTGAGTTCATGGAGAAAGGTTAAAAAAACTGAATGCACTTGACTTCTAACCTGGTCTCTTGGTAACAAGAATCACTAGGAAATTTTTCCTTTCTATCAAGACAGTGTCCCAAAGGGAAGTCAAGTGCTTAGAGGTTGGGGCCAAGACAGAAATATGCCTAATGAGCAGATATAGGGAGCTGCTATTATCTTCCATTCTCTGTGTGTGTAACTTTGGATGGATTAGGCATGTTTTATTGTTTGTTTATTTTTTGTTTGTTTATTTTAGTTCCTAACTCTTCCTCAGAGGTTAGTGCTTCACTCATTTCTCCTCTCTTATCTGAGTTTCAGTCTCCATCATCTACCATCCAAGGAGGAATTCAGACATCCACAGAGAGTCCTTTCTCTCAGAGATTCAACCAAGGTGAGTCCAACAACTCAGTATATTTGGGTAACAGTGACAGAGAAGGTGGGTTAAGAGCATTTGCCTGTGACAACCTGAGAAGTAGTATGACTATGCTATGCTTCTTCCTTTCTTGATTATTGAATTGATGTATTTATTGTTTTTGCTAAAAATACAAAGCAATTTAGGGTTTACTTTCAACTCAGCAACGCAGGGGTTATTGTTGACGTAAATGATACAAGGAAGTTCAATTAGAAGAAAGAATGGGGCCTCAAGTGCTTTCAATAAAAGTAGAAATTATTAATTTTGCATGTCAGGGTAGAAGATAAAATATTTGGTATGGAACAATATCAACTAAATTGAGAGATTTGAAAATTTTTTGCTATAGGTAAAATTTTATGCAACTATGTTTGCATATCAGCGAGAATAATTCATACCAAGGACTTCTTTGCTTGCAAACATTACCTGGCAGTCACACAGCATACCTACAGTATCTGTGTGCACGCTGCCTTGTCACATACAAAAAAATACTATTTAATATCTTAGAAAGGTATGATAAAGAGTTTTATTTTGCAGTTATTTCATTGTGAGTCTGAATATGTTTGTAGGTTAGTCAGGCATTTGCTTTATTGTAAGTTTTATGTGAGAGGCCTTTAGTTTTATGGGTGAGGCCTTTAGTTTTACATAGTGGCATCAGAGAGATTTTGTCGCTGCTTCTCATTTCATTCTTTCAAACAAGGTATTAAGGCTGTTTTCACCAACTACACGGTATCAGTGCCGTTTTGAAAAATTATCATTAATGGGCAAATCTTTCTGTAATACAGTGTTCTCTCCATTACTTTTTAATTTTGTTTGTAAGCTGTATTGCATTTTCAATACATATTCTTTATATCACATCAAATTAAACAGTGCTTCTTCCACAATTTTGAAAATCCTTCATGATGGGATTTTATTTTCAAGTTTTGACAATTTAATCTTGATTCAGTGACTCATTTTGAAGTATTTAAACTTTCATTCTATATTTTATATATTATATTTGTATCTAACCACCTGAATGAGTGGTGAAAGAATGACACAAAGAAAAATGAGAGGAAGGCCAGCCTCATGCGCAATTGGGCCATAAAAGCAAACGTGGTCACATAGGTTCAGGCATAACCATCAGAGACCTGAATCCCACTTGACTAGATAAGTCAAGTAGAGCAGTAAAGGTTCAGTCTCTTAATCTGAGGGAAATGTTAGCTCCCACAATGGCTGCCTGTCCTGTTTGCAAACTGGATCTCCTACTGAACTCTTTATTCATATCGCTTTTCCCTCATTAGCAAAAATTGAATTTTCTTAAAAATCTACTTTACTGTAGGGTTCTGCATAAGTATATCTTACACTGTGATCCAACATGTGCATTCCCAAAGATATTCAAATACATATCTATGTGCGTACACACACACCTGAACTACACAAACCATAAATTGATTTGGTATGCTCCTTTACTATGTATGATGAACTCTGATATTTTCTTTTGTGTTTTAGTTATTATATTCTATTTGTTTTTCTTAAACTATAGTCCCATGCCCTAATAAGTCCCCAGCACAGAATGTGAAAAACATTCCTCTCACATGACCTCATGACCTCCACACCCATGTTAGCATTTCACTGCCTTTTTTTCTCTTATTTCTCTCATTGTGAGGATAAATTATCGTATTCCTTCAAGGAATATTTATTCAGCTACTATTCCAAACTAAGCTAGGTGAGTGGAAGTATTATATCATTACTATATGCCTCAAGGTACTCACTGGGAAAAATAGAATTAGATGAAAATTACACAATGATAGCTCCAATGTCAAAATTAAGTGCAAGACAAAGTGTCTTTTTTCCATGGGAATGTTTTAAAAATTAGGTTCATAGAGGCATCTAAAAGTTGATACAGAGTTTTGAAGATGGTGGAAAAGTCCAAGTAGACCAGTGAGTAAGATCCCATGTGAAAGGAAATAGGTGCTTAAATGCAGTTTTTAATCAGTGGTATGGCTGCAAGTCAGTCAACTTTGGGAAACGAATGAGGTGAAAGCAAAGCATCACCAAGAGCTAAACTGGAGGCTCAGTAATGAAGAGTCAGACTGATGTCTGATGCCACAGACTTTTGGTTACTAAGGATGGTTAAAGTCAGGGAGTCACATGAACGGTTTAATATATAGAAAGATGTCTCTGTGGTAAATGTGAAGATAGATGTTTTCCAGCCCTTGAAAGTTTGGAGAAACAATAAGGAACTGAAATAAGGCTGTGGAATTGGGAACTGAGAGTTGGGGAGAAGACACTGCAGAGGTAGAAGGAAAAAAATCAACCTCTTCTCATCACCAGTGAACACCATTCATTTACTGCCAGGAAGGTGCCATGCCAAGTTTTTTGGTTTTCATAGGGTTTTTTGTTTTTTGGGTTTTTTTGCATATAGTGGTTAACTCATCAACCACCTTAGGGGGATGGATACCACTATCCCCACCCACTACACAGATGAGGATATTAACAATTGAAGTGGTTTGGTTGGTTTTCCTAGTTCAAATAGCTAATAAGAGGTAAAATCGGCATCCCAGTCATGATTTACTGATTCCAAATATTTGCATTTAACATCATTTAGAAGAGTTTTCACCATTTTATCTTTAACATTCATTGTTGAATGTTGTATATTTCCTTATTTTTGGAGATTTGCTTCATGTTGATAAGTTTATTTATGAAATTTAATCATAAGGTGTTGACACCATAAAAGATATCACTCCTTTGTCTTTTGGACAAATTCATTTTGCTACCTTATTTGTTATTCGGGTCATCAGGAGAATTTAAATTGGGTTGGAATACTGCCAGAGCCAAAAAGGTTTCTCTTTTTCACAAACTCTCTGGGATCATCTACTTTATTAAACATTTTTTATTCTTCATAGTCCAATGCAGAAATAAAGGAATATTTCTTTATTTCTATAAATAAAGGAAATTTTACTATTATTTCTACATTATTTTGTAAAGGATATCTAATTTGGACAGCAGGTCATATAATTTCTTTCCTAATTACTGTGGCTGGGTGTGTGAAGAACATTGAAGTAACGTGGCCCCAGGAGACAAGAGAGAAATGTAGTAGACCAGGAGCAATTCTCAGGGCAGGGACACTTTAGCTCAGGTACGCCAAAATGTGATCCTTAAAAAACATGTGCCAGGGGTCTCCCCGGTGGCACAGAGGTTGAGCACTGGGTTGCAAATCTGCCTCCATCCTCTGCAGCGCCAGTTCGATCCCCGGCTGCTCCCCGGCCACCAGAGGAGGGTCCCACATGGCGCGCAGACCTCTCCTGCCGCCCGCTGTTCCCCTCAGCAGTGTGCTTCGGTCCTTCTGCCTGCTCTGCTTCCCGCTCTGGCTCTGGTGAATTCTCTCACCCTCCCACACTTCTGACTGTACCCAGTGCTTGTATAAATAAATAAATAAATCTTTTTTTAAAAAAAATTAATAAATAAATAATTGATTGATTAATTAAAAACAAAAAAATATGTGCCAAAAAGTTAACAACCAGGCAGAAATAAGGAGTGGATTAATTTGTATTCACAAGAATCACTATTTGTAGATGGCCTGAAAATATACTTAGACAGCCCTAAAGACTCCACTGAAAAACTATAAGAAACAATAAGTAAAGTGGTAGTCTATAAAATCTATTAATAAAAGTCTGTTGCATCCCTATATAAAAATTATGAACTAGAAGAGAGAGAAAACAATCATTTTTACTGTAGTACCAAAAAGTATTAAATACCTAGGAAAAAACTAGCAAAGAGGGTAAAAGACATATTCAATGAACACTATAAGACATCAATTGCTAAGAGAAATAGATGACACAAAGAAAGACATTACATGCTCATGTAATGACTGAATTAATATTTTTAAATTGTCTATTTTATCCAAACAAATATATACATTCAATGCAATCCCTATCAAAGTTTCAACTGAATTCTTCAAAGAAATAGAGCAAACAGTGCTAAAATGTATATGGAGTCATAAAAGAACTTGAATAGCAAAAACAATTGACAAGAAAGAATAAGAATGGAGGCATCACACTCCCAGACTTCAAACTATACTGTAAGGTAAATAGTAATAAGAACAGCATGGCATTGGAATAAAAGTAGACACACAGACCAATGGAATAGAATTGAGAACCCAAAAATAAATAGACACTTACATGGGCAGTTGATCTATAACAAAGGAAGCGAGAGTGTACCAAAAGATAAGGAAAGTCTCTTCAACAAGCAGTGTTGGGAAAGCCAGACAGCCACAGCAGAAAATGAAATTAGAACTACTTTCCCATACCAGATACACATTAACTCAAAATTGGTTAAAGACTTGGATGTAAGACCAGAAACCATATAATACATAGAAGAAAACATAGGTAAACACTCTACTACCTCGGCTTCAGTGATGTCTTTGGGACCTTGTCACCAACAGCAAGCAAAACAAAAGCCAAAATAAATAAATGGAACCATATCACACTAAAAAGCATCTGCACTGTGAAAGAAACTACCATTATAATGAAGACATCCTACCAAGTAGTAGAAGAACTACATGCACTTTGGTGGTAAGTGTGGTATGGTAACATAAATCTGAAGAGGTGTGAACGCATTTCCTTAAAGTATATACAGTATTGTAAACCAATAGTTACTTCAATTTAAAAAACAAACATTCCTTGGAAACAAAATCAAGAAAGTGCAAGAAACATGTCATAAGGAACTGTGTCATGGGTTTCAGTATCAATAGGGACACCAATTCTTTCCCCAATGTTTGACCCCATCTCTCATTATGCTCCTTCTTGATTATTCCTCTACAAACACTGGCTTATGTGTGAGTCTTGACTATCTGAAACAAGTACATTAAGAGTTTTGCACTCACCATTTCCCCTGCTGTGCACACAATTTCTAGATGATAGCATCTCCTGCCCCTTCTTCACCAAGGTACTATTCATGTGCCACAGTGTTTGCTAATCCTTTATGATCACCCTGGCAGAAATAACACCCACATCACCGTCCTGTTTCTTTATAACACCAGGTCACCATTTGAAATGGGATATATTTTGTTTGTGTATTTTCCTTATAAATCAGTAAAGGATGGGGATTTTTTTTCTTACTATATTATTTTTGCCTAGAGAAAGTTGGTACTCACATACATTCCTTAAATGTATGAAAGAATTTCTTAATAAGACTGTAGGACATATGACATTTGGGGAATTGCTGAGTAGAACAGGAATTTCAGAGATAAACAGATGAACTACTCTAAAAGGAACAGTTTCACACAAATATATATTTATTTATTGACTTCAAAATATAACTTTTAGTATTTAGTATTTTTTTTTAAAGATTTATTTATACAAGCACTGGGTACAGTCAGAAGCACGGGAGGGTAAGAGAATTCACCAGAGCCAGAGCGGGGAGCAGAACAGGCAGAAGGACCGAAGTACACTGCTGAGGGGAGCAGCGGGCAGCAGGAGAGGTCTGCGTGCCATGTGGGACCCTCCTCCGGTGGCCGGGGAGCAGCCGGGAATCGAACCAGCGCTGCAGAGGCTGCGGGCAGCTTCACAACCCAGCGCTCAACCGCTGCGCCACCGGGGAGGCCCTAATATTCATTTTAAATTTTTTTTTAATCTTTTCTAGTCTTTGTCTCCACCACATGGAACCAGGAAATGGTACACAGATTTCGGAATTTCTTCTTCTGGGATTATTAAAGGAACCAGAACTACAACCTCTTATATATGGGTTTTTCCTCTTTATGTACCTGGTCACAGTTTTTGGAAACCTGCTCATCATCCTGGCTGTTATCTTTGACCCCCACCTCCACACACCCATGTACTTCTTCCTCACCAACCTGTCTTTTGTAGACATCTGCTTCACCTCCTCTACCATCCCCAAGATGCTGCTGAACATCCAGACAAAGAATAAAGTCATAACCTATGAATGCTGCATCACGCAGATATATTTTGTGTTATTCTTTGCTGTGTTGGATGACTTTCTCCTGACTGTGATGGCCTATGACCACTATGTGGCCATTTGCCACCCCCTGCACTACACAGTCATCATGAACCCCCGGCTCTGTGGACTGCTGGTTCTGGTGTCCTGTATCATGAGTGCCCTGCATTCCTTATTACAAAGTTTAATGGTGTTGCGACTATCATTCTGTACAGACTTGGCAATCCCCCACTTTTTCTGTGAACTCAATAAGGTAATTCAACTTGCCTGTTCTGACACCTCCATCAATGAAACAGTGATGCACTTGGCTGCAGTTGTCCTGGCCGGTGCACCCCTCACTGGTATCTTGTACTCTTACTCTAAAATAGTTTTCTCCATCCGTGGAATCTCATCAGCTCAGGGAAAGTATAAAGCATTTTCCACCTGTGCATCTCACCTCTCAGTTGTCTCCTTATTTTATTGTACCAGTGTAGGAGTGTATCTTAGCTCTCCTGCTACCCACAACTCACTGTCAAGTGTAATTGCCTCAGTGATGTACACTGTGGTCACACCCATGTTGAACCCCTTTATCTACAGTCTGAGAAATAAAGACATAAAGGGGGCTCTGAAAAGTTTCTTATTGATAACAGCTATAAAATGGCCAATTACACCCGAGTTTAAGAAACACTCATGATCACAGTATTTAGGTCTCAGAATCAGAAATTGTGAAACTTCTATCAAATTATTGAAGTGGAACTTTCTCTTTGTGTTTCTGTTTCTTGATTTCAACTTCTGTGCATAATTAAGTAACTGACTGTATTAAAATCCTGTTTCTCATATCAACAATTTTACCCTTTTTCTTATTCTTCCAAGGTTATTCTTAACCTTGGGTCTGAGACTGTGTTTTCTCCAATGTATTATATGGTTTCTGGTCTTATGTCCAAGTCTTTAAACCATTTTGAGTTAATTTTTGTATCTGGTGTGGGAAAGTGGTCTAATTTCATTTTCTGCTGTGGCTATCTGGTTTTCCCAACACTTTGTTGAAGAGACTTTGCTTACCCTTTTGTATACTCTTGGTTCCTTTGTCATAGATCAACTGCCAATATAAGTGTGGGTTTATTTTTGGGTTCTAGGAGAATTTGAAAGAATACAAACATTTGTGCTGAAAAAATAGTGACCCTGAACCATATGACATAAAATCATGGTGTTTTTTGAGTTATTTCTTATCCATGTACATAAAAGAGATTTCTGAGAAAATACATGGAATAATATAATGGATGATTTTGATATTATTCCTTCACTGACCCTGTAGATGTTATAGAACATTTAGAGAGTAGTGGTATTTCATTTAGAGTTAGTAGAAAACTCATATTTGTAGACATTACTAAAATTTTTTGATCAAAACCATGATAATACAAGGATGGTTCCACATCCAAAAATCAATCAATGTAATCCAACATATCAACAAAAAGAAATATAAATACCATATGATAATATCCATAGATGCTGAGAAAGCATTTGACAAAGTACAATACCCATTTATGATTAAGGCCCTTGAAATTCTCAGGATACAAGGAACATATCTCAACATCATAAAGGCCATATATGACAAGCCCACAGCCAGTATCATTCTCAATGATGAAAAGCTGAAAGCATTCCCATTAAGATCTGGAACAAGACAAGAATATCCATTCTCACCACTGCTTTTCAACATAATACTGGAAGTATTAGCCGTGGCAACAAGACAAGAGAAAGACATAGAAGGAATCCAAATAGGCAAGGAAGAAGTCAAACTATCACTATTTGCAGATGATATGATAATATACATAGAGAACCCCAAAAACTCCACAGAAAAACTAATTAAACTAATCAATCACTTTAGTAAAGTGGCAGGATACAAAATCAATGCACTAAAATCAGTAGCCTTCCTATACACAAACAATAAATCTGAAGAAGAAGAAATCAAGAAAATCATCCCTTTTATTATTGAAACAAAATAAAAATCAAAAACTTGGGAACAAACCTAACAAAAGAAGTAAAGGACCTATACAAAGAAAACTATAAAACACTGTTAAATGAAATAAAAGTAGACACAAAGAAATGGAAAGACATCCTCTGCTCATGGATTGGAAGAATTAACATTATCAAAATGGCCATCCTACCAAAAGCAATATACAGATTCAATGCTATTCCAATTAAAATTTCAATGTCATTCTTCAAAGAAATAGAAAAAAAAATCGATGAAATTCATATGGAGCCACCAAAAACCCCAAATAGCCAAAACCCTCCTGAAAAAAAAAAAGAAGAGAATGGAGGCATCACTCTCCCAGATTTCAAACTATACTACAAAGCCATAATCATCAAAACTGCATGGTATTGGAACCAGAACAGACACACGGACCAATGGAACTGAATAGAAAACCCAGAAATAAACCCACAGATTTATGGTCAACTAATCTTTGACAAAGGAGCAAGGAATATGCACTGGAGCAAAGAAAGTTTGTTTAACAAATGGTGCTGGGGAAACTGGGTCACTACATGCAAAAGAATGAAACTTGACTACTATCTCACACCATACACAAAAACCAACTCAAAATGGATTAAAGAACTAGACATAAGACCTGAAACCATAAAATATATAGAAGGAAATATAGGCGAAACACTACATGACATGCACCTCAAAGACATCTTTACAGACACATCACCCAAAGCAGTGGTAGTGAAGGCAAAGATCAACAGCTGGGACTACATCAAATTAAAGAGCTTCTGCACAGCAAAAGAGACAATAACCAAAACGAGGAGAAACCCCACCAACTGGGAGAAAATTTTTGCACACAACACTAATGATAAAGGGCTGATCTCAAAAATCTACAAAGAGCTGATGAGACAACAAAAGCAAAGAAAATAATCCAGTCAAAAAATGGGCAGGAGAGCTAAAAAGAAACTTCTCCAAAGAGGAAATACAAATGGCCAACAGGCATATGAAAAAATGTTCAACATCACTTGCAATCAGGGAAATGCAAATCAAAACTACAATAGATACCATCTCACACCAGTGAGAATGGCACATATTAAAAAAACTAGCAATGACAAATGTTGGCGAGGATGTGGAGAAAAAGGAACTCTCCTACACCGCTGGTGGGAGTGCAAACTGGTCCAACCACTATGGAAAGCTGTGTGGAGATTCCTCAATCTACTAAAGATAGAGCTTCCATATGATCCAGCAATTCCACTCCTAGGTATTTACCCAAAGGACAGAGAAACATTAATTCCAAAGATCACCTGCACCCCTATGTTTATAGCAGCACTATTTATAATAGCTAAGCTTTGGAAACAATCCAAATGCCCAAAAATAGATGACTGGATCAAGAAGATGTGGTACATATACACAATGGAATATTACTGAGCAATCAAAAAAGATTAACTCATACAATTTGCAGCAACGTGGATGGAGCTAGAAGGGGTGATGCTGAGTCAAATAAACCTGAAAGAAAAAGAAAAATACCAGATGGTCTCACTCATAGCAGGAATCTAGAAAACCTAAATAAGGACCAGGAAAAAGAATAACTATAAGAAAGAAAAAATCAATAAACAACTATGAACCAGAGACACACTATGGGGGGGGGGAAGGAGGCATTGGGGTCAAAATAAGGGGGTCGCAATTGTATTCGGAATATAAAAATAAAATTTTAAAAAACAAAACAATGATAATACAATGAAAAAACATAAAATATGTCAACCAATCCTTCACCCAATGTACAAACACCCTCACATATAGACATCAATATTTCATACATAGGGCCTCCCTGGTGGCTCAAGGGGTTAAGCACAGCACTGTGAAGCAATCCACAGCCTCTGCAGCACAAGTTCGATCCCCAGCCAGCCAGGAAGCTACCCAAATTGTACAGCAGATCTCTCCTGTCTCACCCGCTGCTCCCTTCAGCAGTGTATTTCACAGTCTGCCTGTTCTGCTCCCCACTCTGTTTCTGGTGAACGCTTTCACTCCCCAGCATCTCTGTCCTGAACCCCTGCACTCGCATCCTATTGGGGTGGTGGCCCTGCATGGAGCCCCGGGGTAGGAAAGCACCCGGATGGGTCCATGTGCTCCTACATTCAAAAGCCGGCAAAGTAACCTTTGTGACTTTTCTACAAAAGGTTAAGGATTTCTGCTGTGCAAAATCACATTGCTCAGGCCGGGTCCTCCAGTTCTAAGGCACCTGGAGTTTGGTCTGAGTACTGGGAGAAAGTACAGGGCCTGCATGCTAAAAAATTTCATCTTAGAATGCAGCTTTACCTCAGTGTGAGTTCTTTATTTTTGAACATACATAAAGGTACACATTGAAGATAGTTTCTTAGCTGGCAAGGTGAAGCCCGCGTGGGCTAATAGGGCTGCTGCAGCTTCTCACCCTGGTCTAGCTGTGAAAAACCAGGAACACAGCCCTTGAACCACCACGGATTCTTGTCCCACCAAGCTGTAAAAAAGAATCCACAAAGAACAGTTTAAGGATAGAAAGCAAGGACTCCAGGTGAGCGGCACCTGGAAGGGGCAAATAAGCCTTTTGAGCCTGTTTCTAGGGGTTGTTAAACTTTTTTTCTCTACTCTAAAATCTCATCATCCTGCTTTGTGATGGGCTCTCCCTCCAGTGGCCATGCTCCTCCAGACAGATGTGCCCGTTTTCCCAGCTTTTATCTCAGAGTTCCTCCTTTACCTGCCCTATTAATTAGACAGGGTCTAATTAAGTCTTATTAATTAGGTCTTAATTCTAATTAATAATTAGGTCTTATTAATTCTTACAAGATTTACTGTCCTTGTTTATTTAGCCCTCCTGGATTTCTGATCTCATCTCTGGAGTATGTTTGGTTAGCACCTCTTAGAATTTACCGTCCTTATCTCAGAAGCCTCTTTAACTCTCCCAAAGACCTTGCCTATGCTGTCCCTGAAGCTGCCCTACTTAACTCAACCCTGAGACTCAAAGGGAGTGTACATTTCTGTGTATAAATATAAATCTGTGTGGATCACAAGACTTTCTTCTCTGAATATTAGGCTCTCTCATCCTCTGAACTTCCTAAATTCCTACATCCCCACAGTTTAAAAAAAAAAGGAGTAAAAGATGGAGGCTTTATGACTCAGGCTCTAGATAATCGAGTTACACATGAATAGTACGTTTGGACTATGTGTCTTTTTCTTGCCCATTTTTCTTAAGTCATGAACTTAAAAGAAAATTTTGAACATCCAGTACAATGAACGTTCATTGTAGTAGACTCGCCCATTGAGTGTTTGCACATTCCCTAAACAAATGTATAGTGAACTGTTTGAGAGCAAGTTGAAAATACATGAAAAGACATGATGCTTAAAATACCTGTTAATTCATTTCCTAAAGGTAAGGACATTTTACTACTAAATCCACAATACTGTTATTTCACCCAAGAAAATGAAAGACACCGGCAACTATTATTTACTCTGTGTAAAAATCAAACTATTCCACATTGTTCCAAAATTTGGTTTTGGTTGTTTTTGGATCTAGGACTCAATCAAGTTTCATTTATGGAAATCGTGCCTTTTAGTCTTTTTTCTCAGAGAACAGTTACTATTATTGTATATTATATTGCTTTTGAAGAGTGACAGCTGTTCTTTCTGGAAGTCGTACATTTTCATATTTCCAATTTTCTTTTCCCAGTGTATTTAAATGTTTCTTCCATTTCTTGTGGTTTCTGCCAGCTTTTAATTGGATCTAGAATAGAGGTTGGCACACTTTTTGTCTGATGTGTCCCGATAGTAAGTTCAGTTGACCCTTGAATATTACACATTTGAACTGCTGGGTCCAGTTTCTACTGCATGGAGGTCAGCACCCCTCACCCTGGTGCTGTTCAAGGGTCAGCTATCCTTGCGGGCATGATGTCCTGTAGGAATTACTCAGCTCTGGCTTGGTAGTGGGTAAGTAGTCATGACTCTGAGGGATCAAATGAGCGTTGGTGTTCCAGCAAAAAAGGGTTGAGACCAAAGTGTGCAACTCTTGGTGTAGAGATTTCAAAAAATCACTTCAAAATATTCTGTGGATGCGTGTATTTTATCAGGAAGACAAATTATGCCATCCCTGGGCTAGTGACATTAAGTTTGTTTACTTAAGATAGTGATCATTAGACCATCCTGTTTTAAAGATAAATCTTTTATTTTGAATTAAAAAGTTATATGTGAGTGTTTTGATACTCAGAATATCTTCTTCCCCAACAACCTGGCCTACAATTTTTTTAGCATCTGTTTTTAACCTGCAATGTACAAACCTCTATACATATGATTTCACATTTGCGTAGGTATATTTTCAGGATAAACTCAGTTGTTTTTCTATATCAAAGGACAAATACACATTACTATTACCGGACATTATAAATTCCTTTCCACAGCTCTTCTGCCAATTCATCGTTTCTGGATTTTTTAATTTTTTTAATGTGTAAAAATTATTATGGCTATTGTAAGAAAGAAATTTTCATTTTCACTTCAAGACTGCTGCACCTCCCCCTGCAGTGACCTTTAGGGCTAATAGCTTTCACCATGGTCCCTAGGTCCGGCTGGGCAAGGAACCAGCGCGCAGGGGGAGAACAGCAAAACTCCCTGAAGCAAGGGGAGAACAGCAAACTCCCTGAAGACATAGATAAGACAGAAGCCTGTTGAAAGATAACGACCCCCAGGAGCCACTACAGGAATGCTGACCGCACAGAACCTTATCTCACCTTCTCAAAGCCCACAAACTTTGTTCTACTACAACTGTCTTTCTAAAATCTTTTCTCTTTCTCTATCTAAAAAGGTCATTGGTTTGCTGATTAAAAAAGAACATACGAAATCTAATAACTAGGCTAATTCAAATGAAACGTTACTAAACTCTGTGTATTAATAGAACTGTTAGCTTAATAATTTCTCTGTTGTATGCTTAGCCTTATTAGTATTAATCTTAATGATAAAAATATTACATTGTGAAAAGTAAAATTCACCCGTGCTAATTAATAGTAATTTAGTGGTAGTGAGTAGTTTAAACAAAAAGTAATCACATAAAATAAAAAGAAAAATTAATAGCCTAACTACTTAGGAATGCGCCTGGGTCCAGATGTAAATCACTGCCCTGTCAATGGTAAGCTAAACCTATAAGCAAGCTGATTTCTTCACTGATGTTCGCCATTCCTATGCTTTTAGAAAACATATATATACTGGTCACCAACTCAAAGAAAATTACACTCAGATTTACACTCTCTTGAAGTGTGTCTGTTTGTCATTTCTTTCGCCGAATCCCTGCGCAGTCTCTCAACTCTGAGACGGCCTCATCGTTCACTGCTGTGCTGGTCCGCGGCAAAGACAGTTGTTTCAAAAGGAACATCCTGTTCACTTTCATCCTGACTAAACTATTTTTTCAGAAGTACAATGTTTCAGTTCTTATTATATTGTGTGCAGACATTGATTTTTATGTTGTAATAAGTTATGAATGAAAGCATGAGTAGTATTCACCTAGTTAGGTTTTTGAGCTAGGTTTACAGAGTGAGTAAGAAGTTCAGATGGGTACTTCATGAGCAAAATACATTTGACTCTTAACATTTGAAGTGTGTGAGTCCACTCATATCCAGATTTTTTTCTATGCACAGGTTCCACACTTACAAATTCTACTAACTGTGAATGTCTCTTGGTTGACTCTTTGAATGGGGAACCCACAGATATAGTTAGCTATAACTTACACTTCAATTTTCTATGGCAAAGTGGCTGCCCCTCCCCCAACACCCAAGCATTTCAAGGTACACCATAATTGAGACTTCTGTCTTTCTTTAACTGGAGAAAGAGAATTGGCAAAAAGCAGACAGCATGGTGGGAGATATTGGGGAAGGCAGGCACAGGAGCAGAGGAGTGAGATGATTTAGGCAATATTCTGAACCTCTGGATACTTCTGAAATGTCATAAGCAGGAAAGTGATTTGACACCTTTCACAACTTAAATGGAACCTACTAACTGCCACTTTGGAAGTGGATTTCAGGAAAGATGAGAGTGAAAGCATGGAGTGATGATAGAGTCTTAGAAGAAATAAGTTTAAAACATGGTAATCTTGATGTAAATAATTGTTATGGAAAGGAAAATGAAGTTATTTAAGAGTTTCAAAGAAGCAAGGCAGCAGCAGGATTTCCTGCTGGCTGGCAACTGGAGGCAACACTTGTTTCTAGAGCCCACATATAGTTTCTACCCAAGTGACCACTTCTTGAAGCCAGCTAGCATAGTGTCTCAACTGAAGACATGCTGAACCCCCCACTCAAAGAACTCCACCTGATTAAGTCAGGCCCTTCAATGTAATCTCCTTATTGAAAAACTGACATCAATCTCATTTTGTGTAGGTCACCACTGAGTTCAAATTTCAGTCATCCAACATAGTGAAGTCACCCCCTCGTCCGCTAGCTGATACAGTAAATGCGGACTGACTGGTGAGTGTGCTATGTCAATCAGCTGGCTCATTCGGTATAATATTCCACCCCTCCTGGTCTAACAGCTGCAGAATCCATTCCTTCACATATTCTCTGGTTCCTTCTAATGTATATTTGCAGTGATTGATTTATTTGGTTATGTAAAGTCTTTTCTCCTGTCTTATTATGATATCCCCTTGTATTTTGTACTAGTAGTGAGTCCAGAGGCAACAGCAGTTGATTGTGGTGAGTCCAGAGAAAGCATTACTTCCCGGGTGAGATAATCTCATCTCTGGGTAAGATTATTTCAAGTGTGTCAAGCACAGCAGTGGGGAGGGCCTCCAGCAGAGCCAGTGTAGTGGCAAGACGGGCACAGAGCAGGTTATCTATGATCAGGCAGACGGGTCAAGGAGAGTCTTGGAGCCCTTGGTGGCTTTCTCAGGCTTTTATTGAGCTTTACATGCATTGCAGCAACCAGGTACACGGCAGGCACGGATGCCGGGGGACCAGGAGGCCAGCAGGCCTCCAAGCCCTCAGCAAGTCTTCACTCTGGGCTTCTCTGACTTCTTTCTCCCCTCTCTCTCCTGCCTCTCTTCTGCTTCTGCTGCTCTCCCAGTGACTATCTCAGTACTCCTCCCAGAAGTAAACAAGACAGTTTACAATAATGTAACAACTGTGGGTACCCCATCAGGCAGGGCAATCCTAATGGTGGGAGGGCAGAAAAGCCTGAAAAAACATTTACCCTACAGCCAGTCATGCCCCACTATGCCCCGCAAACTGGGAGCCTCAGGGTAAGGGCTGCTCCTCTTACACTAGGACCACTGATTTTGTTTCTCCAAAATCATAAAAATTGAAATGTGTGTGCAAGGTATAATTATGCTGCAAATGTATAAGGCTTTGCTTATATATTTAAAGGATTAAAACAAAAGTTTTTAATATCTTTTGCCAATGTTGTCTCCTAAAGGATGGTGGAAAGTCAATTATGCTGTGTTGCTGAAAATGCTTTGTAAACTGCCAAACATATACAAAATAACAGATTAAAATCAGGATGTGCTTCACTGAGGGTTTGGAGGGGGCCAGTAATGAATAGCAACAGGCAAAAAAAACATTGTAGGGAGGTAAATATGTCCTGTTTCTTGTTTAGGCTGATAAATATATAAGTATATGCAATTGTCAAGAAAAATCTACTAAATACTTAAGATCTGTGCATTTGAATGTTAATTAATTTTATCTCAATTACAAAATAAACAGAAAGGTAAAAACGCTTTAAGTAGGGTCTGACTTGCCAAGCACATGGGTGGCCCTCATCCACCAAAGGACACCCGATATGGGACCCTTGGAAATAAGTAGAATTATGGGTATTCTACACTCATGGTTTTTTGTTGTTTTTTTTTTAACGGTATACAAATTTCTTAATTTTTTAATATATTTCTTACATCATTTTTCATTTTTACACAAGGTATGCATTTTCATCTTGGTTATATTTCCCATACAATTGCACCTCCCTTATTTTGGCCGCAATCTCTCCTCTCCCCCCACCCCATAGAGTGTGTCTCTGGTTTATAGTTGCTTGTTGATTTTGATTTTTTTCTTTATTATAGTTATTCTTCTTCCTGGTCCCTTATTTAGGTTTTCTATGAGTGAGATCATCCAGTATTTTTTCTTTTTCTTTCAGGCTTATTTCGCTGAGCATGATGCCTTCCAGCTCCATCCATGTTGCTACAAATTGCATGTGTTTATCTTTTTTGATTGCTGAGTAATATTCCATTGTGTATATGTAGCACATCTTCTTGATCCAGTCATCTATTTTGGGGCATTTGGGTTGTTTCCAAAGCTTAGCTATTGTAAATAGTGCTGCTATAATATAGGGGTACAGGTGCCCTTCTGAATTAATGTTTCTGTGTCTTTTGGATAAATACCTAGGAATGGAATTGCTGGATCATATGGAAGCTCTATCTTTAGTAGGTTGAGGGATCTCCACACAGCTTTCCATAGTGGTTGGACCAGTTCGCACTCCCACCAGCAGTGCAGGAGAGTTCCTTTTTCTCCACATCCTCGCCAACATTTGTTGTTGCTAGTTTTTTTAATATGTGCCATTCTCACTGGTGTGAGATGGTATCTATTGTAGTTTTGATTTGCATTTCCCTGATTGCAAGTGATGTTGAACATTTTTTCATATGCCTGTTGGCCATTTGTATTTCCTCTTTGGAGAAGAGTTCTTCTGCCCATTTTTTGACGGGATTATTTTCTTTGTTTTTGTTGAGTCTCATCAGCTCTTTGTAGATTTTTGAGATCAGTCCTTTATCATTAGTGTTGTGTGCAAAAATTTTCTCCCAGTTGGTGAGGTTTCTCCTCATTTTGGTTATGTCTCTTTTGCTGTGCAGAAGCTCTTTAATTTGATGTAGTCCCAGCTGTTTATCTTTGTCTTCACTACCACTGCTTTGGGTGATGTGTCTGTAAAGATGTCTTTGAGGTGCATGTCATGTAGTGTTTCGCCTATATTTCCTTCTATATATTTTATGGTTTCAGGTCTTATGTCTAGTTCTTTAATCCATTTTGAGTTGGTTTTTGTGCATGGTATGAGGTAGTAGTCAAGTTTCATTCTTTTGCATGTAGTGACCCAGTTTCCCCAGCACCATTTGTTGAACAAACTTTCTTTGCTCCAATGTATATTCTTTGCTCCTTTGTCAAAGATTAGTTGACCATAAATCTGTGGGTTTATTTCTGGGTTTTCTATTCAGTTCCATTGGTCCATGTGTCTGTTCTGGTTCCAATATCATGCAGTTTTGATTATTATGGCTTTGTAGTATAGTGTGCAATCTGGAAGAATGATGCCTCCATTCCCTTCTTTTTTTTTTTTTAGGAGGGTTTTGCTATTTGGGGTTTTTGGTGGCTCCATATCAATTTCATCAATTTTTGTTCTATTTCTTTGAAGTATGATATTGAAATTTGAATTGGAATAGGATTGAATCTGTAGATTACTTTTGGTAGGATGGCCATTTTGATCATGTTAATTCTTCCAATCCATGAGCAGAGGATGTCTTTCCATTCTTTGTGTCTTCTTTTTAACAGTGTTTTATAGTTTTTTTTGTATAGGTCCTTTATTTCTTTTGTTAGGATTATTCCCAAGTATTTGATTTTTATTTTGTTTCAATAATAAAAGGGATGGTTTTCTTGATTTCTTCTTCTTCAGATTTATTGTTTGTGTATAGGAAGGCTACTCATTTTAGTGCATTGATTTTGTATCCTGCCACTTTACTAAAAGTGATTGATTAGTTTAATTAGTTTTTCTGTGGAGTTTTTGGGGTTCTCTATGTATATTATCATATCATCTGTGAATAGTGATAGTTTGACTTCTTCCTTGCCTATTTGGATTCCTTCTATGTCTTTCTCTTGTCTTATTGCCATGGCTAGGACTTCCAATATTATATTGAAAAGCAGCGGTGAGAGTGGACATCCTTGTCTTATTCCAGATCTTAATGGAAATGCTTTCAGCTTTTCACCATTGGGAATAATATTGGCTATGGGCTTGTCATATATGGCCTTAATGATGTTGAGATATGTTCCTTGTATCCCGAGAATTTCAAGGCTCTTTATCATAAATGGGTGTTGTACTTTGTCAAAAGCTTTCTCAGCATCTATTGATATTATCATATGGTTTTTATATTTCTTTTTGTTGATGTGTTGGATTACATTGATTGATTTTTGGATGTTGAGCCATTCTTGTGTCCCTGAAATAAATCCTACTTGGTCATGGTGAATTATCTTATGGATACATTGTTGGATTCTAATAGCTAAAATTTTATTGAGGATTTTTCATCCATGTTCATTAGAAATTTTGGCCTGTAGTTTTCTTTTTTTGTGTTGTCCTTGTTTGGTTTTGGTGTTAGCATAATGTTGCCTTCATAGAATGTGTTTGGTATTATCCATTCCTTCTCAATTTTTTGAGAGAGTTTGTGAAGGACAGGCACTAATTCATTTCTGAATGTTTGATAGAATTCATTGGTAAATCCATCTGGTCCTGGGCTTTTGTTTTTGGGAAGAGTTGTCATTACCATTTCATTTTTTTTAATATTTATTTATTTATTTATTTATTTATACAAGCACTGGGTACAGTCAGAAGCACTGGAGGGTGAGAGAATTCACCAGAGCCAGAGCTGGGAGCAGAGCAGGCAGAAGGACTGAAGTACACTGCTGAGGGGAGCAGCAGGCGGCAGGAGAGGTCTGCGTGCCATGTGGGACCCTCCTCCAGTGGCCAGGTTGCAGCCGGGGATTGAACTGGCGCTGCAGAGGCTGCGGGCAGCTTCGCAACCCAGCACTCAACCGTTGCACCACTGGGGAGGTCCTTCATTACCATTTCAATTTCATTGCTTGTAATTGGTCTGTTTAGGTGTTCTATGTCTTCTTTATCTAGCTTTGGGTAATTATTGAGTTGTAGGAATTTGTCCATCCCTCTAGATTGTTGAGCTTGTTTGCATATAACTGTTCATAGTAGTTTCTGATTATTCTTTTGATTTCTGCTGTGTCTGTTGTGATTTCTCCTCTTTCATTTGTGATCCTATTTATTTGTGTCTTCTCCCGTTTTTCCTTTGTGAGCCTAGCTAGGGGGTTGTCTATTTTATTTATTTTTTTGAAGAACCAACTTTTGGTTTCATTGCCCTTTTGGATTGTTATTTTAGTTTCTATTTCATTTATTTTTGCTCTGATTTTTATTATTTCTTTTCTTCTACTGGTTTTGGGGTTTTGTTGGTTTGCTTTTTCTAGTTCTTTGAGATGTGAGATTAGGTTTTCTTTGAGTTCTTTCTTGTGTCTTGATGTGAGCCTGTATTGCTATATGTTTTCCTCTAATTACTGCTTTTGCTGCATCCCATATGTTTAGGAAATTGGTGTCTTTCTTGTCATTTAACTCAAAGTATATTTTAATTTCTTCTTTGATCTCCTCATTAGTCCAATGGTCTTCCAATAGTGTGGGTTTCAATCTCCCTGAGGTAGAAGAGTTCCTTGCCTTCTTTTTATGGTTTATTTCTGGTTTGATGCCTTCATGGTCAGAAAAGATGGTTGGTATGATTTCAGTCTTGGTGTATCTGTTGATGTTTGTCTTGTGTCCCAGTATGTGATCAATCCTGGAGAATGATCCATGTGTGCTTGATAAAAATGTGTACTCAGATTCTTTTGGGTTTAGTGTTCTATAAATATCTTTTAAGCCCATGAGCTCTAGTTTCTTATTTTTTTTAAAGATTTATTTATTTATTTATACAAGAACCGGGGTATAAGCCAGATGCGCAGGAGGGTGAAAGGATTCACCAGAGACAGAGCAGGGAAGAGAACAGTCAGATGGACTGAAATACACTGCTGAGGGGAGCAGCGGGCAAGACAGGAGAGGTCTGCTTCGCCATGTGGGACCCTCACCGGCCAGCCAGGATCAAACCAGCGCTTTAGAGGCTGCAAACAGCTTCACAGCTCTGGGGCAATCAACTGCCTGCACCACAAGGGGAGGCCCTCTACTTCCTTATTTAGAGCTTTAGTGTCCTTACTTATTTTTTTTTCTCATTGATCTATCCATTGTTGATAGTGGTGTGTTGAAGTCTCCCACTACATATGTGTTTTCTTTTTTTTTTTTTTTTTTTTTTTTAAAGTTTTTTTTTTTTTTTTAATAGAGGCATGTTTTATTTATTTATTTATTTGTTTGTTTGTTTTGTTTATACATGCACTGGGTACAGTCAGAAGCGCAGGAGGGTGAGAGAATTCACCAGAGCCAGAGCGGGGAGCAGAGCAGGCAGAAGGACAGAAGTACACTGCTGAGGGGAGCAGCGGGCGGCAGGAGAGGTCTGCGCACCATGTGGGACCCTCCTCTGGTGGGCGGGGATCGAACCGGCGCTGCAGAGTCCACGGGCAGCTTCGCAACCCAGCGCTCACCCGCTGCGCCACCGGGGAGGCCCCATATGTGTTTTCTTTGATGTCTGTTTTCAAAGATGATAATAGTTGTCTGATATATTTTGGTGCTCCTTCATTTGGTGTGTTATGTTAATGAGTGTTATTTCTTCTTGAAGTATTGTCCCCTTGATCATAATATATTGACTGTCTGTGTCTCTTTTCACCTTTTTGAGTTTGAAATCTGTTTTATTTGATATAAGTACAGCTGTTCCTGCCTTTTTTTTGGTCCATTTACTTGTAGGATTGTTTTCCATTCTTTCACTTTGAGTCTATTTTTATCTTTTGTAGTTAAATGTGTTTCCTGGAGACAGCAAAAGGTTGGGTTTTGTTTCTTAATCCAGCCTGCGACTCTGTGTCTTTTTATTGAAGAGTTTAGTCTGTTTACATTTAGGGTTAATATTGATATGTTAATGTCTGTATTTGCCATTTTTTTTTACTTTTCTCAGGTTTTATTTATTTTTTTAGTACTAATTTTTTTTTTTGGTCTTGTTTCATTCTTATTCATCCCTCTGTTGGTTCTGGCTTTAGGACTCCTTGTAGTATTTTTTGGAGTGGGGGTTTAGTCGTAATGAAATTCCAGAGTTTCTGTTTGTCTGGGAAGGTCCTTATTCTTTCTTCATAGCGGAAGGAAAGCTTTGCGGGATAGAGTATTCTTGGTTGGCATCTGTTTTCTTGGAGTCTGTTGACTATGTCCCTCCACTCTCTCCTTGCCCATAGTGTTTCTTCAGAGAAGTCTAATGTCTGCCTGATTGGTTTTCCTTTGTGTGCTATCTGTTTTGACCCTCTTGCCATCTTCATTATTTTTTCCTTCTCTTGGATTCTTGGGAGCTTTACTAGTATATGTCTTGCTGTATTTTTCCTTTCATCATGGAAATTTGGTGTTCTTCTTGCTTCTTGTATGTCTATTTTCAGCTCCTTCTTCATGTTTGGGAAGTTCTCTTCAATTATTTCCTTGAATATTTTCTCTGTTCCTATGTTTCTCTCCTCTCAATCTGGGATTCCTATAACTCTTATTTCCTTTCCTCATAGAGTCAGATAGTTCCCAAAGTCTTTCTTCAGTCTTTTTCATTCATGCTTCCCTTTCCTTTTCTGTTTTGATTCTTCTTATTTCTGTGTCTTCGAGAGTGCTTATTTGTTCTTCCATTTCATGTATTCTGTTATCTCTGCTTTTCCCAGAGTTCTTTAGCTCTTCCATTAATCCTTTGATCTCCCGCATTTCCTTCACTTCCCTCTTTAGGGACTCAATTTCGTTCTTCTGATTGTTGTTTTCCTCAATGACTTCTGTCAGTTTTTTAATCATGGCAGTTTTAAATTCTCTTCTGGCAGGTCCAGAAGTTCTTCCAGGTCACTGTTGTTGCAATCTGGTGGGTGGTTTTCTTTTTGTGGTGTGTCTTTTTCCTAAGGACTTGCTAGGTTGCATATAGTTTTTCTTCTCCCTGCTGCTTGTTTTCTAATTTGCCCTATGTGTTGGGACACTGTCACTGGTACTGGCCTGCATCTTTTTGGTGTGCTGTTTCTGGGATTTCAGAAACTGGTGGTCCAATTGAGTCAAATACTGTTATGCCAGAAGTCCAGTGAGGCAGTGGTACTATGAGTATGTTAATGGTCACTGTCACAGAATATCTCCTTCTTCTGTGTTTGTTTAATTCCAAAGGTGTGTCTTGAAGTCCCACAGACTGCCCTGGAGGTGGGGTGGCTGGATTGCACTCTGGGCTCCAAATTGCTGGATTCCCCCTCTGGAATCCAACTCCCTGCCAGGCAGGACCTGGCTTGTGGGGGCCTTCAGCTCACCTCTGGCTGCGGGGGCAACCCACTCCCATTTCCCAGCCTTGGTTGAAGCAAAGGTCCCTATTCTAAAATGGCAAGTCAGAAGCCCACTTTCCTGCACCTGTGGTCTGCCCCAGTGGTGGATGCCTGCTCCCCCTCGGGCTCAGACTGCTGACCAGACGGGGTCTGGCATGGGGGTGCTTCCCAGCTCATCTCTGGCTGCACGTGGAGTCTTCTCCCAGTTCCAAGCAGTCTTTATTGAAGCAAAATGGCGAGTCAGAAATGCACTTTCCTGCCCCTGCAGTCTTCCCTGGCCATGGATGCCTGCTCCCCCTCTGGGCTCGGACTCTAGACATATGTTTTTTTGTGACCGTGTGTGTTCTGGTTTTAATCTTCTCATGTGTGGGTTCATGAAGTTAGAATTATGGTTCATACATAGTGAACTGTGAACTTTCACTGTCTGGAATCCTGTGAGTATCATTCTCTGGGAGAAAAGAATAAACAAAAGTAAATGTGATGGCAAATGGAAAAGTGCTAGTCTGGAAAGTCATAACAGAGAAATATGTTGAGGAAAGTATGATGTGACCTTCCCCTTCCTCAAGCCAAGCAGGGAACACAGACCTGTTTGATTTGAATGCTTCTAGTCAGGACCAGTTGGTTCTTCCCAGTAGTTTAATGTACAATCATTGCAAGTTATTGAGGGAGGATAGTCCAAGACCCCCACTGCATGAAGGGGGAGGTGGGTAATTATACTCATGATACATAAGATGCCTTTTTATTCTACATATAAATGAGATAAAGTTTAATCTAGGCACAGTAAACTAGGCACAGTAAGACTTTCAACAGTAATTCATCATAAAGAACAATCCAAACAATGTACTGTAATAAAAGTCTTGTGACATGATCTGCGATGACTACTAAGTGCTTAAGGGTGTTTGTGTGGATACCCTGGTGATAGGGATAATTCCTGTCTCAAGCAGGACAGAATAGTGTGTGATTAAAATTTATGAATTGTTTGTATCTGCAGCTTTCCATGTAATATGTTATGCTATATCATGCTATGTTTTATGAAACTAGGGAAAATAAAACCAGGCATAAAAAGATTACTGTATTCTGAGTTCTATTGTAAATCCTTGAGAGTCTTAGTCTGATCATTTTGGTCAGATGTGGAAAAACTGGTGATTGATTTCCTTTTCTTCCATTGTATCACCTAGGAACCAACAGAATATATGACCTGTGTGTGTCTGTGTAGGACCCATTACTTTCTCGCCTGTTTGGTTGTTTTCCCTTCTCACTTATGAATTGATATATAAATGATTCCTTTCTTACCTACCTTGCTCCATGTACTGGGATCTTTCATGCCCAGTACATTTTCTGTATATGTGTTGCTCTCTTTACGGTGTCTAACACAAGGGAAGAACTTCATCATTATTCACTAAAAGAATAAAAGACTAAGCCAGTGATAATTCAAAAGCGCTCCAGAGCTTCAAAATTCTACATCATCCATCAAAGAGAGTTCTTGAGATAAAGAGCTGATAAAGTACTTCATTTTTCTTCATGTACCCACTTGCAGTCTACACTGGTGTTATCCCATAAAATTAGTGTATATAGGTTGTGTATATATAAAAGTTGTTCCAATATCCACAGTAAATGTAAATGAAAAATGCTGTTCTATTTCTAAGAATGTATTTCATTTTATCCTGTTTATGCTAAAACATTTAAGTTTCTAATCACTATACCAAGATGCAATATTTTATGTTATTTTCTTGATTCATAGTATTCAGACTTCACCAGACACTAGTAAATTTTTTATCAGATATGCTTAGTTTGTATTTAGATCATACAATTTTTACAGTTGAAAAGTAGGCTCAAACATAAAAGGAGCTATAATCACCTCATGAGATAGATGGCAAATTAACATTTGTTGACTAGTATTAAAACTCAGACTCTGGGGCCTCCCTGGTGGCACAAGGGGTTAAGCACTGCACTATGAACTAATCCACAGCCTCTGTAGCATGAGTTCGATCCCTGGCCAGGGAGCTGACCCACATGGCCCAGGAGACCTCTCCTGTCTCTCCCACTGCTCCCCTCAGCAGTGTATTTCAGTCAGTCTGCCTGTTCTGTTCCCCACTCTGTCTCTGGTGAATCCTCTCACCCCCCTGCATCTCTGGCCTGTACCCCAGCTCTTGTATGCATAAATAAATAAATCTTTAAAAAAAAACCTCAGACTCCAGATAACCACATTTATATAGGGTTGGCTCCACTTGTGTTCATAAGCTGCCGTGCAATTATGAGTTCAAAGAAAGGAGTGTTCAGGCATATTTCACCATCAGCCTTACAGGATAACAGCCTATGCTTTGCAGATGATACGTCCTTGTTAATGTCCTTTTTTCAGGATTCTGATTTCGGTTCTGCCAACATAATACAGAACCCATTTTTTGACTGGATAATTTTCTTTGTTGTTGTTGAGTCTCATCAGCTCTTTGCAGATTTTTGTGATCAGTCCTTTATCATTAGTGTTGGGTGCAAAAATGTTCTCCCAGTTGGTGGGGTTTCTCTTTGTTTTTGTTATTGTCTCTTTTGCTGTGCAGAAGCTCTTTAATTTGATGTAGTCCCAGCTGTTTATCTTTGCCTTCACTATCACTGCTTTGGGTGATGTGTTTGTAAAGATGTCTTTGATGTGCAAGACATTGAAATTTTGATTGGAATAGCATTGAATCTGTATATTGCTTTTGGTAGGATGGCCATTTTAATAATGTTTATTCTTCCAATCCATGAGCAGTGGATGTCTTTCCATTTCTTTGTGTCTTCTTCTATTTCTTTTAACAGTGTTTTATAGTTTTCTTTGTATAGGTCCTTTACCTCTTTTGTTAGATTTATTCCCAAGTATTTGATTTTTTTTGTTTTGATATTAAAAGGGATGGTTTTTTTGGTTTCTTCTTCTTCAGATTTATTGTTTGTGTATAGGAAGGCTCCTGACTTTTGCATGTTGATTTTGTATCCTGCCACTTTACTGAACTGAGTGATGAGTTGATTAGTTTTTCTGTGGAGTTTTTGGGGTTCTCTATGTATATTATCTTATCATATGCAAATAGTGATAGTTTGACTTCTTCTTTTCCTATTTGGATTCCTTCTTTGTCTTTCTCTTGTCTTATTGCTCTGGCTACGACTTCCAGTATTATATTGAAGAGCAGTGGTGAGAGTGGACATCCTTGGCTTGTTCCAGGTCTTAATTGAAATGCTTTCAGATTTTCACCATTGAGAATGATACTGGCCTTTATGATGTTGAAGTACGTTCCTTGTATCCCAAGAATTTCAAGGGCTTTTATCATGAATGGGTGTTGCACTTTATCGAAAGCTTTCTCAGCATCTATTGATATTATCATATGGTTTTTATATTTCTTTTTGTTGATGTGTTGGATAACGTTGATTGATTTTCGGATGTTGAACCATCCTTGTGTCCCTGGAATGAATCCTACTTGGTCATGGTGAATTATCTTATGGATACATTGTTGGATTCTGATAGCTAAAATTTCATTGAGGATTTTTGCATCAGTGTTCATTAGGGAGATTGGCCTGTAGTTTTCCTTTTTTGTGTTGTCCTTGTTCAGTTTTGGTATTAGTATAATGTTGGCTTCATAGAACATGTTTGGTATTGTCCCTTCCTTCTCAATTTTTTGAAAGAGTTTGTGAAGGATAGGCACTAATTCATCTCTGAATGTTTGGTAGAATTCATTTGTAAATCCATCAGGTAGGTCCTGGGCTTTTGTTTTTGGGGAGGTTTTTGATTGCCATTTCAATTTCACTGCTTGTAATTGGCCTGTTTAGGTGTTCTATTTCTTCTTTATCTGGCTTTGGGTGTTTGAAGAGTTGTAGGAATTTGTCCATCTCCTCTAGATTGTTGAACTTGTTTCCATATAACTGTTAATGGTAGTTACTGATTATTCTTTTGATTTCTGCTGTGTCCGTTGTGATTTCTCCTCTTTCATTTATGATCCTGTTTATTTGTGCTTTCTCCCTTTTTTCCTCTGTGAGCCTGGCTAGGGGTTTGTATATTTTATTGATTTTTTTTGAAGAACCAGCTCTTGGTTTCATTGATCTTTTGGATTGTTTTTTTTAGTTTCGATTTCATTTATTTCTGCTTTGGTTTTTATTATTTCTTTTCTTCTACTGGTTTTGGGGTCTTTTGTTGTTCTTTTTCTAGATCTTTGAGCTTCGAAATTAGGTCATTTCTTTGAGTTCTTTCTTGTTTCTTGATGTGAGCCTCTATTGCTATATATTTTCCTCTTATTACTGCTTTTGCTGCATCCCATACATTTAGGAAATTGGTGTCCTCCTTGTCATTCAATTCCAAGAATTTTTAATTTCTTCTTTGATCTCCTAATTAGTCCAGTGGTCTTCCAATAGTGTGGTTTTCAATCTCAGTGAGGTAGGAGAGTTCCTTGCCTTCTTTTTATGGTTTATTTCTAGTTTGATGCCTTCATGGTCAGAAAAGATAGTTGGTATGATTTCAATCTTGGTGTATCTGTTAATGTTTGTCTTGTGCCCCAGTAGGTGATCGATCCTGGAGAATGATCCGTGTGCACCTGAGAAAAAATGTGTATTCCGTTTTTTGGGGGTTTAGTGTTCTATAGATGTCTGTTAAGCCCAAGCGCTCTAGGTCCTTATTTAGAGCTTTAGTGTCTTTACTTATTTTTTGTCTTGTTGATCTATCCATTGATGATAGTGGTGTGTTGAAGTCTCCCACTATGTATGTGTTTTCTCTGATGTCTGTTTTCAGAGATGACAATAGTTGTCTGATATATTTCAGTGCTCCTTCGTTTGGTGAATATATGTTAATGAGTGTTATTTCTTCTTGAAGTATTGTCCCCTTGATCATAATGTAGTGACCGTTGGGGTCTCTTTTTATCATTTTGAGTTTGAAATCTGTTTTATCTGATATAAGTATAGCTATTCCTGCTTTCTTTTTTGGTCCATTTGCTTGTAGGATTGTTTTCCATCCTTTAACTTTGAGTCTATTTTTATCTTTTGTAGCTAAATGTGTTTCCTGGAGACAGCAAAAGGTTGGGTTTTGTTTCTTAATCCAGCCTGCAACTCTGTTTCTTTTTATTGAAGAGTTTAGTCCATTTACCTTTAGAGTTAATATTGATATGTTAGCATCTGTATTTGCCATTGTGTTTGTCTTTCCTTTGATTTTATTTATTTATTCTTTTAATAACTTTTTGTTGTTGTTGTTGTTGGCCTGCTTTCATTGTTATTCGTCCCTCTGAGGTTCTGGCTTTAGGATTCCTTGTAGTATTTTTTGGAGTTGGGGTTTAGTCATAATGAACTTCCAGAGTTTCTGTTTTTCTGGGAAGGTCCTTATTCTTTCTTCATAGAGGAGGGAGAGCTTTGCGGGATAGAGTATTCTTGGTTGGCATCTGTTTTCTTGGAGTCTGTTGACTATGTCCCTCCACTCTCTCCTTGCCCATAGTGTTTCTTTGGAGAAGTCTGATGTCAGCCTGATTGGTTTTCCTTTGAATGTTATCTGCTTCTTCCCTCTTGTCAGTTTCATTATTTTTTCCTTGTCCTGGATTCTTTGGAGATTTACTGTTATGTGTCTTGCTGTATTTTTTCTTTCGTCGTGGAAGTTTGGTGTTCTTTTTGCTTCTTGTATATCAATTTTCAGCTCCTTCTTCACATTTGGGAAGTTTTCTTCAATTATCTCCTTGAATATTTTCTCTGTTCCTACATCTCTCTCCTCTCCTTCTGGTATTCCTATAACTCTTATATTTCCTTTCCTCATGGAGTCAGATAATACCCAAAGTTTCTTTGGTCTTTTTCCTTCGTACTTCTCTTTCCTTTTCTGTTTTGGTTCTTTTTATTTCTGTGTCTTCAAGAGTACTTATTTGTTCTTCCATTTCATCTATTCTGCTTTCATTGCTTTTCCCAGAGTGCTTTAGTGCCTCCATTAATTCTTTGATCTCCTGCATTTCTTTTACTTCCCTCTTTAGGGACTCAATTTCATTCTTCTGATCATTGATTATTTTTCCCTTATCATTGTTTTCCTTTATGACTTCTGTCATTTTTTTAATCATAGCCATTTTTAATTCTCTTTCTGGAAGGCTCAGAAGTTCTTCCAAGTTACTGTCGTTGCAATCTGGGGAGTGGTTTTCTTTTTGTAGTGTGCTTTTTTCCTGAGGCATTGCTAGGTTGCGTGTGGTTCTTCTACTCCCTACTGTCTGTTTTCTAATTTGCCGTATGCATTGGGACACTGTGTTGCTGGGACAGGCCGGAATCTTGGGTGAACTTCCCAGCTCCCCTCTGGCTCCTCCAGGAGCCATCTGTCGGTTTCAAGCAGGCTTTACTGAAGAAAGTTCCCTGTTCTAGAATGCCGGTGCGGGGACACACTCCCCTGCACCCCTGGTCTGCCCCGGCAGTGGGTTCCCACTCTCCCTCTGGGCTCATACTGCAGGCTAGAAGGGGCCTGGCATGGGTGAACTTCCCAGCTCACCTCTGGCTCCTCCTGGAGCCTTCTGCTGGTTTCAGGCAGTCTTTACTAAAGAAAGGTCCCTATTCTAAAATGGCGATTCAGAGACAGGCACACTCTTCCGTGCGCCCTGTCTGCCCCAGCCGTGGGTGCCCACTCCCCCTCTGGGCTGGGACTGCTGGTCAGGAGGGGCCTGGCGTGGGCGAACTTCCCACCTCACCACTGACTCCTCTGGGAGCCTTCTGCCAGTTTCAAGAAGTCTTTACTGAAGAAAGGTCCCTATTCTATGGGGTGTTGGTGATTTTTTTTTCTGGTCACTAGGTGGCGCCAGAGATCTCTCCTAGTGTCCTTGGGGAGCTGTTTTTTTCACCCCGTGGGATGGGGAACAGAGTGGGAGTGGTGGGGAAAGCCTCAAGGGCTTTGAGGTGCTGTGTCTGCCTTGTGCCCCACCGTCGAGGGGAACCCACGTCCCTAATTTCATGCCCCGGGTCTCAGTTCCAAAGCCCTCAGGTCCAGGACGCGGGCTGTAGCCCTGTTCATTGTCCGCAGAAATGGCTCCTTTTGCACCCCGCTCCCTTGTCCGGGCGCCTGGTTTCTGATTACTCAGTGAGGGACATTCACCTCAGTGAGGGCCCCCGTGCGTCTCCCCGCAAGCCTAGGTCGCAGGCACAGGGACCTGGGCAGCCATGGTCCGCATTTGCCGCTTTCCTGCACAAGCTTACCGGCTGGCCTGGGGCTGTGTGTAGTTCTCTGGGAGTCTTTGTTTGTCTCTAATGGCGCCTGGAGCCGTTCGCTCACCTCTGTGGCGAATCCTGCAGGGTTCTCCACAGCTCCAGTTCACGGGGTGTGGTGGCTGAAATAGTTCCTTTCCACTCACAGTCCCGCTTGATGTGTAGTTTGTTCTTGCTGGTTGTTTTAGTTTTTTTTGTTTTTTCCTCCTTTCTGTTGGTCGGAGCATACTGACTTTATGGTTGGGGGAGGGTAGCAGGGTTCTGAGTTGTCCTCCCTTCTAGTCCTCTTTTATGGCAACTTTCTTCTTCGGGTAGTTTGCTAGAGTCGTCCGTTTATCTTCCATGTCCCAGTTCTCACTGGGACCTGCCGCTTTTCCTCCCTATTAACTTTTTTTTAATGGGAGATCTTACTCGCTGTGTTTCCTCGCCACCATGTTGATCCGCCACCCCTCCCAAATTTTTTTTTAAAGATTTATTTATTTATGCATATAAGAACTGGGGTACAGGCCAGAGGTGTGGGGGGCGGTGGGAGGATTCACCAGTGACAGAGCGGGGAACAGAACAGGCAGACTGACTGAAAATACACTGCTGAGAGGAGCAGCAGGCAAGATAGGAGAGATCTGCTGTGCCATGTGGGTAGCTCCCTGGCTGGCCAGGGATTGAACTCATGTTGAGGAGGCTGCAGAAACCTTCACAGTGCTGTGCTGAACCCCTTGTGCCACCAGGGAGGCATGCTTCCTAAATTTAGATAAATTTCTGACCATGCATTCATCCCATCCAGCACCTATCCTATTCTTTAAACCTGGCTAACATGCACCCTTTACTATGCTTGTATATCGGACTGAATCCTCACACTTTTGCATTGTTTTGTATCTGACAGGCTATAGACAACTCCTGGTGGTCAGGTGCTTCTGAAAACTTAGAATTGTCCCTATTGCATTTGGAACTGTCATGTTATATTCCTTATTGCCACTGCATGACCACAAAATCCTTCCATAATAAAAACTCCCACCTATAGTCCAGTTTAGCAGAAGTAATCAGATGATTATGATGCCCTATTTTCTCATAGAAATGGAAGGTCAAACTTGACAGTGGGGAAAATGATGCAGCAACAAACTCCATGTCTTTGTCCCACCAGGTGAGCTTTCTCATTTCCTTTCTTTTCTCCTTGGCTTAATAAACCTAGCTATTTTACATTTCAAGGGAAAAGAGCTTCATTACAAAGATAACATCAGAATTACTGACCACCAGATGGTGAAAGCAAGCTGGCATCAAACAGAATTAGCAGATGCTTGTGTGGCAAGGATGGACAATCTGACCCTTGCCCGCTCTCCCTGCCATCCCCTTGAAGCTCTAGATAAATAGCCCTGCCCTCTGCCAAAGAGCAGGACAGTGGTCTTTCAGACACTAGTCTGCTGCCTGCCTCAGTTTGTCAACAAATTAAGCTACTGCCCTTCTCCTCAAATTCTGTTTCCTTTTATTGGCTGAGGGAACCAAGACTGGTGGCAAACCAGTCTATAACAGTCTATAACACAACTTGCCTTTGGGTTCTTAGGTTGTTTCCATAACTTAGTTATATAAGCAATATTACAGTGACCACAGGAGTGCATCTGTTCTTTGAAATTAGTGTTTTTCTAAACTGCGTAGATACTGAGGAGTAGAATTGCTGAGTCATACAGAAGATCTATTTTCAATATAAATCTCCATATGGTTTTCCATAGTGGCTGGACCAGTCTAATTCCCACCAACAGTGTACGTACTAGTGTTCCTTTGTATGCACATTCTCACCAATACTTGCTGTTTCTGGCCTTTTTTATATGGGCCATTTCACAGGTGTGAGGTGGTATTCATTGCATGACAGTGGTTTACAACATTTATGATTTAGGCTCACACATTCTTAGATACATGTTACCAACCCACACCACCATCCAAATACCCATAGTCCTTTACCAGAGACCACTGTGCCCCTCCCACCTTTGTTCCCACCCCCCAACTTCCCTTTACTCTAGAGACCTCAATTCTGCAATAATCTTTCTAAGATTTTTATTGCTTTGTTTTGTCAGTTCCTTTGTGTTTTGTTTTGTTTTGTTGTTCTCTATATGCCATATATAGTGAAATTATCCAGTATTTGCCTTTCCCCTTCTGATTTATTTCATTTAGCATAATCCCATTCATTTGTAGCAATGGCAAGATTCATCTTTTTATAGCTGAGTACTGTTCCATTATGTATATATACCACATCTTAAGCCACTGCTCTGCCAATGGTCACTTGGGTTGTTTCCATGACTTGTATGTTGTAAATAGAGCTGCAATGAACGTAGTGCATATATCCATTAGGATTAGTGATTTTGTATTTTATGAGTAGATGCCAAGGAATGACATATCTATTTTTAATATTTTGAGGAACTTCTATACTGTTTTCTATAGAACTGGACCAGTTCTCACTCCCACCAACAATATATGAGGGTTGCTTTTTATCACATCCTCGGGAACACTTGTTTTTGGTCTTTTTGATATGGGCTATTCTCAACAGGTGTAAAGTGGTATTTCATTGTGGATTTGCTTTGCATCTTCCTGACAATAATAAAAGTATTTTTCATGTGCTTGTTGTTCTTCTGCATTTCTTCTTTAGAGAAGTGCCTGTTTAGCTCTTCTGCCCATTTTTTTTTTGACCATATATTATGTGATTTAATTTTTTTGGTTTTTATTTTATTTTATATAATTTTACATCATTTTTCATTTTTGCACAATCTTGGTTATAGTCCCCATACAATCTTGGTTTCATCTTGGTTATAGTCCCCATACAATTCCCACCCCCCTTATTTTGACTCTTAATTCATCCTCCTCTCCTTCCCCCCATAGTGTGTCTCTGGTTCATAGTTGCTTGTTGATTTTGATTTTTACTTTAATATAAGTAGTCTTTTTTCTGGTCCCTTATTTAGATTTTCTAAATTCCTGCTATGAGTGAGACCATCCGGTATTTTTCTTTTTCTTTCTGGCTTATTTCACTAAGCATGATCCCTTCCAGCTCCATCCATGTTGCTGCAAATTGCATGAGTTTATCTTTTTTGATTGCTGAGTAATATTCCATTGTGTATATGTACCACATCTTCTTGATCCAGTCATCTATTTTTGGGCATTTGGGTTGTTTCTATAGCTTAGCTATTGTAAATTGTCTTCTGCCCATTTTTTAAATAGAGTTGTTTGTTTTCTTTTGGTTGAATTGTATGAGTTCATTGTGGATCTTGGATATCAGCCCCTTCTCAGATGAATCATGTGCAAATATTTTCTCTTATTCAGTAGAGTGTCTTTCTATCTTAGTGATAGTTTATTTCACTGTACAAAACCTACTTAGTTTGACATAAACCCAATTGTTTACATTCTTTCTTTTTATTCATGATGGGGATAAATCCACCAAGTCGTCACTAAAACCTATGTCATAGAGTGTTTGCCTGTGTTTTCTTCTATGTATTTTATGGTTTCAGGTCTTACATTCAAGTTTGTTGTCCATTTTGAGTTAATTTTTTTAAAGATTTATTTATTTATTTATACAAGCACTGGATACAGTCAGAAGCGCAGGAGGATGAGAGAATTCACCAGAGGCAGAGTGGAGAGCAGAGCAGGCAGAGTGATGAAATACACTGCTGAGGGAAGCAGCGGGTGGCAGGAGAGGTCTGTGTGCCATGTGGGACCCTTGCCCGGTGGCCGGGGATCAAACCGGTGCAGCAGAGGCTGCAGGCAGCTTTGCAACCCAGTACTCAACGCTGCACTACTGGGGAGGCCCCATTTTGAGTTAATTTTTATTTATAGTGTGATAGCAGTCTTGATTCACTCTTTTACATGCTGCTGTCCAGGTTTTCCAATACCGCTTATTGAGGAGGCATATCTTTCTCCAATATGTACTCTTGGCTCCTTTGTCATAGATTAATTAGTCAAATGGGTATGAGTTTACTTCTGGTCTCTAGATTCTTTTCCATTGGCTTGTGTGTCTATTTTTGTCCCAGTACCATTCTGCTTTGATTATTACAGCTTTGTAATATCGTTTGAAGTCTGGCAATGTGATGCCACCACTCTTCCTCTTTTTTCAGGATTGCTTTGGCTATTTGGGTCCCATCTGAATTTCAGTAATATTTGATCTATATCTTTTAAGTTTGATAGTGATTGCATTGAATATATATTTTGCTTTGGGTAGGATGGTCATTTTAACAATTTTAATTCTTCCAAAGCATGAGCAGGAATTATCTTTCCCATTTCTTCATATTGCCCTCTATTTCTTTTCAAGTCTTGTACTTTTGATAGTATAGGTCCTTCACTTACTTTGTTTAAGCCTAAGTATTTAATTCTTTTTATGTGGTTATAAGCAGGATTGTTTTCTTGATTTCTTCCTTTTCTACCTCATTGTATGCATATATGAAAGCAATTATTTTTATGTATTGACTTTGTAACCTGCCACTTTGCTGAACAATTAGTTGTTCAGTGTAGTCTTCAGGATTTTCTATGTATACTCTCCTGTTATCTGCAAAAATAATATCTTTGCTTCTACTTTTATATCCTTCTCTTGACTAAATGCCTTTATATCCTTTTTATATCCTTCCCTGGACTAATGGCTGTAGCTAGGATTTTTAATACTATCTATGTTGAATAGTAGTGATGAAAGTGAATATCCTTGTCTAGTAACAGATCTTAGAGGAAAAGTCTTCATTTTTTCACCATTGAGAATGATGTTTACTTGTGGGTTTGTTTTATATGGCTTTATAATTTTGAAGTATTTAGCCCCAGATTTTTAGGATTTTTATCATAAATGAATGTTGAAATTTCTCAAATTCTTTCTTGGCATCTATTGATATGATCATGATTTTTATCTTTCCTTTTGTTGGTATGGTGAATTATGTTGATTAGTTTTCAGATGTTGAACCATCAATGTGTCCCTGGAATTAACCCTACTTGGTCATGTATGAGCCCTTCAATGCATTGTTTTGTTGGGTTTTCTAAGATTTTGTTGAGAATTTTTGCATGTCTATGTTCACTAGGAAATTTGGTCTGTCATTTTCTTTTTTGGTGGTGCATTACCCATTATAAGGGTAATGTGACCTCATAAAATGTGTTTGGAAATATTCCCTCTTTCTCAGCTGTTTGGAAAAGTTTGAGAAGACTAGGTAATAGTTCATCTTTGAACTCAGTACTGGTCCAAAATCCATCTGGTCCTGGATTTTATTTTGGGGAAGACTTTTGTTTAGTTTTAATTTCCTGGCCTGTAATTTTTTTCTGTTCAGGTTTTTTTTTTTTATTTCTTCCTATTCAGTCTTGGATTGTTGTATATTTCTAAGAATGTATCCATCTCTTCTAGGTTATTCACCTTATACCCTAAAAATATCCATAGTAACCTCCTAGTCTCTAAATTTCTGATGTGTTTGTTGTAACTTCTCTTTATTATTGATTCTATTTATTTGAATTTTCTCCCTTTTTCTCTTCTGTGTGTTTACCTGGAGATTGGTCTATATTATTGTTTCAAAGAACCAGCTTTTTTTCCTTTAATCATTTGGGTTGTCTTTCTTATTTCTACATCATTTCTTTCTGCTCTAAGTTTTATAATTTCCTCCTGAGAGCCACAATAAATGTTCTCTAAGGTTTGTGGCCACTGTTAAAGGCATTGTAGAGATTGAAGCCTAGTGTCAGATTGGTGAGCAGGTGGGAGCTCTTGTTGGTCTCCACAGAGGCAAAGATAAAGGCCAGAACATATTGGTGATCTTCCAATACCACTGAAACAGAAGCAAGTAGTAGGGAAAATGGTCAAGTCATGTAATTCAGGGACAACTTTTTTTTATTTAATTTAATTTTATATATATTTTACATCATTCTTGCTTTTTGTACAATGCATGCTTTCTCCTCTCAGGTGTAGTCCCCACAAAATTCCCACCACAAATTCACCCATGCACCATCACCATAGTCCCTTGTGTAAGAACACATTCCCTCCCCTGCTTTGATCCCTCTTCCTCCCCATCCCCTGCAGAGTGTCTCTCATTAATAATTGCCTCTTAATTTTGTTTTTTAATTTATTATAATTACTTTTTCTCATGGTCCCTTTTTTGGTTCTCCTACAATCCTCCTATAAGTGAAACCATCTGATATTTTTCTTATTTCTTCCGGCTTATTTCACTGAGCATAATCCCTTCCAGCTCCATCCATGTTGCTGTGAATGGCATGAGTTTATCTTTCTTGATTTTTGAATAGTATTCCATTGTGTGTATATATATATATATACACACATGCACACACATGCATACCACATCTTCTTGACCCAGTCATCTAATTTTGGGCATTTGGGTTGTTTCCATAGCTTCCTATTATAAATAGTGCTGCAATAAACATAGGGGTGCAGGTATCCTTTTGAATTAATGTTTTTGTGTCTTTTGGATATAGGAATGGAATTGCTGAGTCATATGGAAGCTCCATTTTTAGTAGTTTGAGGAACCTCCACGCAGCTTTCGATAATGGTTAGAACAGTTTACATTCCCACCGGCAGGGCAGGAGAATTCCTTTTTCTCCACATCCTCGCCAACAATTATTGTTTCCTGTTTTTTTAATATGTGCCATTCTCGCTGGTGTAAGGTGGTATCTCATTGTGGTTTTGATTTTTATTTCCCAATTCAGGGACAAATTTTAATCTACACCAGGAGAAAATAAATATTTAAGAGTCCAGTTTTTCCTCAAGTTTTTTCCCACTATCACACCCCTAAGTTGTCTCTTAGACTTTTTTCTAATTATGTTCCTACTTATATTTTAATGTTTTAAATATACCGTATATCTGTACATCTCATGATTTGAGTTGAGGTTTTGCATCACCAAAACCAGTAGCATACAAATTATTGTGCCGAAGAAGAGCAAAATAGGCAATTCTCCAAAGAAGACAGTCAGATAACCAACAGGCACATGAAAAAAGTGCTCATCATTACTTATCATTGGGGAAATGCAAGGAGATACTACCTCACATCTATGGTAGGCCCATATTAAGAGACCAGAAACAGTAAGTGTGGTGAGGACACAGAGAGCCATACACTGTTGGTGAGAATGTAGACTGGTCCAGTCCCTATAGGAAATATTATGGAAGTTTCTCAAAATAGTAAAATGGACCTAACATATAACCCAGCAATTCCACTCTTAGGTATCTACCCCAGAAATACAAAAACACTAATTCAAAAGGATTTATGTACTCCTATATTCATTGCAGCGCTATTTACATTAGCCAGTTTGTGAAAACAACCTAAATATCCAACCACAGATGAGTGTATCAGGTATATATACACACACAATGGAATACTATTCAGCTATAAAAAGGAAAAAGTTTAAACCCTTGCCATTTGTAACAACATGGTTGGAACTGGAGGGGATTATTGCTATATGAAATAAGTTAGAAGAAGAAAGACAAATACCAGATGGTGTCATTTATATGTGGAATATAGACAAACAAAACAAAGGGTCAAATGAAATGAAATGAAACCAATAACAAATCCTAGAAAACCAGTAGATGGTGGATGTGGCATGGGAACAATACCTGAAGAGGTGAATCATCTACTTCTAAATCACAACAATGTTGTAAACCTATGTTACCTCAAGAAAAGAAAAAAAAATATCCTGCCAAAATAATGCTTGATATCTTTAGTTTCATATAGAATTATATTGTACAATTTTATTTCAACTCTTATCAGTCTCATTTTCTTTGGCACATCCAATTGTCCAAATAAATCATGAGATGCTAATACTACAGAACTGAGGTAAATATTGCATAAGCAAGCTGACCATCATTAGCACTAACTCATGCAATTTTCACAACATCCTTCAAAAGTGGTGTTGAATGGGAATTACATATACAGGATTGTTGTAAAAATTTCACAAGATAATATGTGTAAAGTACCCAAAACAGTCTCTAGCATAGAAGAAATTAACTTGGTATTGGTTATCATTGTTGTGAACATTGTATTTTTAGCTACATTTATGAGGTGATAAAACAGACTCATACATTCTAAATATTTTAGCCAGTTATGTGACAATTAAGGATGCCTTGATTCTGAAGTGAAAACTCAGACTTCTTGATTCTAAAGCCAAATTGCAACACATCAAACTGTCTCTATTAAACACACACACACACACAAAACCACATAATGATACCAGAATTGTAGCATATTGGCAGTCAGAATACAACACATAGATTTCATACATGCCAGTCTCACATGGGTAAGCATAATGATCTGGACTTTGGGGAACACCTACTAGATTTCATGTATCACACAACCCACACTCTATTCTCTGAGGGCCTTGCTAATCACTGAAGATTTGCACTTGTCCTTGGCTCCCAAAATTTTATGACCAATGCTGAGAAAAAATATGCAGAATCAATTACCAGTATATAAATATTAAACCAAAAAATACATTCTAGCTCTTACTAAATATAGTTGTGATTTAATATGATTTTATTTAAAAAGTCCTTGCATCCAATAATCTTTTTTGTGTTTTACCAAAGTATAACAAGTTTCAAAGTTTCAAAGGTTAGAGGCAATGACAGCTATGGTTAATTTCATGGAAATGGAATTCAAATTGTTTATGGTTTGCTCATTTTCAGAGCACAGTGATGGATACATGGGAGCTGATTTTTCTGTGCCCTCTACTTTTGAAGATTTGTGAAAATTTTTTGAACTGAATTTATAAAAAAAAATAGCATACACAATCCACTGTTCAAAAAAGCCAAAGCTTTTTTTAAAAATTGAACATAAATTACAGATACAAATGGGCTCCTTTGAGCATTTTTAATTCTTTTTAGTCTCAATACAAATAGTGAAACCACTATCCAGAAGTTAGCAAGTTTTTATTCTCTTCCTTATGCTATCTTGTACTCTAAAAGTAGTCTGCTCTCTTCAGCTTCTCAGAATTCCTCAAGCTGTTTGTGCTGTTCTCATTGTCATTTCCCCCTTCATCCCTGAGGACACTGTTAATTTATTCATATACAGGTGATTCAAAGAATAATTCAATCATCTTTTATTGTTGATTGCCATGAATTTACCTTACTCTATGCCTTATCATTTAAAAGAACACAAAAGATAACTCTAAATGAAATGAAAACAAATACAGAAAGTAATTTAAGTGGAATTAAACTGACAGAGAAAAGAATTTCAGAAATAGAAGACTCAAATGTACAAATCACCCGATTAGAAAAAAGAAAGAAACAAGAAATAGGGAAAATGAGAAATTCTGTGGCAAATATCACACTCAATTAGAAGAGGAAACATAAGGATAATAGATATTCCGGAAGGTGAAGAGAGAGAGAAGTGCCAGAGACCTTTTCAAAGAAATACTTACCAATTTGGCAGATGCATAACATACTCACTAGTGCACATGAACAATACTTTTGTCAGATGTGATAGCAAATCAGGGTTTAGGAAGACCTTATTAAAACAGAGACACCCCTCTTTACTAGCAGGTTAGCAACCAAAAGCCTCAGCTCAGCTCCTATTTCCCATAAGTTCACCCCCTACCATCAAGCTGGCTATGAGCACCACCCACTGGGTCAGAGGTTGCTCCTCACTGTTCCTTTCACAATTTCTCCACTTTCATTTTTTGTCACCATTTCTATGGTGATGAGAGTCAGGTGTCTGAATGCTGGGGTGGCTTCAGCAGACAGGTTTTTCTAGGATTACAGTGCATTCAAAGGAAATAACAATCAGTCATGAGACATTGATGGACAGCCACAATGCTAAAAGAACTTGACCCTTCCCATCTCCTTATCTCATTCCAAAAGTAACCATTTTCTCCACCACCAAATCTTATTATTTCAATTCTGGAATTATAAGAATTCCAAGACTGGAATGGAATTCTTAACATGCAAAAACTTTAATTTTCCAACTCCCTTTTTATCTGACACTTAAAGACTTCAGCAGTTCACCTCAGTTGCTTCCTCTGTGCAGCACATATCCAGCACAAATGGCACAGAAAAAAACACATCACTCTCGATAAGACAACTTTAAAGATATATATGCTTCAAATAAAATCATTAAATTTCAAGTAGTTTTCATTAATCACAGGTTATCTCAGATTATGCTTCTGGGAGCACGTTATCGACAAACATAATTATATATATATTGATATTGATATATATACACCTATATAGACTTCATAATATCTATAAGCACTATCTATACCAATTTCTGTATCCTCCAGAGGCTAGAATTAGACACAAAGGGGAAGACCACAGACAACATATAGACACAGAGAACTCCCTTAGTCTTCCACTTAATTCACATGGAATACCTTACATCACTGCACTTTTACTCATCTTTGCAAGGACACTCATCTTTGCAAGGATTCCTTATGAGGACAAATATGGTTGTCTACCAAAGACACAGCAATACAGCACTAACAACAGTTTCTCATGAACAGTGGGCCTTATTTGCCATGGACTTATTTGTCCAACAGAATAATATTTTTAATTATTTATATTACCTATTTAAGATGTTAATTATATTACCTCAATGGCCACATCCCTATGCCCTCCATGCTAACCCAAGGTCCACCACCATAGTCCACTGTGCTTCCTCCTCCTCACTTTGCCCTGCTCCTCCCTCCACCCCAGTAGCCTCAGTTCTATAATCAGCTTTCTAGTGTTCTTAATTTGGCTTTTGTCTTTCTCTTGCTGCAAATGTCAAGTGTGTGTGTGTGTGTGAGAGAGAGAGAGAGAAAGAGAGAGAGATTGCGCTCACATCTTCCTGGTCTGCTCATTGGTATTTGGGCAATTAGGTTGTCTCCATAGCTTGGCTATAGTAAATGATGCTGCAGTGAACATTGAGAGTGCATGTTTTCCTTTGAATTAGTGATTTTGTATTCTTCAGGTAGATACCTAGGGGTGGAATAAAAAATATTAATTAAAAATATTAATTAAACTTAATAATGCAAAACCACCACAGAAATTTAGGAAATTGGGGAATAAAACACACAGGAAGGCAATCTCATTTCCATTATCATTTATGTCAAATTCTCCTCTAGTAAGAATTCTTCTATATATAATATGCATAACAGTTCCTGAAATCTTTCCAAAATTTCCCTCATTCATAGTACATCTCCCAGTTAGTACTTTGAGTTTCCTATACATGTATTTACGAAAATACATTCCCACACTTGCATTCATACAGCTGCTTCCCAGGGCTGGTCTGCACATGTAGGGTAAGGTTGATAAAATGGACATTTCCTATGTACCCTACAATCACATTTTCTCTATGAATACTTTTTACTTACAGTTGAAAATCAAAAACTACACACACACACACACACACATACATACACACAGAGAAAGGTAACCCCATATTTCTAACATTCCTAACAATTCCTGCCTCTGTGATATAGCAAAGAATATTAAGCTATAAGGCAGAAACTTTTTTTTTTTATAAATTTTATTGTTATATTCCCCATACAATTGCAGCCCCCCATTCTGACCCCAATCCCTCCCCTCCCGCCCCCGCCCCCCTAAAAGTGTCTCTGGTTCATAGTTTTTTGTTGATTTTGATTTTCACTTTCTTATAGTTATTCATTTTCCTGGTCCCTTATTTAAGTTTTCTAGATTCCTGCTATGAGTGAGACCATCCGGTATTTTTCTTTTTCTTTTTGGCTTATTTCGCTGAGCATGATCCCTTCCAGCGCCATCCATGTTGCAGCAAATTGCATGTGTTTATCTTTTTTGAATGCTGAGTAATATTCCATGGTATATATGTACCACATCTTCTTGATCCAGTCATCTATTTTTGGGCATTTGGGTTGTTTCCAAAGCTTAGCTATTGTAAACAGTGCTGCTATAAACATAGGGGTGCAGGTGTTCTTTGGAATTGATGTTTCTGTGTCCTTTGGGTAAATACCTAGGAGTGGAATTGCTGGGTCATATGGAAGCTCTATGTTTAGTAGGTCCAGAAATCTCCACACAGCTTTCCACAGTGGTTGGACCAGTTTGCACTCCCACCAACAGTGCAGAAGAGTTCCTTTTTCTCCACACCCTCGCCAACATTTGTTGTTGCTAGTTTTTTTAATATGTGCCATTCTCACTGGTGTAAGATGGTATCTCATGGTAGTTTTGATTTGCATTTCCCTGATGACAAGTGATGTTGAACATTTTTTCATCTGCCTGTTGGCCATTTGCATTTCCTCTTCAGAGAAGTTTCTTTTAAGCTCTTCTGCCCATTTTTTGACTGGATTATTTTCTTTGTTGTTGTTGAGTCTCATCAGCTCTTTGCAGATTTTTGTGATCAGTCCTTTATCATTAGTGTTGGGTGCAAAAATGTTCTCCCAGTTGGTGGGGTTTCTCTTTGTTTTTGTTATTGTCTCTTTTGCTGTGCAAAAGCTCTTTAATTTGATATAGTCCCAGCTGTTTATCTTTGCCTTCACTATCACTGCTTTGGGTGATGTGTCTGTAAAGATGTCTTTGATGTGCAAATCACGTAGTGTTTCGCCTATATTTCCTTCTATATATTTTATGGTTTCAGGTCTTATGTCTAGTTCTTTAATCCATTTTGAGTTGATTTTTGTGTATGGTGTGAGGTGGTGGTCAAGCTTCATTCTTTTGCATGTAGCGACCCAGTTTTCCCAGCACCATTTATTGAACAAACTTTCTTTGCTCCAATGCATATTCTTTGCTCCTTTGTCAAAGATTAGTTGACCATAAATCTGTGGGTTTATTTCTGGATTTTCTATTCGATTCCATTGGTCTGTATGTCTGTTCTTGTTCCAATACCATGCAGTTTTGATGATTATGGCTTTGTAGTATAGTTTGAAGTCTGGGAGTGTGATGCCTCCATTCCCTTCTTTTTTTTTCAGGAGAGCTTTGGCTATTCGGGGTTTTTTGTGATTCCATATGAATTTCATCAATAATTGTTCTATTTCTTTGAAGAATGACATTGAAATTTTGATTGGAATAGCATTGAATCTGTATATTGCTTTTGGAAGGATGGCCATTTTAATAATGTTTATTCTTCCAATCCATGAGCAGGGGATGTCTCTCCATTTCTTTGTGTCTTCTTCTATTTCTTTTAACAGTGTTTTATAGTTTTCTTTGTATAGGTCCTTTACCTCTTTTGTTAGATTTATTCCCAAATATTTGATTTTTTTTGTTTCAATAACAAAAGGGATGGTCTTTTTGATTTCTTCTTCTTCAGATTTATTGTTTGTGTATAGGAAGGCTACGGACTTTTGCGTGTTGATTTTGTATCCTGCCACTTTACTGAACTGATTGATGAGTTGAATTAGCTTTTCTGTGGAGTTTTTGGGGTTCTCTATGTATAATATCATATCGTCTGCAAATAGTGATAGTTTGACTTCTTCTTTTCCTATTTGGATTCCTTGGATGTCTTTCTCTTGTCTTATTGCCCTGGCTAGGACTTCCAGTATTATATTGAAAAGCAATGGTGAGAGTGGACATCCTTGTCTTGTTCCAGATCTTAATGGAATTGCTTTCAGCTTTTCACCATTGAGAATGATACTGGCTGTTGGCTTGTCATAGATGGCCTTTATGATGTTGAGGTATGTTCCTTGTATCCCAAGAACTTCAAGGGCTTTTATCATGAATGGGTGTTGCACTTTGTCGAAAGCTTTCTCAGCATCTATTGATATTATCATATGGTTTTTATATTTCTTTTTGTTGATGTGTTGGATAACGTTGATTGATTTTCGGATGTTAAACCATCCTTGTGCCCCTGGAATGAATCCAACTTGGTCGTGGTGAATTATCTTATGGATACATTGTTGGATTCTGATAGCTAAAATTTTATTGAGGATTTTTGCATCAGTGTTCATTAGGGAGATTGGCCTGTAGTTTTCCTTTTTTGTGTTGTCCTTGTTTGGTTTTGGTATTAGTGTAATGTTGGCTTCATAGGACGTGTTTGGTATTGTCCCTTCCTTCTCAATTTTTTGGAAGAGTTTGTGAAGGATAGGCACTAATTCGTCTCTGAATGTTTGGTAGAATTCATTTGTAAATCCATCAGGTCCTGGGCTTTTGTTTTTGGGGAGGTTTTTGATTACCATTTCAATTTCGCTAATTGTAATTGGTCTGTTTAGGTGTTCTATTTCTTCTTTATCTAGCTTTGGGTGATTGTAGAGTTGTAGGAATTTGTCCATCTCCTCTAGATTGTTAAACTTGTTTCCATATAACTGTTCATAGTAGTTACTGATTATTCTTTTGATTTCTGCTGTGTCCGTTGTGATTTCTCCTCTTTCATTGATGATCCTGTTTATTTGTGCTTTCTCCCTTTTTTCCTTTGTGAGCCTGGCTAGGGGTTTGTCTATTTTATTGATTTTTTCAAAGAACCAGCTCTTGGTTTCATTGATCTTTTGGATTGTTTTTTTAGTTTCAATTTCATTTATTTCTGCTTTGGTTTTTATTATTTCTTTTCTTCTACTGGTTTTGGGGTTTTCTTGTTGTTCTTTTTCTAGATCTTTGAGCTTCGAGATTAGGTTGTTTCTTTGCGTTCTTTCTTGTTTCTTGATGTGAGCTTCTATTGCTATATATTTTCCTCTTATTACTGCTTTTGCTGCATCCCATACATTTAGGATATTGGTGTCCTCCTTGTCGTTCAATTCAAAAAATTTTTTAATTTCTTCTTTGATCTCCTCATTAGTCCAGTGGTCTTCCAGTAGTGTGGTTTTTAATCTCCATGAGGTAGGAAAGTTCCTTGCCTTCTTTTTATGGTTTATTTCTAGTTTGATGCCTTCATGGTCAGAAAAGATGGTTGATATGATTTCAATCTTGGTGTATCTGTTGATGTTTGTCTTGTGCCCCAGTATGTGATCGATCCTGGAGAATGATCCGTGTGCGCTTGAGAAAAATGTGTACTCCGTTTTTTTGGGGTTTAGTGTTCTATAGATGTCTGTTAAGCCCAATTGCTCTAGGTCTTTATTTAGAGCTTTGGTTTCTTTACTTATTTTTTGTCTTGTTGATCTATCCATTGTTGATAGTGGTGTGTTGAAGTCTCCCACTACGTATGTGTTTTCTCTGATGTCTGTTTTCAGAGAGGACAACAGTTGTCTGATATATTTTGGTGCTCCTTCGTTTGGTGAGTATATGTTAATGAGTGTTATTTCTTCTTGAAGTATTGTCCCCTTGATCATAATGTAGTGACCATTGGGGTCTCTTTTTATCTTTTTGAGTTTGAAATCTGTTTTATCTGATATAAGTATAGCTGTTCCTGCTTTCTTTTTTGGTCCATTTGCTTGTAGGATTGTTTTCCATCCTTTAACTTTGAGCCTATTTTTATCTTTTGTAGCTAAATGTGTTTCCTGGAGACAGCAAAAGGTTGGGTTTTGTTTCTTAATCCAGGCTGCAACTCTGTGTCTTTTTATTGAAGAGTTTAGTCCATTTACATTTAGAGTTAATATTGATATGTTAACATCTGTATTTGCCATTGTGTTTGTCTTTCCTTTGATTTTATTTATTTATTCTTTTAATAACTTTTTTTTTTTTGGGCCTTCTTTCATTGTTATTCGTCGCTCTGAGGTTCTGGCTTTAGGACTCCTTGTAGTATTTTTTGGAGTGGGGGTTTAGTTGCAATGAAATTCCGGAGTTTCTGTTTGTCTGGGAAGGTCCATGTTCTTTCTTCAAAGAGGAAGGAGAGCTTTGCGGGATAGAGTATTCTTGGTTGGCATCTGTTTTCTTGGAGTCTGTTGACTATGTCCCTCCACTCTCTCCTTGCCCGTAGTGTTTCTTCGGAGAAGTCTGATGTCAGCCTGATTGGTTTTCCTTTGAATGTTATCTGTTTCTTCCCTCTTGCCAGCTTCATTATTTTTTCCTTGTCCTGGATTCTTGGGAGCTTTACTATTCTGTGTCTTGCTGTATTTTTCCTTTCGTCGTGGAAGTTTGGTGTTCTTCTTGCTTCTTGTATATCAATTTTCAGCTCCTTCTTCACATTTGGGAAGTTCTCTTCAATTATCTCTTTGAATATTTTCTCTGTTCCTACATCTCTCTCCTCTCCTTCTGGTATTCCTATAACTCTTATATTTCCTTTCCTCATGGAGTCAGATAGTTCCCGAAGTCTTTCTTCGTTCTTTTTCCTTCGTACTTCTCTTTCCTTTTCTGTTTTGGTTCTTTTTATTTCTGTGTCTTCAAGATTACTTATTCGTTCTTCCATTTCATCTATTCTGCTTTCATTGCTTTTCCCAGAATTCTTTAGTTCTTCCATTAATTCTTTGATCTCCTGCATTTCTTTTACTTCCCTCTTTAGGGACTCAATTTCTTTCTTCTGACCATTGTTTTCCCTCTCTAGGGACTCAATTGCATTCTTCTGATCGTTGATTATTTTTCCCTTATCATTGTTTTCCTTTATGACTTCTGTCAGTTTTTTAATCACGGCAATTTTAAATTCTCTTTCTGGAAGGCTCAGAAATTCTTCCAAGTTATTGTCGTTGCAATCTGGGGGCTGGCTTTCTTTTTGTGGTGTGCTTTTTCTCTGGAGAGTTGCTAGGTTGCGTGTGGTTCTTCTCCTCCCTACTGTCTGTTTTCTAATTTGCCGTATGCGTTGGGACACTGTGTTGTTGGGACTTGCCGGCATCTTGGGTGGGCTTCTCTGTTCCCCTCTGGTTCTTCCAGGAGTCATCTGTCAGTTTCAAGCAGCCTTTACTGGAGAAAGGTCCCTGTTCTAAAATGCCGATGTGGGGACACACTCCCCTGTGCGCCTGGTCTGCCCCGGCGGTGGGTTCCTGCTCCCCTCTGGGCTTGGACTGCAGGCCAGAGGGGGTCTGGCGTGAGCGAACTTCCCCCGCTCACCTCTGGCTCCTGAGGAAGCCTTCTGCAGGTAGTCTTTACTGTAGAAATGTCCCTGTTCTAAAATGGTGATGTGGGACACACTCCCTGCGCTTCTGGTCTCAGGCACACTATTCTGCGTGCCTGGTCTGCCCCGGCTGTGGGTGCTCGCTCTCCCTGTGGGCTCAGACTACTTGTTCAGAAGGGGCCCGGTGTGGGCTAACTCCCCAGCTGGCCACTAGCTCCTTCAGTAGCCTGTGCTGGGGTCAAGTCGCTAGGTGGCACCAGAGATCTCTCCTAGAGCCCTTGGGGAGCTGATTTTCCACCCCGTGGGACAGGGAGCAGAGCGGGGATGGTAGGGTACACCTCAACGGCTTTGGGGTGCTGTGTCTGCCTTGTGCCCCACCGTCGTGGGGAACCCACGCCCCTAATTTCGTGCCCCGGGTCTCAGTTCCAAAGCCCTCAGTTCCAGGACGCGGGCTGTAGCCCAGATCAGTGGCGCGGGAATGGCGCCTTTTGAATCCCGCTCCCCTGCCTGGGCACCTTGTTCCTGCTCACTCAGGGAGGGCCTCCGCCGTCTCCCCGCAAGCCTAGGTCGCAGGCGCAGGGCCCTGGGCAGCTGCAATCCGAGCGCCGCTTTCGCGCAAGCTTACCGGGCAGCCGGGGCTGTGTGCTGGTGCTGGTCTCCTCCTGGTGGGCGGGGCTCTCTTTAATGGCGTGTGGAGCTCACCTCCGTGGCGGATCCTGCAGGGTTCGCCTCAGCTCCCGTTCACGGGGTGTGGTGGCTGAAATAGTTCCTTTCCACTCACAGCCCCACTTGCTGCATCCGTTTTTCTTGTTGGGCGTTTTGGTTTGTTGTTTCCCTCGTCTCTGCAGGTCGGAGAGTGCCGCCTCTGTGGGCGGGGGAGGGGAGCAGGGTTCTGCGCTTCCCTCCCTTCTCGTCCTCTTTTATGGCAACTTTCTTCTTCGGGCAGTTTGCTGGAGTCGTCCGTTTATCTTCCGTGTCCCAGTTCTCACTGGGACCTGCCGCTTTTCCTCCCTATTAACTTTTTTCAATGGGAGATCTTACTCGCAGCGTCTCCTCGCCGCCATGTTGCTCCGCCCCTCTCTCCTGTTTTTAGAAAACTTTTTTTGTCTTGCCTTCATAGGGTTTCTTTCCACTGAATGCTTTGACTTTTAACACCTGATCAATTTTTATCTTTTTTTTTAATATTTGTGAGTTTTCATGTATGTGAAGTGAAGCTTTCGGGGACTTCTGAAGGCTTTCCCAGGTTTCTTATATGTAACAGTCTCTCTCCACTTTGAGTTTTTAATATGTAGTTAAGTTCTCAAAAGATAACAGAAGTAAATGTAGGTCTCCCTGTACCTTTTACATTCATAGGGTTTTTATGCCAGTAGGAATTATGTGACTACTGAGGCCTCAATACTAAGTTTTTACTAAATTCCTTATACACAGATTGTTTTTTTCCCCCAGTGTAAGTTACATGCTATTAAAGCATGTAAAACATTTAAAGTTGTGTCTCATTCTTAACCTTCACATGGCTTATACAATAATTTTAGATAATTAAAAATGTTAGAATGACACCAATAAAATGGCTTTCCCACATGCCTTAGAGCTAGAAGGTTTTTCTTTCAATGAGAGTTCTTACACACTCTGTAAGGCATGCATAAGTGCTGTTCTTCTAAGACTAGTACTTCTGACACAGCTAAGTTCCCACATAATGTGTAAGAATGAAAACTGAGCAAAGGTTTCTCACATTCTTTGCCTTCATAAGCTCTTTATCCAGGTAAGTTTGAATGTGAATATTAAGGTCTGAGGAACATTCACATGCCTTAGTTCTCTGATGACTAGCCAATGTTGAAGTCTGAGTGAAGGCTGCCCACATTCATAGGCCTTTACATTCATAGGCCTTCTCTCCAGTGTAAGTTGTTAAATACATGTAAGTCCTGGTGACTGAAAGCTTTCCCACATTGCTTGCATTCATATGGCTTCTCTCCAGTAGGTGTCCTTGCATGTTGATTAAGCATTGAAGAGTTATTAAAGGCGTTCCCATATTCCTTACATCATAGGGTTTTTCTCTTCTGTAAGACAAGTCCTGAGGAATGAGTAAGTTTTCCCACACTACATAAATATGGTTTCTCTCCACTGTGAACTCACATATTTTGTAAGGTATGCGGAATGAATAAAAGCTTTCCCACGTTCTTTACACACAGATGGTTTCCTCCAGTGTGGATTCATATGTGTAAAATAAGTCCTGTTGATCTAGTAAAAGCTTTCTCACATTTCATACATACATAGGGCTTTTTTCCACTTAGAATTCCTATATACTCTGTAAAGTATGAGGAGTCAGTGAAGGCTTTCCAACATCCTTTACATCCATATAGTTCTTCTTAGGTGAGGTATCTCATATGAACCTATGTAAAAATTGTTCTCTCGCAATCTTTGCATTCACACAATTTTCCTGCATATACATGGATGTTTATTTGTGAGATCTCTGAGAAGAACCAAGTTTGTAGTATGATTAGAGTGCTTCTCAAGATCTTGATATTCAGAGAATCTCTTCATACTTGCTGCTTTCTTTGAATAAATGACTCAAGTCTTTCTTTGGGTCATATAATTCTCATGGATTTTATATTTCTATTCCTGATGTAGAAGCAAGGATTTGCTGTTTGAAAATCTTACCAATTGTATTCCATTTGACTTTTTTCCCACAAAAATATAGTGAAGCAGTGTGGAACGTTTGGTTTTGAGTTGCAAATCCAATTCTGAAATAAAATGGGAAAATTTAGGTTTGAGAAAATTGTAGGATAAATTCACTTCATTTAAAAGCATATGTAGGGCCTCCCTGGTGGCGCAGCAGTTAAGCGCTGGGTTGCAAAGCTGCCCGCAGCCTCTGCGGCTCTGGTTTGATCCCCGGCTGCTCCCCGGCCACTGCAGGAGGGTCCCACATGGTGCGCAGACCTCTCCTGCCGCCCGCTGCTCCCCTCAGCAGTGTACTTCGGTCCTTCTGCCTGCTCTGCTCCCCGCTCTGGCTCTGGTGAATTCTCTCACCCTTCCACGCTTCTGACTGTGCCCAGTGCTTGTACAAATAAACAAACAAACAAATAAATAAATAAATCTTTAAAAAATAAAATAAAATAAAAGCATATATATGGAGAAGGACAAAATATAACAAGTAGGGAACTCCAGAGCTGCTTACTGCCAGGAAGCAACTAACAGACTTACAAAAACTACCAGAACCAATTAAGACAGAATCAGGAATCTAGTCAAAAATGGACACCAGCTAAGGGACAACTTAATGGGGGGAAAAGTGGCTGTATTTCACCATGATGGCACAATCGCCTTTTAATTGCCCACCTACCATCTATATCGGTACTGTAGCCATAATGACAGCAGTACATACTTCTTGAGCAAGTTGCTAGTGTCAATAGAGTAAATATACATTGCCCTCAAAGAACTGCCATTGTGGGTTGTTGACTGGCAGCTTTCTCGAGTATTGGAGCAATTTTCACCCAATTCAGGATCCCAAGTAGCTTCTATTTAAAGTATTTATAGGTTTAGTATTGCTACAGGAGCCCAGTGAATGAGACAATGGTTGGAACAAATTGTAGACAGATTGAAAAGCCTGGAAAGAATATGCTGGTAACATTGTCATGTGGGTGAATAGGAGCTTTTAAATGCTTGAGACTTCTGGTAAGATAGTGACAAGAGTGAGAATGAAGATTTTCCTCCTCAGTATTTCTGGCCCCAGTGCTACAGAAAGAACCTGGAGACACCCCAAGGTAAGACAGAGCACTGCTGAGTGCACTTGGAATGACATGCAGAGAAGGAAACCCTAACCTGGGTGTCAAGCATAACCAGAGTACTGACTGCTGAGGACTGAAGGGAGCATTGTTTGGGCCATGTCCAGGATGTAAGCAGAGGAAACCAAGACTTAAGTTCCTCAAGTGAAAGCACAGGTCCTCAGCCCCTAACTCCTACTGCCACCTGTCAGAGACGGGAGCCTGACTGACCATTTGTAATCACATGTAAAAAATTTAAATACCTAGAAGTAAATATAGCAAAGGAGGTGAAGGACCCGTAAAAAGGAAATTATAACACATTGTTAAAGGAATAGCAGAAGACACGAATGGAAAGACATTCCCTGCACATGAATTGGAAGAATCAACGTTGTCAAAATGGCTATTCTACACAAAGCAATTTGTAGATTCAATGCAATCCCAATAAAAATTTCATTGGTGTTTTTCAAAGAAATGGAACAATGTTGATGAACTTCATATGGAACCACAAAAGACCCCAAATAGCCAAAGATCTCCTGACAAAAAAGGGGGGGAAATGATGGTATTATACTAACAGACTTCAAATGTACTATAAAACCATAACAAATAAAACAACATGGTACTGGGAGCAAAACAGACAATGGAACAGAATTGAGAGCTCAGAAAGAAAACCACACATATGTGTACCAAATCTACAATAAAAAAGAGAATATACACTAGACTAAGGAAAGTCTCTTCAAAAAATGGTTTTGGGAAAATTGAACTATCACATGCAAAAGAATGAAAATAAACCACAATCTCACACCATACACAAAAATCAACTCAAAATGGATAAAAGACTTGGATGTAAGACCTGACACCAGAAAATACATAGAAGAAAACATTGCAAAACACTCTATGACATAAACTCCAGAGATACCTCTGAGAACTCTATCTCCAGAACAAAGGAAAACAAAGGATAATATAAACAGCTGAGACTACATCAAGCTAAAAGGCTTCTGTACAGCAAAAGAGAACAACCAAAACAAAGAGATACCTTACTGTATGAGGAAAAAAAAATTGCACGCCATGCATCTTATAAGGGACTGCTATCAAAGATCTACAAAGAACTCACACAACTCAACAAAAGTAAAGCAAATAACCCAATCCAAAATATGGGCAGAAGAGGCAGATATTTCTCCAAAGAAGAAATGCTGTTTAAAAATTTCTAACATTCCTGGGTGTGCCTGTGGACTTTGATTTCTTGGAAAATGCTAAGGATTTCATTTATTTATTTTTTTCATGTCATTTCCACATGGCACAGCATATCTCTCCTGCCTCGCCTAGTGCTCCCCTCAGCCGTGTCTTCAGTCCGTCTGCCTGTTCTGCTCCCCACTCTGTCTCTGGTGAATCCTCTCACCCCCCCCCACGCCTCTGGCCTGTACCCCAGCTATTGTATAAATTAAAAAAAAATTAAAAAGAAGTTAACTGAAGATGGATCAAAAACCTAATGTAAGGGCTTAAACCACAAAACTCTTATTAGAAAACATGGGGGTAGAAGCCTCTCCTGTGGTGCAGTGGGATAAGTGCAGCGTTGTGAAGCTGTCCGCAGCCTCTGCGGTGCAGGTTTGATTCCCAGGCGGCCAGGGAGATTCCCACATGGCGAGGCAGACCTCTCGTCATGCCCGCTGCTCCCCTCAGCAGTATATTTCAGTCATCTGCCTGTTCTGCTCCCCGCTTTGTCTCAGGTGAATCCTCTCACCCTCCCATGCCTCTGGCTTGTACCCCAACTCTTGCATATAAATAAATATTTTTAAAAAAAGAAAGAAAACATGGGGGTAAATCTTTATGACCTTAGATTTGATAATGTCCAATCTTTATATCTATTCTAAGTTATAATAACAAAAGCATCCAAGAAAATTAAAAAGATGTTGGGGGCCTCCCCGGTGGCGCAGCGGTTGAGCGCTGGGTTGCGAAGCTGCCCGCGGCCTCGGCGGCGCCGGTTCGATCCCCGGCTGCTCCCCGGCCACCCGAGGAGGGTCCCACATGGTGCGCAGACCTCTCCTGCCGCCCGCTGCTCCCCTCAGCAGTGTACTTCGGTCCTTCTGCCTGTTCTGCTCCCCGCTCTGGCTCTGGTGAATTCTCTCACCCTCCCGCGCTTCTGACTGTACCCAGTGCATGTATAAACAAAACAAGCAAGCAAATAAATAAATAAATAAATAAATAAAAACATGCCTCTATAAAAAAAAAAAAAAAAAAAAAAAGATGTTGGACTTCATCAAAATTAAAGGAATCTGTGCATTAAAGAATACATTGAAAATAGTGAAAAATCAGCCTAAGAGTGAGATAAAAATCCTGCAAATCAAATATATCAGATAAGGGCCCACAATTTGAGTACATTAAGAACTCCTACACTTCAACAATAAAATGAGCAAAGGACCTGAGTCAGTATTTTTCCCAAAAAGAGAATTAGCCAACAAGCACATGAAAAGAGATTCAAAATTATTTGTTTTAGGAAAATTCAAATCCAAACCATAATAAGGTATCACTTTATACCTGCCAGGAGGTTTAGTATTCAAAAAGAAATAAGAAGTGTTGGCAAGGATACAGAGTAATTAGAACTCTTCTAAATTGCTGGTGGGAATGTAATATGGTAACCCTTAGTGTGAAGTAGTTTAGTATTTCATTTTTTTTAAGATTTTTATTTATTTATTTATGCATACACGAACTGGGGTGTGGGGGGTAAGCAGATTCACCAGAGACAGAGTGGGGAGCAGAGCAGGCAGATCCACTGAAATACACTGCTGAGGGGAGCAGTAGGTGAGACAGGAGAGGTCTGCTGCCCCATGTGGGTTAGCTCCCAGGCTGGGGATTCAACTCACACTGCAGTGGCTGGCAATAGCTTGATAGCACTGAGATTTTAACCACTGCACCACCAGGAAGGCCCTAGTTTAGTATTTCTTAACTAGTTAAACATAAAATGACCATATGACACAGTCATTCTATTTCTAGGTATATACCCAAAAGAGTTGAAGACAGATATGCAAATATTTGCATAAAATATATGTTCAAAGCTGTTGTATTCACAATTTGTCAAAAGTGAAAAGTTCATCAAGCAATAACTGGAAATAGTCATGAAACAATATTATTCAACTATAAAAAATACTGATACATTCAATGACATGGATAAACCAAAAATATTATACTAAGGAAAGAAGCCAGATACAAAAGTTCACATTTGGTGTGATCCCATTTATATCATATATACAAAATAGGTAAATCCATAGAGACAGAAAGCAGATTAGTGGTTGCAGGGCCTGGGGTGGGGTGAATGAGAACTCCTTCTGAGGTGACACAGATGTGGAACTAAAAAGAGCTGATAATTGTAAAACACTGTGAATGTACACAAGACCAATGAAAAAGTTAACTCATATATTTTACCTCAAAAAAAAGCACACGGCACATGTGTAAGTCTAAATATGAAGAAAACATGACAGAAATGGTGAAATAACAAGAAAGATGGACCACAACAATTTTGGCTGTGTGAGGAGTCTGGTAGCAATATGGTATCAAGATGTATGTAGCTCAATAATCTGCAAAACTAAGGCTAACAGTAAACAAAATAGATGAAGAATCAGGAAAAAAGGATAGGAAGGTATTGTGAAGAGAGCTATTGACAAGCAATCAAATTTTGGAATAAGCCAGACAGATGATTTTGAGAGAACAAAGAAAGTTTCTGAGGAAACTCAGAAATCAAATGGCCTCAGCCTTCTCAGGAAAAAAGCATGCCTTTAATAGTTTTCAAATGCCCTTTCCCAGGCTAGCACTGCTCTTCATAAAACCACATCTTGTTTGTGAACTCACGCTGCAGAACTCTTTTTGTTGGATGGAGCACTTCAGCTCCATCCAGTCCAGCACTGACATTGGGTTTGCATGATTCATACTCTGCTCCAGGGAAAAATACATCAAGAGAACCTTGCAAAACATGAAAAACATGTCCTTGAATCAAGAATCAATACTCCAGCCTGCAGGATTTCTGTAGACAATGAAGTCTAAATTTCTAAACAAGCATGCAAATTTTTAAATAAATGCAATAAAAATACAGAAAAGAAACAAAAATCCATCTACATCTCTTAGCTTCTCTGCGCTCTCAAGTAACTGGAGAGCTCTAGGAATCTCTGGGACCTACAAGCCACATACAATCTCATGCAGGTTTAAAGCCGTAAGTTAAAAATTTCAGGGCTTAAAAAATCCCTAAAGAAATTAAGTCACTTATTTACAGAGATCTTCCTTTTCATAGGGGAATCCCCCAGAGTATGTCCCATGAAGGTAGGGATTAAGTCTGTCTTCTACACATTATTCCCATCTGACAACAAAGATACTTAAAAATTCATTTTGTAAAGGGCTCAGTTAAGAAATGATGCGAACATGACCTAATACAATGAGATTCTGGTAGTTCGCCAACATCAGATCTCTGTAGAGATCTCTCTGTGTTTGATTCAATAAAGTCCGCTCCTCCTGGGTAAACTCGACAGCCACATCCTCAAGTGCATCCACTAAGTGCTAGACCATAAAACCTGCTGGCCTCAGCTGAATACCATCTTCTTTGATAGCCTCAGAAAGACTCATGAAGGAATGAGGAAGGCAGAGGAGATGGCAGAGGAGGACTCTTGGGCCCAGGCCTCTCTCCATCTAGGGATGCTGGTGATTGCATCCCATCACAGGGACTGGCCAGCACTGTCGTGTGACTGAACTTAACTTACCACTACTCTACTGTGAGCTCCTCTTGCTTTCTTCATTCTCTACTTATAGATTAAAGGTAGCACTGAACATGATACATTACTCTGTAAAATCTAACAGTAAATGAGTTATTTCCACAGTGACACACAAAAGCCTTGAGATTAGATATTTTCATTTCCTTCCTTAAGATATGTCATAACACTCAACAAAACACTAACTCAACAAACATGATTGAGGAGCAAAAAGAATATTAAGGTAAAAGAATCACATCTAGCACATATCCTGAGATGGTGTTCTGCAACCATCCCAGCTGGGTAGGTTAACCGTTGGCTCAGTAGCTTAAAAGAGAACCTTGGGGCCCTTAGCATCATCCCCAAGGTTTTTCATAGTACACAGGGAAAACAAGTGTAGGGGCAGGACAGGCCACAGTGCAGGTTTCCTATGACCCAAGCAGACGGGGTAAAGGAGGAAACAGTCCTGGAGCCCTCAGTGGCTTTTGCAGGCTTTTATTGGGATTTACCAGGTACACAGCAGGCAAGGCCTGCCAGCCTCCCAGCCCCCCAGCAAGTCTTCATTCTTTCTGGGCTCTCCGGCGTTCTCTGGTGTTCTCTCTGCTTCTGCTGGTGTCCCAGTGACGCAACCCTTAAAAGCCCAGTCTTAGACTAGGTGAATCCCATCTACCTATGCCCACACCCTATTTCAGGTGCCTGCCCTCAGACATGCATTCAGGACCACAGGGTTCCATTGTCTAACCTAATGGAGGGAGACAGAAAAGACTTATACCTTTTACGTTACCCTACAACAAGCAGCAGGAGACAGCAACTTGGGCCCCACTGCAAATCTCTATATACTCTGTCCTCTGGGTGTCCTCTCATAACCATTCTCTGCTGCCACAGTTCACCTATCTGCGTGACACCACCCTTATAGCTCAGCCTCCAGGCTCAGGTGTGCTCACTTATGCATGCCCACACAATACTCCAGGTGTCCCCCATCAGGCATGCATGCCCTGAGCCCACGCTCCCAAACACCTTCTGCATTCAAGGTCGCAGCAGCATAAAAGCCTGACCTATCTGACCTATCTTCATTTACCTGATAGCATGGATCCTGAAGAAATTCACTGGGACTCCTTCCCTAAGCAGAGGTATTTGTTTGTTGCCTTAAGAAGCCTGGGGACTTTACGAGGTGACAAGTTTACCTGGTAGAAGTAAGCTTGTCATTTTGAAGAAAGGTCAACTTTCCACTCGCCTAAGAATCCAGCAGTAACCCAGCCACTATCCTTGCCTCCTCGACTTTCCTTTCATGAAGACAAAAAGGATCCAAAGAAAGATGACCTCAGAGAAAACAGAATGGTATGAACTTTGAAATTGATCCAATTCTGACAATCACAAGCCTGTAAGCTGTTCCATACTTGGCATATAATACGCCAAAAGTACTATTTCTGTACTATTTCTTTTTCTTTTTTTTTAAAGGTTTATTTATATATACATCCAAGAGCTGAGGTACAGGCCAGATATGCAGTAGGTGAGAGGATTCACCAGATACAGAGTGGGGAGCAGAACAGGCAGATGTACTGAAATACACTGCTGAGGGGAGAAGCAGGCGAAACAGGAGAGGTCTGTTGCGCCATGTGAGTCACCTCCCTGGCCTGGTTGGGGATGGAACTTGTGCTGCAGTAGCTGTGGATAGCTTCATAGTAACCCCTTGAGCCACCAGGAAGGCCCCAAAACAAAGCACCTTGAATTGCCTAGAGCAAGAAAATTGTTTCTGGATTTTTTTTTTTTTTAAGCTGTAAGGTTTTCATTCATAAATCATTCTACTACTGAAAAAAAGCACTGGAATGTAACCACACCTCAGTATACTGTTCCAGTAAAAATTAATGTATTTTATCAGATAAAACAGATTTCAAACTCAAAAAGATAAAAAGAGACCACAATGGTCACTACATTATGATCAAGGGGACAATATTCAAGAACAAATAACACTCATTAACATATATTCACCAAACAAAGGAGCACCAAAATATATCAGACAACTATTGTCATGTCTGAAAACAGACATCAGAGAAAACACATACGTAGTGGGAGACTTCAACACACCACTATCAACAAGGGATAGATCAATGAGACAAAAAATAAGTAAAGACAATAAAGCTCTAAATAAGGACCTAGAATGCTTGGGCTTAACAGACATCTATAGAACACTAAACCCATTTGGGGGGTGGGGGGTGGGAGGGGAGGGATTGGGGTCAAAATGGGGGGGTTGCAATTGTATGGGGAATATAAAAATAAAATTTATTATTAAAAAAAACGGAGTACACATTTTTCTCAAGCGCACATGGATCATTCTCCAGGATTGATCACATACTAGGGCACAAGACAAACATCAACAGATACACCAAGACTGAAATCATACCAACCATCTTTTCTGTCCATGAAGGCATCAAACTAGAAATAAACCATAAAAAGAAGGCAAGGAACTCTTCTACCTCATGGAGACTGAAAACCACACTACTGGAAGACCACTGGACTAATGAGATCAAAGAAGAAATCAAAAAATTCTTTGAATTGAATGACAAGGAGGACACCAATTTCTTAAATGTATGGGATGCAGCAAAAGCAGTAATAAGAGGAAAATATATAGCAATAGAGGCTCACATCAAGAAACAAGAAAGAACTCAAAGAAACAACCTAATCTCAAAGCTCAAAGATCTAGAAAAAGAACAACAAAATACCCCAAAACAAGTAGAAGAAAAGAAATAATAAAAACCAAAGCAGAAATAAATGAAATTGAAACTAAAAAAACAATCCAAAAGATCAATGAAACCAAGAGCTAATTCTTCGAAAAAATCAATAAAATAACAAACCCCTAGCCAGGCTCACAGAGGAAAAAAGGGAGAAAGCACAAATAAACAGGATCATAAATGAAAGAGGAGAAATCTCAACGGACACAGCAGAAATCAAAAGAATAATCAGTAACTACCATGAACAGTTATATGGAAACAAGTTCAACAATCTAGAGGAGATGGACAAATTCCTACAACTCTACAATCACCCAAAGCTAGATAAAGAAGAAATAGAACACCTAAACAGACCAATTACAAGCAGCAAAATTGAAATGGTAATCAAAAACCTCCCCAAAACAAAAGCCCAGGACCTACCTGATGGATTTACAAATGAATTCTACCAAACATTCAGAGACGAATTAGTGCCTATCCTTCACAAACTCTTCCAAAAAATTGAGAAGGAAGGGACAATACCAAACACGGTCTATGAAGCCAACATTACACTAATACCAAAACCGAACAAGGACAACACAAAAAAGGAAAACTACAGGCCAATCTCCCTAATGAACACTGATACAAAAATCCTCAATAAAATTTTAGCTATCAGAATCCAACAATGTATCCATAAGATAATTCACCACGACCAAGTAGGATTCATGCCAGTGACACAAAAATGGTTCAACATCCGAAAATCAATCAACGTTATCCAACACATCAACAAAAAGAAATATAAAAACCATATGATAATATCAATAGATGCTGAGAAAGCTTTCGACAAAGTGCAACAACCATTCATGATAAAAGCCCTTGAAATTCTTGGGCTACAAGGAACATACCTCAACATCATAAAGGCCATATATGACAAGCCAACAGCCAGTATCATTCTCAATGGTGAAAAGCTGAAAGCAATTCCATTAAGATCTGGAACAAGACAAGGATGTCCACTCTCACCACTGCTTTTCAATATAATACTGGAAGTCCTAGCCAGAGCAATAAGACAAGAGAAAGACATCCAAGGAATCCAAATAGGAAAAGAAGAAGTCAAACTATCACTATTTGCAGATGATATGATAATATACGTAGAGAACCCCAAAAACTCCACAGAAAAACTAATTCAACTCATCAATCAATTCAGTAAAGTGGCAGGATACAAAATCAACACGCAAAAGTCAGTAGCCTTCCTATACACAAACAATAAATCTGAAGAAGAAGAAATCAAAAAAAATCCCTTTTATTATTGAAACAAAAAAAAAATCAAATATTTGGGAATAGATCTAACAAAAGAGGTAAAGGACCTATACAAAGAAAACTATAAAACACTGTTAAAAGAAATAGAAGAAGACACAAAGAAATGGAAAGACATCCCCTGCTCATGGATTGGAAGAATAAACATTATTAAAATGGCCATCCTACCAAAAGCAATATACAGATTCAATGCTATTCCAGTAAAAATTTCAATGTCATTCTTCAAAGAAATAGAACAATTATTGATGAAATTCATATGGAATCACCAAAAACCCCGAATAGCCAAAGCTCTCCTGAAAAAAAAAAAAAGAAGGGAATGGAGGCATCACACTCCCAGACTTCAAACTATTCAAACTATACTACACAGCCATAATCATCAAAACTGCATGTTATTGTGGCCTCCCCGGTGGTGCAGTGGTTGGGCGCTGGGTTGCGAAGCTGCCCACAGCCTCTGCAGCGCCGGTTGGATCCCCAGCTGCTCCCCAGCCACCGAAGGAGGGTCCCACAGGGCGCGCAGACCTCTCCTGCCCAACGCTGCTCCCCTCAGCAGTGTACCTCGGTCCTTCTGCCTGCTCTGCTCCCCGCTCTGGCTCTGGTGAATTCTCTCACCCTCCCGCACTTCTGACTGTACCCAGTGCTTGTATAAATAAATAAATAAATAAATAAATAAATAAATAAATAAATTTTTAAAAAAAAACTGCATGGTATTGGAACAAGAACAGACACACGGACCAATGGAATAGAATAGAAAATCCAGAAATAAACCCACAGATTTATGGTCAACTAATCTTTGACAAAGGAGCAAAGACTATGCATTGGAGCAAGGAAAGTTTGTTCAATAAATGGTGCTGGGAAAACTGGGTCGCTACATGCAAAAGAATGAAGCTTGACCACTACCTCACACCATACACAAAAATCAACTCAAAATGGATTAAAGAACTAGACATAAGACATAGAAGGAAATATAGGCGAAACACTCCATGATATGCACCTCAAAGACATCTTTACAGACACATCACCCAAAGCAGTGATAGTGAAGGCAAAGATAAACAGCTGGGACTACATCAAATTAAAGAGCTTCTGCACAGCAAAAGAGACAATAACAAAAACAAAGAAAAACCCCACCAACTGGGAGAACATTTTTGCACACAACACTAATGATAAAGGACTGATGACAAAAATCTGCAAAGACCTGATGAGACTCAACAACAGCAAAGAAAATAATCCAGTCAAAAAATAGTCAGAAGAGCTAAAAAGAAACTTCTCTGAAGAGGAAATGCAAATGGCCAACAGGCATATGAAAAAATGTTCAACATCACTTGTAATCAGGGAAATGCAAATCAAAACTACCATGAGATACCTTCTTACACCAGTGAGAATGGCACATATTAAAAAAACTAGCAACAACAAATGTTGGCGAGGGTGTGGAGAAAAAGGAACTCTTCTGCACTGTTGGTGGGAGTGCAAACTGGTCCAACCACTATGGAGAGCTGTGTGGAGATTTCTGGACCTACTAAACATAGAGCTTCCATATGATCCAGCAATTCCACTCCTAGGTATTTATCCAAAGGACACAGAAACATCAATTCCAAAGAGCACCTGCACCCCTATGTTTATAGCAGCACTATTTACGATAGCTAAGCTTTGAAAACAACCCAAATGCCCAAAAATAGATGACTGGATCAAGAAGATGTGGTACATATATACCATGGAATATTACTCAGCATTCAAAAAAGATAAACACATGCAATTTGCAGCAACATGGATGGCGCTGGAAGGGATCATGCTCAGCGAAATAAGCCAGAAAGAAAAAGAAAAATACCGGATGGTCTCACTCATAGCAGGAATCTAGAAAACTTAAATAAGGGACCAGGAAAATGAATAACTATAAGAAAGTGAAAATCAAAATCAACAAAAAACTATGAACCAGAGACACTCTATGGGGGGTAGGGGGCGGGGAGGGGAGGGATTGGGGTCAAAATAAGGGGGTTGCAATTGTATGGGGAATATAAAAATAAAATTTATTTTTAAAAAATTAATGTACTTTAATTAATTTAATTGATTGAGAAGCAAAATTAATGCATGTCATTGGAATATTACTCAGCATTCAAAAAAGATAAACACATGCAATTTGCAGCAACATGGATGGCGCTGGAAGGGATCATGCTCAGCGAAATAAGCCAAAAAGAAAAAGAAAAATACCGGATGGTCTCACTCATAGCAGGAATCTAGAAAACTTAAATAAGGGACCAGGAAAATGAATATAAGAAAGTGAAAATCAAAATCAACAAAAAACTATGAACCAGAGACACTTTTAGGGGGGCGGGGGCGGGGGCGGGAGGGGAGGGATTGGGGTCAGAATGGGGGGGCTGCAATTGTATGGGGAATATAACAATAAAATTTATAAAAAAAAAATTAATGCATGTCAGAACAATTAACAAATCCAAGCAATTCTGTTGCATCAATTAACACATTTATTATAGGCTGGCAATGTTCCAAATTGCAGACCTTCTTCTGGCCTTTCAATTCCTTCATCTTCTGATGGCAGACTTTGATGGCAGAAGTGGTATTGTAGGTCCAGGCACCACCAGCAACTGTTTTCATGCAGGAACCACAGTGCCAGATCCCCACGGCTTGCCTCTTCATTCTGGTTTTGCTACAAATGGAGCGAGTGTACTTGGCATCCTGGCTGATTTCAATTTTCTTCAACTTTTCAATTTTCTTCAACTGCTTCTGAGCTGCCTGGCTTTCTCTAACCATAGATTGTCTCCTTTCTCTCCATAAGGGGCCAATTTGCATCATTACATAGACCTAATTCTGGGGGAGACGTGGAGGGGAGACTGGAACCCAGAGGCAAAGAGAGAAGGTGCCGGGATGTCCTCGTGCCTGAGGACCACATTAGGTTGCACGGGATTCCCCATGCAGGTGATGAAGGAGAATGTCACAGTGTAAGTGGAAGTCCAGAGCTCGGGCCACCTGTCACCACCAAGTGCCAATAAAGTAGAGACAGGAACTGAATCTTTAAGGTGCACTTTAATCAGACAGCAAGCAACTGGAAGATAGGGGAATAACACCCTAAAGAAACCACCTTAAGGGCCTCCCTGGTGGCACAGGCAGTTGAAGGCAGTGCTGTGAAGCTGTCCGCAGCCTCTGCAGTGCTGATTCTATCCCAGCCGGTCCGGGAGATACCCATATGGCGTGGCAGACCTCTCCTGTTGGGCCCGCTGCTCTCCTCAGCAGTGAATTTCGGTCAGTCTGCCTGTTCTATTCCCTGCTCTATCTCTGGTGGATCCTCTCACCCTCCCACACATCTGGCTCAGGCTCTTGTATATATAAATGGATAAATCTTAAAAAAAAAAAGAAAGAAAGAAAGAAAAGAAACCACCTTAATGCCTCACTGGTGGCACAAGAGTTAAGTCTCAGCACTGTCAAGCTATTGGCAGCCACTGGTGCATGAGTTCAATCCCTAGCCAGAGAGCTGACTCACATGGCACACCTGACTTCTCCTGTCTTGCCTGCTGCTCCCCTCAGCAGTGTATTTCAGTAGATCCACACATTTCATTTCCAGCTGTCTTTTTATAATGAGTTGAACAAAAACAGTTGTACATCAGTAAGCTGGCCTTTACCACTGCCAGGAGCTTGTGATGTCCAGACCCCAGAGCTCCTTATCGCTTATCTGAACACCTGGCTTCAAGCACATCCAAGTGTGCTGAGTCTGGTCTTCTGATGGCACCAGCTGTCCACACTCCTCTGGTGTGTCCGTGGGCTGAAAAATTAACTCAGAGTAGACAGACCATCAACAATGCATGTGGGAAGATTTCTTTTTAAACAGTGCATAGTGTCCTACCACCCCTTCCTAGTCCCTATCAACCAGTCCATTTAGCTGGGACCTCCTCCAGTGCAGGAGTGGGAGGTGGCAGGGTAGGAGCACCTCCCCTGGCTGGTGGGGTGTTCAGGAGAGACCCTGGTGTGCCTGCAAAATGACCCAGCAACCATCTGGCTCTTTGTTTATAAACACACACATTAATGACAACAATGATAAATTTCCATGGAGGAATTTTCATGGGGAACTTAATTTTTGTAGCTCAGCCACTAAGCCTCTTTAATCTCTGGTTTTCTATACAGTGCAATTACAACAGTTGTAATTTTTCATTGTCCTCCCCTGCCCTCATTTTGATTTAATCTACATCAATTCATGGGCAGCAATTCCTTTCCTGTGAATACTTCATTTTCCCACAGCTGGCTCCCTGAAAGGGCTATTAGCTGGGGCAGCAGACAGATTCAGACATTCACATCTCCCAGACTCATTGAGACAGTCTCTGCCACCTTCGCTTCAGATCTTTGAGACCATCGATTCCTGCCTTCAATTCTCTGACTCACCACTTCGAATCATAGATTGCTGTTGCCTGAACTCTGGCACCACCACCTGACCACTCAATTGCCTGACCACTGCTCCTGCCACCAGCTCTGCTTCCACATCACCTGTTGATACCACTGGCCTGTGGCTATATATTGAAAGAGCTGCATATTGGTGCCTGGTCCTCCGGAAGATATATTAATATATACCGGTGTCTGATCCTCCAGCACCACCTCAAAGAGCTGTCCAATATTGTTTAATTCTCATCACTACATGCTGACCAGCACTGACTGGCACTGCTGGCCTCTAATGGTCAGATGCCTGGCTATCTCTTAGCAGCCCACGGCTTCTGATCCTCCAGCACAGCTGGTACCACCTCTTGTTTTTGTTGCCTCTGGCGCAGCCCACCCAGCCCATGGATAGGTGGGGCTGGCTGATGCAGCGCCTCCCATGATTACTTCCCGCTGCCTCCAAGAACTGGACAATGTAGACACCTTTGAGGTAGAATACACAGCCATTTGTGGCCTTAGGAATTCTTTCCTTTCTCCCAATTTCCTTATCGGTCTCACTCCTTGGTAAATAAACCCTGCTGTTGCACTCTGAGTCTGAGTCATGTCTTGCATTGTAAGCACATGGATGAGGAACCACATTTCCCCAGGTTTTGCATAGTTTCAGTTTCAAGCCCCCTGGAGTTCCAGCCTCCCCTAGGAATGTATTCCTAGCTTTTCGGTATGAACTTTTCTGACCAGCACCCCACAGAAAAATGGATAATCTTCTACGACCCTTTTTTCCATTCCCCATAGGTATGTTACTGAAGTCTGAAATAATTCCCTCTTCCCTCTTTCCACTGCGGGCTGAAAGAAAATTTCTACTGCATGTGAGTGATGTCTCCCCTCTAAGAAACTGCTAAGCTGGCAGTTGAAGAGGCTTAAAGTGAGAAAGAAAAAAAAAAAAAATGCTGCGAAAATGCCATGTAGCCAGGTCACACACTAAGGCCACCATCCCTCCCTTTGTCACGGTAGAAGGAACCACAGATAAACTGCACAGCCTAGGCTTCACATCTGCAGAAGCACTCTAGAAAGATATCTTTATAAACCTTGGTTCTTGTGCTATTCCCACAAACCGAGTAAGATCTGACTTTACAGAATGAGGTCACTTTTGATATTATTATATATAACATCCCCCCTTTTTCATTAACCAAGAATGTAACTGAATGTCTCCTTTATCTCTGCCATAGAATTTTGTATCTCCTTCTGTGCATACAGATCTGTACAAACTGTACCACTGAGACCAAACCATCTGAAGGGTGGGGCCAGCGCTCAGAGAAATCTGATGCTGCCTACTCAGTTTTAAGTCCTCAGTTTGTTCTGAATAATCTCATTAATAACTTTTGCTTTGAATTGCTTCAAAGCAGTGATTATTTCAGTCACCCCTGCCTGTGAAAACATTTTGTACAGCTTTCTAGAGCACCTTTCTAGTTGCTAATGGGATGCTGCCTGATTCATAAATCATTTAATGAGTCCTTTAATATATGATTCATGAATTAATGAGTTAAATTTAAAATTAACTCAGCTGGATTTTTGTTACTTAACAGCACTGTTGAGTTTATTTAAATCTTTCCATTTTAATCGGATGGTTTCACTTATAGCAGGAATATAGGGGAACCAAATAAGACAGTGTAAAAAAAATAACAGTACAAAACACAACAAAGCAAAAATAGACAACTATAAATCAGAGACATCCTGCAGGGGAGGAGGAGGGAGAGGGATCAGAGGGAGGGAGGGAGAAGCACAGGAGACTTAGGTGATGGTGCACAGGTGCATTGGTGAAGGAAACTCTATGGGGACTCAATCTGAGGGGGTGGGGGGAAGCAAATATTGTTTAAAAATTAACAATGATGTAAAAAAGAGGAAAAGAAATCTTTCCATTTTAATGTGGTAAATAGTAAAGGGTGTTTAGATTTTCTTTATGCATATACATGTATAGGTCCTTTATATATTATAATTTGTTGGCTTTAGTTCTACGTGCTTATCCTTTCATTATTTTTCCTAATGCACTCAACAAATATTCAAGTCATGCCTTCAGAGAACTTTTATTTCAACTGGGGAGGGGACACATGGTTAAAAAAAAAATGCTGTATGTCAATGTCACATCAGAATATTTTTAGTACTTTTTCACCTAATTGTTAAATCCTAATACTATACTTTAATTTTGCCTGTTTGTGAGTTTTATAGAATTTAAAACTTACAGAATTTTTTTATTTAATTTCTTTTATATAGCACTATGAGACTCATGCACATTATTGTATATACCTAAGTTTATTTGAGGTTATTAATGTATGGTATTCTTTTGTATGAATACACCAGTTTACCCATTTTAATGATGGTAGACTTTAAATTTTTCTAGCTTAGGACTATTTCAAATAATGCTTGTTGAATATTCTTACACAAATATCATGATGTCCATGTGCAAACCTTACCGTTGTATACATGTCAAAATGTGGAATTATAAGGTCATTGGCCATTCATATCTTCTAGCGTAATCTGCTTCTCAAATGGATTGCACTCATTTTCTATGCTGCATAACAAATATGGTAAAACTTAGTGGTTTACAACAACACACATTATCTTGGTTTTGATGGTTTAGCTGGCTTCCCTGGTTTAGGGTTTCACAAGGCTGCCATTTGGGTGTCATCCAAGGGTGGGTACTCATCAGAGACTCGACTTGGGGAGGGTCTGCTTCTAAAATTCATCAGGTTGTTGGCAGAATATCCTTTGGCTGTGCTATTCATGAGAGTTTGCTTTTACTTCTTCAACACCAGCAACAGATTCTAGCAAAACCCCAATAGCAAGTTTTATATAATGCAATATAATCACAGGAGTGACATGTATCACCCCTACCATATTCTATTACTTAAGAGGAATATGATTGTACAAATTAACACTCTCATGTGGTGTTCCTCTTTGGGAAAATTTAACTAAAACTGGAATTAGGAAAGCCTATAGAAGGAGCTCTCACACGTTATTACTCACCATCATTTTCACACACTTTGTCCCCAGTGCACATCAACGACAGGAAGTAGGCCACCTTATACTTTCAGAGATCTGTCCTGCCCAGAAGCAACAGCTTCACCAAGAAGTAGCAATAAGGAGCCACCAGCACCTTGACCCAGAAGCCTTCACAGAGGTGGGCAAAACCAGGACCTATACTTAAGGGATTCCTCCCTCAGTTGCCCTCCTGCAGACTTTCTGCCTTATGAGCAGGGAGGGGGCAGGGCTGCAGAGTGAAGGAGAGAAAGGAGGAGAATAAAGAAGCCAGAGGGACCAGCAGAATTCTAATATCAGTCCAGCCTGGAGATGAGACCAGAATAAATGGACAGGACCAGAGATGGGAACAGTGTCTGGAGAACTTGGCCAATGTGCCAACCAATGTTAGAAGGCAGGGATGGGAGGAGACCCCAGGTCCAGTAAGCAGGGCTAAAGCGAGTTGCAGGCTAGGTGGGCAGAGCCTGGCTTCCAATGATCAGTCCTCAGGATACCTGATAAAAACTTCATTGCTCCTTTTTGCTACTGTTAGGAAGCCCCATGCAACAGAACGCCAGGCTTGCAAACATATTTGCCAGCCCAGAGAGTAAATCAGCATTCAGTACCTTCTTTAGACTGTTAAAAGAGTTTTAAATTGTCTTCATCGCTATCTTTCAGGTAGGTTAACTCCTAGACACTACATATACCTGCATTTAATTTTTCACTTTTTTCCAGCTAATTATTACAGGGAACTTCTGTCAGATAAGGAATATGTTCTGACTTAAACCAAAACTGGAACCCCATGGCACGAGGCACCAAGGAAGACCAGGGGCAGTAGCCATCTCCGCAGCAGCTGCAGCAGTTTCCTGTTCTGCTGCCCCAAAGGCCAGTGAGGGCCACTAAAAATAACAGTAGCAGTGATGGTTTCCCATCCACCTGCTCCACTGCCTGCAGCTCCCTTCCCTTCTACATTGTTACACCCAGCCCCACTGAAGTGCTACCAGGTTCAGAGTGCCTCCAGTAGCACTCCTCAAAGTCTACCATCCCATGAACCTGCCCTGAGATCAGGCAATTTCAGTCTGTACAGGCATCAAGTTCCCTTCTATATTTGGTGCCTGGATTGTAGAATGGACCAATCAGATGCAAGCTATGAGCTGGTTAGTGCTAAATGGGCCAACCAGACACTTAGAATTGAAAAGGTCCAATCAGGCTTTTCTGGGGTACAGGGAGCAGAAAAAGGTGGATCCTGAAAGAGAATATAAGGCAGGGCAGAGATGAGCTTGAAAAGATTCTGTTCCTGGCCTCTGAAGAAGAAAGACACATTCAGTGGTTGACCTCCAAAAAATGAAGAGAAGTCAAAGACCTTTGCCACCACACTGCCTACAGTCCTGCCTCTGATGTTGCCTGAAAGGAGCACCAAAGGTCCTGGGCCTGGTGTCTCAAAGAATTGTTTGTTGTTGGTGTAGTCCAGCAACTCACAAAGAGTTGTGAGCACTGGTATCTTTGATACCATCTCCTGTTGACCAGTGGTGACCAGCACTACCAGCCAGTGCTGTCCAACTTGACAGGTGACTGGTACTCTGCTTACTTCTGAGCATTGTGGACACTATCTGGATTGAGATAGCTGGCCACTTGTTGCTTTAGAAACTCTTTGTTTCCCTAATTTGTGAAATAAACCCCATTGTTATTGTTCCCTGAGCCTGAGGTATCCTGCAATTGTGCCCAGATGAGAACCCATAGATAATGAAACTATCTTGACACTATCCTTCATCATGCTATAGCCCCAACCCCTGGGCTTAGCTTTGTTTCAAAACCACAGTTGTAATGTGGAGTGTCCAACAGTACACTTTCCCCTTATCAAGGATGGAAAGGTATAAAAATGTTAGCAACTTCTTGTAGTGGAGAGAAATATCAGGTGAGGCCAGAGGCATGGCGATGAAAGAATTCATCAGAGACAGAGGAGAACAGAAAAGTCAGATTTATTGGAATGCACTGCTAAGAGCAGCAGTGGGCAAGACTGGAGAGTTCTGTGCATGAAGGAGGATTTGAGGTTCTCTTTTGTACTGTTTTCACAGGCTTTCTAACTTGGGACTCCAGTTTGCACCAGTTATCTCCTGGGATGTCTATCTTGGGTGCTGACCTTTGACATAGAAACATGACCTGGCCACTGCTTCTGCATTCCTGGAGCTGGCCTTGTCCCCAAGGCAACCTTGTCAATTCCTTTATCCATTCAAAACTCCCAAATCTGCCTTCTAAGCAAGGATTGGGAGCTTAATTTTTTACCTTATAAATTGAACCCCTACACCTCTCTAAATGCCTGTGTTATGAAGCTTTTTACTTTACATGACAAATCAGGTAATGTATTGCCATCTGCTGGGGCTCAAGGGCATTACATGTCATCTTAAATAGCCGCTCATGAAGCCAAACCATAAAGCCTTCCTTCCATATAAATGTATATATATATGGAATATGTGTGTGTGTGTGTGTGTGTGTGTGTGTGTATATGTATTCCTGATGGGACTTGGATGTGTGATTCCAGAAGCAGAAACATCATGGATCAGGTAATACAGTTTGATAAACCCAGTCAGCAGTTTGTGAAGGACACATCTGGACAGTTTAAAAAATGCGCCAAAGCTGTTAGAAAAGAATTCGCAAAGATTACAAAGGCAACAGCAATAGGATTTGCTATACTATGACTCATTTGTAAAATTCATCCATATTCCTAATAATAATATCATTGTTGGTGACTGAGTACCTTTTCAGAAAAGTGTTTAAGTCTAGGGGGTTGGTGAACAAGTGGGGATTTGAGAACACATGGAGTAAAAAATTGCCTATATATTTTATGTTTTCCTTTCTTTTTATTTCTTCCAAATTAAAATAATTTCAAAATAGCAAAAAATGTCCTGTTCCATTATACCTTGTGCTATATAACATCTGCCCGATGGTTGGGAGTGGGGAAGTGACAGCTTGACATAGATGAGAAAACTGAGATGCAGAGTCATCTGGACACAATGTTTCCACTTCCTCACCAGCAATTTAGCTGAAGGAATTTAGGGAATTTCAGAGTTTCTGTGGGAAGAGTGAACAGCAAGTGCAAAGGTCCTGAGTCAGAAAAGTGTTTGACAACTCTTTAAAAAATGAAATCCATTTGAGTAATTTGAAGTTCTAACTGACTTTATCAGATGATTCATGAGTTAGGCAAAATCCCATTTAGAAAGTAAGAAGTCTCCAAAAATTCTTGTAGGCAGAAGGAGGGTGAGAGAGGGAAATCTAAAGATTGGATTATTTCAGTCAAGCTTACTTTCCTGTAGGGGAAGACAACCATTCTATCAGGCCGATTTTCTCACCAGAGTTAATTGGGGAAACTCCAGGCTGATTGGTTTAAAATCCCACTCTTGAGAAGCAGAAACTGCAATTGGGATGGGTTGTAAGTCTTGGTTTGGAGTTTAGGACAAGTGACTCTATTTTGGCCTATTGTCTCTCCTATTACTTCTTTCGCCAACAGCAGATGCCCAGGGCCTGAAATGGTTGAACTGAGTTGGGCTGGGAGGAAACTAACAGGAAGTGAAACAGAAGTAACGGATTATACTGTGTCACCTGGACAACTGTAAGAACTGGGGGTTTTTTGAGTGCAATGTGGAGACATTGAAGAGTTTGGAGCTACAGGAGTAAACTTATCTGATACATATATATTTGTTGTTGTTTGTAAGAGCTTTTTGTCTTTTGTGTGATTCCAGGGTGGTGAGGAGAATCAGGGAAGAGAATTCAAAGTTAAGATAATAATCCTGATTACAGATGGAGATGGCTGCATGAAGGTGGTGGGGCAGGGGGGAGGAAGAAGTGAGATGATAAAATTAAGGCAGAGCCAATGACTATATGCTGATAAATTTTCTGTTAAACAATATTTGCTTCCCCCCACCCCCTCAGATTGAGTCCCCATAGAATTTCCTTCCCCAAGGCACCCATGCACCATCACCACAGTCCCCTGTGCTCCTCCCTCCCGCCCTCCCTCTGCTCCCTCTCCCTCCTCCTCCCCTGCAGGATGTCTCTGATTTATAATTGTCTGTTTTTGCTTTGTTGTGTAGTTTTTGCTTTGTTTTTGCTTTAATGTGTAGTTTGGGGGTAAAGATTCAAGAGCGACTCCAAAGATTTTTGTTTGGTGCCGTCAAAAATAATTCTGAGATTGGTAAAGGGAGACTTTATTCACAAGGATTATTACAAAAAGGATAAAAAGGTCTGTTATAATGCAAACAGTCCGACCATAGGATGTATTGTACAAACATCTCAATGGTTGGGGGGAAAACTCTTGTAGGGATGAATAAGTGAAATTCAGGAATGTCTTTTTGTTTAAGGAGGTGTAGTATAAGTGCCTTTCAGAGACATCTGTCTCAAAAAAAAAATGTTGTGTCTCTGAGTCCTAGGGCAAGTTAGGGTTAATTAGGCAGCTTCAGGGACAGTGCAGGCAGGGACTTCCAGGGGAGTTAAAAAGGCAGCTGAGATAAGAGCAATAAAAGGAATAGGGGAAGCTCCAGAGATAAGGGCAACAAATTCCAAAGGGGGGTAATCAAACACCCCAGGACTAGGGATAGTGGATGTTCCTGGACAAATCTCTAAGATAAGGGCTGGGCCACAGAGACTGAATTCTGGGCACAGAGACATTAGGGCAGTGAGTGAGACCTCCGAGAACTAACCAATCACAGAGAGACTGGTAGGGCTTTAGAATAATTAGGGAAAGAAGGTCTATATTCCCTCAGGCCCAACTCCACTTCAGCTTCCTTGCCCCTCCCTGGCCTGGCCTCATTTTATTTCTGTTCCTTTTCTCTTCAATAAACTTTTTCTTTCTCTAAACAAATCTGCCTCTTTTCACTTGCTTGCCTGAGCGCATCAGCAAAGTTCCTGCTGTGGCTTCCTAAGACACCAACCCGTGGTGGGTAGTGGCTAAGATTCATTGCTGCCACAGCAGCCTGGCCATTCCTGGCTGGGAGACTAGGCCTGAAATGGTATCCTCTCTCCTGCCAAAGCAAACAAAAAATTTGAATTGCTGCATGACACAGTTATCGGCTAAAAAAACAGAGAGAAATCAGGCTACCCCATCCATGAAGGCCCCCTTTTGGAAAGTCCTGTGTAACCTATGTTTAAAAAATAAAATTCAGGGCCTCCCTGGTGGCACAGCGGTTGAGCGCTGGGCTGCGAAACTGCCCGCAGCCTCTCTAGCGCCAGTTCGATCCCTGGCCACCGGGCAAGGGTCCTACATGGCGCGCAGACCTCTCCTGCCGCCCGCTGCTCCCCTCAGCAGTGTACTTCATCAGTCTGCCTGTTCTGTTCCCTGCTCTGGCTCTGGTGAATTCTCTCACCCTCCTGTGCTTCTGACTGTACCCAGTGCTTGTACAAATAAATAAATCTTCAGAAAAATAAATAAATAAATATAAAATAAAATTCAAAAAAAAATAAATGAAATTCACAAATTTACAGAAAAAAATGGCTTCATGAAATGATTCATGAACCTGTCAGCATTATATATAGGTACTGCAAGGGATAACTCAAAATGGAGGTTATTTGTAGATACAGAAGTTGGGATAACGGCATTAGACTCCATTTTGAGCCTATTCTATTTTTTTTTTTTTTTTTTTTTAGTATCTATGAGACAGCATAGATAAAAGAAATTGCGGGCCTCCCCGGTGGCGCAGTGGTTGAGCGCTGGGTTGCGAAGCTGCCTGCAGCCTCTGCAGCGCCAGTTCGATCCCTGGCGAGGGTCCCACATGGCACGCAGACCTCTCCTGCCACCCGCTGCTCCCCTCAGCAGTGTATTTCATCACTCTGCCTGATCTGTTCCCCACTCTGGCTCTGGTGAATTCTCTCACCCTCCCGCGTTTCTGACTGTACCCAGTGCTTGTATGAATAAATAAATCAATCTTTAAAAAAAAAATAAAAGAAAAGAAAAGAAATTGCAAGCCAGGAGGATGAGTTCCCAAAGTCCTCTTTGAACAGATGGACTAAATTATGGACGAGCAAGTCCTGTCCAAGCAATTTGACCCACTACGCTGACCATGAGGCTCCATGATTCATGAAAAAACATAACATTCTGACTAATGATTATGTCAGTTTCCTGGAGGGAGAAAGCTGAGAGGCCACAAGTGCTGCTGGAATGCAACACATCTGCGCACAGCCCAGCCCAGAACAGGCTGTGAGGCTGCCCTTCCCCTCCCTGCCTTGTGGACTTACCCTTTAAATACCTCCTCCTAACTTTCTGTGGGGGCCACGTTATATTCTCCTTTCCCAAACTGGCTTCCTCCTGCATGTGTCTTTCTAATAAACCCTTGCCTGTTTCAGCTACACCTAATGCTTTCTGGTGAATTTTTTCCCTAGAGGTCAAAGTGTAACAGGGTGGTCCCCAGGAAAAGGGAGGTTCCAGGTTCCTTGTCTCATCCAGGGAAGGGTGGAGCTGGGCAGGAAGGAAAGGAAAAACTGGAGAGGAAACTGAAGGAGGAAAGAAGCAGGATGGAGAGCAAAAAGGAGACCTGGAGGAGGCACGGGGAGCAGAGAGACATGTGAAGAGGTTGCACTTGCTTCTTGGTCTTGAACTGATTGAAACGGATGTGGGTGAGAGACCCACGGGGAGGTTAACAATGGCAGCTTTTATCTTGATTTTGCTCCTTGTGTCCCAGACATGTGGGGCCACTTCTGCCTCTTTCCTATGGTGTAGGGTAAGGAAAAATATCAGGCTTTTCTGCCCTCCTGCCATCAGGATAGATGATGGATCCTTGTCCTGAATGCATGCCTGATGGCGGGCACCTGAAATAGGGTGTGGGCATAGGTAGATGTGAGTCACCTGGGCTAAGACTGGGCTTTTGAGGGTGGCGTCACGGGGACGCCAGCAGCAGCAGTAGAAGCAGCAGTAGAAGCAGCAGTAGAAGCCGAAGCCGAAGCCGAAGCTGAAAGAGAAGCCGAGAAGCAGCAGAACGAACTCCAGAGAGCTCAGATAGAGTGAAGACTTGCTGGGGGCTGGGAGGCCTGCCAGTCTCCCAGCCCCCCAGCCAGCACCCCTGCCTGCCATATGCCTGATGAACCCCAATAAAAAACCTGCAAAACCACTGAGGACTTTGACTCCTCCTTTACCCGGTCTGCATGGGAATCAGAAAACCTGCACTGTGCCCATGTCCTGCCTTTACATATGGGCCACCACCAGAAGATGTTTTAGACCTGTGGCAGGCTTTTGGGCCTTGCACTGGGCCAATCCTGTTCAGCTGGGCATTTAACCATGAGGGGATGGGTAATTTCCAATGCTTGATTTGGAAACTCTATTCTTTGTCTTTTCTGTATTGCACACTAACTGCATTAAAGTTCCTTTCTCTAAAAAAAGGACCCAATCTTTGGGGGTAGAAGCCCTGTAACACCTAGGTAAATTAATCACATGAATGATCTCACGTTTCCCATGTACTAATTCCTGCTCTTTTGTTTTAAATTTATCCCAGTTGTTGGCCTCCCTGGCAGACTGTGCCTGAGTCTCAGTGCCTGAGTTTGATCCCCAGCCAGGGAGCTGACCCACATGTCGCAGCAGACTTCTCCTGTCTTGTCCACTGCTCCCCTCAGTAGTGTATTTCAGTCAATCTGCCTGTTCTGTTCCTTACTCTGTCTCTGGTGAATTTCTCTCACTCCCTATACCTCTGGCCTACACCCCACCTTTTCTATGCAAAAAAAATAAAATAAAATAAAATAAATTTACCCCAAAAAAGAAAAGTGAGCCACCAAACCCTATACATTCCAATAATGACTGAGCACCCAGGTCCTCCCTGCCCACCCATGACCTCACTGCATGGCCCCAGATGTGCTCTGTATCCTCCAGGACAGAGTAGTAAATCTTGTATTTTAAAGTACCAAGGTGGTTGTTGCTGACTGAGGTGCATCTTGCAGTCGTAACAAGAACCAAAGTGCTGTCTGACCAAAACATTGACTCAGGTGAGGAAAATGTGGGTGGAAACTTGCCACAGTTTTGGTCCAGATAAGTGCCCCCAGACATTTCTAGATGATAACCATCATGAGGATAAAATGGAGCATGAAACAAGCATGCATCCCTCTCAGTCTGAGTCAGGGAAGAGACTAATCCTCTGGCTTCCAAGTGTGGGGCATTCCCACTGCAGTGACCATCTTTACCACTCTGCGAATACTCACTCACACCTTATCTGACAAGTGCATTTGGGGGAAGGAACTGAACTTCAGCCTTTTCCCCCTCTGTGTGAGGCTAGCCAGACCCCAGAGAAGGCGCTGTGGTCAACCTGGGCTGTGCAGCCAGCATCCAGGGGAGATCTGTGAGGAGGCCTGCTGTGTCATGCCTGAACAGGTTTGGCAAATTCAAGTGTGAAATATCAGAAAGTCCACTGGGGTTACAGGGCAAAGCCAAGTTTTGTGAGTTGTGAAACTGATATTTTTATGGCTGATATCTGTGACCAGTCTCATACTCAAATGGGAAGTTAAGAATGCCAGTGATTTTTCTCCATAGTCCCAATGGTGGACAAACTCCATATGCCAAACTTCTCACAGTGATTCCCACTTGGGAATCACTCTTTACAAATGAAACTCTTTACAAATGTTTTATTTTCAACACCAGGAAAAACTGTTAACAAAAAAATCATGTTTAAACAAATAGGCATGGGTAGGCTAGTGGGTAACAGATTATGCTAAAACTTGTAGAACCTGCTTTGAGTCAAACAGACTCCATTGCCTCTAACTGCCTTGTTGAGATTTCTAGTAAAAATCCTGGGGCCTCCCTGGTGGCGCAGAGGTTGAGCGCTGGGTTGCGAAGCTGCCCACGGCCTCTGCAGCGCCAGTTCGATCCCTGGCTGCTCCCCGGCCACTGCAGGAGGGTCCCACATGGCACGCAGACCTCCCCTGCCGCCCGCTGCTCCCCTCAGCAGTGTACTTCGGTCCTTCTGCCTGTTCTGCTCCCCGCTCTGGCTCTGGTGAATTCTCTCACCCTCCCGCGCTTCTGACTGTACCCAGTGCATGTATAAACAAACAAATAAATAAAACATGCCTCTATTAAAAAAAAAAAAGTAAAAATCCTGACTCGTTATTCAGTGACTCCAAAAAAAACAAGTGATCATCTGCTGATAGTGACAACAGACTCCCACACCGAAGCCTTCTAGCTGAAGACTTTTGCCCCAAACCAGAGACAAAGGGCTTAAGAACTGCAAGCGGTGAAACTAAGTCACACACACACAGAAAGTCAAATTCTGAACCACAAGATTATCTTTATGCAGTTGATTATACATAGCAGCCACCAAGGGATAGGCGCCAAAGAGACACCAGCTCCCCAGAAGGTGGGAGTGCTGGGGTTCCATTAGGGGAGAAGGAACATGAGGAGAGTGCAGGGCTTCACATGTCCAGGTCCAAGGAGGTGCGGGGCAGTCTAGGAGACATGAGTCAGGGTGTTTGACTGTCCCAGGTGCTCTCTCAGCAACCAGAGGTGTTTTTTTCTGATGCCACTACTGACCCCCGAGAAGCAGAGATTTTTTTATTAAGGATGCAACGTGACCAGCTTTCCAGGTTCCCAGAAATGTAGTTGAAGCAAGTTAATGGTTAATCACAAGAAGGGGTAGAGACAAAGGGTGGTTAGAGTATAATTCCACTTGTCCCCAATTGTTAGTCTAAGGGAGTTTTTATTGCAAAATGGAAGGGCTCTGGCTACAGAACCAATTCAAAAAGCTTTACCACAAATTACCTAACCCCAGACCATCTGCCTGCCTGATCCTTTAAAACTCCCCTTCATCCTGACCCTGATGAACCAGACCTTGGGACTGCCGCTTAGTTGTGGATCCAAATCATGAACCCTATGCTTGAATAAACACCTTCAGGGGGCACCTCCTGGTGGCGCAAGGGTTAAATCTCAGTGATATCAAACTATTGCCAGCCACTGTGGCAGGAGTTCAATCCCCAGCCAGGGAGCTAACTCACATGGCGCAGCAGACCTCTCCTGTCTCACCCGCTACTCCTCTCAGCAGTGTATTTCAGTGGATCCGCCTGTTCTGCTTCGCACTCTGTCTCTGGTAGATCCTCTCACACACACACACCCCTCCAGCCTAGACCCCAGTTCTTGTATGCATAAATAAAATAAATCGTTTCTAAAATAAAAAAAAAAAAAAACACCTTTTGGCGGCATTACAGCTATACAATGAATACTACTCAGGAATAAACTACTGAGTCCTGCAACAACCCAGATCATTCTTAAAATCATTATGCTGATTTGTATTTGAATTGGGAGAACTACAGTAAGTACATGCTGTATGGTTCCATTTACCAAAAAATTCTAAGCAAAGCAAATCTATAAGGACAGAAAGGAGATCAATGGTTGCCTGGAGTTAGGGGTGGAGAGAGTGAGCAGGCTATCAGGGGAAACTTTTGGGGGTGATGGAAATGTTCATTATCTTGATTATGTGATGTCACAAGTGTATGTCAAAACGCATCAAATTGTACACTTCTATTGTACACTTATATATGTGCCATCTGTTTATGTTAACTATACAGTACCTCAATAAAGGTGTAAAACAAAATTATATGTGTTGTCTTTGTCCTAAGAGAGAGCAATTATTGGGTGATTCTTCCAGACATTAAATGTGTACAAGGGAGCTTTGTGTAACAGTTATGATTGTGGAATAAGATTACTCAGGTTCAACAGTTGTGTGACTTTGGGCAACTTAACTTCCCTGTGCCTTTGTTTCCTCCTCTGTAGCTGCTGGTAGGAGTTACCCAGGAAGGACTATGCACAGAGTACAACAGGTAATAAACAGTCAACAAATGTCAGCCATTGTGATTATTTTTACTTTCGTGGAAGAGGTAGTAGTCATTTCTATTTTTTATATTTTATGATACTTTGACATCTTAGGTTTTGCAAACCTGGGGAAGGAGCAGCCTTCCCATGGTTAGCTAATTTCTAGTGACAATACACCACAGGAACTGCCAAATGCTACAAATCAGGGTTTTCCCACCACCACCCACTATCACTGCCTGTTTTAACACTTATGTGCATACCACTGCCTCTAGCTTCATGCCGCTGCTCCATCACCAAAAGGCAGGCAGGAGAAGGATGCTTTCTCCCCCAGAGATGTTCCAGGTGCGAATTCCACAGCCCTGTTCCAGAGCCCAGCACAGTATGATCCCTCCCTCATACTCCCAGGGGACCCCTGATCTCCAGACACCCTCAACCAGCAGACCTCACTACCTGCTGCAAGACTGTTTCAGTCCCCATAACCCAGTTCCCCAGGGGGCCTGGACTGGCGCTGCCAGGTTTAGGCACAGTGCAGAAGCAAAGCCCACCCATGGCTACTGAAGCATCACAGCTTTCATGGCCAGATGGAGAAGGAATTTCCACTCCACCCTCTAGTGAGAAAGGCATGGAAGAAACATACAAGGCCTTCTCCTTAGGGAGAGCTTGGAAGAAATCATGGGGACCCAGCTTAGCCCCTTTTCTCTCTCCTGGCTCTGCCCACCAGAGCAGGGAAGCTGGGCTGGTGCCGCTCCTATCTAACTCAGCTCAGAAAAACCTCATCTCTCCGGTTAGCACCCATGACCACCTTCAGTTTGCCACCTGCATCTTTTAAGTGGTTCAAAAGGCAGGAAAAGGAGTTGCTACTTTTTGAATCCTAAACCCTGAGCCACCTGTGAGGCCCCATCCAACCTCACCCCGTCGTCTCTCACTTCCTATTACTCACCCCTCATTCATTCAGCCATACAAACCATCTTCTCATGCCTAGGAACTGCCAAATTCATTTATGCTTCAGGTCTTTGGACCTTGCTGCCTTCCTCAGCTCTTCCCGAGGCTGGTTTCTCCTCACCTCAGGAACCCGCCAGGTCCACTCTACCCAACAAGTGTATCTTCATCTCATGACCTTGGCTTACTATCTCAGTCTCTCAAGTCATTTATCATCCTGCCTTCTCCTCAGGTCTTACCTGTGGCCCCAGCACCTACAAAACCAGGAGTCAAAAAACATTTGGTGAATGAATAAACCAATTATTTTTCTTTAATAGCAAAATAATATATATTGTAAAAAATGTGGAAAATACAGAGTGCAAAATACAGAGAATACAACTTGGAACCCTTAGTAACATTTTAATTGTCAAAGCACCATTACTGCTTGCCCTTCCACTCCATTTTTCACCCATGTGTGCAGGTGCCTCGATGGTGTGTAGGCAGGTGGGGTAATGCACAGACAGTCCTTCCAGGCCTCCTATGGGCTCTCAAGTCCCTCAGGTCCCCTTCTTCCTATCCTTGTCCTCCAACATCGGCCTGGTTTCTGAGAATGACCCTCCTTGGGACCCAAGGCTGGTAAAGATATGGCTTTGTAACATCACCATGAGGTAGGTTTGCTCTATCCCATTTCCAGATGCGAGGAGCAGGCCTCTGAGGCACATTGAAGTCAGAGGCTGCACAGCTGGTAAACAACAATTACAACCACCTGGAAGCCTCTAGGCCCTGGTTCCACCTGTGGCCTTTAGAGTTTCCAGCCTGATGACCTGCCTCCTACAAGGCACCGCTCAGAGGGTCTAGGGTTCATTAGTGAAAGTTGAGGTTGGTCCCCCAGACAAATGGTGCAGTCACATCCACCAGTCCATAGACTCTTTGAGGCAGGCTCTGACAATGACCACACAGTGGGGCAGCCCTTTACACAGGATCCTCTCAGCCTCTTGACCCTCCCACCCTAACCCCTGTAGCTCAAGGACCCTAAGCTTGGGCATGGCGAGGCAGGAAGAGACAATCTCAGAGGCAGAAGGCATTTCAGGGGTGATGAGGGGACCCAGCAGGCACAGACTCTCCAGGGCAGGCATTCCCTCTATGAGAGACAGGCCAGAAGCCGACAGGCCCCTCACAGTCAGCCGGATCTTCCGGATGTCTCGAAGGTGGCGACTAATAGCCAACAGGGTGCTGTCAGCTGAAAGGGTGCAGCCCAGCACCTCCAGCCTCTGCAGGTAGCTCAGCTCCTGCAGGCCTGCATCTAGCCCAGTCTCAGTCACACGATAGGTGCCACCCAGCACTAGTGAGCGCAGGGCACGGAAGCGCGTCAAGCCCTGCAGGTGCTCATCACGGAAGGCAGGCACACGATCCAACACAATGCACTCAAGCAGGGGTAGCACAGTGGGGTCTTGCTCCTTGAGGAGCCAGGCCATGGAGATCTCACAGCTGTGCAGCTCCAGGGTCCTCAGGGTGCAGGGTAAGCTGGTGATGGGCATCATGCTCAGATCAGCCACGTGCAGGCAGAGACGTTTCAGGTTAGGGCACTTCTGGCCCAGAGCCTTCATCAGGGCAGGGGACAGGTGTGGGGCCTGGGAGCCTGAGAACAGGTAGCCGCCCATCCGCAGGGAATGGAGCCGGGATGCCATGTACCGGCGAAGGAGGTGCCACATGACTTTAGGCTGCATCTGTAAGAGCCAGAGACGGGGAAGAACAGGTGAGAGGTAGGGAAGTTCTTCCAAGGGTCTGCCTGTCTGGAGACAGACAAGCCTCGGACAAGCTGGGGTTCAGGTGCTCCCCTGGAATTGTGCCATTCCCCCACCAGCCTCACTTGGCCAGACACCCGCACAGGAGGAAAAAAACAATTTAACCCCACCATCCTGACTTCCAAGTTTAAACAAAAGCAATGGAGGAAAGAGAAGATAATAATAGAGCTCAGTAACAGATCTCAGAGTGCAACAGAATGGATTCTCATTATAATTTGGAGTAAGAAAGCAGAGCAACCCACAAGTATTTTTATCTCTATCTTTTATCCCCACCCCTGACAGATATAAACAGCACAAAATGAAACTTAAAATGGCTAAAACTGCCTAGGGCAAATTAAATCTAGGTTGGGAAAAAAAAAAAATCTCACCCTTATAATAATAAAAGCTGCGAAGTGAACCCTGGAAAGTTAGACTTGGTAGAAAATAAACATAAATAATTGGGAGCTCAGTGTACTTCATTCATTGTATGCATATTTTATCTACTAAAAAAAAAAACAGAAAGGAAAAAAACTGCATAGCATAAAATTTGTCCACTATTCTTGACCAATACTGGCCAAGAAAAGGTAACTCACAAGGGCAGAAGCCATGGGTGAGAAAATTTTAAATGGACACAAAACGAATGGATAAATCAACTTTTACTTGCAAAATGACAAGTTTCATTTTGATGTAGAGTTGACCCTTGAACAACCTGGGTTGGAATTCCCTGGTCCACCTCTATGCCAATACCCCCTACCCCACCCCACCCAGGTTCCGCATTCACAGATTCAACTTCCCAAGGATATTAGTTGGTTGAATCTTCCCACGTGGAACCCACAGAGGAAGATGCTATAAGGGACTTGAGCATCCAGGGATTTTGGTATGAAAGGAGTTGAGAAGGGGTGAGGCAATCCTGAAACCAAAGAACCACTGTAATTAAGTTTTGGGAGCGTGAAAAGATTTTCAGCTGGTGGCGGGAGGGGACAGTGTCAGTGCCCCCAACCTCCACAAGAGTCAACGGTAATTCATAATATCAAATATTGGACAGGATATGGAGAACCAGATCTGGAGCCCTGTTGGCAGGAATTGGTCTGGTTACTTTGCAAAGCAATCTGGTGGTTTCTACTGAAATGTAAAATGTGGATACCCACTACCATTTGTTTTTTGAAAGTATAAATCTCTGTGCTTTTGCATGCAGAGAATATCTCTAGGAGGATACACAAGAAAATGGGAACATTTGCTGCCTCTAGAGGAGAGGACAGGTGACTTGGGTAACAGAAGAGGAAAGACCTTACTCTCACCTTTTGCATATTTTGAACATATTATTTTAATGAATTATTTATTATTTTTTAATGAATTATTTAGCTTGTTTAAATGCACTCACTGACCTAGACAATACCCCTTATTTTGTTAATTTGCCCTAGAGGAACACTGGTTTCTGATAACATTGTTTTAAGAGCAGAAACTAGAGGGGAAAACATAAATATCCACTGACATAATAACAGTCACATATGTTGAGGTGTCATTAATAAGGTTAAAAACTAAGCCTGGCAGGCAGGTTTGGGAGGCTTGAATAGAAGAGGGAATGGATAAGACTGCTATGGGAACAGGGCCATAAGATGGACCACCAGGACCAGAAAAACCAGCCCAGCTCTAGGAAGGCAGGGCCAGGACACATTCTGTGTCAAAGGCCATCACCCTACACCAGATACCCCAGGTGCAAACTGATGCTCCAAGTAAGAAAGCCCTCAAAAACAGAGTATGAAAGAGCCTCAAATCCTTCTTCCTGCGCAGGCCACTCCACCTGGCCCCTTGCTCCCTTACTAGTATTTCAATAAATCCACCTTTTTGATCTCCACTGTTTCTGGTGAATTCTTTCATCCCCATGCCTCTGGCCTCACCCCAATATTACACTACTGCAACATAGGTAGCAACTAAGAACAAAGTACATCTAAAGATGGGTAATTCCCCAAGATGGGGAGAAAAATGGCAAAATGATACTTGTAAGTACAACGAAAAAGAAAACAATACTATATATTTTATATGGGCACAATCATTCTGATAATAAAGGCAAACATTTATTGAGTACCTATTTGCAAGGTGCAATGTTGAGCATTGAACTAGAAAATCCATATACTACCTGGTCATGTGGCAGGTGCCCCCAGAAAAATATTTTGTTGTTGTAAGAGGTAGAGCTAAAATTCAACGCCGCCTGACTCCAAAAGCTAGTCTTGCTCTTATAGACATTGCTCTTCCCCCCACTACACCAAGTCAAGAGAGCCAATGCATAGAAGGTAGGCTGGAGGGAAATGAAGTCCTCACTTAACATCGGTGATAAATTCTTGGAAACTGCAAATTTAAGCAAAACAACATATAAGGAAAGCAGGGCCTCACATAATATCATTTAGTTCAGCATCAGTCAGGATTGTTTTCTTCTCACCAACGTCATAATAAAGGACATAGAAGGACAATTATCAAGGATGTGTTGTATTCCACATCGATAACAGTGACAACAGTGGTTACTCTGGGGACAGCTGAGGACACAAGGGGACAACTGTCTTAGCTTCATCTGTGGCAATATTTCAATTTTTGGTTTTTGCTAGTCTTTCTTCACTGTTTTCTTTTATTGAAGTAACATCCATTGCTTTATGACATGATACAAGTTTCAGATGAGCATCATTGGTTACTTCAATGTTTTTATAGGAATTATTCAGGACTTGTGTGGTTTTTTTGTCTGTTTGTTTGTTTGTTTGTTTGTTTGTTTTTGTGTGGGACCCTCGCCGTGGCTGGGGAACGAACCAGCGCTGCAGAGGCAGTGCTCAACCGCTGCGCCACCAGAGGAGGCCCACTTGTGTGATTTTTTTAATTAACTTTCAGTAATATATAAATTATACCTCAAAAAGCATTGTAAAACAAATGTTATAGTTAATCTCTATTATATGTGCTAAGGTGTTTAGGGATGAAGTGAACTCAAGTCTCCAACTTACTGTAAGATGTATTTAAAAAATAAAATGGGTTGATGGATGGATACCACTGGTGGGTATCCTGTTTTCTCTATACTATTCTTTCAACTTTTATCTGTTTGAAATTTTTCATAAAATAGTGGAAAAATAATAAGCCAGTACACTGAATCAGAACCTGCATATTAACAAGATCACCACATATGATTAAAGGATAGTAAGGTTTGAGACAATGTCTTATAACACTGATTGTAAAGTAAAAAGGTGATAATAACATAAACATTATTTAACAGGAAAACAAACAAACTGTGGCATATTCATTTAACAGTAGTTAAAAGGAATGAACCAGGGCCTCCCTGGTGGCGCAGCAGTTGTGCACTGGGCTGCAAAACTGTCCACCTCTGCAGCACCCGTTCAATCCCCGGCTTCCAGCTAGGGTCCCACATGGTGCACAGACCTCTCCTGCCGCCTGCTGTTCCCCTCAGCAGTGTACTTCGTCAGCCTGTCTGTTCTGTTCCCTGCTCTGGCTCTGGTGAATTCTCTCACTCTTCCACACTTCTGACTGTACCCACTGCTTGAATAAATTAATAAATCTTTAAAAATAAATAAATAAAAAGGAATGAACTAGACTTACACATGCCATTTAGAACAAATCTCTAAAAAAGCAAAGTTGTGTGAATAAAGCTAGTTGTAAGTAACATAAGTAAAAAAGCATTTAGTATCTAAACTGTACAAGTGCATTGTTTTAACTTTAGAAATACATTAACAATACTGTGTATTGCTTCTGGGCACACACATAGGAAGTAAATAAAAACATGAAAGGACGGCTAAAAATTCACATTATAATTCAGGTTACCACTGAAGAAGGTTTCAAAAAGTGTGACATATATGTGTGCGTGTGTGTGTGGTGTGTGCGCGCGCGCGCGTGTTTATGTATATATGTATAAACATTTATGTGTATTTCACACTACCTGCAGCCAAAAGCGTAAAGTTAAAAACAGGTTAAATATAGGCGGTGTGCACATGATTTTTTTCAGATATTATATACATTTCTGTATATTTGAAACAACTCTTAATAAAAAGAAGAAAAAAATGAATAAAATGCAAATGGAAGAAAGTGGAAATGGTTCGGTTATACTACTGGAAATTGACTCTGAAAGTGATTTCTCGAAGAAGACTCATCAATAATACCTAATGCAGTCATCAATTAGCATTTATCGTATGTCGACTGAACTCTAGACCCTTAACGATTCTCGGTTATTCCTACTGATGGGGAAACTGAAGCCCAGAGGTCGCCAAAGAATAGGAAAGAGTAGTGGCGGGGCCCGGGGCTCCCTGGCTGGAAATCCAGGGTGGAAGGCACGGTCCTCGCGATCCAGCAACCCTAAGCCTGTGCGGCCAACCCCGCGTACCGTGTAGAGTGTCAGGTCGACGTGTCGCCACAGCCAGCGGTCGTCCACCAGCCTCTTCCACCGGTGACAGACCCTAGAGGAGGGGACCCGCCATTAGAACGACCCCGGCCGCGCCCGCACCGGACCCGCATCTCCGAACGCCGCCCCCAGGCCCAACCGCCCCTCTCCGGGAGGCCGGGTCTCACCTGGAGATGCGGATCCGGTCCCGGACCGGCAGGTAGGCGAAGATCTCCAACAGGACCGAGTCCGGCAGGTCGACAAAGGTCGACATGATCCAGACGACACGTACTTCCGCTTCCGGCTAAAGGACGCGGGACTCGCCCTGGAGAGGCGCGGATGGGGCGCGGGGTGCCGGCGGGGCGCGGGGTGCCGGCGGGGCGCGGCCGTTGGCTCGGGTAGCCGGCGAAGAGATTCAGCCGTCTGGCTTCTCGCGGCCGCCTATTTAGCCCCGGGACAAGCCAACCCCGATCCCCACACGTCGAGGGAGGGCGGGGCTAGGCCACAACCCAACCCCCAAGGCGTGGCTTGGGCCGTGACAGCCCTGGGAGCGGGCGTTGGGGGCGGGGACTGTGCTCGGGGCCGGGCAAAACTCGCGGCCCGCTGGGCGTTGGGGTCCGAGCGAGTCTGGAAGGCGCGCCTGGGGCTGTGATGAAGCCGGAGGCTGCACTGACCAGAAGGAAGATCCAGTCTGAAGGCCTGCGGGGCGCGGGGATGAGCGCCGAAGACTGCGGGAGGACGCGCGCAGGCGTCCGGGTTCTGAGTTGAGGTAGTCGTGGAGTGATGTCTTCCTTTTTACTTAATGCTTTTTGATGCACATGCATGAGTAGAACTTTGTAGACGTGAAATAGTTTGTTCAGAAGTCATGTTGAAATTTTCGTTTTGATATCGTCAAATTGTTTCCGAAGTTGTCTGAATTGACATTCCCCCCTAATACAGAATTGCTTTTTAAAATAATTTATAGGGCCTCCTGGTGGCGCGAGAGGTTAAGCCACAGCACTATGGAATGTCCGCAGGCACTGCAGCACGAGTTCGATCCACGGCCAGGGAGCTACCCACATGGCGCAGCAGACATCTCCTGACTCCCCCGCTGCTCCCCTCAGCAGTGTATTTCAGGCAATCAGCCTGTTCTGTTTCCCAATCTGTCTCTGGTGAATCTTTCCACACCCTGCACCTCTGGCCTGTACCCCAGTTCTTGAATGCATTAATAAATCTTTAGGGCCTCCCTGATGGTGCAGCGGGTTGAGCGCAGTGCTGTGAAACTGTCCTCAGCCTCTGCAGTGCGGGTTGGATTCCCGGCCTGCCAGGGAGATACCCACATGGCGCAGCAGAACTCTCCTGCCTCGCCTGCTGCTCCCCTCAGCAGTGTCTTTAGTCCGTCTGCTTGTTCTGCAACCCACTCTGTCTCTGATGAATCCTCTCACCGTCCTGTGCCTCTGACCTATACCCCAGTTCTTGTATAAGTAAATCTTCTTTAAAAAAAATTTATGAGTACTGAAACTTTATTCACACATCCCTGTATTGATAAGGTTGTTTCCATGCTTGTTACTACAAATGTTGCAGCTAAGCATTCTTTAAAATACACAGGTAGGGCTTCCCTCATGGCGCAGGAGTAAAAGCGCTATCAAGTTATTGCCATCCAGTGCAACACTAGTTCGATCCCCAGGCAGGGAGAAACCCACATGACGCAGCAGACCCCTCCTGCCTCACCTGCTGCTCCCCTCAGCAGCGTATTTCAGTGCATCTGCCTGTCCTACTCCCCATTCTCTCTAGTGAATCCTCTCACCCCGCCCTGCATCTCTGGCCTGTACCCCAGTTCTTGTATACATATATAAATAAATCTTAAATAAATAAATAAAACACATGTAGTTTAAGTTAAAATAGCTAGGTCAATCACGTTATGTTTTCATTTCTATAGGATAACCAGAAGACAGTCTGATGTGTCAAAGGAAAGGTGAGGTTTAATTTTTAATAAGTTTTGCTAACTCACTCTCCTAAGAGCCATTAATGGAAATAGAGTGTTTTAATACATACACACAAGGAGGAATTGGAGATATTGAGAACTATCTTAAAAAAAAAGAATATCCACATTCACACTTACCCATAAATAAAAATTTAAACACTGGCTTTTACACCTATCACATTAAGAAGGCTGCATACTAGCCTTGGTGTAAGGAAACAGACCCTCTTAGCCACTGCAGCTGGGGCAGAATTGATGAAAACTCTTCAAAGATGATTTGGCAATATCAGATTACTGTTGCAGTAGTACTACTTACAGGTAGTATAACTACTAGGATTTTAAACTGTCAAAAAAAATGAAGTAGTAGAACAGGGGCAGACAGGGCAACAGGGCAGGAGGCCGGATGGTGGATGGAATGGCCACCCACCTGCTGGGGCTCTGAGATGAGAGCCACCAAAAACACCCAAAAGGCCAAAAACCAAAAGCAAGGATTATAGTAATACAACACCCACACAAGAGGGGCCTATGGGCTATAGCCAAACAAAGGACAGTGCCTGATAGAGGACAGATCAACTGTCTGTGGGTTCTCACCCAGCCCACAAAATTGCAAGAGAACTCAGGCTCCAGGAACAACAACCGTGGGGGTTTTTTTACAAATGGGAAACAAAGAACTTACTGTATCCACAAGTGGCAGCTACCTCACCCGGGTAGCATCAGTGGTGGTCACCACCAGTCACCAGGAGTACTGGACAGCACTGGTCAGTAGTGATGGCTACCACTGGTCACTCAGAGGTGGTATGAGAGACACCCAGTGTTAACAGCTCTTTATGAGTTAGTTGGGTTATGCCAACAACAAATAGCTCTTTCAGACACCAAGCCCGGAGCCTTTGGTGCTCCCTTCAGGCAATGTCAGAGACAGTCTCTGACAAAGTCTTCAGCTTCTCTTCCCTCCTCAGCTGCTGGATGCTTCCTTTCTTCTTTCTTCGGAGGCCAAAACGGAGTCTTCTCCTTTTTCCTTCAGATGCTGGAATCATCTGTCCTCTTTGGGGGCTGGCATCATCTCTCCTGTTGGAGGACTGGCATAGTCTCTCTCTCTGAGCCCTCCAACCCTGCCTTATATCCTCTTTCAGGGACAAGTCTGATTGGACCAATTTTCAATCCTGTGGCTGATTGGACCATTTAGCACCAACCAGCTCATAACTTGTACATGATTGGTCCATTCCACCATCCAGGAAGTTCACTGTTACATAAAAGGGCTCTCAGGAGCAACTGCCACAACCGCCTTGTGGTGGAGCAGCAGGGTGAGAGAAAACCACTGCTCCTGCCAGCTCCCACCACTAAGGCAGCTGGGTTCTGGTAACAATTTGTCCTTCTGTGCTGTTTGGTACTGAAACTATGCAAACTAGAGGAGGTCATGGTTTTTATGAGTCCTCTCAAGTATGCTTACAATTGCAAGACACCACTCAGGCTCAGGATGCAACAACAACAATGGGGCTTATTAACAAAGGGAGAAAGGGCCACAATGGCCACAAAGAGCCAGCTGTCTTACCTCAATGTCCACAGTATTCAGGAGTCCAAAACAAAGGCTGCTCATGCAAGATGGTGCTCTCTCCTCAACAAGACCCTAGAGGCTAGTAGCACACCAATAAGTGGTGGTCAAAGATTCAACTCATGGTGGCAGTTGGAGGTAGTCACAAGTGGCACCACTAAGGCAGCACCACAGCAATGCAGCAGAAATTCAGAAGCCAGGCTGGACAGTGCCAGATGCAACAGCACCAGGCAGTGATATCAGACATGCTAGAGGCAAGGGTGGCAGTCAGGGCAGTGTTGCAAGAGGATTAAAAGCATGGACAGCTCTTAAAGGTGACTGGGCACAGATAAGCAGTGCCCAATCACCTCTTTAGAGGCACAAAGCACAGGCCTGTGGTGCACAGGTCTTAGAGATGCTTGGCACAAGCCAATAGCAAACAGCTCTTTCAGAGGCAGTGCTAGAGAACCAGGCACCAGTACCCAACACTTTCAGAGGCACCAGGCATAGGCCAGCAGCACCCGTCAGCAGGTGATGGGAAAGAAGAGCCAGAGCAGCAGCCAGGCAGCAGTTCCAACCAGAGATCAGATGCAAAGTTCTCTCAATAAATGAGGTTCTGTTACAGGGCAGGGAGAGGGGCACCCCAGACCCCCGCAAACCTGCCTGCTCTAAATAGGTTCTGCCATCTGCCACATCAATACAAAATATATGAGACTTTAATGAAAAGGAACTTTAATACAATCAGTAAACAATAAAGGAAAGGCAAAGAATATAGTTTCTAAATCAAGCACCCAAAGCTACCTGTCCCCTCATGAGGAAAAGTCCACTCAAGCAGGACTGGCCCAGAGCCAGGCCCCAAAGCCTGCCACAAATCTAAAGCATCTACCAGTGGGGATCCACAGAAAAGGATTAGAAACAACAGGACTAGTCTGGAGGGAAAAGAGCAAAATCACAATCAAGACAAAACCCACCATTGTCACCTCCCCACGGATCTCTCACCCACATCTGTGTCAACCAGTCCACAACCAAAAGGCAAGTGCAATTTCTTCACATGTCTCTCTGCTCCATGTGCCTCCTCCAGGTCTCCTTCTGGCTCCATCCTGTTTTCTTCCTTCTCAATCTCTGCAGCTTCTTCTCTCCCTGCTCAACTCCACCCTCCTTTTGGGTGAGGCAGGAAACCTGGAACCTCCCCCTTTCCTGGGGACCACCCTGTTACTGTTTCAATGAATGAGTGTCCACTGAGAGTCTCCTGATCAATGAATGAGCTATCTACTGCCTGACTTATAACCCCTTCAGGGTGCCCACCTATCAAACTGGATTGGTCCATTTTTCTGAATGCTACCATTTCCAAGCCTTGACAGGTGCCAGCGTGAGCTCAAACCTGATTGGTCCTTTCATAAAACTTAAATGGCACCAGTTCAAGTTCAAATCTGATTGGTCCATTTACAAACTGTGGGGACTTTAAAATGAAACCCTGTCAGCCCATGAAATCCAAGCTGCACTGAGGCCAGGCAGTCTTATGCTGTTGGTGGGTGGGCCCTGCAGTAAAGCTAGGCGGGCACATTCCTTCCACTGCATCTGAATGGTGCCAGCCAGGTTTAAACTTGACCAATGTATCAGTCAGGGGTTTTCAAAAACCCAAACCCAACCAGACCATGAAAAACCACCCTGAGCCAGCTTTAGTCATCTTGAGCAGGGGCACAGCAGACCAGGGGTGGGGGACATACTCAGCTGTAATCCCAACCCGGGTGCCATGATGGGTTCATCTGACAGAACAATCTTCAGGATATTGTTTGTTTTAAACAAGCAAAAAGTGTAGAGAGCAATGTATATAGTTTGATCTCACTCTTGTGTGTGTGTGTCTGTGTGTGTGTGTCTGTGTGTGTGTAGTCAATGAAATTCATACACAATGCATTACTGGTTTCACTTTTAAGTCTGTAGAAAAACTAAGTTGTTCATTTTTGCCCTTTAACATAACTTAAAAGTATTGTACTACTTTGTGTGAAAATACAAAATCCCTATCAATATGTTAAAATATGAAAGATTGTGTGTATCATTTCTGCTTCCTTTGAGGCAGCAGAGTGTTTCCAGAAAATGCAAATTTTAGTGGTGGTTGCCCCTGAGAAGGGGGTTAGGGATCTGAAAAGTAAAAATTTTATGCTGCCGTATACTTTTTCTTGTAAGATTTTGCATACTTTTTTAAAGATTTATTTATTTATGCATACAAGACCTGGGGTGTAGGCCAGAGGTGTTGGTGGGAGGGTGAGAGGATTCACCAGAGACAGAGTGGGGAGCAGAACAGGCAGGTTGACTGAAATACACTGCTGAGGGGAGCAGTAGGAGAGACAGGAGAGGTCTGCTGTGCCATGTTGGTTGGCCTGGCCAGGGACCAAACTCGTGCTGCAGTGGCTGCAGATAGCTTCCTAATGCTGAGATTTAACCCCTTGCACTACCAGGAAGGCCCCCATATGTATACTTTTATACTGCTTGAAATTTTATAATGCATTACCCTTTTAAAAAACATAAATCAAAAACCCCATAAATCCCAAATATATATTAATAAATCAAACCCTATTGATATTTTCCCTCAAACAGGAGCACCCCCGCCAAAAAAAAAAAAAAAAAAAAAAAACTTCATGCTTTGGCAACTATCCTGTGATTGCTTAAGAAAAAAAAAATAACAATAACGAAGAATCACCAGAAGTCAAGTCAATTGTCAGGACCACAAGCCCTAATCTTTCTGCCACAGTGCTCTCTAATCCAGGTTCCCCCTGGGAAGCCCACACTGTCATGCAGGGGCAGTGTCTCTTATGTGCTCTCAGTGGCCTGGGCTTCCCACTTGGAGCACCTGTCACATTGTATTGTTTTGTTTACTTCTTTACTTTCCTCCTCTAACAGCCTGAGTAAGAGGGTGGCAGGTGAGACTGGCTAGTTGTTCTATCTCCCAAACCTGCTGATAAGCTCAAATGTTGCAGAGTATGATCAGGTCTGATGGCTGATCCTAACACCAGGCAAGTTTAAGGACCAGCATTGATGGGAGCCATATAGAAATGCCTGAGGTATGTGCAGTCTGTGGGCCAGCCCCAAGCTCTGGTGGCATCAGCCTACAAAATGTGCTGCAGCCATACCCAGGCAAGCCTGGCAGGGTCCAACAGTGGCAACACCCCAAACCCCATATTTCTGGTTCAGGGCCACTCAGGTGTGCATACAACCCCACTGAAGGCTGCCAGCATCTTGGCCTACTGCACCGCCATATACAGCTCAGCTGCAGGGTCCACCACTGATGTGAGATCACCACACCTCAGTGTAGGCCAGATCTGGACAGGTAGCTGAGTTTTCACGTATGAATACTGTGTCAGGATTGTAAACAGACCAATCAGGTTCAAGCTTCCAATGTACCAATCAGTTTCAAGCTCTCACCAGTACCACTCAAGGTTTCTGAGACCATTCAGTATTGTAAATAGACCAAGCTGATTTGAGTTCAACCAGAACCACTTAACCAGATTTAATTGTAAATGGAATGAGGCTTCAAAGGTGAGGACCCTGAAGAGGACATAAGCCAGGGCAGTAGCCAACTTAAGTCCATTCACCATTCACTAGACAGCTTTAGATCAGCTTCATCAGGACTCCTGGAAAGACCTTCACAGACAGATTCATCAGGAAGATTTGCAGGGACAGATAACTGCATAGACTTTTTGAGACCTTTGCAGAGAACTTTGCACCTAAGCTTCACTTCAAACTGCAGCCTGATCTCTGCACCTGCCTCTAATATCCCCTGCAGTGAGTGCCCAGTGTCTCTAAAAGAGCTGTTTGCTGTTGGCTTATGTCCAGCATCTCTAAGAACTGTAACACTGGTGCCTGTTCTCTGGCACCATTATCTGCTGACCAGTGCTGACCAGCACTGCTGACCTGTGTCTAGCCATCTCTGAGAGTTATCCACTACTTCTGATCCCCTAGCACAGCTTAGTACTATCCTATCTGGCATCCAGTGCTATCCAGCCTGGCTTTTGGACTTCTGCTTTTGGCTGCTCAGTGTCACCTCAGCAGTCCCACCTGTTATCACCTCCAGCTGCCACTGAGTTGGATCCTGGTGCAATGCTTACCAGTATGCCACCAGCTTAAGGGCCTCATCAAAAGAACAGCACCATCTTACATCGCCAGCCTTTGTTTTGGATTACTGGACACGGCAGATACTATCTGGCACAGGGAAGCTATTTGTGGCCTTGGAAACTCTTTCCTTTTACCCCATCTTCCTTTTGTTAATAAACCCGATTTTTGTTGTACCCTAAGCCTGAGTGGTGTCTTCCAATTGTGAGCTCAAGGGTGAGAACTTATAAGCAGTGATCAGTCCCCAGCCTTGGCACTGTTTTACTCCTAATCAACTCCCTCCATCAGAGGGTGAGTTCCCCTCTGATGAAACCTAAAGAAGGCAACTGCCTTTAAGTTCAATGCAACAAAGGTGTCCTTGCCATAGCTCACATACACGGGAACCCTAAAGCTATCTCCTGCCCTACTTGCATACAGGAATAGTGGGAAGGGATCCCCATATGCAAATTGCTTTCCTCTGTCAGAAATGCAGGAAAACAGGGGATGACAGTTGCCCAACTTGCTCCTTAGGTTGGAATCCAGAACTCTCCCTACTGGGAAGCACATCCCCCCCATCCCACCCCACCCCTACACACACATTCACAACACACACACACACACACACACACACAGGCAGGCAGGCAGACAGTTCTGACGGCAGATCCTCCTGCCACCCAAACAGGGAGATGGGGCCGCCCTGGGCCCTCAGTGGGCAGTCACGGAGTCTTTCATGTAGTTATGAGTTATAATAACCACTGTGTAGGGTAAGGTGTCCTATTTCTTAGGCCTCCTCCCCTCTCATCTAGATACAGGGGAGAAAGTCTGTGCAGCAGCAGTCTTGCCCTGTAACTTCCTACTGCCCCTCTCACCCGCTCAAGACAGTTTAGCCTGCCTGGGGCTTGCAGCTGTCTGTAGCTTCCCCACTGCTCTCCATGGAACCCAAGCCCCCAAGGACCCCAGACATTTTCTCCCCTTTCAGCCGCATACTTCACAACTTCCCAATCTCCTCCTATCCATAACTGAGCATTATGATCCTGTGTTTGAGGTATCTTTGAACCAAACATCGAGAAATTTCAATTTTTAGAAAAAACTAACGCTGCCCCCAATTACAATATATATTCATTGTAGATAATTTGGGAAAACATCAAAAAGCACTAGAGACAAATGAAACTCGACAATTCCACTATTGTAACCACCACCAACACCTTGTGTACTTTCACATAAAGATAAACTTCTTCCAAACCTCCTTGGACAGGTACGTACCCTCATCTTAACCTAGATCTTCCAACTTCCTCTCTTGTGCTGTCTGTTGCTCTAAGATCAATCCTTACTACAACACTAAGACGGGAATTGCTAATCCCTTTCTGTAAATGAGGAAAATGAGAATTTGAGAGGGGAAATATCCTGCTTGGGACCATACAGCTTATTATGGGAGTGAGACTGAGGTTTTGACTCATCTTTCTGGATCCTAAGAGTATGTCTCAATATGAATAAGCCGTTCCATTCAGATTCCCTGCCCTCTCAAGGGTACTCAGAGGGCCTGGCAGGGGTTAAAGTGATGGATAAAAGTTCTAACCAGGAAGGCCCTTGAGCTGAGTTTTTGTGGCAAGGCCTGCTGGGCCAGCTCCCAAAGGCAAGCAGGACCTGATAGGTTCACAGAGCATCCATCCTTTCCACAGGATGGTCTGTTATGTCGTTTCCCTAATCTCATATCCTCGTTTGGGATATGAGAAGGTGGATTGGTTAGGTCAGAAGTAGTGGCCCCTTTTCTGAGTAAATCCCTTTAAAAGTTCATCAAACTGGGAAAATGCTGCCTACTGAAAAGGCAACTCCCCTAGCAGAAGCTGTTATACAGAACGTTGGGAGGGGTACCCCCTGCTCCACCAGCCACGAGGACTCCAGACCAGCAGAGGGGCTGCTTTGGGCCTCAAAGACAAGGCTGAGATCTGGTACGAAGCGCTCCCTGCACTTCAGCGGGGTTTGCAGTTCAACCGGGTCCTCACTTCCTCGCAGGTGCAGCTAGTTGATGTGGACTCCATTCTAGTGAGTGCCGGCATCCAGGTCAGAATCTGCCTGTTCCTTTGCTTGTAGACTGTAGACTACACCCCAGGTTCCCGGGGAAGAGCAAAGGCGACATAGCCAGAAGGAAGGAGTGAAGAAAACTGCTCGAGGCCCAGCCCCGAGAGCAGGCAGGAGGGCCGGATGCGATGGCCGTAGGGCTCGACCCCTGTTTCCGTAGCCCCAAAGCTGCAGTAAGAGACATTGTCGGGCCCAAGTACCCCACCACCCGCCAAGTACCCTGGGCGCCTCTGGAGCCCTCATCAACTGGAGGCGTCGCCCCACACACAGAAGGGGTCACAACTAACGGCTTCCAACGGGCTGGCGCCCGGCCCACACCAATAACTCTCCCTCCAAGCCCCGGAGCGAGCCCCACACAGATCGGGACCAGCCCACCCAACCCGGCGCTCTGACCACAGGTGTCCCCGCCCTAGTCTCGGAACCTCAAAGCTGGTCTGGACCGGAAAGACATCGGCTGAAAGGTGGTGGGCACCGAGGAGCGGAGACGGGGAGGAGCTTCCGGCTGCGCACTTCCGTTTCTGGTTCTCGGCGTCAACTTTTGGTCCCTTCTCTGCGTTCGAGGAGGTTGTGGCGTAGGCTGCTTCGAGACTATTCGAGGTAAGGGGGACCGATGGACGGGGCCGGAGTTGGGGAGCGCTGATGGGACCCGGCCGTCAATGTCTGCGGGCTTACGAGTGGTGAGATCCGGCTTTCTGGCGACTGAAAGGTGGAGGAGGGGCAGCCGGGGGGTTTTGCTGTCCTGGGACTCGGGCTTGGAGGAGGAGGGGAAGGTGGTAAAAGTAAGACTCAATAACCGGGGGATTCCGGGCTTGGGAGACTCCTGAAGTCCTGATTCTAACTTCCCTCCCCCCACCTTCGGCCCCATGTAGGACCAGACAGAATGATCGAGGTTGTCTGTAACGACCGACTGGGGAAGAAGGTCCGCGTCAAGTGCAAGTATCCACTGGCAGCCGAGACACCATGGTCCTGGGGAGGGGATGCTTGCCCCCCCCCCCCCCAGGCAACTCAGTCTGTGTTAAAGGGTGATTTCAGTTAAACCCGGGAGAGGGGTGTGGTTAAGGTCCGGGCAGAGTGCATTTAGCTATGGAATGCCTTCCTCGTTCTGCCTCCCCCTTCCATTTTCCTTAACTCCTCTGTGCACAGCACGGATGACACCATCGGGGACCTTAAGAAGCTGATCGCAGCCCAAACTGGCACCCGTTGGAATAAGATTGTTTTGAAGAAATGGTGAGTATCTTGTTAAAACTCGTAGCTGGATAGGACTAAGCCCGAAGGTTATGGTTTCTGGCAAGCCATTTGCTGGCAGCCATTTGCTTAGACAGGGCTCTCTCAGCTTGCCTCCAAGTTGAAGAGCCTCTTGAGGCATTTCTCTGAAAGGTTTCTATCCCTTAGGTACACAATTTTCAAGGACCACGTGTCTCTGGGGGACTGTATCCTTTGTGTGACTTCCTGCGAGAAGGGTCTACATACCCAGTCCTTGTTCTCTCTCTGTTCAATTCTGACGTTTATCATAAACATAACTGTCTAACTTAAGTGGCCCATGGTAATCATTTAGAAAACAAGAACCATGTCATTTTGTTGGAAGGAGGGTGGTTGGTGAAATATTTTCTCACTGCTTAGAAGACATTTTGAGGTCAAAATACTTTTTGCTGAGCTCCGTCCGCCTGAGGTGGACAGGCGGTCAGGGTGGAGTGAGCCTCAGGCATGTCTGTTGTACAAAAGGTGCATGCACTTTTTCTATAGTTTGGATTCTCTCCAAATTGAAATTACCCAGTCCAGAATGATTTTCTTGGCCCTGGGCAAAGCCTGCAAGCCACCCTGACTCAGCTGCGAAGATGAGTGGATTGGAAGTGGGTCCTACAGTGAGATTTCCTTAATGCCTTTACTTCAGATGAAATCCATGATGGGATGAACCTGGAGCTTTATTACCAATAGAACAGAATCCTTCCCTTTTCCCTGCCCTGCCCATTTTTCCCTCCTGTCCTCACCCTTACTGGTGTGGATGCTTGTTTCTAAAAACTCATGTTAATAAAAACTCAGATACTGCTTCTTTGTTGTCATCTTTGAGTGAGGGTTATCTAATGGGGAGGGGGTTGGGGGTGATATCTGTTGTTCCATGTGCTCTCAGTTCTTAGAGCTCAAGATGGACTGGATCATTGAGGGAAAAATAAGCCAGCAGACAAACTGACTGGAATCCTGGCCCTGCTACCGACAGGTACCCTGGAAAGGGGAGGTTTCAGGTTCCCTTCCCCACCTTAAGGAAGAGTGGAGGAAGGGAAGAAGGAGCAGCAGAGAGATGAAGACCTGGAAGAGGCACACGGAGCCGGAGAGACATGTAGAAGAAGCTGCAATTGCTTCTCAGCCTTGAACTTGTACAAGAAACTTGGGGGATATGGAAGGAGACACTTGAAAGAGACAGAGATGTGGGTGAGAGGCCTGGGGGGAGATTGACAATGGCAGCATTTATCTTGACTTATATTTGGATTTTGCTTTTTTCCTGCCAAAATTGTCTGGCTCCTTCTGCCCCTTCCCTATGGTTCCCCACCAGAAGTTATCTTAGACTGATGGCTAGCTTTTGTGCCCCAGCTGCCCCCTTGTGGCCAACCCTGTTTGGGCATTTACCCACAAGAGGATGGGTAAATGGATGTTTCATGGGGAAACTTTTTTCTTTTCTCTATTGCTCACTAGTGAAAGTTCTTACTGAAGTTCTTATGCACTAGAGTATGTTTTGCCTTTATGCACCACATGGCAGAACTCTTAGAGCAGGCAGGTTTGGGGGTCCTGGGGTGCCCACTAGCACAACATTAAGATAAGAGTGAGTGGAACTGCATTTTTTTTTTCTGCTAGGCAAAAGACAACTAAATTTGATTGCTCATTAGCAGTAAGATTTGGGGAAATCAGCCTCCTGGTCCTAAATTTCCTCCTCAAAAGGGGCACCACCTTGCTGCCCCCCCCCCTTAATTGCAATGAGAGAATGCAATTAAAGCTGCAGGATGCCTGGCACAGTGTTATTTCTGTTTCCAGTCTTCTTCCAGTTGTGAGTAGACAAAACACAAGAGATCCTCCTCTGTTCTCCTAGCCACAGATCCTAGAGCCATATTCTGGAACTGTTCTCAAGAGCCTTAGCAGAACCTTGTTCCATCTCTTCTCTCCTGTATTAACCTGACTGATTATCCTTATCACATAAGCATGTTTAAGTCTAGTCCATTGCTCCCCTTCACTCTCAAGTACCACCCAGCCTTCCGCACAATACTACAGGAGGTGGACCTGCCTGCTGCCTGGGATGTTGCTGTCCATTGAGGATGGCTGGTTTCCATCAGTCATTTATCCTACCTGCCTCCTCATCTTCCTCCTAATAAGTTAGAAACATCTGTTTCCTAGTACCCTCACTTTCCCTATTCAGCTTCCCCCTTTTACCTGTCTGTTTAAAAACAAACCAACAAAATTTTCAATTACACAAGAGCCTTGACAAGGTAATTTCTTGTTAATTTCAAATTAGCAAAGACTAAAATCCCTCTCATCACCTGTCCTCCTGAGATCAAACCTTTCCCAGTGCATTTTTATAAATTTAATTTTTAAAAACTTAAATTTTATTTTTAAAAATGACTGCAATATGCTTATTTAAAAAGCCACATAGGTGGGCCTCCCCGGTGGCGCAGCGGTTGAGCGCTGGGTTGCGAAGCTGTCCGCAGCCTCTGCAGCGCCAGTTCGATCCCCGGCTGCTCCCCGGCCACCAGAGGAGGGTCCCACATGGCGCGCAGACCTCTCCTGCGGCCCGCTGCTCCCCTCAGCAGTGTACTTCGGTCCCTCTGCCTGCTCTGTTCCCCGCTCTGGCTCTGGTGAATTCTCTCACCCTCCCGTGCTTCTGACTGTATCCAGTGCTTGTATAAATAAATAAATAAATCTTTAAAAAAAAATAAAATAAAATAAAAAGCCACATAGGGCCTCCCTGGTGGTGCAAGGGGTTAAGTCGCAGCACTATGAAGCTATTCACAGCCACTAACAGCATGAATTCAATCCCCGGCCAGGGAGCTAACACACATGGCACAGCAGACCTCTGCTGTGCCCACTGCTCCTCTCAGCAGTGTATTTCAGTAGATCTGCCTGTTCTGCTCCCCACTCTGTCTTTGGGGAATCCTCTCACCCTCACCCTCCACACCTCTGGCCTGTACCCCAGTTCTTGTATGCATAAATAAATCAATCTTTAAAAAATTTTAAAAAATAAAAAGCCAGATATTTTTCTTAGAAATCAAAAATTTTTATACCACCTCTCCTAACCGTGATAGTCATTATATATTTGAATGAACCCAGAAATTCTCTAAATTACAACCTAAGTTTTTATATTAGAATATTGCACACTGTTTAATATAAATCATTCAGCAGTTTGCTTTTTTTTATGTTTTGCTTCTGGCATTTTCTCATAGAAAGTATCTGTCTCATTGTTTTAAATTGGTACTTGTATTGATTTTTATTTTGCTTTTTTACATAAAAAGGCAATGTAGAGGATTTTTGTGTTGATAAAATTAGCCTGTCTGAAACTGGTGGTAGATGCAGGATTCCACATGTCAACCAGAACGTAGAAAGAGAAAGAATGCAGGCTGTCAGATGAATCCGCCTGTATTATAAGTGAGTCGTATGACCATACTGAAGGAGGTGGAGGAGAAAGTTTCTTTGGAAGAGTAGTTTGAATAAGGCTAAAGACAAAAAGAAACACTATGGTCGTTAAATATTTTCCTTACGGTGATAAGGTTTTTTTTTTTTTTTTTTTTTTTTTTGTGTGTGTGTGTGTGTTGAACAAATGAGAACCAGGCTTCTCACTGCTAGAGAAAGAAATCACAAACAAGTAGGTGGGTGAGTGGAAGGGAGTGGTCAGAATGAACATTAGAGCTGGAGGGATCTGTAGGAACTTGTGGCTATTTACTATGTATTTACAGACACTAGGGCAATACAGATAGGTGGATACACACGCACACACACATTTCCTTGCTTTATCCACTTAGACCAGAAGCAGTGACTACCCCTGCCCTGTGTCCCAGATTTCGGTTTCTCAATATTCTCCAATAAAAGGAACCAGGGCTTCTTGGAGAAGTTACTGTTTCATAGAGCCAGAGCAGGAAAAATACAAGCTGCATCTGGTGCATCTTGTAGGTGCCAGAAAGTAGGAAGTGCTGAAGTAAAATGGATGGGAGCATGTTGAAAGGTTACAGAACCCAACCCACTGTGAAAGACTATCCATTGGCCAAATTTAGAACAACTTGAGCAGCAAATAACAAAGGTAGTATTATTAGACTGTAACCCAAAGAATAAAATATCCTTGAGCCCATGCACATATCAATAAATAATGATACGTAAATGGGGAGAAGAACAAGTTTTCATTAACGGATTCTGATTAATGTAGAAGTGGAAATAAATCACATACCATTGGGTTGCCATGGTAATAGCTGCTTTAGATAAAAAGAGGTGCTAACATTAGTGGTAGCAAGTTTAAGCAGAATAAGGATGTTTGTATGGTTTCCAAGTATCTCCCCAAAAATGTATAGGAAAAAAGTTAGAGACTGCTTTAACCAAATGATCAAAGGCATTATCACAAGTGTGGCAGACAGTCTCCACAGGGCCCCTAGTAATCCCCTGATCCTGGTGGTCACACCCTTGTGTGATCCCCTCTTGAGCATAGACTAGACCTAGCTTCTAACAAATAGAATATTTGTTAGTGAAATTTTTTTTGTGATTTGTTGATTATTTTTTAATATTTGTTGGTGAAAGTGATAGAATATCACTGCTGTGAGTAGGTTGCAAAGAAGATGGCTTCTGTCTTGCTTTTTTGCTTTTTCATTTGCTCATTGATGAATGTGAGCTGCCTAACAGAGAGGCCCCCAGCCAATAGCTAGCAAGGAATTGTGTGGGAAAAAAAGCCAAGTCATTGGCCCTCAGGCCCATCACCCTGTTAGCACTGAGTCCTTCCAGCAACCACACGAGCCAGGTTAGAAGTAGAACCTGCCCCAGTTAGACCTTCAGCCAACACCACAGCTGTTCTGCTGATGCCAGCTTAACTGTGCCTAGATTCCTAATCTATAGAAATTGTGAGATAATAGGGGCCTCCCTGGTGGTGCAGGAGTTAAAGACAGTGCTTTCAAGTTACTGCCAGCCACTACAGCAAGAGTTCAATCGCTGGCCAGAGAGCAACTCAAATGGCAGGGCAGACCTCTCCTGTCTTGCCCTCTGCTTCCCTCAGCAGTATATTTCAGTACATCTGCCTGTTCTGTTCCCTACTGTCCCTGGTGAATCCTCTCATCCCCACACCTCTGGCCTATACCCCAATTCTTGTATGCATGAATAAATAAATCTTTATTAAAAAAAGAAATTGTGAGATAATAAAAATTAACCCACTAAGCCTAGGGGTAAAATGTTAAGCAGCAGTGATGCACTGAAAAGAGCACATCATCTCTTTGGTGTCCTTCCCAATATCCATAACCTCAATATAATGAAAAATTATCAAACCCCATTGTGACAAAACAGAGAATGAGAGATGTTCTATTCTTCAAAAGTATCAAGATCATGAAAGACCCAGAAATAGTCATGTATTGGGCCTTCCTGGTGGCCTAGGGATTAAGTCTCAGCACTTTTCACAAGGACCTGAGTTCGATCCCCAGCCTGGGAACTAACCAACATATGGTAAAGCAGACCTCTCCTGTCTTGCCTGCTGCTCCCCTTAGCAGTGTATTTCAGTAGATCCACCTGTTCTGCTCCCCACTCTGTCTCTGGTGCATCCTCTCACCTGCCACATCTCTGAACTACATCCCAGTTCTTCTATGCAAAAAGGAAAAAAAAAAGAAATAGTCACATATTGGAGGAGAGAGACTAAGGGCACATAACTGTGGATCCTGGAACATAAGAACCTTGGGAAAATTGGAGAAAGTTTTTAAGTCTTGTTTAGTTAGTAGTATTGTGTTGAGTTTTGATAATTATTCTATAGAAGTTTCTTAGCTTTGGCACTGTTTACATTTTGGGCTGGATAATTCTTTGTGTGGAGACTGCATTGCAGGATATTTAGCAGTATCCTTGGCCTCTGCCCATCAGATGCAAGTGGCATCTCCCTCTCCCCATTTGTGACCAACCAAAAATGTGTTTAGACATTGCCAGATGCCTGGGAATGAAATCACTCCTGGTTGAGAACTTCTATTATTATATAAATTGTTATTATAAGGGTGAAGAGTTTGTAAAAACTCTATGCCACTTTTGCACCTCTGTCCTAAGTTTAAAATTATCTTTTAAAATGTTAATTCATGCTTGTAAACAATCAAAATGTTATATTAAAACTTAAATCCATCATTTCTTTCAACTGCTGCATGAATGGTATTCATTCACATTTTGGATAAATCTACTTCTCTGTGCTATAAACCTATGACTTATACAACTAAGGTAATTACACATACTGTAATGTTCATACTTTTCAGTAACTTGCCTTATGCCTTTTTTATGCTTTGATATGTTTCTGTAAGTGATGTCAATTTTTCCATTAATTTGGAGTTTTTGTTTTTGTTATGCTCTCCTACATACAATAGTTGCTACCCAGTAACACAACTTCTTTTTCATACAACAAACACATAACCTTGCTACAGACCAGGCACTGTCTAATGTGCTTTTATATAACTCATTTACTCTCTGCATCAAAGGGGTGTGTGTGTGTGTGTGTGCAATTATCATTTTGCAGATGGAAAAGCTGAAGTGCAGAGGTTAAATAATATTTTCAAGGTCATAGCAAGTGGGAAAGCCAACTTCATCTGTCCTGGTTGCTCTTCAGAGCATCCTGCCTCTATAATTTGTTATGGACATGTTTTCCCTGTGTTTCATGTCACTGTGCCTCATTCTTTTCAATGGTCACATGAAGGTCCATGCTATAGGTGAAGCGTAACTGAACACTTCCCTGCTTACATCTTCACTTCCTTAACTACCTCCAGCCCTGAGCCCACCCCTACCTCCTCAGTGTCCCACAGGCGCCACAGACTTAATTATAAACGGGCTTAGACTGAGCTCACGGTTCTACCGCCACCCCCCTCCCGTGTCCCCATGAATGGTAGTGCCAACACCCATCAGTCACCCAGGATGGAAGCAAGAGCCAGACTGAGAGGGATTCGTGAGGTAACTAGGTTTGAAAGTAACTGGAAGATGTTTGGGTCCATGACATAGGGACAGGGTTAGCCTTGCAAAGAAAGAAATTAAAAGGAGTGGGTTAGCTTTGGACATCTGGAGGAAACAGGTGGGAAGAGGGAGGATGAAAGCCAAATTTAGGTTGCTGCTTAGCAGCTCATCACCAAGGTAACTACGTTGCTAGGGTAACGACAAAGGCAGTACCTCGTCGGCTACCGTTAGCTCCACACCGCCCTTACACTTCCTCATAGCGGGGGTGGTTGCAGGTTACGGCTTAGGAAGGCTGGAATCGCTGCCGCAGTAGCCAATCTGCTAGGCTCTGCTACGAAGACCCCAAAGGTGGGGTAGGCTCTTCTTTGAAGCTTGCCAAAGGGCGTTGAGAAGGGCGGGTTCGTATCTCTTCCCCACCACTTAGGGACCGCGGAGAGGAAGGGGGTGGGGTCTGAGTGATGCGAAGGGGCGGGGCCCAGGTAAATCGTGAGAGGATCCGCCCACTCTCCTTTATGCCCAACGGGAAGCCAGAAAACCAGACCGGACAGTTAGGCTGCCCAATGAGTGTCGTCTCCTGGGGTCCCTGAGCTACGCACTTCCAGCCAATCGGCGGCGGCAGTGGGCGGGCACGGGCGGCATAGGCGGTGCGGCGGAGGCGGAGCGGGCGCTGCGGCAGGAGGGAAGATGGCGGACGAGGAGAAGCTGCCGCCCGGCTGGGAGAAGCGCATGAGCCGCAGCTCAGGTGCCGCGGGGGTCGGGGCTGGGGCGGGGCCCGAGCTAGTGCCTGGGGCGCGATGCCATCGTCCGATTCCTGTGGGGTTTGGCTTCTCCTTGTTTTCCCTGGGTAACGGCCTCGGTCTGCCCCGTGGGGGCTGTGCACGCCCCAGGAGCCCGGAAAGCGGAGGAAACTGAGGCAAGGGGCGGGGCAGGCCCTGTGGGCTGCCTGGTGGAGAGGGGGCCTGGGATCCCGCCACTCTCTCCCGGGTGATGGTCCTGGCCTTGCTGGCCCGGTAGACTCTTTTTGGCCTAATTCACCTAACGTCCCGGGTAAACGTCTCTGCACCCCACTGAGCCCTAGGGGCACCCTTGGTGTAGGATATCCCAACGCCATGCTTAAGGCGTGGCCCCAGAGTATCGCCTGGCCTAGGGTCCGCAGCCTTTTCCTGCTAACATGCCTACCATCCACACCTAATGCTAAGTCTTAGATATCTGCTGCTGGTATTCTACCCGAAGATGTCCCTTGTGCTTGGGACAGATTTATGGATCATCCACAATAATGGGGCACGTTGATCTCAGCACAAAACACTGTGCCAAGTGTTTCTAGTGTATTCTCTCTGGCCACAATTCTGGGAGGTAGGTAATTACTACTCCACCCCACCTTTGCAGATGAGGAAACAACAGAAAACTTAAGGAACTGGCCCAAGGTCATTCCTTGCAAGGGATGAGGACCTAACTCTGACTCCAGTCTCCACTAATTCTTGTCATTGCAAACTCTTCAGGAGCAGACCCAGCATGTTACCCCACTCTTGCCATAGCCCATAGTAATCACAGTTGGCAGTGGCAATTCCAGTTACCGAACAGCAGATACTCTGGTGAGCATTTTATAGACATTGATTATCCCCACTAGCCCCATTTGATGTCCTTATTCTCTCACCTCACCCATTCTTTGCAGATGAGAAAATTGACGTTGGGGGAGATAGAGCCCATTGCCCGAGTTTTAGAGGCAGTCAAGGCTCTGCTCTCACCCTGCCACAGCCCTGGCTCATGACTGGGGCCTACAGCCTAAACCTGGCATTCTGTCCAATTCTGGGCTCCCACACCTGCCATTTCTGCTCAACTTGACCCTGACTGTCTTCCTCAATGGTGACATCCATCCATACAAGGTGCTGGGCACATATAACCCAGGCACATTCAGTCCTTAGAATGATACCGTATCTCTGCTGGGTCCTACTTCAAGCTTCTTGTCTGCAGTCTTCACTCCTTCATGCTACTCATTCTCTGGGTAACTGCTGGCCCCTAGTTCTGCAGCCCAGTACATTGGGTAGGAGTTAAGAGCAGAACTCTAATGTTGAACACACAGGGGTACAGTTCCTGCCTCCATGTCTATGTCTGGAGCAGACTAGATACTCAGAAAACATTACCCATTACTACAGTTAACAAAGATGTGGAAAGCGAGACCTCAGTTTAGTCATCTGTAAAATGGAGATAATAATAGCTCTTATACTCCTACTCTGTGCCAAACACTATCCTAAGCACTTCACAGATAGGAACTCATTCAGTCTTTATCCTACAGGCAGGTACGGTTGCCTGCATTTTACAGATGAGAAACAAGGCTCAGGAGAGGTAGCTCATACAGTGAATGAGTGGCAGAGCCAGATTTCAGCCATAAGTCTGGCTGTGCCCAGTGCATGATGTGACCCACTCTCTGTTCCCCGGCATCCTCGCTTCAGCACCCTGGGTTGTTTTTCTCCAATTTGTCATGACTGAAATTATCATGTTGTCTCCTTTACTTGTCTGGTGCCTGTGTGCTCTACCTAGAATGTTAGCTCCTTAAAGACTGATGGCAGGTGATGGTGGACACGCGGGGGATTTGCTGCATGTGGCATCTCAGAGTCCGCTTCCCTATTCTGGCCTTAGGGTGGTGTCCTGTGAGCTGAATTCCTGTTTTCTGTCCCTTCAGGCCGGGTGTACTATTTCAATCACATCACCAATGCCAGCCAGTGGGAGCGACCAAGTGGCAATAGTAGCAGTGGTGGCAACAGCAGCAAAAATGGACAGGGGGAGCCTTCCAGGGTCCGCTGTTCACACCTGCTGGTCAAGCACAGCCAGTCACGGCGGCCCTCATCCTGGAGACAAGAGAAGATCACCCGGACCAAAGAGGAGGCTCTGGAGCTGATCAATGGTGAGCAAAGCTAGAGACAGGGTCAGGGTTAGGGTGGGGGGTGGGGGGGGAGTAGATGGAGGAACCCTCTGGTGGTGGAGAGAGCAGAGTAGGTTTTATAGAAATCACACCAGACCCTCCACCCCAGCTCACTGAACTGTCAGGGTGTAGTGTTGGCTTACCCTTGCTCATTGATGAAAGTGAACTACCTTATTGGAAGGCCTCCATCCAACAGTCAGCAAGGAACTGTGGTCCTCAGTCCAGTATCTCGTTAGCAACTGAATCCTGCCACTGACCACATAAGAAAGCATGATCCACGCAGTAAGGGCCTATGTATGACATGAGCCTGGCCCACATGCCACTCCCCTATTTTCTTTCCATTTGGTGTTTGAGGGTGTCCAGGGTAGAGTCGGAAGACCCAGCCTTAGGGACTGGCAGGCCTGGGTTCAGGTGGTAGCTATGCTCATGTCAGCTCCATGACCTTGGGAGACTTGCATCAACTCCGTTGAGACCCAGTTGTCATCTCTGTAAATGGGCATTATCATATACCTACCTCCTAGGGCCCTTGAGAAGAGATAGTGTGGTATACTGTGTGCCCTCAGGCATTGGGAGCTGTTGATTGTAACATTGTCAAACAGAGTCTTGGGTCACATAGTTGGTAGGTGGGACTGGAGGTTGGAAAGGTAGCAAGTACAAAGCCAGTGGAGTAGCAGGTTCATTCTGCCCCAAAGAAGGAGATTGTTCCTTGTGCTGTTGTTTTCCACAGTTTAGGGCAGCAGCAGGCAATCTTAAAAAGCCAGATCGTTTTGTAGGCCACATAGTCTCTGCTTTGTAACGTGAAAACAGGCACAGATAATGTGTAAACAATGGGCATGGCTGTGTACCAATAAAAGTTTCTTTAGAAAACCAGCACAATTTGGCTCGTGGGCTATAATTCATAGCTTCCTAGTGTAGAACCAGCCAGTGTGGTCACCACACCTACATGTGGCTATTTCCATTTAAATTAGTTAAAATCAATATTAAAGATTGATTCCACAGTCACCCTAACCACGCATTAAGGGTTCAGTAGCCACATGTGACTCAGGCAGCTCTCTTAGACTGTGCTAGCCTCGGACTCCCCTACCAGAGATGCCAGAGCCCTCACTTCCCAGCCTAGTACCTCACCTACACTCAGCCTAGTTTTTATCTGGTTCTGCCAGGTTCTGGCTGTGTGACCTCAAGCAAGTTACTTAACATCTCTGAGCCTCAGTCTTTTCACCTGGAAGGTTAGTAATATATTCATAGGACCCACCTTGGGGTAGTTTCAAGGACTCTAGCCTAATATAGGAAAGCTTGAATGACACACCTGGCCTAATAAATATTGTATAGTTGCTAGTGGTAAGTAACAAGATTGTTGTTACTAGCGCTGTTACTCATCAGTATTGGTTGTTATTTTACTATCACATCACTTGGTCCACTACTTGGTCTGTGGGATCTTATACACACCCACACCCTCATACTGGATCTGTCTCTCCCCACTGTGTTCTCACCTCCCGACACCAGGTCTGGCCTACATTTATACATACAGCATTGTTTCATGAACCAGTAGGAAGCAAGAAAGATTCCTGGCAGAGGAAATGGTGAATGTAAAGGCCTAGGGCTCTGCTGTGGCCAGGATTCAGGCAGGTGTGCAGGTCCTGGCCAGGCAAAGGAGGGCCTTGAGTGAGGTGAGGAGTTTTTGAGGTCTTTCCTGGATGCAGCAGGAAATGCATGACCACATGTGTCCAGAAGAGAGTCTCCATGGTGCTTGCCTTAGAGTCTTGTGGCTAGAGTGTGAAGGGCCTGGGAAGCTGAAGGCCTAGGTCCCATTGTTGAGCGGGCGGTGAGGGGGAGATCAGGCTATCCCAGAGGAAGAGGAGGAGGTAGGTGGGGAAAATGAGAATCAGGAGATACCTCTTGGGTCTAGGGTCCTCCTTGCTGGAGTGGTCCCATTCTGAGGCTTCCAGGTCCCACAAGAGTGGGCAAGAGATAAGAGACACTAAAAACTAAGTGGCAGAGGGTGCCACCACTGGTAGAGGAAACTTGGGGTGCAGTCTGGGGAGGAACTCACTCTGAGGGATCTAAGGAAGAGATATTGTAGAGGTAACCACAAGAGGGCCTGGGGTTCAGCAGAGCAGCCAGCCTTAGGAAACCCTGGGAACAAGAGCTGGCAGGTTGGCACATGCTGGGGAGCAGCAAGTGATGGGGCCTCTCCCTTCTCTAGGACAGAAAGATGAGTGGCTGGTGGGCTGACACTGCAGAGGGGGCCTGTGAGTGCTGAGGTCAGCTTGGGTCTTGGGAAGGGTGGGGGAAGGGCTGGGGGTGTTGGGGGAGAATAAGCAGCTGGGCCCTGGGGTCAGTCAGTGCAGACTGGAGGGCCTGGTGGCAACTGGGGGAATTGTGGCTAGAGGCAGTGTGATAGAACTTGGGAGCAAGTAAGAGTTGGGGGAACAGACTCCAGAAGGTTGAGGGGCCATAATCAGGACTAGGTGATAAATTGGATAGGCAGGGTCAACTAAGGTCAAAACCAGTGTGGCCCTCCCTGCAGTCCCACAGAGATGATTCCTGATGCCAGGTGTGTATCCTCCAGTGAGTGCCTTCATTCTCAGAGCCTTTCCATCAACTGGACACAGGATGGTCATGAAGATCAGGGGCCGGCCAGGAGCTGAATGCTCAGCAGAGCAGTGGGTTCAGTGTGTAGTGCTCACTGTCTTTATGGCGAAACATTAATTGCAGTCATTCAGGCATATGTGTGGCAGGCCAAGGTCAGCACAAGGTGTCTGCACACCATCAGTCCCTGCTGCTTCCCCACAGTCCATGTAAAGAGCCCCACTCTTGGGGGATGCAGCAGGCCTGGTGGGCTCAGCGTGCACACCGTCCCATGACCTTGGATCATGACCTTCCCCCCTTGAACACATTGTGCTGACACAGGGCTCCTCCGGAGTCAGGAGGAGGATGCTATTCAGAGGGCTCAGCAGCCTCATCTTCTCTTGCATGAGTGTGGAAGTCCTGCCAGTGGTGGTCTTGTTCCCCGTGATCAGGTCAGGACACGGGCTGCATGCTGCAACTGGCAGCCGGGCCTCAGTCTCATGAGCATACATTAGAGTGGTGCTCCCATTAACCAATGGGACAGGCTGCCTACAACAGGAACCATAGCATCCACCTTTACTGCTATGGCGCTTTTTTTCCCCAGTGTCAGCTCCTCTGTAGCTGCTGGGCTATGGCCAAGGTTGTCAGGGATCTGAGGACCAATGCGTGTCCTTGCCAGTGTCCTTGTCTGAGGAGGCCAGAACATGGAGAAGAGGAGCAGTCCCTCCCTCCCCCACCAGTACCCAAGACCTGAGGGCTCCAGGGAGGCCCCAGGTGTGAGGAATAGATCCCCACATGCACCCCTGTGTCTGGGGTCCAAGGGTCAGTGAACATATTTGGCCCAGTGTCCCACCCAAGGTTTGTGGCCTCCTGATAGCCTAGTGACTTGAGACTGGGTCTCCAATCTCTCTGGACTCCCTGGCCAGATCTTCAGTCTCCTCAACCTCAGATATAATCCTCTCACCCTTTTCCCTGACCAGGTCTCATCCCTAGTTTATCTCTAAACCTTCACGGGGTTGGAGATCACCTTATTCAGTACATTATAAATAATTTCAGTATATCATCAGTTTGAGCTGCAAGCGCAGAATACCCAGAGACTGGTGACTTAGACAACAGACATACATTTCTCATAGCTCTGGAGGCTGAAAGTCCAAGATCAAGATTCTCACCAGTTCACTTCTGCTAAGGGCTCCATCCCTGGCTTAGAGACGCTGCCTCCTCGCTGTGCTCACACAGCCTTTCCTTAGTGCCTGCACGCAGGGCTAAAGATGGCATGCCCGGTATCCTCCTCATAAGGCCGCTAAGCCTCTCAGATCAGGGCCCTACCCTATGGCCTTATTTAACCTGAACTGCTTCCATATAGGCCCTATTTCTAAACAGTCACATTGGGGATTATGGCTACAACATAGGAATTTGGGGGACACAAATATTCAGTCCTTATCACACAGACTGACAGGTAGTAACTTGCCCTGCACCAGGCACAGCTCCAAAAGTCACCTTTATTCTTCACGACAGCCCTTCAAGGTGCAAGTTGCTCATTAGCCCACTTCACAGGCAGGAGAGTAAGGCTCCAAGGGAAAAAGTTACCTGTTAGAATTGTAGCGTTCATGACTAATGAGCTGGGATCTGAAGATAGCAGTTGTGTCCAGAGACCCCCCCCCCCTTTGGCCTCAGGGGTAGGCTGGGGGCTATCGGCCAGCAGAGATGGAGGATCTCTGGGGTGCATCCAAATGTCAGGGCTCCTGAACTCCTGAAGCAGTTGGAAGGTCCTGTTCCAGAAGGGGGGTTCCTGGAGACTCCATGCCGAGGCTGCCTAGCTCTCACCTAGAGCCCGTCGGATGAGGGTTAGATGGACACTGTCTTGTTTGGGGGTGTTGATGGAGACAGCACCCCCCCCAAAGAGAGGCCCAAGAGAGGGGGGCCATCTGGGATGCACTATTTTCTATTCTCCACATTTTTTTCTGAGAGTCACAGAAAAAAGGCAGGAGATTCCAGGATTCCTGCCTGAAGAGCCCCAGTGGTGGATTCCTCACCCCTCTTCCCCATGACCTGTTTCTGTCTCATTTAGGCATGAATTCCTTAAACATTTCTGAATACTTTCTCTGTGCATAGCACCAACGCTGGGACACAGCAGTGAGTAAGGCCAGCCCAGCCCCTTTCCTCCCAGTGTGAGGCAGGTGACAGGCACAAACAGGACAGGGATGATGCAGGACAGCAGGCAAGCTTTTGGCAGGAAGAAACACTGAGCAACGGCCTCAAGGTAGGGGATGAGGCAGCAGAGCAGGACTGGGAGGGACATGATATAAGGGGGTATGAGACTGACCTGAAGGGCTGCACAGGGCTCTGAGGGTTCCTTTGCATCTTGGTCTGTGACCAGACTCTAGAAAGGGGTGTTCAGGAAGGACATGTCCTTTAAGAAATAATTTCAGGCTTCCAGAAGCCTTTCTGAGAGAGCCACCTGATTAGAGAAGTTTTGGGTGCTGTGAGCAAAATCCAGGCTCTTATTTGATTTTTAGACTGAGAGCAGTGTGCGTGCATGCATGTGTGTGCACCCATGCTCCCAGCTGCTGGGGCATGTAAGGCAATACCTGTACATGTCCTGGCCTGGTTCCCCAGGTGCTTGAGGCGTATGGACAGTTGTGAATCATGAAGTCAAGCAGGTACCATGGAGTGGTAAAGTGAAGGGGGGGGCACCATGCAGTCCCCCAGCTGGCATATTGAGGTACAGATAGAAGGCAGAGGACAACTCGCTAAGCTGCTTGGTTGAGACTGGAAGTAACCAAAAGTTCAGGGCCAGTAGGAGGGTAACCTAGTGAGTCCAGGCTCAAGTTGGAGTCACTGATGGATGCATCTGGCACAGGGACCTCCTAGCAGCCCCTGGAGGTATTCCCTCCCCATCAGGAGTCATGACCATATGCAGTCCAAAGAGGGTGAGGTGTCGGTGGCATCCCTAAGGTTGTCTGACCAGACAGATACAGTTTCGGTCTGAGAGAAACAGGCAGGGTTGATGGCAAGGGGTATTTGTCAAGGTCCCCCTGCCAGGCGCTCTGCTGCCTGTCACTGTGGCCTGCTGGCAAATGACTAGTGGTTCAGGCTCAGAGGCCGAAGGATGGTGAGGACAGAACAGGAATGACAGGAAGCAGGGTAGATGGAAACACGGGGCAGGCAGAGGCGAGACCTGAGATGGGAGTGGAGGATGAAACGGCCTTAGGAACAGTCGGGCAGATCAGACACCAGGACGTTGCATTGTGGTTGCTGCCGTGTTGTGCAGTGAGACAGGATGGTAGGCATGTTGTCACTGTCTGCCATTTCTACTACAGTCTGCAGCAGATGGTTTATGGCAGCCTCTCAGTAAGACAGGAGCTGATGGCCCTGATGAGATTTGTGCCAGCCCAGTGTGGGCAAAGGCCCTGGCCAGATGTGGCCTCAGTACACCAAGTAGAGGCAGACGGGCATAGGCAAGCAGGAGCGATGGGCTAGTGTCACAGAGGCTGTTCAGAAACCCAGCAGCAGATTTGTCAGAGTGACTCTCACATCCAGCCTGGGCTGATGATCCCTCAGTCAGCTGGAGGTATGGGCCAGTGTGTGACCTGGACAATCAGGGACAGTCCCCCAAAGAGAGCAGCTGTCAGGCTGAACAGCCTGGCTAGAGGGAGGAACTGTCTGGGGCCAAAAATCCTGGGTTCACCCGGGAACTGTGTGCAGGGAAGAGATGGACAGGATGCTTATTCATATGCTGGGGACTGGCTAGAGCAGGACAGGCTATTCAGGGGAGGCAAGGCTGGGTCTGGGTCTCAGGAAGCTGCTAGCTGCTCCCCAGCCAAGGAACCCTAGTTGGCTGGCATGTGTGTGTATACATATACACGCATGCACACGCGCCTTTTTTTTTTAAGAATCTTTTTTTTTTTAAAGATTTATTTATTTATATAAGCACTGGGTACAGTCAGAGGCGCAGGAGGGTGAGAGAACTCACCAGAGCCAGAGCAGAGAGCAGAACAGGCAGATTGACGAAGTACACTGCTGAGGGGAGCAGCGGGTGGCAGGAGAGATCTGCGCACCATGTGGGACCCTCGCCCGGTGGCCGGGGATCGAACCGGCGCTGCAGAGGCTGCAGGCAGCTTCACAACCCAGCGCTCAACCGCTGCGCCACTGGGGAGGCCCCACACACGCCTCTTGTGCCCTCTGTTCCCCAACACGAGTCATGCTAGGAGCCCTCAAAATCATCCTTTACCTCCCCTCCTGTCAAGGGGATCATCACCCTGGTGGGAGATTTGTCCCACACAGAGGGTAAATCCAGTGCACACCCAACCTTGTGGGATACCCAGGAGAAGAGTCCTGCTCCGTCCCCCTTGGGGCCTGCATCTTCCCCATTGAACTTCCCAGGACTTCTACCCACTTCCAGTAGACAGGACAACTGAGATCTACGTGCTGTGGACTCAGCCAACTCTTGTGGCAGAACTGGACTTGTTTCCTAGCCTGCCCACCATTCTCCTCAAAGCCTCTAGAAAATTTCCCCAACCACTGCCCTGGGTACTCTTGGGAAGTCCCAGGGTCCCTCTTCAAATGTCTGCCTGGTTGCCTGCTCTCTTACCCAACAGGAACTAGAGGTAGATTTTCTCTCAAAAGTAGGCGGAAGTGTGTAGGAAGAGGTCATGCTGTATTTGTGTGTATTAGGGAGGGAGAGCAACAAAAGGATCCCAGTGTAGGAGTGGGGTATGTGGCCCAACGTGGCTGCTCAGTATGTGTTGACAGATGGCAGGGTATGTGTATATATGTATGGCCCTTCTTCAAGGATGCGCGTGACTCCAGGCGTGACTGCCCATGTGTGCTGGGAGGAGGCATCTGCATGGGGGTTAGCGTGGGGGAGGCACGTTCCAGTGTGTGCACAGGGGAGGCAGGACTTGCACGGCTCCTTTCTGCTCTCCTGGGGCCAGCTCCCCCCCCCCCCAACCCCTACCTGTCTGCCCCTGATTGATGATGTGAAGGTCTCCCTGTTTCCTGTCCTTAGGCTACATCCAGAAGATCAAGTCGGGAGAAGAGGACTTTGAATCTCTGGCCTCACAGTTCAGCGACTGCAGCTCAGCCAAGGCCAGGGGCGACCTGGGTGCCTTCAGCAGAGGTGCGCGAGGAAAGGGCACCACCAAGCCCTGGAGGGGCCCTTCAGCCCACAGTGGGAAGCCCCTGGCAGGGTAGAGGGGAGGGACAGTCACGGGTGCACAAGCCTTTGGGGTCCACCAGGTGGCAGCACAGTCCCACCCTTGGGCCTCAGAGTCTGGCTTGGGTGGGGGATGTCAGTGCTGCAGAGCCTTCATGCTCCTGGTGTGGGAGACATGCTCCTGGTGTGGGAGACATGCTCCTGGTGTGGGAGTCGTTCTATGTGTCTCTGCAGTTTTCCCCATCAGGCACATGAAGGTGGCACTTCCTGTCATTTGCCTCTCCCCCTGTTAGGGGGTATAAGCTGATGCCTCTGAGAATCCAGGGTATGTCACCCAGAAACCCCATCCCTGTCCTCACAGTTTGGGGAGGAGGTGTCAAGTCAGCAGCCCTCTGGCTGGGGCAGTGAGAAGGGAGGAACAGAGGGGACTAGTTGGCCTTCTCATCCTGCCGCCCCCGCCCCCAATGTGTTTAGAGCATTAGTGAGGGGCCCAGGATGGGGCTACAGGTGTGGAAAAGCCAGCAAAAGGCTGTTGGTCATAGGTCCCCCCACCCAGGCAGGACAGATGATGTGGCAGGGTCTGAGAACTCAGCCCAGGGAGACAAGTTCATCACCAACATGTGTCTCTAAATGCACAGCAGTGGCAGCATCTCTGCTGCCATCCCTCATGCTGTCCTCAGGCTTCCAGGGCCTCCTAATGGCCCTGCCGCCCCCAGCTGGCTGAAGCACTGTGACAGGGCCATAAACCCTGTGACAGATGAGTGTGAATGGGAAGCGCAGGCAGGAGCCTCATGTGTGCGCCCTGCCTGTCTGGCCTGTAGCCAGGCCCTGACCTGCGCACACCACCCCTCACGCTTCACCAGGTCAGATGCAGAAGCCATTTGAAGATGCCTCCTTTGCGTTGCGGACGGGGGAGATGAGCGGGCCTGTGTTCACAGATTCCGGCATCCACATCATCCTGCGCACGGAGTGAGGGGTGTGGGCAGCCCGGGCCTGACCTGTGTGCCAGGTGGGGCAGGGCTGCTGGGCCCACTAGCACCGGTCTCCACTAGAGGGCCAGTGGGCGCTCCTCCCTGCTTATGTCACAGTATTTATTGTTTCCAAAATGGCGGGGAGGGGGCTTTTCATGATTGGAGCCTCTGAAGTCCCTGCTCCCTGACCACCCCCCTCCATTGGGATTGCCCCTGTAAGATTGTCCTCCCCCTTTAGGAACTGACTTCAGAAGGGCAGTGGGGGTAAAGAGGCTCTCAGCTCCAGGGGGTGGGGGTGACCTGTCCCAAAGAGAAGGCCTAGTCAGCTGAGAGGCCACCTCTGTCCCCACCCTACCCCCTGGGCCAGGGCTGGGGGTTGGGGATGGTGGGGGGACTGGAGGGCCTCAAGTTGTTTCTGGTTTTGCCATGTTCCTCTATTCAATTGCATAAAGCAGATGCCCAGCATGGTGCCAGGCTGCCTGCGGAGGGGCCCTCTGCACACAGGTACCAGGTGCATCCTTGCACCCTCAATTAAATCTGGAACCATCCCTCTGCTGTCCTGTGTCTCATTTGCTTGGCTGAAGCGAGGGGAGAGGGGACTGGGTCACCTTCTACCACCCCTGGTGTCCACATATCCAGCTCCATCTTCTTGAGAAACCGCTCCTCATCCTGGGCCCCACCCCTCAACCTCCTCCATCTCTCCCAGGCAGAGTGGGGAGCAGGGAGCATCCTAGCAGGAATTCACAGCAGCCAATGCCTAGGGAAGTCAAGTGCTGCTCAGCCAGCATTCCTCAAACTGGGGATCAGTAATGTTCTAGGATGCAAGGACCCTGCCTGATCCCATAGCACTGGATTCAAGTTGGGGTAGAGGTGGGAATCCTGCAAGAGCCAGACTAAAGCCCCTCAACCCTTGGTGCTCTCTGCAGTCCCCCTCCACACAGCGGCCATCTTCCCCTTAAAACAAATTACCTAACTTCCCTGTCACCACTAGCACTTCTGGCAGGTTGTACCTGGTTTCTGATGCCAGATTCAGGGCCCAATGCAGCAGCTGTTACCATGGCAACAGCAAGGGGAGGGTTTGTTGCTTATCCTCTGAGAGCAGGGCTCCTGCCCAGCCTGGAGGGTAGGGAAGCCTCCTGCTGGAACCTGATAGTAGGGGTTTGTCTTGAAGCAGAGAGGATCCCTGTGGTGGGCTTCCCCTCTTTGGGTGGGCTCTATAGGTGTAGCCCACCTATTTTCCATTACCTCCATAGCTGCCATGGACCTAGGCTGGGGTCTCAGTTCAGTTAGTGTGGAAGCGGAGGGAGGTTACAACCACTTGCATCTCTACTCCTCCCAGCCCCCCTCCTCTGCCACTTAATGAAATGAACTCAGATAGTGGTGGGCTGGTAAAGTTTGGAGACCTCAGCAAAATAAGACCCTGCCTGGTGATACCTCAAGGGAGACCCCCCAGGTCTGAGTCTCACGATCACCTGGGCTGACTCCTCTCTGGCCAGTGCTGCTGTCTGCCTGTGCCTGCCAGAGCATTTATCATTAGGAAGGTTTAATGAATTTCCTCTCAACTCTGGCGGGCTCTGGCTGGTTGGCTGCACCTCCAGGCAAAATCTTCCATTGCCCATGGGGGCCATAAGGCAGGCAGCAGCCCCACTATTTGCACCAACGGTTCTGTGGAATCAGAGGAGCGATTGCAACCCCCTGGTTGGCTGGGGGCTGGAAGGTCTGGGATTCTGCTCCATGGTGAAGAGGCTCTGGTGTCTGAGATGCGGGGAGGAAGGGGTGCATTTTCCAGTGTGAGGACAGCAGAGAAATGGTCTTTGTGGTCCTGCCTGTCACTTTGGGCACGTGTGGGTGGGTGTCGGTGTGTCTGCCCAAGTGTGTGTGTGGCTGTGTCCCTAGGTGTGTGTCTGTCCTAGGTGTCCCATTATCAGCCTGACTGCCTGCCTCTGTGCCCCCCGCCCCTTCCTTTGTCTTAACTCTGCAGCAGCCAAAACCCAAATAAGAAAGAATGTTACTGTTAGATAAACATGCCCCCAGAGCCCACTCAGCGTCAAAGTGATTCATTATTAAGTGGCTGTGGCTTCCCTCATCTGCTCCACAGTCCCACCCACCCTCTCCTACCCGGAATTGGGCTGTAAATCCTAGGCCTTCAGGAGGGTGACAGTGCAGTCAGCCATCCCTTTGGTCTAGCACCTCTTAGTCCAAACTCCTCTCCAGAGGGCTGGTTTAGGGGGCAGGGCTAGATGGTTACCTCAACTCAAGTAAGGCAGGTACTGCCACAGGATAGGCTGCAGAACTCCCATGTCACCTGGAACAAAAGCCACACAAAAGTGTAAGGAGTGCTGTGTGCGTGCATGCGTGCGTGCGTGCGTGCGTGTGTGTGTGTGTGTGTGTGTGTGTGTGTAAACGAAGGGGGGATGGGTGGTTATGATGCCAGGCATCGGCAGCCATCTGAGGACAGCAGCTGCTGTGCTCAGTGTGAGGAGCATGTGAGCCTCCATGTCTGCAGGTTTTGCCGAACTCCACAGCTCTCAGTCTTGAACCTTACTTTGGGAGAATGGGGTGTTAGAAACAGAGGACTGCACTTTGCTGCCATGCTTATGTCTCCAAAGTGTCTCAGCCTTTTTTTTAAAGCAGGTAAGAGGAGAGTGGCTCAGTGTGCTCATCCAGGCATCGATTCTTTTTCAGTGTCAAACTTGTTAATGTAAATGGAAATTAATTACTTTCCTTGATGATTTCTTTAAAAATTGGTTTTAAATGAGTGCATTAGGCAGTCACATTTATTATTCATTGGTTTTGTAGCATTATGGCCCTGGTATCCTGATTCCCCTGGAGATGGCAGCACTATGCGGAGATGATTTAATCAGGGAGGCCATTGGAGACGGGGGATCAGGGGGATTGGGAGGGGGTCCTCCCAGGGAGTAGGATTGCCACCGCTGTAGCCTCAGCACTATGGGGTCTGGCTCGGCCCGTGGGGTTCTTTGCACAATGTTCCTGCTCTGGATTCAGTGGGAACAAAGTGACTTTGTTCCCCACTTCCAGCCCCTCACTCTCCTTGCAGTCAGTCCCCCAGGCCAGTAGGGAGAAGGATTCTTCCCTTCGTGTGAACCCAGGCACCCTTTAATCTCCGGCAAGGCTTCTGAGGATTTAATCTCTGCTGCTTCCACCATCCCAGCTCCCTCTCTTACCCCTTCCTGCCTCTAAAACTTCCTGGCTTTGCCTTTCCTTCCCCTCCAGAAGCCCAGGCCCTTTGTTGAGGCCCTGCCCTAACCCCTTCCAGGGAAAATGGGCTCCAGGCATGGGGGTAGGGTGTGGGGGAGGCATGTGGGGGGTGTCAATTGCAGGCACCTGGTGCACTTCCAGGCTATTTCTAGCACTTAGGTATTAGGTAACTGAGAACAGGTGTGATTCCATTAAAATTTTAAAACTACAGAGCAAAAGAAGAAAAAGGAAATGTTCTACTCTGTCTTACTCTCACAGTCAGTTGTTAATAACCCATTTAAAAAGTTGCCAGACGGTCCAGGGATTCACCGTGATGCACCAGTGATCAATGAGTGAAAAACCAATCATGGAGGATATTCACTGGAAGCCAGTTTTTGTCACTGTGATAGAATTCATAGCTATTTCGATCAGATTGTTTTTAGGTGACCTGTTTTTGATCGAAACAACAGGTTTGTGTCTATCCATCTATATTCCCAGAAAACTCACCCTTCCAGGACCCCCTATGGCCCAGTTATAAACCTTGTGGCATGGGACAAGGAGGCCCGATTAGAATGGCTCTCCAGGCTCAACTTACCCTTCACCTCTGCCCCTCTGGACACACAGAGCAACCAGAGGATCAAATGTCAAAGGTCCCGTTTATTCCAGCAACCCAGAAAGAAAAAGTGTAAATAGAAAAAGAAACAGATCCATGCACTCAACTCCTTAGGGAGACGGGGAGCAGGATGGGTGCAGAGTGGGGAGAGAATAGTGGGTGGGGGGCAAAGAGAGAGGGCAGAGAGACAGTGAAAGAGCTGGAAAGTCCAATCAATAAAAAGACATTCAGAGAAAGGCAGAAAGACAAGTGGAGTATCAAAATCAGATCAATAAAGGAGAACATTGAGAAAATGCACAAATAGAAATGTAAAAGCAGAGAATGAAAGCTCTCAAGTGGGGATAGGGGGGAAAAAAAGGACAGGAGGAGAGAGAGCGCCACAGAGACGGAAGATAAACTTGAAGGGACACAGGCAGAGCAGAAAGGGCCCCCAGTGGCCATCGTGTGGCAGCATGATCTGGGGCCACCTCTAGGGGTCCCCAGCAGTGCTGATGACATGGAAGAGGGTGACATTGTAGAGCACCTGGTGGCCATTGTTCCAGGTGTAGAGGGCCCGCTCCCGGGGGTTGTAATCCAGCATGGAGATGTGGGAGTACTGGTTGTGGAAGGGCACGTCCGTGTACTCATAGCTGGACGTGTTGGTGAAGTAGGCGAAGTAGACCTTGGCTCCAGCCAGGTGGGAGTTGGTCACGTAAAGCACACCACAGATCATGAAGGCCTCACCGGCACTGCGCTTGGGGTAGCCAGTGTCCCAGGACCGCATGACCTCGAGCGTGTGCGGGTCCAGCCGGCTGACCACGATGTTGCCTGCATTCTGATTGGTGGTGTACACAGCCCAGAGCCCGCTCTCGTCCACCATGAAGTCCATGTCGGAGAAGCCGCCCCAGGAATAGGGGAAGGTGTTGTTGTAGCCGGCCCCTGGGAGGCTCCTCTGCACCAGCACAGAGCGTGAGCGGAAGTGGTATTTGACCACCACATTGCTCTGGTACTTGTTATAGAACAGGGAGCCATTGTACACCACGTGGCCTGTGCCTGCCCAAGGCTGGGGCAGCAGGTGCTGGATAAAGTTCTGGCCTTTGATGAAGTCTCCCAGAGTGCGGAACTCCAGGACTCGGCGACCCTTGTAATAGCCATCCATGTACCAGACCTACGGGAGAGCTGCTGGTCATGGGGGGGACCACAGCCAATGACCCAGAGGTTCCAGCAACCACTCAGGCATCAACCATGACCATCAGGGATCAACAGTCACTAAGTGTTCATTACTCAGAATGGGACTTCTAGTCACCATTCATGACCAATCATGACAAGGCTAGTGACAAGGATGATTGGTCTTGAAATAGGCACAAAACGAACAGTGTTTGATTCCTAAACATATGGGGGATTACAGTCTCTAGTCACACTCTGACTAGACTCTAGTCCACTGGTCATTGGATGTGGGGTAGTTAGAGGCTATTGGACAGGCTTTGAGTGATAAGAGGTCACTTGAGTTCATTGCGCATAGGTAACCCCTCTGACTACAAGGTGACCGGGTGTGGCATCATCACTCACTAATAATGGTCATGTGAATTAGCATTTGTGAGTGTCCTTACTAGTTCTGGTTTTTGTGCTAAGCATCTTTAAAACTTAATGCTAAAGTCATCATGACCATTTTTTAAATCAAGTGTCAGACACTAAGGAACCTGCTTGAGGTGTCCTGGCTAAGAATTGGTAAAAGCAGTATGCAAAATCCAAATCCCAAACCCAATCACTTGGTTGCACCACCATAACCCCTGGGAGGCCAACAATCAGCAAGCCAACCATCAAGCAGGGTGGAGCTAGTTACTACTAATCTGTGACACCCAGTGTCCCCCCAATGCCCAATATCAGTCACTAGGATTGTCACTGCGCAGCTAATGGATGGTTGCTGTGGGTCAGAGGTGATGTGCCATCATGACTGTGGAGGCCACTGAGTAGTGTTGGGAGCCCTCTAGCCCTTGGAAAGGCACTGGGCACTGGGTGGTTACTTAGAGATCAATGATCATTGGGAGTTAGTTAACGGTGCTCATTAAAGGTAAACAGACTTGGGATTCACATGGCTGGAAGTTTCTTGGTCACTAGATAGTTAAGGGGAGGTACATGGACCCCAGAGATCACAGGACACTAAGAGTATCACTGTTATAGAACTGCTAGGCAACTGTGGACAGCCACAGGCTAAGTCCTCCCTGGCTCTGACTCTAGGGGTGGGCACAACCACTTACCCGGCTATCTGCGCTGGGGGCCATCGTGTCAGTCATCCAGGAGCCAAAGCGGGACCCCATGGCCCGAATGGTGATGGGGTTACTGACTCCAGTCAGCTTCCCACAGCCTGAGAGACAGAAACAGGGAGGAGATGAGGGTGGGGGGTGGGAAGAGCCAAGGGAGGCAGGGCAAGGATGAGGCGGAGTCAGAAAACTCGGAAAATCTGAGACCAAGGATGAGGATGCTTTGGAAATCTGGTCCTAAAAATGGAGTCAGATTGGAGGTGAGGGGCTGGAAGTGAAATGACAGGGCCGTTTACAGCTAACTCCTAGGCTTATTTTGGACTTTGCATAGGGAGATCAGAAGTCAAAGACTTCAAAACCATGTCCCACTTATGGGCACATAGATGGGATTGGGCATGGAGGTCAAGGGTCAGGGTCAAGGGTCAAGGCATACCCAGTTTCTGGGCACAGGCGTGGAGCCGGGCCTCCAGAGCCATCACCCGCTGCTGCAGGTCCTCGTACCCGTATGCGCCCATCTCCTCCTGGATGGCTGCAAGGCTGCCAGAGAGATTCCTCACCTCCTCCCTCAGGCGCACGATGGTCCGTGTGTCTGCCTTGTACTGCTCCAGGACTGAGCTCAGGGGCAGCAGCTCTGTCATCCTGTCCTTCAGCTCCTGCCCACCAAGACAGAACCTTTGCTGATCCTGGCCTCTCACCTTTGACCCAAACCTGACCCCAACCTTTGACACATGCTTCATTTTTTCTTTGATGTATAACTGACCCTTGACCTTTGGCCCATACAGAGTCCTACACCCCCACCAATCCTCAATTCTTCCCAGACAACACCTTACTGGGAATTAATGGGCACTGATCCCAAAACTTCCCTTGGCCTCTGACCTGAACCCAGAAAGACCTACCTGAAAGCTCTTGGCTGAGAGAGATCCATCAGCGGCTCGGAGCCGTGTGTCCAGGCTCCTCATGGGGGTCTCCATGCTACGTACATACTGGAGGTCACGGTAGGTCCGCAACTCAAGGACCTCCATGGACTGGGAGACATTCTGGACCTAGGACCAGGGAGGGTGAGGGAGAGCCAGACCCCTGTCCCAAAGACACCATGGGCAAGCTGGCAGAGCCAAAAGTCAAGCACCCAACCAACAACCTTCTTTCCCTGATCTTACCAGCAGCTTATCCCATCCATCCATTAACTCCCAACTCATCTGGCCATCTCTCCCCTTCTGCCTGGTCTCCCTGTTGTCCATACAGTCAATAGCCAGTTTTCCATACAGTAGCCAAAGGGAGCTTTTCACAAGGAAGACCGGCTCACTTCCTCCCCCAACAGACCCGGTGCTGGTCCTGCATTCATCCACTCAGACCACTAGTTCCCTTCACTCCTAGACTTGGGCCCCGTCCCCCCTGGGGCCTCTGCCCTTGTTGACCCCTCTACTGGGTTGCTCTCACACCAGCTCCTTCTCATCCTTCTGGTCTCGAATCCTCCTCAGAGTGACCCTCTGACCGTCCTGCAAGTAGCCCCTACCCTCTCTCCCTTTACCTGGTGATTTTCTTCTCAGCTGTGACTATCATTTGCCTCCTTCAGGTGGGACCTCAGAGGCAAACATCGTATCTAGCTTGTCGGCAGCTGAATCCCCTGTGCCCAAAACCAGCCCTAATAGATGCTCAATAAATGCTTTTTTGGCTAAACGAGTGAACTGAAATTCCCTTGCCCTGGCCTCTCCTATCCTACACTGACAGCCCCAAAGCTCCCACCTCCACCTGGCCAAAGGGAGCTCCACATGACTGAGGTGGCAAACCCACAGAGAAAGCTGTATGCCTGCTGAAATATATATATTTTCATGACATGAAGTTTGCAGAAGCTGAACAGCCAGATACCATCCTGGATGTCACAAAACATTTTTATAGCCATAGTCAGCAACCACTGGACACCACATGGACACCCCAGATGGCCAGGGAAAGCAATTCTGGTGGTATGGGCACAAAGGCTCCTGCAGCTAGTGGACGGGAGATCCCAGGGCCAAAACGGGTCTCTTCCCTTCCCTCCCAGGCCCATTTCCTCCTTTAGATGATGATGGTGGGAGGCTGTGGTCCCTTTTAACACTGAGCTGTTAGAGGTGACTAACGGCAGTTCCGCTGGGCAGTGGCATGGGACATAATGAGTCTATAAAGGACACGGAAACACCAGGGAGACATTAAACAGAGATGTTTTATATGACCATGATGAGAAGGGGAAGGAATCTGAGCTTGGGATGAAGGGTGAGACCCTCCCCAGAGGACACAAAATGCCTTCTGAGTGGATGAGACTCGCAAACTGAAGAGCTGAGTGGGCTCTTTAGTGCACAGCCGGGCTGCAGACTGGGTCCTCCTTCCTGTCTACACACAGCATTCAGCATCTCCAAAATATACACTTGTAGGTGAGCCAGGTTATCCGCCAGCTCTGAGTGAACCGCACGGCAGATCTGGCCCAGGGCTGACCTGGATGGGGAAAGAGGGCAGATTGGAACCAGAAGACATTCCTGGGGAACGTGGAGGAGCCTTACCTTCTCCATCAGCTGCCGCAGCTCCCGGCTTCGGCCATCTCGGGAGCAAGTGCTCTGTGCAGGGATCACAGCCGTGCAGATGCATTTTCCGTCAGGGGCTTGAGCGGAGGTGTACAGCTGCCAGCCTTCCTCTGGGCTTTGGAAGAGAGTCTGCGGGGAAGTTGATGTTAGAGAGCAGATACCCAATTGGGAATCCATTCGACCCCTGCTGGGAGAGAAAGGGGACCCCGGGAAACAGGTGCCCTTGGCCGGGCCCCCTGGAATGTGCTAGGCCATGTTCTGAGTGCCAACTAAAGGAGCTCCATTTACAGATGACGAGACTGAGCTATAAGGGGGTAAGGAACACGGCAAGGAATTATGGAGTTCCAACCTTTCCACAAGAGAGGAATTTTTTTTAAAAAAATATTTTTTTATCCATGCATACAAGACCTGGGGTACAGGCCAGAGGTGCGGGGGGGTGAGAGGATTCACCAGAGACAAGAGTGGGGAACAGAACAGGCAGATTGACTGAAATACACTGCTGAGGGGAGCAGTGGCGAGTCAGGAGAGGTCTGCTGTGCCATGTGGGTTGCTCCCTGGCCAGGTCAGGGGATCGAACTCGTGCTGCAGTGGCTGCAGACAGCTTCACAGTTTGCGTCTTTACCCGTTGCACCACCAGGGAGGCCCAGGAATTCATTTTCTTACACACATTCACCTCCAAAACCATCATCAGAACATAAACCCACTTTATGTTTATGTCAGAAGTGGACCTTCCTTTCTGTTCCTCCAACCCAGGGTGACACATGGACTCCAGATATACCTGGGGGGGGGTCACTAAACAACCCTGTTTTCACCCCCCCATTCCCACTCTCCCGGTCCCTGCCCCTGAGAAGATTGGACAAGGTTATGGCTAAAGGTGACAGAATCCTCACAGACACTTCTGTGAGGCCTCTGACCTTTGGCCCAAACCTGACCCCAACCTTTGATGCATGCTTCACCTTTTTTCTTTGATGTACAACTGACACTTGACCTTTGGCCCATATGGACAGGGCCCTATACCCCAGCCTTTGACTCCTTCCAAATTACATTTCTAGTCAGTTAATGCTGCTCAGATAATCAGGTATCGTTTTATGGCTATCTCCCAAGGCATGCTCCAGGAACACTGGCAATCTTACCAGGTATGTCAGGGAAGGGGTGCTGGATGGTCAAATAAGTTTCTACATTGCCAGGTGAAACAAGTTTCTTTAATGCAGGACTTATCAGAACCTTTAAAATGCTAATGTGAAGGGAACAGCAGGGTGGACACTTTAGGCAACAAAAATTCTGAACGATCTGGAGGGATCTGAGAAACATTGAAAAGCAGGGAAATCCAGACAGCCAATCTCATAACTTTCCAAACTCATAAAAAAATACCTAGCAAGTGCCTGTCTTATGCCAGGCATAGTTTTTGAGCTAAGGATGCGAAGGAGAAGGGTAAGGAAAACATCTGGTCAATGCCCATAGACTTGGTGGAGCAGATATCAAACATATGACTCCACTGATAACTCCAGAACAATATGCTGCAGTGAATTCCCCAAACTACTCCCAAAAAGAAAGTGCAGGGAATAAAGATCTTCCCCAAGCTTCATGTCTCAGAGAAGAGACATTTCACCCCAACTTGAGGGATGAATAAGCCTGGAGAAGGGGAGCACAGGGAATGGGACAATTTTGGCACCACAAATTCTGAACAATCTGGACATATCTGAGAATCATGCAAAAAGCATTGAATATTCAATAAATGAAACATGCTGGGCCCCCAAATCAGGTCCCCTAGGTCTTCCCCAGGACATAGTCACAGGTCCCAATATTTTTTTATCGGGGCATGATGGTCTTTGTTCTAGAAATTTCATTAAGCTCCTTCTGTATGTCAGACTGTATTCTGGATATTAAAGACACAGCAGTAAACAAAACACACACAAACGTTCCTCAAGGGATTACATTAGAAAGAGAGAAATACACAAATAAGTAAATATCAAGTATTTAAAGAGTGATGAGTGCTAACAGGAGAAGCAATGCGTGCTATCAGGAGAAGCAATGCAGTGACGAAATTATGATGGACACTGTATTCGGGGGGTACTTAGGGATTGAGTAGTTAAGGTGACCTGGGAAGTCCTCCATGAGACAGTGTAATTTGAGTCAAGACTTGAAGGAAGTGAAGGAGAAGCCATGCAGATATCTGGGGAAGGAACTTCTAGGCAGAGAAAATAGCAAATGCAAAGGCCCTGAGGCAGGACCATGCCTGTGCTTGGAAAACCTGGAGGAAACTGCCTTGGACGTAGCAAAGTGAACAAGCAATGAGGGCAGGGAGGAATGGGGCAGCACATTCAGGACCTGTGGATCACAGGGAGGACTTAGGCTTTTGCTTTGAATGGGATGGGAGCCATGAAGGGCTCTGAACAAAGAACAGCTTGTCACTTGACTCAGGTACCCTCTGGCTACTATAGGGAAAACAAACTGTGTGAGGTGCGGGTGGGAGGACGAGGGCAGGAGACCAGAGTGGAGGTTCAGGCAAGCCACAATGGGTGACAGCCAGAGGGGTAGAAGACAGTGGAAGATTCTGACCCTACCCAGAGATTCTGATAAAAGTCCAAGTGTCCTACAGGGAATTAAGCCCACAATAACTGGTCTGTTGCACAATTGTTACTGATAGCCCAGCAGAGGCTTTTCCCGCAAGCTATAGCAGAGATAAACCAGGCTCTGGGTTCCCAGCAATCCCAAAGACTCCAACTATTGGCCCACCCTTTTTTCTCCCACTCACTCAAGTCTTTTTTTTTTTAAAAAAAAAAAGCATATTAGAATGTGAGCAAATGATATAATTGTACAGATGAGCTTGACTCCTCCACTAATTTATAAGGAAAACAAACCATTCATAAATGCCATCTGAAACTATTGTGATTAGTCATTCCTTTCGCCTTATGTACACCCTTCTGGAGCTTGGGAAACCCCCTGTTTACAAGTCCACGTCTCCCCATGGAGGACTGAACTCACTCACCACCCCAGCCCTCTTTGCACACAGGGATGATTCAGGTGGAGTCACCATTCAGGATCCCATACTGTCTTTGCACTGGGCAGGCAAAGGTCTCTCCCACCCAGCAGTGCCCAGCAATGCTCCTAGGAGCTAGTGAGCCAGTTCTTAAAAAAAAAAAAAAAAAAAAAAAAACCTCCATGAACATGAGCCTAAGTATCCCACTCTGTGCACCCCCGGCACTGATCCCCAAGCAGTTTGGACAGAACCCCCAGAAGAGTCTAATTTATACAGATACAGAACAGCCCAGTTCAACATAATTAACATCTCCTTCCTACATTTCCTACTGTCCTTTGAAGCAAACAAGCCATTTTCTCTCAACATATGAAATATTGAATTGTAAAAGAGAAGCAAGATTTAAGTGGCGCACAGAGAAGGTCTCCACGGCTTTCCTAAAATAATTGTCTGCGTTGGACACACCTCGCCAGAGCATTCTCTGCAGCAGTGTAATTAAATGCCTGGGGTTGGTTGCCAAGTCTGAGCAGAGCCAAGATCCTGAGTTTCGCCTGTCAGGTTCAAGTTCAAACATACAGTCAAGCTCGTGTCCTGGGAACAGTTAGAATGTCCTGGAGAGTTTCTTGTTTGAGAGTCTAAATGCCAGCTCTTCCAGGCTGGGTTTAGCTCGGAACCAAAGTCACAATCTTGGAGGACACAGCCCAAGGGATAGAGAACAGCCTAGACTAAAGGAAACGCTTGTAACAGCAGGTGTGAGAGTCCGGGAACTCTCCAGGGATAGAAATCTCTGCTCCAGCAGCCTGTCTCACTTTGGATGTCACAAATGCATTGGAGAAGCCAGCTGATCTCTTGGCTGAGCTGCCGGTTCCAAGTTTAATATTCCTGCTAATGGGTTCTAAGAGGCCAAGCTTTGCCCTCAAGTAGCTGCTCCGCAAATTGTCTTTTCTGGCTGGAATTTTTCAAATACTTCTGCATAGGCTGTTGTCCCAATTAAACAACATTCTCCATAACAGGTCCAGGATGGACTGAGTATGAGACATGCAGGGAAAGTGTTTCTCACTGCGGTGCCCAGGATCATTGTCTCAGGTGGCCACCTAAGATCTTAATTCAAAAACAATTCCCAGATGCCCTGGGAGGAGAGGGATTGCTATTTGATCCCATGGGCAGCCATCCACTGAGTACTGGCTAACAGGGATTAGCCAACAGGAATAGAGCAAGTGGCTGACTCTTAATAACACAAAGATATGATTGCCTTTGAGGCTGGATAATTTAATCAGGAGGCAGAAGTGGTTTGGAGCTTATATATTTATTTGTAACCTGCCTAGCTCCAGAGAGGACTCCAAGTGGTTTACAAGGATATGTAAAATACCACACGATAGCTCCAATTAAATAGGAGAGCAGGAATTAGATGTTTCTGGAGGGCAGCCTGCCAACCCATAGCCAAAGCCTTAAGATTTCTGCATTTGCTTTGAACACAGCCAATCTGAGCCTATGAATTTAGCCCAGGGAAATTGTATGGGCAAGCACAAAATTGCTGCAAGGATGCTCATGAAAATGTTGTTTAAATGGACAACTGGAATTTTTTTTACCTCCGCTTGCCTGGCAATCAGGGAGCTGACTTCCAAACTTGAGGTGCCTCCACAGGAGGGACTACTACACAGCCATTAAAATTGGGGGTCGGTGGCAATTTTTATTGACTTCTTTAAATTTATCTTTCTAAATCTTCTACACAAAGCACATACTGTTCTTGTAAAGTTTTTTTTCAGTTCCTTAACATTTCCTTGCAAGGGACAAACGGAAGACAAAAGTGGGGGCATGGACAGAGCCAGAAGGGAGGCTAAGAAAAACTTATCTTTTTAAAACCTAAACAACCAGCATATGGTTGGGCCCTAAATGGGACTCTAAGCTCCTCAGCAGCCAACTCAAAAAGGGAAAGCTGGTCATTTGTGCGGCTTTCAGGCTCTTGAAACAAAAGCGCAGCAGATGCTCAGGAGAAAACTTAACTATTTTTGGTACCAAGAACAGGCAAGGATCTCTCCCACAGTCCTCCCAAAAGGAACCCTTGTGATGTCACCAGCATCGTCCCAGACAACATCCTTACTATAGAAATGACTGGTTCCCTCTGGATAGTTCTTACTCCTATTTCCATGGTAGAGCAGAGCGGGGTGGTTACGAGCAGGGTTTTGGGGTCAGGGAGTCTGGTGTTTTGTCCTGCCTTAGCCATTCACTTGCTGTGTGACCTGATCATGCTGTTTTAACTTCTCTGTGCTTGTTTCTGTACCTGTAAAATGGACAGGATAACTGAACCACCTCACAGGATTGATGGGAAGCTTGAATGAGTTAATATGCATACAAGTAACTACAGTAGTCACCAGCATGTAGTGAGCGCTACATGTTTGCTATTATTATTATATTAGCACTCACATAACACTCTAAAGCCAACACAGTAACTTCACGAAGTCACACTTGACGTGGGCACTGAATGGGGATGATCTGGGAGAACACATGGAGGTCCAGTGGAGTTGGGGTGGAGGCTGCAAGACAATGAGAGTCAAAGGAAATTGGAGGGTGGAGAGAAATGAGTGAGAAAGGTAAGCCCAGAGGAAGAGGGGGTGACACTTGCTCCATCCCAGGCCCCATATGTCCCCATCAGCTTCCTCTCCTAGAGTATCTCCTTGATAGTTTGGTGGAGGGGAGTCCTATTTCATCTTAACAATCATGCAGATTCTCTTGGGCCCACCTTCTAGCCGCCTCCACACTTCTAGGAACACACCATGCTTTTCCCCACCCCAGGCCTGTGCGCTAGCTGGTCCTCCTACCAGTCACATTCATCCCATCTCAGAGCCAAACTCTTCCCTATTCCTGGGGCTCATGCATAAATGTCTCTTCTAAAATCAACCTCCACTGTCCCTACCCATGTTACCCACCTCTCCAGACATTCTGAACATTTTCCTGACACCTCTGTAAGTCAAGCATATTCAAAATTCTTTGCATGCTTTAACCAATTTAATTCTCACAATGTTAGGAGGCAGGCCCTGACACTATTCCCCTTAGATAAGGTGGAAACTGGAGGAGAGGGATCAAGTCTCACTTGGATCATCACAGCCTGTAAGTGGCAAAGCTGGGATTTGAACCCCAGCCTTCTGGCTTCACAGTCTACACTACATGCTGCACCTCCTCTTATAGCCCGGGACACAATGGCCATTAAGACCTCACTGGTGTTACCAGTGGCTCAAGATCTGCCTTTGCCCCCCGACAGGAAACGGCGTGGGGCTGGGGAGCTGAATCCCTGGGGCCTGAAGCCATGAATGTTTGTTGAGTAACCTGAATCTGGTCAACAAACAGCACACAAACATCCTCACAGATCTGCTACACATATCCTCTGCTGCCACCTGACTGGCTCTCTCTATCCCCAGAGAGCCGGAGGCCAGACTTCAGACAGGTGATCATCAGCCGCAGAGGTGGTGGTGGCTTTTCTCTGACTGCTGGGATGGCAGAGGAGCTGTGATGAATGATCCGGGACATGCTTATCTGCCACATCTGAGCTGTGATGAGGCCATGTCCCTTTGGTGGGCTTGAGATAATAGCAGGCTGCCCCTGTCACACCTTGAGGTATTGAGTAAATCCCCTCTGAGTGATAAGCTTGACAGGTCTTAAAGAAGATATCAGCTTTCCAGTGCCAAGAGGGAGACCAGGGCCTCCTTCAGCTTGAGCAGCTGGGGCTTTGCCTGAGAGAGCGTGTGGCTAGTGGAAAGGACTGACTTGAGTCCATACATTTACTCATTCATCCATTCACCCACTCATTCATTCATTCACTCCCTTCCAACACAGTCAACCCATCTTGCCTGGAGAGGCTATCCAGGCTGGCAGCATGGCACAAACTCTCTCTCTAAAGTCACCACGTCTTGGCAGAGTATGCTCAGCACCCCCTGAGTTTAGATTCCAGGATGCCTTAGGCTTTGCCATCACAGTGCAGTCTACACCACAATCAGTGAATCAATGAAACAGACTTTCTTGGGAAGAGACACAGGTCTCAGAATTCAACTGACTTTCCCCTGCCCTGGAGTCCTCAAGTCCACAGGGGTGTGGGAAAGGTTTGTCTTGTGCCATAATTTACAGATGCTGCCTACTCCTTCTAAGAGTGACCGGGATTGTATTAGAATCTCACCATGGATCCTGACAGACAGCCCTAAAAGTAGGGTTTATGGACAGCTTCAAGGCCATGTCAGCCATTAGGGAAGCTGACTTTGAGATATTTCTCACTGCCCACCCCACCACTCAAAAACACCTGATCTTAGATCATTCTGGGAGAAAACAAGCTCGCTGGAGCCTCCTATGTCTCAGCGAACTCCTTTCAGATCTTTGATGAACCCTGGGCTCTTACTGCTCCGGGACCTTTGAATGTATTGCCCATCCCCACAATCATCCAGGTGAACCATGATGAGGGCTCACACCAATGTAGATACAATAGGGACAGAAAAGTAGGTAGATTCTTGTGTTTTAAAGACAGAGCACACAGGATAGAGGGACCAGATATGGAGTGGGAAGGAAAGAGGGGAGTTGAGGATGACTCCAACTTTTTCGGCCTGAGCAAAGGAGTGGATGGATGGATGCATGGATGCATGGAGATATCATTTACTGAGATGGAGAAGGCTGGCAGAGGGGCCAATGGAAAGTGAAGGAGAGGATTTGGGGAGATGGCAATTCAGAGTTCAGTCTGAAGATATGTTCAGTTTGTGATGCTTATAATCACATCCAAGTAAAAATGCCATGGCCACACCTCGGGAGTAGAGCAGAGAGGGCTTGTCTAGAGATATGCATTTGGGTGTTGTCAGCAGAGAGATGGAACTAAAAGTCATGAGCATGGATGAAGGAGAGGCTGCGTCCCAAACATCTCCCACTGGGGTTTCATACTTTATCACTCATAGAACTCGCTCTTTGCAGCAGACTAAATATTTCTAGTTCCTCAAAATTCTATATGTTGAAACCTATTCCCCAATGTGATAGTATTTGAAGATGAGTGTTTTGGGAGCAAGTCTAGTGCCCTTAAAGGTAAGTTCCTAAGAAGTGCAAATCAAAACCACAATGAGACACCATCTTACACCAGTAAGAATGGCACATATTAAAAAAAACAGCAACAACAAATGTTGGCGAAGATGTGGAGAAAAGGGAACTCTCCTGCACTGCTGGTGGGAATGCAAACTGGTCCAACCACTATGGAAAGCTGTGTGGATGTTCCTCAAACTACTAAAAATGGAGCTACCATATGATCCAGCAATTCCACTCCTAGGTATTTACCCAAAGGACACAAAAACATTAATTCAAAAGGACACCTGCACCCCTATGTTTACTGCAGCAACTATTTGCAATAGGTAAGCTATGGAAACAACCCAAATGCCCCAAAATAGATGACTGGATCAAGAAGATGTGGTACATATACACAATGGAATATTATTCAGCAATCAGAAAAGATAAACTCGTGCCATTTGCAGCAAAATGGATGGAGCTGGAAGGGATCATGCTCAGTGAAATAAGCCAGAAAGAAAAAGAAAAATACCAGATGGTTTCACTTATCGGAGGATTGCAGAGGATCCAAATAAGGGATTGGGAGAAAAAAAAGAAGTTATTAAAATAAAGTGAAAATCAAAATCAACAAGCAACTATAAACTAGAGACATTCTGCAGGGAGTGGAGAGGGGAGTTGGATCAAAACGGGTGGGAAGAGCACAAGGGACTATGGTGATGGTACACAGGTGAATTGGTGGTAGGAATTTCATGGCGCCTATAACTGAGATGAGAAAGCATACATTGTAAAAAAAAAAAAATGAAGAACGATGTAAAAAATATTTTAAAAATGTAAAAAATTAAATTAAAAAAAAAATAAGGTAAGTCCCTAAACCATTCTCCTCCTCTCTGTGAACCAGGAAACAGCCTCACCAGACACTGAATCTCTGGTGCCCTCACCCTGGACTTCCTGATCTCTAGAACTGTGCAAAATAAATATTCGTAGTTTCAACTGGCATCTCTGGTATTTTTGCTACAGCAGCCTGAAAAGACTAAGCTACTTTCTAAGAAGGTTTACAAGTATTAAATCTTTTTTTATATATATAAAGGACTGGCAAGTGATTATTCTTTTCTTTTTTTTTAAAGATTTATTTATTTATGCATAGAGGAACTGGGGTCTAGGCCAGAGGTACTGTGGGTGAGAGGATTCACCAGCGAGAGTGGGGAGCAGAACAGGCAGAGGGACCAAAGACACTGCTGAGACAGAAGAAGTCTGCCTCGCCATGTGGGTATTTCCTTGGCTGGCTGGGGATGGAACTTGTGCTGCAGTGGCTGTGGACAGCTCCACAGTGCTGTGCTTAATCCCTTGCGCCACCAGGGAGGCCCCACAAGCATTAAATCTTTAGAACCTTCCCTCCCCAGTAAGGTAGGTACTAACACTGTCTCCATTTACAGATGAAGCACAAAGAGGAAAGTCAGTTGCCCAAACTCAGGGGTTAAGTCTCCAAGTTGGGATTTGAACACTGATCCTTCAGACTCTCCATTCCTCTCTGTCAGCCACTATGCTGGGGAAGAGAAGTTCCTCCCTCTGTAGCAGCTCAAGCCTTAGGCCATCTGATCCATTCTCTCAAGAGAAACCAGAGCCATCTTTTGATGCATCATCCCCACATTAGGCCCTCTATGGCTCCCAGTGCCCTCGGTATAAACCCCAACCACCACCCAGACCAGTCCTGTCAGTTGGGCCCTGCTGAATTCTCAGTCTCACCACTAGCCTGTCTGCAGCCAGTTATTTTTGTTTTTCTTCCTACCTCAGGACCTTTGTCCATGCTGTGTTCTTTGCTTAGGATGCTCTCTACCTCCCTCTGGTGTAGGGGAAAGTTTCCCCCTCTGGATGTGGGGGAAAGATGCTCAAGTCTCAACCTAGTGGGGTGCTTTGAGTCCAAGTTGGATTCCCCCCTCCCTCCTACCTAAATGTTCCTCTGGCATTTCAGTATCTTCTGCCAGCACATGCACACACAGAGCCCTGTGACAATGGGACATGACAATTCTATGCAAAGGAAGGTCCTTTAGCATCCCATCAGTGGTAACCACCACCAGCAGGGCAGTTAACATGGGTGGCATGCATCCTATTCTAAATGTTTTGCCACTATTTTCTCACCAATCCTCTATGTAGAAGGACCACAATAAATGTTCAAGTTCTGGATCTTCCACTTCTTCATGAATTCCTAAACAAATCACTTTTCCTCTGTCATTTTGTAAAATGGGGCTGTGCCCCAGCCCCCACTTCCATGCACACACACACACACACACACACACACACACTGTGTAAGCTGTGTGACAACTTAATTTTCATTTCTTTTCCCTTCTCCACCCTGGCTTTGTAAGGTTCAGAACTGCATTTCCCATATTCACTTGCTCCCTGGTTTCCAAGAAGGTTCAGTCAATAGGAGGCATTGATGGAAGTTGGGCCAAAGGGCAGGACAAAGAGAGAAGCAGGGGTATCCTCCCCCTCCCCACTCTGTCTCCCAGGCTCAGGCCTCGGCTCCATGTCCTCTCTAGCTTCAGCTCCCACCAGTAGTCCCACTCTTGAGCTCTATTTATACCACCTCTTGTATCTGAACCCCAGTCTTTCTCTCTCTTTCTCCCCCTCTCTCTCTTATTGCTAATCTCTGGGTTTCATCACACTACCCTAAATAGTTTCTCATTTCTTTGTAACCAATTCACTCAATTAAAAATCTCTGAACTGGGCCTTCCTGGTGGCCAGAGGTTAAGTCTCAGTGCTATCACACCTATGGCCTGGGTTCAAACCCCAGCCAGGGAGCTGACCCACATATGGAGCAGCAGACCTCTCCTGTCTCGCCCACTGTTTCCCTTAGCAGTGTATCTCAGTAGATCCACCTGTTCTGCTCCCCTCTCTATCTCTGGTGAATTCTCTTACACCCCTCACCTCTGGCCCACACCCAGTTCTTCTACACAATAAATAATATATATTTTTTAAGATTCTAAAAATTTTCAGCCTGACTATAATAGTTCTATTTCTCTAATCAGCCCCAAGAAGTATAGTAGCTGCTCAATAAATGCCTATTCATGAACAGGTAGCTGTAGTGTTTAACAGCACTAGCTTCTTGGGTCTGAATTCTGATTCACTCTTTCCTGTGTGACCTTGGGCAAGTCACTTAACCCTTCTGTGCTGTTCTTAACCTTTCTGCTTTCCTATGGAAAATCTGGGATCACAGTGGCAGGGCTTCACAAGGCTGTTGGGGGCTGAGTTCACAGTATCTAGAAGTAATCGCAGTACCTGGCTCATGCAAGTGAGCAAGTGTCCAGTCAATGGGAGCTCTTATATCAGCACAAAACTGGCACTGTTCTAGAAATGTTACATGTCCCCTGCTGACTTTTTCTTTTAATAAACTTAATTTTGGAATAATTTTAGATTAACAGAAAAGTTGTGAAGATAGAACAGAGCTCTCCTATGCCACCCAATTTCCCCTATTATCTTACATATCTGAGAATCATTTATCACCAGTAGACAATCAACACTGGTGTATCATTTTTACTAAATTCCAGGCTTTATTTGGATTTCTAGTTTTTCCACTTACAACATCCTTTTCCTGTGCCAGAATGTCATCTGGGATCCCACATAGCATTTGGCCATCACATCTCCTTAGTCTCCTCTGATCTCTGATAATTTCTCAGTTTTTTTTTTGTTTTTGTTTTTTGTGACCTTGACAGTTTTGAGGACTAGTGGTCAGGGACTTTGTAGAACATCCCACTTTAAGGACAGGAACTGGGCGCTAATTTCTCCCAGGGGTTTCCCTTTCACAGCCCAAAGTCCAATGTAGCTGCTTCATAGACACTTCCTGAATGAATGAATACATGAACGACAGTCATTATTTCTTTATCCTCCCGCACCATGTTCTGCAGGCATCCCTGCCAGAGGCTAGATCTAGAAAAGTTCACAGTGAAATAAAAGCTCTTCTCCTTTCAGAAAGATCTGGTTTTGATCCTTTCTTTATAGACATCAAGGATTCATTTCTTTAATATCTGGGGTCTTTTGTACCAAAGAGAAGCAGCTACATTTGCATCCGATGGCTCATTTTTCAAGGCAAAAGAGAGAGATCTTTCTGGCACCAAAGCTGTCACTTGATTTCTCTGCTTCTCTCTCCTGGCCTTTGGGCCTCTGGTAGGGGGAGCTGCGGGGTGAGGCACTCTGGAATTATCTACACTTTGATGTCCTTTCTGCTTCACTCCAAGAAAGCTTAATTAGAACCTCGAAAAGTTGCAGAGACTTAGTTGACCTCAGGCCCTAGTGCGGGGGCCTGGCTGGCAATGGAGATTAATTAGAAGCTTTATTTCCCATGATTCCAAACAGCTCAATACTTGCCAGGGGGACCAAGGAGGCTGCCTTGGGGTAGACAGATCTTGCCCCTTTTCTAACATGAACTGGTGAGAAATGGGGATTCCCTTTAACCACACAGACCTGTGGGTCCAGCTGCCTTTTATCTGAGCTCTGGGAGGCCAAGTTGAAGGCAGGGAATGTAAGAAAAATGCCCACAGTGAGGTCATTTCCCCGCCACTGCGGTCCCTGCCACCGGAAGATACTGGCCCAGGTTTAATCTCTCACTTGAAGTTTGTCAGAAGTAAAAATGAGCCTGGGTGAGCTTTTTAGACACTTCCCTCAACTTACAGGAATTCAATTTCTGGTCTGGGCATAAATTTGCAGCCATCAGCGCCCACGGTGGGGGCCGAGGCTGTGCATATTGGCTGGGGATGGATTTCTGAAATCAATCCGTCGGCGCAAGGAAAAGGTCGTCATGGAGGAAATTTATCTTCCATGGCTGATGGAGGCATTTCACACCAATTGCCAGGGACACCCCTGCACAAAATGGAGGTGTTTGCGGTGAGGCCCCCAGGTAGGGCCTAGAGAGGCCTTGAAGGCTGGACAGCGTGGCCAGGAGGTAACAAGGAACCACCTGCCATGAACAGCTTACAGGAGAGGCCGGGAGCCAGGACAACTGGAAACCCTACTTCCATGGGCTCCTTGTGTGCCCCTAGCACATTCTTTTGGGGTCTGAACCTTTTGTTAGTTGACTGTACCTCTGACACACATTCCAAGGTTTCCAGGAAATGAGTCTCAAAGGCATTAAACTCCCTGGCCAAGGCAAGGCTGCAAAGTAGAGCCCCTCAGGATGCCGACTCTGGAGCCAGGCTGCCTGAGTTCAAACCCCAGCTCTGCTCGGTGACCTTGGGCTGGTGACTCAGTCACTCTGGGCCTCCATTTCCCAAGTTCTAATACGGACCTAAAAGCAGTGATGATGTCACTGTGGATGTTGGGAATATATTCAAATGGTGGAATCCAGGCAATGTGATAAACAAGTGAGTGCATTATAATTGATTATGGAAATGAAAATAAGCAAGTATGTGCTAATGAGGAACACAAAAAGGCAGCCTGCTATCTGGGGACCAGACTGTCTGCATTTAAATGCTTGCTCTGTGTTACCTTGGGCAAGTTTCTCTCTCTGCATCTCTGAGTCCTAGGCTCAAGCAGGGAGAGGGGCGTTGATGACAATACTGGTTTTTTAAGAGTTATGTGAGCTAATATATTTGAATGACAAGTGAAAAGGCAATTATAAAATGGTGTGACAGGACCATTTTGATGGGTACGTTAAGAACAGAGGCTGGTTATGGAACCTGATTTTGAGGGTACAGGGTCAGTTTTCTGGAAGAAACAATAGCTAGGGCCTCCCCGGTGGTGCAGTGGTTGAGCCCTGGGTTGTGAAGCTGCCCGCAGCCTCTGCAGCGCCGGTTCGATCCCCGGCTGCAGGCGAGGGTCCCACATGGCACACAGACCTCTCCTGCCGCCCGCTGCTCCCCTCAGCAGTGTACTTCGTTGGTCTGCCTGTTCTGCTCCCCGCTCTGGCTCTGGTGAATTCTCTAACCCTCCCACGCTTCTGACTGTACCCAGTGCTTGTATAAATAAATAAATAAATAAATAAACAAACAAACAAATAAATAAATATTAAAAAAAAAGAAACAATAGCTAAACACGCAGGTGGGAGCACAGGAGTCAGCAGGGTAAGGAGCAGGCCCAAGCAGAGGGGAGACAGCATGTGTTCATGCCACACATTTACTGAGCACTATGAAAGGGGTAAAGATCCCTGCCCTTATGAGGGTTCCACTCTAATAGGAAGAGGCACAGCCTTTGGAGACACGTGGAGAATGTTCAGTGAGGGCCTTCAGTTCAAAATGGGAGGCTGGAGATGAGCTGGATGTTCTGTTGGTGCCTCCAGAGCCTCTCTCCTGGCTGTTCCATCTGCTCCAAGCTGCGGGAGGCCGACCTCTGCAGCTGTTTCCCAGAATCCCCTGCCCTCTGGCCTTCAGCAATGTCTGGCCAATAAGAGCAGCGACAGAAGACAGGTAGAGAGGGTGGGCACCCAGGAGAAAGAGTGTGGAGTGTTTCATCTCCTCTTTCCTTCCTTTTAAGTAAGCAGTGGACTAGCAGTGGTTGTGTTCTCTCCTGAAACTGGAGATTCCACTGGATCCCCCGCTGCTATGGGGGGAGTTGTGTCTCCCACAAGTTCTTATGTGGAGTCATCACTCTCAGGGCCTCAGGGTGTAGCCATATTCACATAAAGGGTCTTTAAAGAGGCAATTAAATGAGGCTATTAGTGTAGGCCCTGATCCAATACAGTTGGTGTCCTTATAAAGAAATGAGGACACAGGCACACACAAAAGGGAGACCAGAGTGAGGACGCGAGAAGACAGCCGACTAAGAGCAAGAGAGGTCTCAGGAGAAACCGACTCTGCCAACACGTTGATTTTAGACTTCTAGCCTCCAGAACAGCGAGAAATTAAATTTCTCTTGTTTAAGCCACGGTGTCTGTGGTATTTTATTATGGCAGCTCCAGCAAATGAATACACACTCCTGCAGCAGCTATGGGTCTCGTTCTTTCTCTCTTTCCTCCTCTCCTCCATCCAGGGGAAGAAACAGAGCCCCCCTGTTGTCACCCCAAGAACTTCAACAACCCCCTTGCTTCTTCTCCTAACCCAGCCCTGTGTAACAATCGTCTCATTGAATATGCTTCACTCGTTCCTTTGGAGGGAGCCACGTCTCCCACCCAGAAACCTCACCTGACAGTCACATTGAGAAGGTTGGGGTCTGGCCACACTAAGTCTTGAATGATGGACTCAAACTCGCCCTGACAGGGCGGGAGGAGGGAGGTGCTCTAGTTTTCTGCGTGTGCCAGTTTTCCTTTGCCATAGGGGCTGCTGTAACAAAACACCATAGGCCAGATGCTCTAGACAACAGAAAGTTATTTTCTCACAACTCTTGAGGCTGGAAGTCCAAGATCCAGTGTCGGTAGACCTGGTTCCTTAGGAGGCCTCTCCCTGACTTGCAGACGGCGGCCACCTCTCCCTGTGTCCTCACATGGCCTCCTTTATGTGCATGTCTGCATCTTTTCATGGAGACGACCATCATATTGAATTAAGGCTCACTCTAATGACCTCAATTAATTACCTCTCAAAGACCCATCTCAAATGTCATGACATTCTCAGGTCCTGGGGATGAGCACTTCAACGTGTGAATGGAATGGGGATGAGGACACATGGTTCAGCATGACCTGAGTGTGAGCTGGGCAAGGATTTGGTCAGGAAGATGGAGGAAGGTGGCCTGGACCAGACCAGTCAGATGCAGAGAGTTGCCAGTGAGCTCCAGGAAAGCACATGGGGGCCAGGGGTGGGGAGAGGAGGGGCTGACTCAGCTCATCCTTTGGAATTTTTTGGAGCTTTCAAAGAAATAAATCTCAAAGACACAAAACAGCTCCAACCCAGAGGCCCATCCTCTACTACGAAGGGAGGGGACAGTGACAGCCACCTGGGTCACCAGAGCCCTTTGTTAGTGAGAAAGGGCTACTTGAAGGAAAATAGATCTAGCTGAGCATCACAGCTGCTCCACGCCCAAGCTGCGGGAGAGCAGCCCTTTGGCCCCTCTCCTCTGGCGCTGGGTGGGAGCCAGCAGGCACCCACAGATTGTTCTGCCAGGTGGCGGGACCCAGAGGGCTTTTCAATCAGTGTGTATTGTGGCCACCAGAGCCTGTGTCCTCTGAGGGACAACACCACAACACCACCATCAGCCTCAGCATTAACTGGAGACCAGCTCCTCATGTCATGAGCCTGAACATCAACACTTAGCCTTGCTAAGTGCTGTCTGTGCACCAGGCACCTTACATGTGCAAGCCACATTCAAAGGACATCCCAAGTGCCACCTCTTTGAGGTGTCATCTTTTTTTTTTCAAAGATTTATTTATTTATGCATACAAGAACTGGGGTACAGGCCAGAGGTGTGGGGGGGGGAGGTGAGAGGATTCACCAGAGTGGGGAGCAGAACAGGCAGATTGATGGAAATACACTGCTAAGGGGAGCAGCGGGAGAGTCAGGAGAAGTCTGCTGTGCCATGTGGGTAGCTCCCTGACCGGGGATCGAACTCGTGCTGCAGTGGCTGCGGACAGCTTCACAGTACTGTGCTTAATCCCTTGTGCCACCAGAGAGGCCCTTGGGGTGTGATCTTGAGCAAGTGTCTTGAACCTCACTGTGTCTCAGTTTTCCCACTTATAAAACAGATATGCTTGTGCTCACAGAGCTTCAGATGTTCATAGTGTTACCTGGGGTGATGGTTCACGGGTGGTGGGAGAACTACAGGGACTACACCTGAGGGGAGAAAGCAAATACTGTCCAAAAATTAACAACAATGTAAGAAAAATTTTTTCATAGTGTTAAAAAGAAAATGACGAGCCCAAGGTAGAGGTGAGTGTGTTGAGCCCACCAAGATTTAATACCTAACCTAATCACGGTTTCAAAGTTCCTCAGAAATGTAGCTGTAACATGGAATTTTCAGGTCAGCACCAATGAAGTAACTTTTTCCATTCGCCACAGGAAGATGAAATAACCTGCCACAAGACCTTTCTCTATTCGCCATGGGCAGGTTCCCCAAGTCTGAAATAATTCCCTCTTCCCTTATCTTACCTTCCTTCAGACTATAAAATCTTTCATTTTGTACAGCTCCTCAGAGCACCTTTCTACTTGCTAACTGGGAAGCTGCCTGATTCACGAACCATTTCACAAAGCCAATTAGATCTTTAAAATCAACTCAGTTGGGTTTCTGTTATTTAACAGTAGTAAGGACTATGTAGGATGAGCTATTGATAGCACTGTCTCCGTTCGCCTCACAACAGCAGTGTGGTGCCCAGATGTTACAAACTGAAGATCCAGGAGGAAAAGTCAAGTGGCAGAGCCTGAAGTGCGATCAGTCTGTTCAGGGAAAGGAGGCCGTGCTAGATGGCTCCCTGCAGGGAACTGAATACAGGAGTGTGGTGCAGAAGGTCTGAGAGGGGAGTTGGGAAGATGACATGATCAGGAGGATCAAGAGTAGCAACCAACCGCAAGAAGCTGCAGGTCTAGCAGGGCAAAGAGAGGAGAGTATTATTCGGGCCACCAACCTGAGCCCCGAGGAGAGAGGCAGTAAAGAAAAGGGGTAAGTCACCTGGCCTCTCCTCACCACCAGCTCCCGCCACAGTCCCCCATTAACTGAACCTAACAGGAAGCCAGTGAGCAAAGAAACCTGGGAATTGTAGTTTTCAAAGGTCAGCTCCCCTTCACTACAAAGAAGAAAGGAATAGATCTGAGCAACACCAGTAAAATGACCAGCACACAGGACTCGGGGCCCAGACTGCCTCTTTCTAAAGCTGTGTTAGCTACACTAAGCTACTCACTTACAGAGCATTTGCTGGGATCAACTGCTCCATTTCATGCCCCACAATAAGATTTTGAATGAACACTCATAATCCTGGAAACTTCTTCTTCAGTTAAGAGCTAAGTTGAAAAGTCACTTCCGCAGAAAAGCTTTCCCTGACTACCTCCTTAAAGAAGCCGTTCTGAGTCCCCATCTCCCGGCCTGGCATTTGGCTTGGCATAAACCATACTATACAAACATATATATGAGGGTATAGTGTAGACCCACTAAGCAGGAAGGGTGCAAGGACTTCATGTCTTGGTCACTTGGTCACTTGACACAAAGTAGGTGCTCAATAAATACCTGTTATTTTTTTTTTAAACCTTGAATTAATGCTTCTTTCTCTGGAATCTGTGGGGCTACACAGATGCTGATATTTCTCTCTACTCCCCTCCTGCCAGCCACCCCAGCTACTCCAACTCTACCTTTCATGGCTTAGGGTAAACATGACCACCTCCGGGAAATCTTTCACATCTGCAGACAGGTCAGGGTGCCCTGCTGTGCATGTCTCCACAGTTCCCTACCCCTTCCCTCTCTCAAGGTTCTTATATTTTATTCTTTTCCTTATCTGGGTAAGACTCTACATGCCCTAAGTAGGCTGTGAGCTCCAAAAGGGCTCCAACATCACCAGTACATACTAGACAGAAGAGGCAGAAGAAGGAAGATGGCAGGCAGGCAGGTAGGCAGGCAGGCAGGAAGGAAGGAGGGAGAGGGGATAGAAGAATAAACAAATGTCTCCTGCATACTCCAAGTTCTCCAAGAGGGAGACTTCATTCTCCCCCCTACTTCTGTTCTCTCAGGCTCACCTCCCCACTTCCCCTCCCATCTCAGGATAGATAAGGGGGCTATGGGATCTAAGCGCAGTTGAGTCTAGGTCTGAAACATGTAGACCCCAGAGCCTAAAGGCTTGAGCTCAAACCCTGGCCTGTCTACTTTCTAGCTGTGTAGCTTCAGGCAAATGATTTAACTCCTCCATGCCTCAGTTTCCTTATATGCAAAATGAGGATGATAGTAATGCCATCCTATAGGACAATCCTGTAGAATTAGACAAGCCCCTCTGATCTGTTTCGGGGCAGTATCTTTTCCTCTCTGGAAAGTGTGGGAAGCAGAGGGCTGAGTCTCCAACCATTAATGAATCCAGAAACGATCTCAGCTGTGTCAGGGGAGCCCCTGTGCCAAGTTGGCCTGATTTTCATCCCCAGAGAGCCGAGAACAGTTTCTGGTGTCAGACATCCACACTGTGACTGGCTAAAAGCTTGGTGCTCCTATGACCCTCTTCATGGGGGGCTGGGGATAGAGAAATGCTCTTGGGGTTCTGCCCAGATCTCCTTTCTGACAAAGCACACCCACCCCACAGCTGCTAAGAATGAATGCTCATAGCTAGCACCTGTGACCTTCATGGAGCCCTGCCTATTGGCTCTTGGGAGCCAGCATGCCCCAGGTGCCCAAGAGGCAAACCCTGCCCTCAGAAACAGCCAATTATTTGATTCTTACAGGGGTCCAAAAGCCCACCTGCAATGCAATTTACATTCCAGAGGGTTCCCTACCCCTGTGGATCAAGCCAAGCCTGGAATTTTACTGAGGCCTCATGTATGGTCAACTGATCCCCCTCCCCATCCTGCTTTCCTTACTCTCTATTCCCTATTAACTGTGCTGCGAATCCCTGTTTCAGATTCTGCTTCTCAGGAATCTAACCTAAGATGGAGGAAACAACAGATAGTGACCATAAGCCGGTACTTATTTGGGTACCCCTTCAAAGCTCATATCAAGACCCAGTGTATGGCAGAAAAGGACACAGTGCAGGTTTTCCGATCCCACACAGACCGGGTAAAGGAGGAGTCAGAGTCCTCAGTGGTTTTTGCAGGTCTTTTATTGGGATTTACCCGGTACACAGCAGGCAGGGGTGCTGGGGGGCCGGGAGGCTGGCAGTCCTCCCAGCCCCCAGCAAGTCTTCACTCTATCTGGGCTCTCCGGAGATCTCTGCTTCTGCTTCTCTCTCAGCTTCTGTTCGTTCTCGGCTTCTACAGGCGTCCTCATGACTCAGTCCTTAAAAAGCCCAGTCTCAGCCCAGGTGAATCCCATCTACTTCTGCCCACACCCTATTCCAGGTGCCCGCCATCAGGCATGCATTCAGGACCGCAAGGATCCATCATCTATCCTGATGGCGGGAGGACAGAAAAGCCTGACATTTTTCCTTACCCTACACCCAGGTACCTAGATTACAAGCTAGATTACAAATTCAATCTATCAGCCAATCCTGAGAGAGGCTCTTGTGCCAAAGCATCCCAAATTCTGTCCAGTGCGCTCAGTCTCCCCACATCCCCATCACCTACTTTTAATGTAGGGTCGTGTGGTAGTAAGCTCCATGCAGCACTTCTTCTGCATGGAGATTACTACCTCTCGACCCTACATTAAAATTATCGTGTTTCTTACCTGTCTCCTTCATGATACTGCCAGTTCCTCAGAGGCAGTGATGTTTGCTACTTTGTTCATTGCTGCATCCTCAAACCAGAGCACTGCCTAACTCATATTAGGTGCTCAAGAAACATATTTTGGAATTAAAGAATGAATCTTTGAATATATTCATTCAGAAATAGCTTTGATCTCCTCTTTCTCTTACAGTTTTATCTTCAGAAGCTGTCATTTGTCCCCCTCTTGAAGATTATGTCTCTGGTTCAGTCCCTTTGGGCTTACTTGGACCCATCCAAGTGCCTCCTCCTTGATGCCTTGCGCCCACCCTCACTTCCCCCATGCCTCCACCCCCACCTCCCCCAGCCAGAGGGCACCTGAGAGTACCTGGGTCAGGTTATGCTCAAAACCCTCTGCTCAAAACCTTCCATGGCTCCCACCTGGTTGAGGCCAAAGACCCTCCTGGGGACCCAAAGGTTTTGCTCCATCTGCCCCATCACCCGCCCTCCCTCCTCCATGCTCCTCTTTGCACACTCTGCTCCAGCCGCACGGTGTCCTCACTCTTCCTGCATGTTTCTTCGCTACAGGTCTTTGCACTGGTGATTCCTTCTGCCTGGACTGTCTTTCCACCTCCTTCAAATTTTTAATCAAATATCATTGTTTCAAGAAGCCTTCCCTGACCCCTCCCCCAGTAAGAACTACCAATATCTCAGTGCTGCCCACCCCCTTCCTTACTTTACTTCCAACATATGACCTCACGTATCACTAATGTGTACTCATTCTCCCCGCCCCCCCCCCACCAGAATATCAGGCAAGGATTTTTACCTGTTTTTGCTCATTGCTGTGTCATCACCACCTAAAATAGTACATTGCACACAACAATCACTTGGTGCTCATTATTTGTAAAAATCTGTGTAACAACTCTAAGAGGTAGGGGCTGCCTGCCTACTGAGGGGGGAAGCGCTTTGTTTGGGTCAATGTGGCGGGGGTGCTGCGGGGGTTCCATGATCTGGGGCTGCAGGTATCTCTGTGATGCATGTAATCGTGTGCAACTGTGTGTTCCGATCTGAGCCTGAGTATCTATATCTGCCTGATTGTGGACACAGGAGGCTGCCCAGACATGTTCAGACAGTTTTTCATGTCAGTGTCTGTGTGTGGAAGGAAGGGAGCAGACCAGATGCCGAGCAGATGAGAGCACAAGTCTGTGCTCAGTTGTATATGTCTGTGTGGGTTAGAGGAGGATGGGGATTTGTGCATCCCCAGCCAGCGCGGGCGTGTGCGCGTGTGCGCGTGTGCGTGTGTGTGTGTGTGTGTGTGTGTGTGTGTGTGTAGGGCTCATTCTGCAAGGTATGGATGGGGTTGGAGCTGAGGTTGAAGAAATGTGGTAGGTGAAGGAAGAACCCCTTCAGCCACTGGCCTGTTATTTATAGACGGATCCTAGTTCATAAATTCTAAATGTTTTTTTCCCCCCTATCTCCCTCACTGCCGGGCTCCTATACATATTCATGAGTTTCCTGCCTTGGAATATTTAAGTGGTGGAAAGGAGGAGTAGGGCGGGTTGTGAGAGAGACAGGAGAGAGTCCTCGGTGGTGCTGGGAGGACATGTAGTGGGGAGGAGGACAGGGGTCCCTCTGGATTTGCCTTCTCCCCTCAGGGCCCCCCCTCCAAGCTGCAGTTGGCAAGATGAGGAAGGTTCATGGCCAACACCACGATCTCCCAGTGCCTATTATTATTCTTCCCCAGTGTCTGTGGAAAAATACCACCCGCTGTGGAGGCAGGGGGGTTGGGGGGGGCGGGGGAGGCAGAGAAGGTGCCTGCGCTGTTCTCTCAGCTTCAACTCTAGCTTTGTCTTAGAAACTCATTACCTTGGGACCCCCAGTTCAGGATGGAGTGGGGAGGGAGCCCAGCTTACCATGAGGCAAAGGAACTCTGGAGGCAAACCATGGGGAGGTCACATGTGGCTTCCTGGTGGGCCTGTGGAGGGGACTAGTCCACATGGGAAGAAATAAAGTATGTGTGTGTGGGCCTCCCTGTGTCAGTGTGTGATTCTGAATGTGGAAGGGACTGTGGTCATCTATAGAACTGTTGGCCAATTTTCCAGTTCCTCTTTCTCGGGAACACACAGGCCCACACCTCCCCTGCGTGGCTATATGGCTTCCTTTGGCCAATGGCTGTGCGAATGCAAGTGACTTCCGGTGAGAACTTGAACAGCCACTAAGTGATTCGCCACATTCTTGCCCCAGCGTCTGTGGAAGTGCATGTTGATGAGCAGTCTCCATCAGGTGGGGGCCCCAAGGGACCACGCTAGGCAGAGACCCCCAACAACCAACATGCAACATGAGCTCATTGGCTACACTAATCCACTGGAACGCGGGAACTGTGTTACACCCTCAGACTCACCTATTAAGACTGGCATGGTGCCCGCGAGGGTGTGACGCAGATGCACACCACATGTTTGTCTGTATGGTCAAGAACATGCTGTGTGCACAGCATGTCTGCAAGGCCCTTGGCCTAAGTCTGTGGGGATCAGCAAGAATATGAAACTATGCCCACGAGTGTGTGAAACAGAGACAGAATAAGGATGTGTGAGGCCATTATGTGGGGGAGAAGACACAAATGTGAGAGGCCAGGCACTGCACAACCCCAGGAGCGCTGCTCCCCAAAGACAGCCTGCACCTGGAGCCATGCCACTGTTACAGATGTGAGTCCCAGGGTGGGAGACCGTGTCTGGAGGTGCGGGCTGGATCCACTGCTGGTGCACTTGTGAAATAGTGGTAAGATCGGTGCATATGTCTGTGTAAGGACATGTGTGTCTGTGCAAAGCATGCTGCTGTGTCTGAGGCACATACACCAGTTTGGGCGATCTCTGCAAGTGTCTGCTGCAGAGTGAACATGTCAACTCTGCTGAGCACATTTCCAAGCTCATGGGCCTGAGCTGGCTCCAACTTGGGTCCTAGGATGACCTGATATTGGAAAATAAAATTCACTTTCCCTCATCAGTCCTGGGAGATGCTGCATCATTAATCGCAGAGGTACTCAACAGTTTGAGCAAAGTGATTCCTACAGGGAGCTCCCCACAGGGCAAACTTCCCTGAGACAAGCCCAACCTTCTGTTTCTAATCTCGTGGCTCAGCTGTGGTCTCTCAGGAAGTGGGTTCAGCTCTTGTCCCTCTCAAGACTCAGGTTCAACTGGGGTCTATCCCTGGACATGGGTTTGGCTTTGTCTCTCTCAAGCGAACACCATAGTTCTGAAACAGCACTTCAATTCAGTGCTGTCTCCAAGGGCCGGGTTTATCTTTGGTCTCTCCCTAGATCCACATTCGTCTTTGTCTATCCAGGCCTTCGTCTTGACCCTAGTCTGTCTCAGAGTCAACCATGGAGTATCTCAAGATCGCAAGGGTGTACCCCTGTTCTGTCCGAGGATTGAATTCATCCCCAGCCTTGGGCCCTGAGCTGATGTGGGCTATCTCAGGGCCATTTCTCCAGGTCTATCTCCGCATCTGAGTCCACCTTGCGCTAGCGCAGCCTTCACAATTGGGTGAGAAATCCGCAGTCGCACTCCTCCAGAGCGTCGCCCCCTCAGGCATTACTTCCCCTGAAGCGCTCAGGCCTCTGATGACCTCTCACTGCAAATGATGGGTGTGTCCCAGGATTAGGAGGGTAAGGGAATTCTATTTTCCAATGCCATTATGTAAAATTCATTAAAGTAGATTTTTTGGGTCTTTTAAGGATTATGAGGAGGCTTTCTTGGTGGGCTGTTACCAGTAGCATTAATCTTCAGCAGTGGGCAGTGTTCATAGGAGCCAACATGAGTCTCACCTCAGAGAGCTGGGCTTCCCCACATCTGAGCTGTGTCTAAGCTCAGATGCCAAACTCCAGGCCAGGAGTTCAGGGGGGCTCTGATGAGGGCCTTCTTCTTGGGAGTGGGCCACAAGGAAAGTCAGCACACTGCTGCGCGAAGCTTCCACTAAACAGAGACTAGGGAGATTCTCTATTCTCCTCCCACCTTCCCATACCTCCCAGAGGACATCAGAGCCATAAGATGGGACCCCTCTTTGCTCGTGCCATAGTGTATGAGCTTTGCTCCCTCCTAACCCTTACCTCTTTATACAAAGGTGGGTCTGCCCCTCCTCTGTAGGTTCCCGTGGCCACTCTTTCTTGGATCTTAATCTGTCTTCTTGGAAATCTTCTACAATCAATACCTTATCTTTTTCTTGCATATTCAACCTCTTCCTCTCAGGCAGAAATTTCTCACTAGTTTTCAAATAAACTCAAGTCTCCTATTAGAAAAGAAAATGCCTTATTTGAATCTACCTTCCAACCTTCTCCTCCTCCTCTTAGCCTACACGAACTACCCCCATTTGCTCATTTCCTGGGCTTGCCCCTCTACCACTCTGATCTAGTTTCTGACCCCATTGTGCCTTCAACACAGCTCTTGCAAAGTCCACCAGTGGCATCCGTGTTTCTAAATCCAATGGGTGACTTTCAGCCTACAACCTTTCCACACCCTCAGCAGGCTTGACCTGTTAACCACTCTCCTTTTCTTGGTATCGTTCCTTCCTGGGCCACATGGCCCAGGCTTGCATGGTTCCTGCCTGCCTCAATACGTCCATTTCCTATGGACGTATTTTTCCATTTTTCCTCCACCTGGCCATTAAATGTCACAGACTAGGGTTTTTCAACCACAGTACTATTGGTATCTTGGCCAGATAACAATTCTGTACACTGTAAAATGTTCAGCAGCATTCCTGGATTCAGCCTCTTAGACACCAATAGTATCCCTTCCCAGTTGTGACAAAATGTCTCCAGATTTTGCCAAATGCCACCTGGATCCCCAATCATCTCTAGGCTCAGTCTTACGTTCTCTTCACCTTAATCTATCTCTAATCCTTACCAAAGTTTCCACCTCCGTGTGCAGGAATATAGATACTTCTGACTCCAAATCCATATATATGTCTGACTCCTTCAGAAGTCTTAAAAACATCTCAATCTCAACATGCTCAAAATGAAATATAAGGTCTTGAATGTAGTTCTCATACAATATTCCCTTCGTCACATCTCTAAGTCAGTGGTTCAGGTATCCAGGCATTATCCTCACCCCCGATTCCATTTCCTCACCAAATCTGGTGGACTTTAACTGCTAAGTATTTGAGAACTCATGCCTGGTCCTCCATCTCTACCACCACTCAATGGCCCAAACCACCCTCACAACTCAGAAAGTCTCTCTGATCTACCTTGATCTAGCCTTTCTCTCAGCAGTCCATTGCATACATGGGAGCCTCTGGGAGCTTCTGCAGTGCACATGTGATCACATCATCCTCTCAACCAAAACCCATTGCTAGATCCCTTTTATTCTTAGAATACAGATATAACTCCTTAACAAAGCCACAAAGCCCTGTATGTCTGCCCTTTCCATACCTCTCAGCTTCCATGCTACACTGCATTGCCTTTCCAAAGCCTTCTCTGGTTTGTCATACTGTCCACACTTTCTCTTACCACAGGGCTTTTGCACAAGCAATTCCCTCTGCTCAGAGTTTCTTTTGTTTTCTGCTTCAGATATCAGCACTTATGTTCCCTGACCTCCCAGATTAGATCAAATCTCTATTAGAAACACCTGAAACACTGAGGATCTTTTTCCCTCAAAGTTGTTATTATAGCTGCCACTTACATTTACTTGTGAATACTTGATCTTCACCTGTTTGCTCATTTTGAAGGAAGTTCCCTGCAACCATGTCTGCTTGACATCTTATCTCCCATCATGGGCATAGTAGGTTCTCAAAAGTTCTGGCTGAGTACATACATGGATGAACAAATGGCCCACTACTTTCAAAGACAAGTTTGAGTCTCTTGCCCTGGCATTTGAGGGCTGACCTCTTAAAGGTCAGAGCAAAGACTAAAGGGCACAAGATACCAAGTGGAGATGAAAAATTCACAGAAGCACGGATGACCAAGAGAGTCTAAGCACCACCTCCAGGGAAAGGGTAAATCTTAGGGAGATACTGGCCTTCCAGGAAGCATGGAGGAGTTTAGGCCATTATCTACTCCTGGCTATTAAAAGGCAAAGTGTTCCAGTTAATATCCGGTCTGCTCTGGTCCCCTTCTCTTTTAGAAATTCTCCCTAGATTTTATGCTTCTTTCGAACTACCACTCCATTTCTCTGCTCCGCTTTTTCTCTCACCCTTACATCTGGTCCACCAGCAAGTCCTGACAGCTCTTCTTCCACAATGTGTGCCAAGTCTGCCCACTGCTCACTATTCTGGATGCTTCCATCCTGGCCTCACCACTGCTCGCTTTTGCTTGGACTATTGCAGCTACCTCCTACCTGATCTCCCTACTCCACCATCACGCCCTGGAATCCATTCCCCAACAGAGAAGTTAGAGAGATCTTCAAACAATATGAATAGATCAAGGCACTTCTACTGCCTCCCCCCTCGCCATACACATACTGTCATGCAGGATGCCTCTGTCTAGCAACTTCACATTGCATCTAGAATAAAAACTAACAACTCCCTTTGGACTACGAGGCTCTGAATGCAGACTCCTGCCAACCTGTATGCAGTCTCCTGCCAACCTGCACAATCTCAGCCCTTACTCCTCTCAAGTTATCCAATCCACTCTTTCCTTGGGACTGAGTCTCGTGGCCTACCAATTAGTCAGCAGGCAATGACTCCCTCTTTTCAGAAGGCACATTCTGGTGTCAGGGTCTCTGCATTTACAGCCTCCTCTCCCAGAATGTTCTGCCAGTGTTTTTCATAGCCAACTCCTTCTCATCTGTCAGTCTCTACTCAAATGTCATCTCCTCAAACTTCAAACTTTCAATTATAAGATGAATAACTTCTGGGAATCTAATGCGACTATAGTTAACATATTTGAATGTTGTACTACATATTTGAATGTTGCTAAGCACATTCTTCTTAGCACAGACACACAAAGGCAATTACATGAGGCGATGGAAAAAATGTTAACTAACCCTATGTAATCATTTCACAATATATTTAGCAAATCATCATGTTGTACATCTGAAACTTACACAATGTTATATGTCAACTAAAGGGGAAAAAATGTCTCCATCCCAGAGAACTTACCTTTATGTCCCAACAAAGTAAGGCTCCCAGTCACTTCTTTCTCATCTCCCTTTGAAAGTGCTCCTTTTCTTTACAGCACCTATCTAGCTAAAATGAGCTTATTTATCTGCTTACATGTTTATTGTGTCTCTGGTAGAATATACACATCACAAGGCTGAGGTCAAGCCATCATATTCACAGCTGTATCCCACCACCTGTGCCAGTGTGTGAGACTCTAGACCTTCAGCCTTTGCCAAGTGAATGAGTGAATGATGACAACTATCACTGCCTCCCCTCATGGTGCTCTTTCCAAGAGAGTGTGCCTAACCATAAATTTACCTCCATAAGCATGTGTTCCCAGGTGCCTAGGTGTCCGGTTTAAGCTAACTGGACAATATATGGATTCCCAGGACAAGCTGAAAGTGTCAGATTCTCCAATCTAGTGAGAGGGAATTGGAACATGGAGCTGAGATAATGAAAAGGTATGAGGCTGAAGGGTCACAAGAGACTTAAGACTGCAGAAACCTGGAGGCATGGGTAAGCTAGCATGAGGGGAACAGAGACAAGGGCCCCCAGAGTGAAGGCAGGGACAAGAAAGTGGCAAGATGCTCTTAAATCCATAGTCCCACCTCTGGTACCATCCCTCACCCTGGCTTAACTCCGCACATTGCTACTTCTGGATCACAATTTCTCATTTGTTGTTGGTCTTTTCCCACTAAAACATCAGCTCCACAAGTACAAGCACCTCATCTATTTTGTCTACCTGGCACATAGTAGGTATATGATAAATAGTTGCTAACTGAATTGATAAATAAGTGAATGAGTGATGGCTCTCCAAAGCCCCAGAGCCCCAGCTATCATATTTTGTGCAACTCCTTACATAAAGCTCCTATTTCACTGGGCCATTTTAGGGCATTTTCTATTCTGAACAGACTCTCTGTCACCCACCCACCCCCAAGCAAAGAGGCTGGAACTGTGATGCTTGGAGGCAAATGAAAATGGAAAGAGATGACAGGGAGGAACCCACCAATGTGAGAGGAAACTAGGGCTTTAAAGGACTGAGTCTCTCAAACTAAAGCAGGAAAGAAACAGACGAAGCAGGAAGGCTGAAGGGACATGACAGTGGATTCCAGGACAGGCAGGGGGATGAGAAAAAAAGGTGGACAAGTGGACACAAGGGACCAGGATCTCTGCATTTTCAGGAGCATATTCATAATGGTAACCACAGCTCTACTCACTGGTGTTGGTCCTTCACATGCCCCAGGCCCTCCCTGTGGTGGCACCTGAAGCCTTTTCCCATGCACTGGCCACCATGAGCAGCTCTGATGGGTGGGGGGTGTCAACCATGGGAGAATCTCAGCTCAGGAAGCCAGTGGAGTAATGCTGGGCTCAAGGGTCTGTGTTCCCAGAGAGTGTTGCTGGGTCACCCAGGGGCCCACATGACTGTGGATTTACTCTCAAGGGTCCTCCAAAAAGAGCCTGGGAGCAATTTGAAGCAACTCCAGGAGTCCAGGGAATTTGGGGGGGAAGAATGGGTCATTTGTGTCCCAAAATAGTGGCTTGGAGATACTGGGGCACCTGAGGGTTCTGTAACTGTGGATATCTATGTTTATCCACAGGCACTGTAATCATCTATGGTCTGGACACATATGGAACATCTGGACACATCTGTGACCAGTCATGCATATGTGCACACATTTGTGTAAATCCAGAATGACTGTGTGCATCGGTGTGCAACTGGAAGCACGTGCACCTTGCACTGCCAGCCATGGTCATGAACATTCCCTTCATTCACAGGCATTCTGTTCCCAAACTGTATACAACGTATCCTCAAGCCAATCTGCATGTGTACTGTATCTGTGACTACATGTGAACCCCGGGTGTCTCTGTGTCTATTTGCCTTTCTCCTTGAGCATCCATGGGCGGGTATCACTCTACAGCCATGTATGTGGATTGCCTGTACAGCATAAACAGCTCAGTCAGGGCACCCATCACACAAGTGAATGCTTCCCTGTAATTAAGTACGGTCTTCTGTACACCACTCTGAACAGTCACGTACACATGTGTCTGTCTACCCAGACAGACATGTAACCTATCTGTGTGCTCTCAAGAACAGCCAGCCCTTTCATGTATAATTCTCTGCGTCCATTTGTGCCCACCTGCCTGTATGCACGAACTTCCTTCCATTCCTCTCAATAGGAATTGACATCTGTGTACATTCTGTCAGCTGCCCTCTTAGGTCTCCCCAAGTAACTCATTAGCATTGCAGTCAGTCCCGAAATATTTCTGCAGAATTTATGTTTTACTAATAAGCTTGGTGTACTGCTGAGGTCACCTGGTACTTACAAGGGCTAATGGATCCAGCCTTGGCCAGCAGGGTTGGGGAATCCTGGCCTCCCAGAATAGCCAGAGAATGTACTCACCAGAATGAACAAATTTCCCTTCCTTCTCACTGCACCAAATGTCCCAGCCTGCAGAACCTAAGTCTCATTTCAAGTTATGTTTATGGCCCTAACACTACCCTGGCATCGCACTATTGGATGCATCACCAGACTTATTATATTCAAAGCTGCATCACATTTATGGGCATTATACTGAGGGCTCCATCAACAGACCTGTCATTATACTGAAGGCTACATTATATCTCTGGGCATTACATAGAAGGTTGCATCATCAAACCTGTCTTTATGAGAAGACTGAATCACCCTTTTGGTCACTGAAGCCTAGGCTGAGCATGATACTGAGGGCTTCATAACTAGCAAATAAAATTTTGAAAGTAACCCTTTCCCTCTGTACTAGTAACTCCCCTGTGTGGGGCAAGAAGGGTCGGGCAGAGGTAAGGTTGAGAAGTAATCCTAAGGGGCTACAGCAGAGGTCTGGGAACCCTGGAGCCATGCACCAGGGATTGACATTACCAAAGACAGAGAAGCAAACATATATCAGAACTTGGAATGGCCCCTCATGATCCACCAGTGCTGAAGGGGTTGGGGAGATGCAGACCTGGAAGCGGCAGCTATCGGCCTCTGCTGGCCCGTCCAGGAGTCCTTCAAAACATACCTTACCACACCTTGAAGAGAAACGCTCAGCACACAGCACAGGCTGCACAGCCTGGTACAGCGGCCATGCCCTGCCAAGCACCACCATGTGCCGCACCTGACACACCCGAGCACGCTACGCTCAGACGTTCCCCACATGAGACATGGTGGTTTCATTCCCACATGTTCCTCAGGCACGCCCGGGAGCTATTGGATTCTCCTTACAGGAAAGGGCATGTCTGCCATGAAAACACACCCAACATGTTCAAACACGCCGCAACATGACCTGACACGCATGGCAGGCTTCAGCATGCGTGCACATGCCCCGGCACACCCCGGGCAGTCTGCCTGAGTCTCTGTGCCTGTGGCCCGCTGCCTTTCTGGATGGACTGGGGGGTAGCGGGGAGAAGGCTGCTATAAATTAAACATTAAGACACCGTCTGAGTGCTGGGCCTGTCATCCACTCATTGGCTGACTCTCTCCCAGGAGGCTTCGGGACTGCAGGGTAGGGGAGAGGGCAGGGGAAGTGGCTCGCTTAATTAATTAGTCCTAATTGAGATATCTTTGTAAATATTCCCTTATTGAAGGACACGATCCCATTGTTTCCTGGGAATTTGCCGGCTCTATTTGTCTCCAGTCCCTGAGTATCACAGAAATGACAAGAAAAGAAATAGCACTCCTCAGGACTGCTTGAACCTTAGCTGTGCTTCTGATAATAATGGTGACACTGAGAGACAAGAAGGGAGGCTCAGAGATACTCAGAGATCCAGACAGAGTGGCAAGCAGAGAGACAGAGATGAGGAAATACAGGGAAAGAGCAAGCCAGGCAAAGCCAGGCAGAGAAACTTCACAACAGGGAGGACCAGAAGTGGGGACAGATGGACCCACGGGTGGGCAGACAAACCTCCCTCTGCCTTTTCCAGCCTCGTCCGTTTCCCTACCTCCCCATCTCCTGGGCAAACCACCCACTGCGGCAGCAGCTAACAATCAAGCCTGATTCCTCTTTGACCCTAACTACCCTCCCCTTCTCTTTCCCTCCTCCAATCACTCCTGCAATCATCTCCCTTGTTCAAAATGAGCTTCTGCAGCTGCAGCCCAGACAGCTGTTCCATGTTGGAGCCAGCACTGGGGTCTGGTGGCTGGGTCCTAGAGGGATGCCCTCCTGGGCAGCAGGGAGGTGGGTGGTGAGAAGAGAGGGCTCCGGGGTAGGAAGTCTCCTGGAGGTACTACCCATCCCCACCCTAAGCTTCTACTGAAGCTCCATCCCCATCACTAGTATCGCCAGGGGTGCAGACACCCTATGCCCACTCTGGGACCTTCAAAGGTTCGTGCGGGTCTAGTTCATCTTGTCCCGCTCACTGAATCCTACCCAACACCCGACACGGGCCCTGGCTCTGTCCTGCCTCAAGAGCCCTCTCAAGGCTGAGAATTCTGGTCTCTCCCCCATCTCCTATCAGGATCCTGGACTGTGATGCAGCAACTATGGTGGTGTGGAAACAGAACCCCAGAGAGAAAAACACACAGACAAGCATAAACTGTGAATGAGATGAAAGATATACAGAGACAGAGATGACAGAGTCAGAGACAGAGAAAAAGCCAGATATATACAGACAGGACAAAACAGATTTAGAGACAAAAAAAAAAAAAAAAAAACAGAGATAGAGAGAAGCTGAAGTATGACAGAGCCAAAGAGAGGGAGATATCCAAACACAGGCAGACAGAGAGATAATCATCAATATCCACTCAACAAACATGTACTGAATATCTGTTATTGTTGCAGATACAGTTCAGACACACAGACAGAGAGAGAGAGAGAGAGAGAGAGAGAGAGAGAGAGAGAGAGAGAGAGAGAGAGACTCAAAAGACAGAATAGAAAAGCATCTAGACTGAGACAGAGACAAGGACTGGAAACCATCTTGGTCCCCTAGGTATCCCAGGGGCTGTCTCTTCACTCCCACACACAAATACACCTAACCCTACATCAAATTCTCTCAAAGTGCCAGGGCATCCCCAAGATAGCTGCCTTTCTTCCTTGCCCAGCTTCAAAGCTGCTCCCCACTGGAGCTTCACAAAGAGATGTCAGCCACCAAAGTCAGAGGTGAGAAAGATGCTGGGGGCATGACAGACACAAAGAGGCAGAAATCAGTGCTTCCCTCTAGAAGATGAGGAAAACAGTCACTCCAGGAGCCCCAAGGCCCAGACCATGCTCCCTTGACAGCTGTCCATGGTGCTGACAGGATGGGCAAAATCTGCACCTCAAGCCATTTCTATGCATTGTCATCAAGCTTGTGGGTCCAGAGGACTGGTCAGCAACACTTACAGTTGAAGGTTCCTGACCATCTCAAACACACCACCTTCCAACCCATCCCAAAGCCTTCACACACCCTCTTCTCTGGCTCTCTCTCCCTCTGCCTTACCAACTCTGATTTTGCTCAACTCTTACTCATCTGTCATGTCTCAGGTCAAATGTCACCTCCTCAATGAGGAGGGCTCTGATGCCCACTCCTTCACAATTGCATGCCCTCACAGCTCCACATCTTCTCCTTCACTGCTGTGTCTCCAGCCCCCCAGCACAAGACTTTGCATATAAAGTGATTTAATAGTAGCTAGTTAGGGATGATTCTGCTCTGCTCTCTGCTGGCAAGACCACGCCATACTTTTATGGTTAATTTGGCAATTTGTTGACTATTGATTCAAACAGGAAACAAGGGGGAAAACATTAAGAAATGTGCTTCTAAACCTTGGAAGAAGTCTTGGGGTGGGGATCACAGAAATATCCCTCAAGGCTCAGAGGCATCATCAGGAGGAAGAAGGAGCAGTTATCTTAAGAGGCAATACTGAGATGGTTTGGGAAATACCTGCTGTCCAAAACATGAAGACCCCAGTAATGCACAAAAGGGATACAGTTCCTGCTTGCACAGCAATTCTATGCTGCTGGTGGCAAACAATGACCAAGATGATTTTAGATAATTATGAGTACTGGGCAGAAAATAGATGAGGTTCAAATAATAGAGTAGGGACATTTGAGCTGGAATGGTCACAGGAGCTCTCTCTGCAGAGGCAACATCTGAGCTGAAATCTGAGTTTTGAGGAAGAGCAGGCTGAAGGAAGCCCTGGGGGAGGGTATTCAAGGAGGATGGCATAACAAATTCAAAGTTGCAGAGGCAGAACAAGAAGAGTAACAAGGGATGGAAGAAGGTCCAAGATCTAAGACTTAGGTTGGCTGAGTCTTGTAATATTAATACTAGTGGTGGTGGTGGTGGCAGTGGTGATGATGATGATCTCCATTACAGACACCTTCATGTGTCAGGTATACCATAATGCCCATATTACTATTCTCCTCATTTCATAAATGAAGAAATTGTGGCTTAACAAGTTGGGCCAGGGTAAGAAGTTTAGATTTGGTGCCAATGAGGCAGACAAAAGTTAAAAGGAGGCAGATTTCACACTCATATTCCAGAAGAATTTTCTAGCTATTTGATCTCTTGAAAACTGCAACAGGCAGTCTCATACCTTTCCTGTTCTAAACCTCTCCAACTCTCCTATCCTCCAACATTTAGGATGACATGCAAGCACCTCAACCCAACACTTTCTGGCCACTCAAGGCACTGCCACACTCCTTCCAACCTAGCCCATAAGTCTCTAGCAACTCTGAACTGCTGGTAGTTGCTCTGTGTCCACCAGGATGCTTCCTGACTCTGAGCCTTTGTCTGGAATGTCCTTGGTCTGTCTGCACCTTGCTGATTCCTTCTAGATTTTAAGATTCCGTTTCAGCAATGACATCTCTAAGAAACTTCCATCACACTGGCTGGTTTTGGTTGCCCATCTTCTCTGCCCCCATAACACTGCAGATATAACATCCCTACCATCTCACACACCATGTCATGTCACAAGCACCGAGATGAGACTACGATTTGCTTGAAATCAGGGGCCTTAATAATCATTATATTTCATAGTCGAGAACCCTTCCCACTACAAACTACATGCTCAATAAATATTCCCTCATCCTTTGAAGTACTGAAGCAGAAGCAGGAAGTCCACAATTGGGAGCCTGTGAAAAAGGCAGGTATGGGTCAAATCCACAATATGCCTATTTTTCTCCGCTATCTAGACCCCTATTCTAGTAAAGCCTCCATTATCATTCACCTGAACTGGTACAGTGGCTTCTTCCCTGATCTCCTGGCTCCTGTCCTCACCTCCCACAGTCTGCCCTCCCCTCTTCCTCACCCCTGCAGGGGCCAAAGGGAAACCATGGGCATCGAAGTCAAGTCCTATTCCTCCTCCTCTAAGTCCTGCCAGCATGGTCCCTGGCTTCCCACTTACTCACTAAACAAATATGTATCGAATACCTACTGTATAGTAAGTCCTGTGCTAAGCACTGGGGCTACAACAGTCAACATTAACTTTTGTTAATGTTTTTAAAAGATGGAGCTTCCTTTGTGCAGCTAATAGTTATAGTGGGAAATCAGACAACAAAATAAGTCAACTACACAGAGTATATTAGAAGGTTAAAAGTGCAACAGAGAAAGAGAAAATAAGAAAGTAGGACAGGTTAGATGAGGAGCTGCAAGTTAAGTATAAAATCCCTATAGGGCTCCCCCGAAAAGTGATGTGGCTCTGCCACCCCCTGACCTCATCTCCTCTTGCTCTCTCCCTCGCTCACTCTGCCCTAGCCACGGTGGCCACCTGACTGTTTCTCTAACACATCAGATATGTCTCCACATCAGATATGTCTCCACCTCAGGGCCTCTGCACTTGCTGTTCATTCTGTGACTCTCTTCCCATAGATGTGAACCCTCCCTAGATGTGAACCTTCAGATATCCGCTCAAAATCTGTGGACACGTCCTCAGAAAGACCACTCAGTCTAACAGCCCATCACTTCCCATGCACTAGGCTTCCATACTCTTTATAGCACTTGCATTCCCACCTGGAACAGCATTATTTATTTATCCCCATCTCTGCCCTAGAATGTCAGTTCTATGAGAACAAGGACATCTGTCTGTTTTGTTCACTGCCATATCCTTCACATCTAGAATAGATCCTGGCATATAGTAGGCACTCAATGGGTACTTGTTTCATAAAAGAGTAAATGAATAAATGAAGACACCCTCTAATAGAATGCTTGATACTTAGGATGAGAGGAGGTGGGACCAGTGGAGTGGGGTAGTACTTAGGGTGGTTCATAATATTTAAGCACACTTTTTGATCCAGGTCACGGTAGGCCCACACTTCTCACCCACTTTGGGGTTAGATAAGCCATATGATTTGTGTTGACCAATGAAATGTAAGCAAATGTAGCAATCCCTTTCAGAGCAAACCTTTAGCAGTCAGTGGGACTTTTCCCTCCTTCACCTCTCTTGAGGACCAGACCACCGAAGATCCTCCACCACCCCAGCTCCCGGGTGAAGAGCACAAGAAGTGCTTTCCAGCCAGCAGAGATATGCCATGACATGTGGACTGTGCCGAGCCACAGAGGTGTGAGGCTGCTGGTCACCACAGTGCCATTTGGCCTCTCTCAACTGTATCTGAGTATCTGGGGCCTTTGCTCCCCGCAAGAAATTCTTCAACAAAAAGACATGGATTCTGAGCATAGGTTTTACATGGGAAATGCCACAAAGGGCTTTTTGCTGAGAGCTGCTCAGACAGTGCTCATACTTCCCATGAATAAATGAGTCCTCCCCTCCTCCATAAACCCTTCCTTCCCTCCAACCCTCAAGGGGGAGGGAATGGAGAAGGGCAGAGCATATAAGACACAGGTAACTCACTTCAGGCCCCATAAAGACGGCAGCTGCTGGCGACTGCTGACAGCTCTTAGTCTGTTCTGGATTTATGAGCCCCAGGTGAAAAGCCATTCCACCAAAAACTGCCATCCCACAGGGATGTTTATGGCTGGGAGTTGGCCGAAGACAGTAGTGGTGGCAGCTTCCTCCTCACACCTTTCCAGAGATGGTCCAAAACAACATCTTTTAAATCTCCTAGAATGTTAAGCTGCTGCTCCAGGTTGAATTGGGGAGTAGAAGCCATAGACAAAAATGGCCAGAGGGTTTGCACGCATCCCCACCTCACCACTCAGGTCCTTTATTAAGCCACACACCATCCATAAGGTATCCAATCTTCTGCCTCATGACTGGGAATTTTCACTGCTTGGGTTCCTGAACCCCTCAGCCTACCTATGTTTATGCTCTAACCTTCTGACATTCCTTTTTACTGACCATCTACTATGTGCTTTCATTTGTTTTCCCTAATTCAGAGGAAGATAAATTGTTGATTTAGACATTTGACAGGTATTTATTCCATGCCTATGATGTGTTTGGCTACAATAGGGAATCAAACAAATCCTCCTTAGTGAACACCTATTATGCACCCAGCCATCTGTTTCCATTTGAAGGTAGAATTTGTAAATCCTGATGTAGATATAATTGTTGATTCAACCACTTGACAAATATTTATAGTGGTCTTAGAGTTCAGAAGTGAGCAAAACACAGATATTCTCATGGGTCTTAAGGTCTACCTGGAACTCTGAACTCTCCTTGAGTAATGAAGATATTGGAGCTTAGAGATATAATAATTGCACCCCAGGTCACTCCACTAGTAAATTGCAGGAACAGAAGTCAAACCCAAACATGTTTTTTAACCCTGCGCTTACCGCCCCCCCCAATACATTTAACTCAGAGTCCTATCAATAACTGAGCAGGCAGTGAGTTGAGGACTTTCAAGCACATATATGCATGACATGGAGGAAACACTGAATAGTTTTGCTGAATAAACAAAATGGATGGAGAATGGATGAGAAGAGAGATGGATGGACGGACGGATGGATGGCTGGATGGATGGACGGATGGACGGAAGGATGGATACACAGAAGACAAATGAAGAAGAGATGGCTGGATAATGGATAATAGCTGGAAGGAGGGATGGGCAGATGCGTGGGTAGATGGAAGTATGGATGCAAGGAAGGATAGATGGAGAAACAGATAATGGATAATGGATGGATGGAAAGATGAACAGAAAGATAAAGACCTGGATGGATGGATGGATGGATGGATGGATGGATGGATGGATGGATGGATGGAATGATGGATAAACAAGAGGTACAGATGGAAGAATAGAAGGATGGGAAGCTGGATGGTAGATCTGTTACCCACAACATTTCTGTGAAGTATGAATTCCCATTTTATAGATGAGCAAGTTGCAGCTCAGCGTGGTGAAGTCACTGGCCCAAGTCAAGAGCAGTCATAGTGCAAGAAGGGGGTAGCCTGGACTCTAGCCGTGGTTCATCAGACTCCCAAGAAGTTTTCTAGAGCACCCTCAAGTTACAGCCCCTCCCAGGCCCTACCCTGTGCCCTTTAGCACTTTACTCTGCAGAGCCCTTCCGGCAAGGCTTTGTGAGACTGAGAGTTGGGAAAGGGGTCAAGGATGGGAGAGTTATTTGCTTTCAGAAGAGTTCATGAAAGTGTTGGCTTGAGGTGCCATCAGCTAAGGATGAACTAGTGTGAACACCAGGTCTGTTAGGGTACATACACACACACCTCACCGAAAACACATAAATACATGGCACACAAGGAATCCATCCACATGCACACTTAGGTAGTCACAGATTTGCACATACATATTTGCACCTAAACTCACACATTTACAAAGACATACACACCCTACTTATATGCCTACAAAATGCTTGCGTGCTTATGTACTTAATTGCATACACATGCGCACACACAAAATCTTAACTCAGAAATGTTCTTACACACTTATTCCCCAGACACATTATATGCTCATATTTACACGCCATATGCTGCACATCACATGTGCATACATTTACATAGACTCACACTCCTTAGCTGGTTGGAGAGGGGAATATGGCGTCTGATTTCAATGAGATACCATCTCTCTCCCTCCTCAGAAGGCAAAGCAAGAAGGCTGGCTCAGAGTCATGTACACAACTCATACAGCTATGCAATCATGTAACACACACCATAGTCAGGAAAACACTCACTCAGGGACACACCCACACTCATTCTAGGACACACTCTCACACACATGAAGACACTCAGCTAGCAAAGCGGATGAACTTTCTGCCTCCCCCCACACACACACACTGTCTGTCAGAAGCATAGACACAACAGGGAATACTCAAATAATACCACTCAGTGTGACAGAGAGAAAGACACCATTTCACACGCTGACTTCAAGTCTGAAAATCTGGACTAAAAGCTTTTATCCATGTCAAGCCTACTGCCATCTCCCCCAGGGACCCTATAGCCTGGACACAATGCACGGTGCCCCCCTCTCTGCTGGTTTTCAACCCTTGGGAGCAAAGATGTCTTTCCTCTCAGGGAGGGGAGAGAAAGAAGTAGTGTGATGGCCACTGGAGGCTGAACGGGGAGCTGAAGTTGGGGAAACAAGAGCAGGGAAAGGAAGACCAGAGCAATCCAGCTCCATATATTGGGAGGAGTCCCAAAAATAGGCAGAAGAGGGAACCGGCTACTAGGGGCAAGGAGTGGAAGGAGAGAGGCAGGTCTGGAAGATGCTAAGGGAAGTTTGCAGCAGAGACCATTCCGTCTCCACTCCCAGGACCACCATTATTAACCCCAATGCGTCCCGCCCCACTCCCAAGGCTCTGCGTGGAGGCAGCCGGAGGAGGAAGGTGAGGAAGGGAAGGAGAGACATCCTGAGCGTCTAGGGGCAGAGCAAGCCCTGCCCCAGTCAGACCCATCTGTCTCCTAGAAAGGGCGAGTTACGGGAATAAATATTCAGCGCATGGTGAGGAGCAAAATCCTGCGGGGGGTGGCGGGGGTTGAGGGGGGAGTGGTTGTGCAGTGGAGAGAAAAAGAGACAAAAAGAGATACAAAGTCAAAGAGAGAGTAGCGGAGAGAGAACCCGGGAGATACGGAAATACAGGAGCAAACCAGAGGGGGGACCTGGGGGGGCGGTGACGAAGGGGAAAGACAGAGCTGTGAAGGGACTGCTCGGAGACACTGAGACACAAATGGGCCAATATCATGACGGTGGAGACGCTCGGAGACCCCGAGACTCCCCTATTCAGAGACAGGGTTCCTCCCAGTCCCCCGAAACTACCCTCGCGCTCCGCCCCGCTCAGTCGGGACGCGGCTCCATTCCGCAGCCCGGCCGCCTCCGCCCGGCTAGAGGAGCCGGGTCGCCGCTCCACACTGTGCACTAGTAGCAAAATAACAAGAACAAACAGCCTGGGGACGGCTGGGGGCCAGGGGCTCCTCCGCCGCCGCGTCCCGTCTGGGGAGGGCGCCCCAGACCCGGCGCGCCGGGAGCCCGGGGGGCGGGGGCCCCCGGGGGCTGCGGCGACGGCGGCCGCCCGGGCACCACGCCCCCCGGGAGCGCCCCCAGCGCCGCGGCCACTCACGATTTTCTCGGAGGCGCCCGCGCGGGACACGGTGCCGTTAAGCCCCACGAGCGAGGGCAGCGTCTGCGACATCCAGTTGGTGACCATGGCCATGGTGCTGAGCACGGCCCCGATCTTGAGCAGCGGCACCGACATCGCGCCCCCGCCTCATGCCCCGCGGCAGTGCGCGCGCGTCTCGGGGCCCGCCACCTGGCGCTCCGTCCCTCGCCGCCCAGCCGCTCCCGGGGCGCGAGCGCGAGCTGGGGGCCGGGGCCGGGGCCGGCCGGGGGGCTCGGGGACGCGGGCTGCGGCGAGGCGCGCCTCGCGGGCTCTGCTTATAAGGCGCCGGCTCGGCCCCCCTCACCCCCTCCCGCGCCTCCGCGCCGGGCACTTCCAGCCGCCGTGACGTCACGGCTCCGGCCCGGAGCCCGGCGGGGGGTGGGGGGCGCCCAGACAACCCCCACCTCCCCAGCGGAGCCCCGGCTGTCCCCCTGTCCCGGTCGCCCCTCAGAACGAGGGACCCCCTCCGGCGGCATTCCCCACCTGCCGCCCCCCGCCTCCGCGGCCTCCCCCGCCCCGCCCCCCCGCGGGGTTCCCGCCCCCTCCCCCAGCGGGGTTCCCGGGCCACCCCCCCCTTGAGCCCCCTGGCGATCCGCGCCGCGTTTCAACGGGCAGCCGGCCTGCTCCCACCCCCCAAGTTGGCAGGCGGCCGGAGTTGCAGGTCCCCACCCACCTACTGCCAGGACCGGGACCCGGGGTCTCAGCCGGGCAGAGCAGGCGTCCGGGCCGCGGGGCCGGGGCTGCGGGGCAGACTGGTCCGTTCCCCAGAGCCGGGCGCCGAGGAAGGGTCTCCCCTCCTTGGGGAAACGGTTTCCGTGCGCCAGAACCACTCTGGGGACCCTTTGGGCTTTTCGGGACCTGGGAAGCCCAAAGTGGCGGGTCCCGAGCCAGGAGACATGACTCGGATAAAGGTGCGGGAACGGGGGGTCACTCCGGCAGCTGGGGGTTTCCCATGACGCCAGCGGCGGCTTTATAACCGGGGACTGCTGAAACAGAGCATTTTGCAAACAAGTCCCAGGAGGGTCCCCACTCAACTTGAACTTGGGGTGGACACGGAACGGACACTTAGGACCGTCCTCCACACCCTAGGGCCTCGGGCCTGCCAGTTTCGGGGTTCGCAGTGTTCAGGGCCCCCACCTTCCACCCACGCACCAGCCCGCCGCGAGGGCGGCTGGGCCGCGGGGAGGCGCGCCCGGCGGGTTTTAATTTCCTCTGTTTCTCCTGCACTCACGCCCCCTCCTGGCGTCCCCGCATCACCTCGCGCCGCCGCCGTCGCCCTCAGTCCGCGGCCGCCGTCTGGAGGCGGCGATGACTCAGGCCTTTCTTTGCCTGATTGTGGCAGCTCAACGAGGCGCGAGGGCCCGCCTGGAGAGAAGCGCTGGACACCCGGCTGGGGGGTCTTTAGCCCTTCTTTTTTCTGAGCTTAACACCGAGAGGCAGGTTCTGACCCTGAGTGACCTCCAGCAATCACTTCTCTGTGCCTCAGTTTCTTCACCTGCAAAGTGGGTGGGTGGCTGTGAATGACCCTGAGAATCAAGTGAATGGGTGGCTGTGAATGATAAACCTAATATGGAAAGGCTCAGGTGTCCTGAGAATCAAGTGAAAGATTTATTGAGCATCTGCTATGTCCAGACACTGTGAACAGCAGTCAAAAATGCTTGCCTTTGAGGAGCTGAACCGTCTGTGGGGCAAGACAGACAAGATATAAGAAGGGGGGGAAGTAAAATACAACGGATAACAGGAAGAAGGGGGATGCGACTAAGATGGAAAGTAAGCTTTATAGAATGGTTAAGGAAAAGGCAGTTGAGTAGAGACCTGAAGAAGATGAGGGAAGAAGTCATTTGAACATCTAAGGGAAGAGTTCCCTGGCAACCAGCATAGCATGTGCAAAGGCCCTGGGGCAGGGGTGGAAGTGTTCAAAGAACAGGAGGGAGAACAAGGTGTTTGGAGCCAAGTGTGCTGGGGGAGACTAGAAGAGAGATGGTGCTTGTAAAACACTTTGCAGGGACATGATAAGTGTTTCATGAATAGTAACTGCCATGTTATCATTTGCAACTGATAATGAGCTTTAAAAAGTGAAATGTGTCCTTACCGATATGTCCTAAGTATGCATTTATAAGTGCTGAATGCTTGGCAAGTGTGCTTTCTGTAACCTCCCTTGAAAAGTACTTCCCTATTTGTAGGTGAGAACCCTGGGCTCAGAGAGGAGAGGGAACGATTCAAGGTGACCCAGCAGGCAAAGGAGGACCCTGAATTTGAATCTAGGTTTATCTGATTTCAGACTCCAAAATCACTGGCTCTAAGGCTTAAGAGGATATGGAACTCAATTCTACTCTCTTACTCTCTCACCGTTGGTGCTGCAGGAAACACAAGGAGTGATCTACACTCGTCTGCACTTGCCATCTCTGCTTCCTCACCTTCCATCTCCTCCATGCTTCCCAAACTCCTCTCACCAAAGGCACTGGTGACCTTCCAGTGTGCCAGTCCCACAGCCTCACACAGGCCCTCATTTAATCACTCTTACCAGTTAGTCTTCATGCATCATTCCCTTCTTCTTGAGAGTCATTCATTTCTCGATTTCAAAGCCACCTAATTATTTCCTAGTTCTGTCCCATCCCCACATCTCTAGATGCACTGTCAGTGTCCCCTGCTTCCTCCTTAAATGTCTGTGTCTCACAGGGCTTTGTCCTGATCCCTAATGCGTACTCTGAACACTGTGCCTGGACCCTCACACCCGCTCCCAGAGTTTTGGTTCTGTCTAGTACATTCTTATCTCACGGCTTTGTACTTTCTGTTCCCTCTATCCAGAACACTATTACCACAGATACATATAAAATTTGTTGTTTTACCGCATTTATAACTTTGTTCAATCATGGTAAGGCTCAGAGGTCTGTCCTATCCCTCTCCAGAAAACTACATTTCCCAGATCCCCTTGCTCACTGACTTGCTATTAGTTTTGTCCAATGGGAGACAGTGGAGGGAGATTGGCTAGTAAGGAGGAAGGGAAGAAGCCGGGGTATTTCTCCTCTCTGCTTGGGACAGGATGTTTTGTGAGGCTACTTTATACCCTCCTTGGCCCCAGTTTCCTTCTTCATGATGATAATCCCCTTCTTCATCACACAACCCTTCTGCTGTATCCCTCCAGCAACTTTCTGCTGTGGCTTATTGCTGGGCCCCCTGGTTCACTTTGCAATTCTTCCATTTCATAGCTAACCAGTTCCCATGTATTAGGTTGCTCTCTTTGAAACACTTAGAGTGGTTTGTTTCGATGGACGTGGTCTAAGTCATTGTATCTGAGAAATCTTCCCGGGCCACCTCATCTGTAATGCACTCTGTCCCTTCCTCTACTCCAATTTGCTGTGTTGTTTTTTTTAAAAAAAACATTTACTACCATGTAACATTATCTTATACTTTTATTTGTTTATGGTTTGTCTCCTCCACTGATGTTCAACTTCACAAGGATACCTTTCATGTCTGTATTTTTGACAGCTGCATCCCTAGGGGCTAGACCAGTGCTTGACATATAGTAGGTGTCCAAGAAATTTTTATTGATTGACTAAGTGAATCTAGAGCTGAGGCTTCCCATAGGTATATCTATAGCCCAGATCTCCACCTGGAGCTCACATCCACCTGTTTCTTGTACACTTCCACCTGTGTGTTTCAAAGAACTGTCAATAATAGCATGTGACACCCACTAGAAACATCTCAATCAAAATGAAAGGTACTACCAAGTACTGGTGATAGTGTAGAGAAGTCAAAACCAGTCTCTTGGTATTGCAACCAATTGCAAATTGAAACACAATTTATACTTTCTTAAAATGTTAAACAGAAACATCCATAAGACCCAACAATACCCAACAGAAATAAAATCATATGTCCACAAAAAGATTTGTACATGGATATTTGTAATGGATAAAACAGTCCAACTGGTGAATGGCCACACAAACTGTGATACATCCGTTTAATGGATGCCATTTGGCAATAAGGAAGAATGAGGTGATAGAAGCTACATCATGGACGAACCTCAAAACTATTTTGCTAACAGAGAGGCGTCAGACACAAAGGCAGCATTTGGTATGATTCCATTTACATAGTGTTCAGAAAAGACAGAGCTATAGAAACAAGAAATACATTCATGATTGTGTGTGGACGGACTACAAATGGAACTGGGCACCTTTTGGGGGTGGCGGACATATCCTAAAACTGGATTGAAGTGATATTTGCCAACTCTGTAAATTCACTAAAAGCCACTCAAACAGCTGAGTTGTATGACTGTGTTGTGTGTCCTGCAATCAGCCCCAATGGGGTGTGCAGATAAAGGCTGCCTCACCAAAAATCAATTCTCAGATACTAGCCGGATATCCAAAAATCCAACTCAGTTCTGCTCAATTTTGACACTATCTAACCAGAGACAGTGTCAGGGTCCACAGGCTAAGACCACCTTCCACATCGGACACTGGTCACAAGCCCCAGGAACTCACCTGTGCTGCTGACCAAACAGCCACAGATTGGAGGTCCCGCGACTCCCTGCTAGCTCACTGCAAGCCCAGATTATTATATCTGCTTTTCACAGACTAGCTATAGGTCAGCGTTTCCTATAACCCCCTCCTCAGGTCAATTTGCTAGAACAGCCTATAGAACACAGGAAACCTGTTTATTCACGACATGACTGATTTATTATAAAGGATATATAACTCAGGAATAGCCAGGAGGGAGAGATACAGAGAACAAGGTATGGGGAAAGGACAAAAAGCCTACACTTACAGTCTAGGCATGCCATTCTCCCCCAAATCTTCACTACCCTGGAAGCTCTATGAAGCCCCTCCTTTGGGGCTCTTATGAAGGCCTAGCGACACAGGCCTGATGGTTTCACACAACTGCTCTCCTTACTCCTGGAGGTCAGCACAGTGGACTAAAAGTTTCAACCATCTAATCACATGGTTGGTTTCCATGGCAACCAGCCCCCCCAATGTGTTTGACAGGTCTTAAAGGGGCAACTGGTTGAAAGTGTATTTGCACAGCAGTTGGACCCCAGGTTCCTTCTCTACCAGGCCCAGTCTAACCCTTCCTTCTCCTTCTGCTTACAAGGAGCTGGGATTCCAGGTCTAGTCTTGCCAAATAAAATAAAGGATAGATAAACAAACAAACACCTTTGTCACTCTCCACACAGGAAATTTCAAGGCTTTTAGGAACTGTGAGCCAGGAACTGTGGACGAAGACCAAATATGTTATGAAAGAAAACTATTTAAAAGAAGAGCATTCTGAACCTTTCCCTGCAATTCCCCCTTTCCTGAGATATTTATATTGACACAAAAATGAGTCTTCCTTAAATTTGGTGCCCCAGAATCCTTGTTTCACTCACTGTGGTCTCAGATGCACTCACAGTTAGAAACTATAGTACACTAACCCCTTTCTTCTTCCTCCTCATCCCTACTCCTCCATTCAAACCAGCACCAATGCTAGCTGATTGTGCCACAGAAATATCTACAGAAAGTGTCTTCTCTCTGTCACCAACCTCATTCTAAGGATCATCTTGGGGAGTGACTGTTTGTGCCCCCACACACACACACACAATTTATATGTTGAACCCTAACCCCCAATGTCACAGCATTAAGAGGTGGGCTCTTTGGGAGGTGATTAGGTGATAAGGTGGTACCCTTATGAGTGAGATTAGTATCCTTATAAAAGAGACCCCAAGAGAGCTCCCCCATCCCTTTGACACAAAGAGAAGACATCAAGAACCTGGTCCTCACAAGACATTGTACTTGCTGGCACCTTGATCTTGGTCTTGCCAGCCTCTGGAACTATGAGAAATAAAATTTCTGTTGTTTATAAGCCACAATCTATGGAATTCTGATATAGCAGCCCAAATATACTTAGACCAGGAGCCACAGAAAATATGATTTTCTCAGGAGACAATGAGTTTGTAACTTTCAGAAACAATAATAATACTTGCTAAGGTTTATTGAGGACTTACAATGTGCTATGTACCACTTACAGTGATTACAGGTAGTAATTCGTTTAACTCAGAATACCACAGTGAAGTAGACAGGATTACAATTTCCACTTAAAAATGAGGAAATAGAGGGCCTCCCCGGTGGCGCAGCGGTTGAGCGCTGGGTTGCGAAGCTGCCCGCGGCCTCTGCCGCGCCGGTTCGATCCCCGGCTGCTCCCCGGCCACTGGAGGAGGGTCCCACATGGCGCGCAGACCTCTCCTGCCGCCCGCTGCTCCCCTCAGCAGTGTACTTCGGTCCTTCTGCCTGCTCTGCTCCCCACTCTGGCTCTGGTGAATTCTCTCGCCCTCCCGTGCTTCTGACTGTACCCAGTGCATGTATAAACAAAACAAACAAACAAATAAATAAATAAATAAAAACATGCCTCTATTTAAAAAAAAAAAAAAAAATGAGGAAATAGAGACACAGAGATGCCAAGAAACTTTCCCAAAGGTCCCCAGGATTCTCGCCACAGGGGAAAATGGTCCATCCTGACCACACATCATGTACAAAAACCTGTTCCAGGTGGATTGTACATATAATGAATTGATTGTACATATAAAGGTGAAAGGTAAACAGTAACACCTTAGAAGAAAATATAGAAGCATATCTTCATTACCCTGGGGCAGGCAAAAACTTCCAAAAGTGGACACTAACAAGTACTAATCTCGAAAAAAAAAATCATGTGAATTACATTAAAATTAACAAAGAATGAAGACAAATCACACAATAAGAGATTTATAATCCTTATATCCAACAAGATTTATACCCTGATTTTATATTTATATAAAATATGAACAGAGATGTAAAATCTGGATATAGATATACACATACCTCTACATATCAGTATGAAAAAGAAGACAGCCTGGTAGTGAAATGGGCAAAAGAAATAAATAGACATTTCACAAAAGGAGAAACCCAAGTGGCCAATAAAGAGATGAAAAGGTATTTAACATTATTAGGCATCAGGAAATGTAAATTAAACCCATAAGGTGACACCACTATACATCCACCCTAAAGTCTAAAATGAAAAAGACACCACCACCAAGTGTTGCTGAAGACGTGGAACAAAGAGCGCACTCCTACACTACCGGTGAGGGGTAAAGCAGTCAACTTTTTGAAGAGTCTTTGGCACTCTGTATCCAGCAATATCTCCTAAAGCTCAATGGCATTTCCCCCATGCCCTAGGAATTCTACTCATTACATACAGTTGAGCCTCATTAGTTGCAGATTCCATACTGGCAAACTCACTCCAGTATTTGTAACCCCCAAGCAATACCCCAAGGCTTGTGCAGCCATTCCCGGACACGTGCAGAGCGGCGGTAACTGATTCACAGTTGTTCAAGTCCTGAACTAAGGTCCAACAGGGTCATTCTCTACCTTCTCGTTTCAGCTATTGTAACTAAATACATGTCTATTCTGTGCCGAACTTCTGTGCTTTTTATTAAAGATTTCCCTGTTTTAAGTGGCCCCTATGCCTGGGACTAAGTGCTGTTTAGAGTTTCCAAGTGCAAGAGGGCTGTGATGTGTCTTCTGGAGAAAAAACGTGGTTGATAAGCTATGTTCAGGCATGAATTATGGTGGCTTGGGTTGTGAGTTCAACATTAATAAATCAACAGTGTATATTAAATAAGGCATTTGTAAATACCCATTAAACAAGGTTGCATACTGTCTGGTTGACAAAAATATATCTGGGAGAATCTAGTCCCCAATGATTCAATGCAACAATTCATTATTTGCTAATTCAGTGCTCATAAGCTCTTTACACAATATAACTACTGTGAAAAAAGATAATCTACTGCTTGTGTGTACCCAGCAGAAATGCAAACAAACTTTTGCTGAAGACTTGTAGCCCAGTGTTTATATCAGCACTGAGTGTCAGCTACAAAGTTCACCAACCCAAATGTCCAGAAACAGTAGAATGGATATATTCACACAATACAGAACACCACAAAACAATGAAAACAAGCAATCTAGCCAAAACAATAATATGGAGGAATCTTGTGAACATTACATTGAGCAAAATAAGCTAGGTGCCAAAAAACTATAAACTGAATGACTCCGTGAAGTTAAAAAGTAGCTCAAACCAACAGGTGGTGAAAGAGGTCAGCTTAGAGGTTAGTTTTTTTTTTTTTTTTTGGAGGGGGGGGAGTGCTGGCAACAGAAAGGAGTATGAGTGGTCTTGAGGAGTCTACCAACCTATTAAGCTATTGTTGGTAATGCTATTTCGCCTCAAGACAATTTATCAAGCTGCACCTTCAAGATGCCTGCACTTCTCTGTTTTACATCAAGAAGAAAGCTTACTTAAAAATATGAATGAGGTATCAATTATAAAATATCAGATCCATCTCCATTTGATAAGCAGCAGGTAAAAATTACAAAATTTTCCAATAGATAATAAAGGCAAGCAAGCCAGAGCCCTCTGCAACAAACCAAGGAGCCTCATTGACACGTAAGGCATGAATTCCTGTGCACACATACACAGCTTTGCAGCCCTCGGTTCAAAACCCGGCATTAGTCTTCCAGTCTGTGGCTGCTGTTTGTTTTTGCCTTGGTTACAGCGAGTGTCTGGGAATGGTGTTGAAATGTGTCCCCTTTTTCTCCTTAGAAGGCTCCCAGGGTCGTCTCTCATATCACCTCTGCTTGCCTGATTTGGAATTCTAGGAGGAGGTTGAAAAAGAGACAGTGGGCTTTGTTGGGGACCTCGGACACTAGACAATGAGAAGAACACACCTCTTGCCCCCAAATGTGAGTCCTGCTAACCCTCTGGCTGCCTCCAATTTGCCTCAGGCTTTCTCAGCTCCTGAAATAGTTCTGTCTTCACACCTCTACTCTCCCCACTCCAGCCTGTCTTCATGCCGTAGCCAGAGCATCTGTCCCTCACACAAATCCAACCATTCCTGGCTTTAAAACCTGCTATTTAGACAACAAAAAGCAAATAACCCAATTTTAAAATGGACAAAGGACTTAGACATTTCTCCTTTGAAGACACACCACTGACCACTGACCACTGGACACGTGAAAATATGCCCGACCTCGGTGACTCCTGATGTAATGCGATCCAAACCACAGTGAGATCATCTCACCTCTCTCAGGATGGGTTAGAATCAAAAAGTCAGCTAATGACAAGTATTAGCAAGAAACTGGAGAAGTTGGAATGCAGATGCACCAGTGGGAGAAACTCAGAATGACCCACCTCAGTGGCAAACAACACCCATATCCTCAAAACATTTAACACACCCTCACCATATGATCCACAACACACTTCTGGGCACACGGCCTTGTGCTGCTTAACGATGGTGACCCCAAGAGGCTACAGCAGCTACCAGATTTGGGGTGGGCTAACCCCCCAGGTATGTGGAATGCCTCTGTGATGGCCACGCAGTGACCAAACCACCTAGTGGGCATTGAATTCCTGGGATTGAATTCCTGTCATTTAGTCAAGCAAGATGGTGTAACCAAAAAATTGAAAGGCAGCTCTCAGAGACATCTGCACATGCATGTTCAGAGATGCAGGATTTGCTCTTGCCAAACTGAGAAGGGACCCAAATAGCTGTGGAAGAATGGACAGCTAAACTAAATATGGCATGTCCATAAAATGGAATGTTCTTCAGCACTAAAAAGGAAGGAAATTCTGACACAGGCTACAACGTGGATAAATCTTGAGGAAAGAATGCTGAGTGAAAAAATAAGCCAGGTTCAAAAAGACTTACATCAGGTCCCTAGAATAGCCAAATTCATAGAAACAGGACATAGAACAGTGGGTGCCAGGGGGTGGGGGAGAGAAGAAAGAGAAGTTGCTGTTTGATGCACAGGGACTTTTGGTTTTGGAAGATGAAAAGAGCCCTAGGGAAGGACCATGATGATGACGCGTGTGTACTTAGCACTTCCAAATGGTCTTTTATATGATGTTTACTTTGCTGCAATTAAAAATAAAAATTTTAACCCTGCTACTTAAACATAAACACATACACACACATGAACACATCTCCCTTCTATGGCTGCTTATTGCCAGATCAATAAGTTGTAAAATACTTAACCCAGTTTTCAAGGCCCTCACAGGCACAATCTACCTGTCCAAGCTCACCTTTCTCACCTTCCCAGTGAGCCACCCCCTGATTCCTGATTCCTTTCTTCAGAACCCGCTTTATGTTGTTAGGTCTTGTTCCCTTGGCCAATGACCCTCTTGCACATAAAATGTCCACCCTCAAATCTCTACACGCTCATCCTACAAGACCATCTTCAATCTTCAAATGCCACCTCCTCCAGCAAGCCTGCCTGACCCTGGACATTTTGTACATTGCAACGTGCCTGTCTCCCCAGGACCATTCAACAGAGGGTTATATCACACCCTCCTTGTCCCCAGTGGCTTGCTCAATGGCCGTGACATAGGAATTGCTGGCGAAATTAGAAAGAATCCAGCTCCTTGTGTGCTTATCGTGTATTTTTCTTGGGGGCATAGCGGGCGAAGAGTTATTTGCTATTTCGTTCAATGACTTCAATGTACTTTGCCATTGGGTTTCTTCCACACTATGGTTCCTGCCTCCTCATATGCTACAAAGGCTCAGATGCTAGCTCTCCAGAACTGTCTGGTTAGAACTGTATATAAAGTAGGAGTAAGTAGGTACTGAGACCCTCTAGAGCTCCCAGAAACGACGCAAGCAAGCTCTACTTCCAGACTCTGTAGAGTCTATTTTGACTCCTCTCTGCTCTTTTCTGGTTTCTCCTTATCTTACAGCTAAGATCTGAACAGATGAAGATGCGAGACACACTGGGTTTTCACTCCGAGCATGAAGATATTGATGGTCTCAGACAAGAGTTCACAAAGAGCAGAAACAAAGTTTCTTGCCCATCACAACACCCTTCTCCCCAGCACAGCTTGATTCAACTTCAGAGATCTTAAATCTTCCATCCATCCCACCCCTTGAGAGTTCAAACTGTGACCCAGTCTTCAAGGTCTGGTAGCAGGCTCAGCACACAGAAACGTTCCACACGAATACTTCCTCAGTGCATACATGAATGCACGAATTAACAAAAACAGCAAGTTACTGTCTCCCAGGCACTGACATGGAATGCTGGGCAACAAAGCTGCCTGAATCAGCATCTAGGCCCCTGGGAACCCCATCCATGCCCGAGTGATCATGGACACGTGGACACAGTCACTGTGTGCACACACGCACAACATGGTCGTGTCACACACAAACCCAGTTCGGACAATGCCAGTACTGGTCCCCACATACACACACATACACACACACACCCATGGACACCACAAACACAGTCCTGTCAGGTCAGACTTAAAGTGAGGTGACTGACATGAATTGTGCCCATGCACAGTTGGATCCTTGTCTTTTAATTTTTGGCGTTTTGTTCCTCATTGTCTGGGACAATTTTGACTTTCTTAAAAAATATTGCACTAAAATATTATTTATCTTGGTTACTGAGGTTTTTTGGCATTTCCTTTAATTTTGCACCCCAGTCAAATGCCTCCCTTGCCTCATCCCACCCCCCACCCTCAACAGCTTCACAAAGGGACACACAGTGTCTGCACTAACTACATTTCACCACTAGGTGTCGCTCCAGCTCCTTCATCTTGGGCTAAGGCCCAACCCTGAGCTTGCTTAGAAAGAAAATGTCCAATTCACGTATAATCTGGGAGTCCTTAAGATTTCCTTTTATTTCATTCCACCTGGGATATACATATAAAGGAGCTTGCCTTATTAAGGAGAATATCGCCTTAACCCCAAATAGTGGTGTCCTATAATGGTGGAATTTGAAGCAAAGATGGGTTTTTCCTGATGCCTCTGATACAGGAGACTTTCCCCCTCAACCCTTCATTGGCGCAGGGGTTCCATGGCTTGAGAAAAAAAAGACTCAATGGGAGGGGCGGGGGGAAAGCACTCATTCATTTAGGCAACAGATAGTTGTACACCTACTGGCTGTTTTATAGGCACCAGAGATACAATAAAGATCACTGAACCCTAAAGAACTGGTTCTCTATGGGGAGACAGACAACGAATGAAAGAAAATGGTGGAAAGGTAGAAAAATAACAGAATAGGAGCTCAGAATAGCGGCGGGGAGGTTATTTTAGATGGCTGGTCAGGGAGGGCCTCTAGGAAGAGGTGACATTTAAGCAGATGGAGAGGTAGGGAATCAAGTAGCTACCTGGGGGAAAGTGTCCCAGGCAGAAGGGAATAGTAAGCATAAGTGTGGAGACCCTGGGGGATGCATGAAAATGGAACTACTCCTCCCCTCACTTCCTGTGATGATCCCAGGAAAGAGATGACTCCCTCCCAACCCCCACCCCACCTCCGCAAAAGAAAATCCCAGATAATGTCAAAGATATAACTAGATCTCAGGGAAAACTTCCCAGTGGTTAGGAAGGAGGCACCTTTACCAAAGGGAAGATGGTGGAACTTGGAGCTGTCATGCTCCCTGGTAGCTCCAGGGCATTCCTCTCCCCCTTAATCTACCTTCCCCTCATTCCTCTGCAGTCACACCAGACTCTTTGCTGCTCTCCAAACACACTAACCTTGCTCCCACTTCAAGGCTGTTGCATTTGCTGTCCATCCCCACCCTCCACACTCCATCTTGAGTTCTTTTCCCCCTGGATACATAGAAACCTCCCTTTTTCACTGCCTTCAGATATCTCCTCAAATATCACCTCCTTAGAGCCATCATTTCTGACAGCACCTGCTAAAATACCCCCCAGTTCACCACCATCACTCTTCCATCCCCTTTACCATATTAATTTTTATTATTCTACATGTCACTTGTATAGTTTTATATATTTATTTACTTGTTGACATTGTATTTTATGTTTATTCTGTTACTGTCTGTATCTCCTGTCAGAAGGTCAGTTCCAGGAGGGCAGGGACTTAATGACTTCATTCATGGATTATTCCCCAGAGCTGAATCATATTTACTGATTGAATAGACAAATGAATATTTTCTAGAAAGGACCTCTGGTGAAACCCCGGGTACATCTGAGATTTAAGAGGCTCTGGAAGCAATGGAGGGGGAGGAAAGGGAACAGAGCATACATTCTCCAGATTCTTTTCCCTGGGGCTCCAGGCTGGGTGGACAAGCTAGGGGCTGAGACCATTTTGTTGTGATGTTGTTATGACACTTCCGTGCCTGTGGTGGCCTCCTGGAGGCCCTGCAGCCCCTCCAACAGATTACCCCAGTTTAGCCCCGCCCCATCCATCACTTCCTCACCCACCCACCGACGCTTGTTTAGTCCCGCCCCCAAGATGCCCCGCTTAGCCCCGCCTCCACGGAGCCTCGCATTAGCCCCGCCTCCAAGCCACTCCCGCCCCCATCCTGGGGTCTGATGGACTCTTCAACAGCTCCTCTCAAGGCGCTCTCTCTCGCTCTCTCGCTCTCTCTCTCTCTCTCTCTCTCTCTCTCTCTCTCATAGTCAATCTTGAGAAGAAGATAAAAAATCTAGAGTTCTCGAGGAGCAAACAGGGATGGGAAGTATCCTCAGCTGGCGCTTCTAAGGGTCCTTCTGGAAACCAAATTCAAGTTTATCCCTGGATCATTTCCTGTCAATAAGTCTCTCGGGCTTATGCCTTTTTTGGCTTCTTGTTTCTTTACTTCTCTCTGGCTCACATCGAATGAACACATAATGTGCGCAGCCTGATAGGCATCCAGCACACTTCCCATCCCACCTAGTTGAGAGTCCAAGGATGGTGAAATAGCCGAATGAGCAAAGAACTCTACCTGTGATCTGGAGATCCTTCTATGTAGAATCTAAGCTCCAGCCTTTCCAATGTCCCTTTTGGGCTGTGCACAAAGGTCAGAGTCCTTTCTTCTGACCCGGAAAGAGAAGGTGTAAGTACACTTTTTCCTCTGAACTTCTACCTAAAAACCCCTACCAGTACCAACAAATGCACTGTCCACACCCGTGAAGTGGGTTATTTAACAAAAGAGCAAACATGTGGACTCATTGTCTTTTCTACTCCCAAGCTGTCTAAGCTTGAGCAAGTGGCTTAACTTTTCTGTGCCTCAATTTTTCCACCTGTAAAATGAAGGTAACAAAAGCACCTGCTAGCAGGACCTGACAGGATTAAATGCCTTAGTTCATGCTGTGTGTTTGATACAGACCCAGTATACAATAAACACTTAATAAATGTTAACTGTTATTATAATCATTATTTTTTATAGCAGCTTCCCTCTGAGCTCCTACAGATAGCAGACTTGAGGGGATTCCCATTCCCAAGATGGAGGAGGAAAGAGGCTTCTGAATAGCTAAAGAAAGCTTGGACCTTACAGATTTTGCAAGGCCCCCCCCCAGCCTGCCCAAAGAGAGGAAGCTACCTACTTCTGAGAAAGCATGACTGAAGTGTGCAAGGCAACACACATACACACAGATACGTGGATGTCGGTGTTTGCACACACACCCTTACCCTTCCCACCCCCTGTTAGTGTGATTTACTTTTTTAACAGAGTGGTACAGGTCAGCCCAAAGCTCTCACACAATCACACACCTGCTCACACACATTTGGTACAACACCCAGGCAAATGGACAGGGTCACGGGGACACTGACACACAGTCCTTTACACACGGTCCTTTACACACAGCTCTCGCTACCCAAACACCACCAAGATTAACACCATCCTCACTCGCTGTCACATCGCCCGTCACACACAGACACACAAGTCCCAATGGCAGGCTCACAAGCTCTCACTGCCATGCCAGCCTTCCTGTCACAGCCTGTCTCTGTCATACAGAGGCTCCCTCGCGTACAAACACCCTCTCCCATACAAACACCCTCTCCCAATCACACCCCAACTCACCCACAGTTGGATACACACCTGCACAGTCACACACACAAACTCTGTCACACCCAGCCATGACACAAAGATACACACGTTTACCCAGCACCTCACACATGTCTCTGTCAGTCACTTGCACGTGAGTCCCACCCCTTCCCCACCCTGGGGGTGCAGGGAAGGAGTGGGGTCTTCAGAATCTGGGCACCTCCGGCCATGATGGGGGAGTGAAGGGTGAGCAACACCCTAAGCCCCTGAAGTTTCCCCCCAAACCCCACCAAGCTTCAGCGAGATGACGGGTGTGGGCTCCGGGTCACCGAGCGGTTGAGAACCCCGAAGCTGACACCAGACTGTCCCCCAAACCAACCCAGCTTGAGCCTGGAGATGAAGCCCCCATCTCCCTCAAGCCGGGGTGGAATCCCAGCCCCTCCCCCGCTGCACTGACCCTCGCCCCTCGCAGCCCTGGGAGGGAGGGGGTCGTGAAGCCCCAAACCCCGTTTCTGAGGGAAGGCTCTAAGCCGCCCCCCCTTCCTCCCCAGGAGCCCTCTGAGCTCGCACCTGCCCACCAGGCCCCTACCTGTCCGGCGAGGCCTGAACACAGCAGCGGCAGCAGCAGCAGCGGCGGGACCGTGAGCGGCCACATGACGCGCCCCCGGCCCGGAGTCCGGGTCCCCCCACCCCCGCCCGCCCTAGTGGCGCCTCGGCGCGGGGACCCGCACCCTGCGCGACCCCGCCCGCGCGGGCGCCCCTCGCCGCCTCCCCCGCCTCGCCGGCGGCCGGGATTCCGCCTCCCCCCGCCCCTCGCAGCTTAGAGTCTTTGTTGCGGGCTCCGCCCCCCGCCCCGCCCCCAACTCGTTTGTGGGCGCCGCCGAGCGGGTCTGGGGGCCGGGGAGGGTGGGAGCTGACACCGGGGAGGGCGGCCGGGACGAGACTCGCAGCCCCCTATGTCTTGGGAGGCGGGACGTGGGGTGGGGGCGGAGGGTTCCGTCACGTGTTTGTAAGTTTTACCTTCCCTGGATCTCCCTACGGAAGGTGGAAAAGAGGGTGGGGCGCGAGGGGAAGCTAGGAGGGTGGCGAGCAGGAGGAAGGTCTGGGGGCAAAGAAGAGACATCGAGTACCTCCTTCTTCAAAGAATAAAGAATCAAGAGAGAAACTGAGGCAGACAGTAAAATTGGACTTTTGTTAAGGGGTCATCTTCGTGGCAAGGGGGATGGAGCAGAGATGGAGACAAGAAATGGGAGGCAAAAACCGGGGAGGGGAGACTGGACAGACCATCAGATGGGCTGGCCAGTCTGGTGGGCCTGAGCCCCAAGAGGGACATTCTTGTTCTTCACTCTCCCGTCCTCTCCCCTACTCACAGGACCTCCCACTCAGAGTCTCCCTTCCCCTCACACCTGTGACAATCTCTTTGGTTCAATGGTCCAAGATGAGTGGCCAGAACCTGAGAGCATGAAATATTAAATGCTCCTCCACACAACCTATTTGCTTATAATGGGCATCCTTGTCCACCTGCTTCCCTCTGGAAGCCCTCCAGTCTTTTTCCGCCACTCACACTTCGTTGTCTCACCAGTCATCTTCCGACTTCATTGGCCCAAAATGACTTTGGGGGAAGTAAGTCTGTTATGAAGGAATCAACCATGAAATATAGGGAGTGGGGAGGCATGACATTTTTCTGGCCCTACTGTGTGCCAGGCAGATAGCATATGTTAAGGATGGTTTTGTCAAAGCAAGCAAGAAGTGCTTGGTGCCAATAGACCTGATTTCAACCCTGTTTCACAGGTTATTTCTTGGCTTTGTGGTCTTAGCAGGTTCCCTCCCCTGGAGCATTGACCCTCCCCTCTTGCAGCCCTGGGAGGGAGAGGGTAGCGACCCCTCCTAGAGCTGTTGGGAGACTTCTGTGACTTGAGAAAAAAATAGGGCAACCTCACCAGTGCTCAGGCCCAGGAGGGCATTACTACAATGAAGCCATGGCATGTGGGACACAGAACAGAATCTGAACCATCTAGCTCATCCTTCCATCGCTTCCCTAAGGGAGATGGTCCTTTACTAACCCCTCAGGTGAAGCCTGCAGTAGGTGTGGGGTAGAAGAAGGATATTGGTTAGTGGAGCCCACAAACTCTTGAGCAAGAGTGGGTTGTGATCAACACTGGGAGGAGGAGGACTTGCGTGTCCCTTCTCTACAGAGTACAGTGCTTTTTCACGCTGTTTTGGGATGATGGACAATGTCCTTCTCAAGCTCTGGTCACTTGAGATAGTCACTGTAATGCTCAAGCCACAGCCTGTGTTGTGTGGTTGTCCTTAGATTCTTCCCCCCACTCTTCCTGCTCTGTTCAGTGTCAGAGGTGATCATTCCTGCAAAGTACATTTCCCAGGTTCTCTCATCTAGATAGATTCAGCCAATGGGAGGACATTGGACAAACAAGGTGTGTCTCCCTTTTTCTACTGTGGGTGTCCTAGCAATGGCTGTTGTGTCTCCTCTATGCTCACAGACCCCCTGGGCACTCCACACCATGGCTCAGCTCCTCCCAGGTGGGTGGACACACCCCTTTGCTACTTCAGTCTTTGAGAGGATGGCAGCTTGCTACTCTAGAGCTGAGTCACCTTCTCCCATTATCTTAAAGCTAAACCCATACCCCTGTGACTAAATTCCCATATGAAATTCTCACTATTGAACTACCTGGTATGAACTTTGTTTTTCTGATTGGACCCTGGCCAATACATTCAGTGCCATGGTCATGACCACAGCTGTGTCAGTTGCAGTCTCAGTGACCTGGCCATGTTGCTGTCAATGTCCTATTGAACTATGATGTATGCTTCCTATCAGCACCCTGGCTTTGCTGGAGTCAGCATTATGGTCAGTACTATGAGCGGTGCTGGTCCTTTATGGTTATGTTGTGGTCAGCATGGTAGTCAGTTTCTTTACTGTGCTCAGTCATAATCATTGTTCAAGTTGTGCTGCAGTCTGTCACCTGTGGTGACTGGACGCTATGGTCATATTGTGGTCTGGGTCATACTCAGTGTTCTAGTTGTACTGTGGTCAACTTCAAGGACAGCACCAAGGTCATGTTATGAGCACAGTGCCTACTTTCCTCTGGGTCAGTGTTGGGGTCAGAATTGAGATCATTGAAGAGAGATTGACTTTTCAGGGATGTTGTGTGACAAAACATGGGTCAGGTGGCTTGGGGTTGGGCATGGGGCAAAGGCTACTCTCTACATTGTGCAGAGGCAGCATGGAGGGGCACTGGATCCCTGCCAACTCTCATCCCCTAGCCAGTGGGTTTCCCTAATTGCACTTGGGTTGTCATTGACCCTCTCTTCAGGCCTTTGTTTTCCCATCCCTTACACAGGGCCTGACACAGAGAAGATGATTCACTCATTAAAATGAGTGAATGAATCCATACCATGCATGTCTAAACATATCTTTACTCTCACTGATCTCTCTGTATGTTGTTCAGAACTCCTTTGGCAGCAAGTGGCAGAAATCTAACTTGAACTGGCTTAAGAAAAATAAAAAAAAAGACTATTTATTGCCTCGCACGCCGGGGGAAAATATCTAGATGTAATGGACTTCAGGCATGGCTGGATCCAGGGGTTCTGTTATAGCATCAGAATTCCTTGTCCATTTCTTGTCTCTGTTATCCTCAGCAAGGATTCTTTTTTAGCTAAGAGGTGATAAAGATGGTTCCCGAAGGGTCTTCTTCCAACTTCAGCAATGTGAGCAAAAAGAATTTGCAAAATGGGCCTCCCTGGTGGCGCAAGGGGCTAAGATGCAACCTATGAAGCAATCTGCAGCCACTGCAGCATGAGTTCAATCCCTGGGCAGCGGGCTACCCACATGGCGCAGCAGACCTCTCCTGACTCACCCACTGCTCCCTTCAGCAGTGTATTTCAGTAAATCTGCCCATTCTATTCCCTACTCTGTCTCTGGTGAAACCTCTCACCCCCCCATGCCTCTGGCCTGTAACCCAGTTCTTGTATGCATGAATAAATATTTTTTTAAAAAAAGAATTTGCAAAATACAGACTCCCATTGTCCTATCCCAAGTCTTGTGCCCATCCTTGAGCCAATCACAGGTTCAGAGAAATTATGTGGCTTGGCCATACCTAGTTCATACAACATCCCCCTGAAGTCAGAGAATGGAGTTAGCCTCATCCATACTATATTGGGTAGAAAATGGGCAGATATGAGACTTTTATCACCGAAAGAAAGAATGTTGTGCAAGCAAAAATCAAAAGATGGGGGTCTCCCCAGTGGTACCGCAGGGTTGAACGCAGCGCTGTGAAGCTGTCCATAGCCTCTGCAGCTTGGGTTCAATTCCTGGCCAGCCAGGGAGAGACCTACATGATACAGCAGACCTCTCCTGTCTTGGCGCTGCTCCCCTCAGCAGTGTATTTCAGTAGCCTACCTGTTTTGCATCCTGATCTGTCTCTAGTGAATTCTCTCACCCTCTCATGCCTCTGGCCTTGTTCAGTTCTGCCTCATGCCAGTTCTTGTATAAATAAATAAATCTTTTAAAAAATCAAAAGATGGTAGGATGACTCTCAGCAACATCCCAACCTTGTAGTGTGCATTGTTATACAACAGAGGCTACAAAGCTAAGAAGTAATTTTTTCAGACTCCCTTGCAGCTAGAGTTCCATATGCCAATTAGATTTCTATCAATTGGAAGCATGAACTGTGTTGGGGGGAATGAGTAGAAGTAATATTTCTACTGCATCATAGAGACTTCTGGCATACACAGTTGATGAAGACATTGGATTTTCCTGCAGGGATGTTATTGTCTTCAGTCACCAGTGTCACCAGCTTCTGTTGACAGGCAGTTGCATGTAACAATGATGGTAACTTCCAAATCCCTAATTTGCAACTAGAGTGATGAATTCTACTCTTTCAAAATAACTTTACTGAGCTATAACAGATAATTCACCCTTAAAAGTGTACAATTTGATACATTATTAATTTTTAAATTGTCATAAAATGTAACATAAAATGTATGTAACATAAAATTTGCCATTCCAACCATTTTGAAATGTACAATTCAGTGGTATTAATTACCTTTGCAGTGTTTTACAATGATCCCCTTTATTTCAAGAACTTTTTCATCTTCCCAAATAAAAACTCTGTAGCCATTAAGCAATAACTCATCTTTTCCCCTCTCCCCTGAACCTAAATCCTCTCATTTGCTTTTTGTGTCTATGAATTTGCCTATTCTAGATATTTCATATAAATGCAATCCTGTGATGTCTGCCTTTTTGTGTCTAGTTCTTTCACTTAGCCCTATGTTTTCTAGGTCCATCTGAATTGTAGCATGTATCAGAATTGCATTCCCTTTCATGACTGAATAATATTCCATTGAATGGGTGTACCACATTTTGCTTATCCATTATGGTGATGTATTTTTGAAGTCATAGGTTCCCAATCGGTTACTTCCCACCTTTCTATGAATAATAGAGGCAAAAGCTTCCAGGTAGGTCAGTTAAGAAGTGATAATCTATAGCAAGTTTTCTGTAGCAAGTTTTAGGCTTTGTCTAGAAACCCACCCTCTTGCCTCACAATAGTTTTGTAAGCATCATACTCCCTGGTTTGGGTTCTTGTTTCCTACAAAAAAGTCTTGATTGAGAAATGCTTGGAATGTTCATTTCTCTTGTATATCTGGAGAGGACCTCAATATGTATGAAGCTCAAATATATAAGGCTAGTCAGTGCTACATCTCTTTTATAGCAACCATCCTCATTCATCCAGGCCCCAGTAGGAAATAATCCCCATGTATTCTTTCCTTGAATTCTTTTTTTTTTTTAAGATTCATTTATTTATACATACAAGAACTGGAGTACAGGCCAGAGGTGTGGGAGGTGAGAGGATTCACCAGAGACAGAATGGGGAACAGAACAGGCAGATCTACTGAAATACACTGCTGAGGGGCACAGCTGGGGAGACTGGAGATGTCTGCTGCACCATGTGGATAGCTCCCTGGCTGGGGATCAAACTCGTGTTGCAGTGGCTGCAGATAGCTTCATAGGTTGCATCTTAACCCTTTGCACCACCAGGGAGGCCCCTTTCCTTGAATTTTAGCAATGACCCAGTGAGGTAGAAATTATTATCCCCAAGGTTCAGAAAGTTTAGGCAAATTGACCAGGGCCATTCAATTGTAAAGGGCAGACAGGGAATTCAAACTCAGTTCAAAGTCAATCTAACTCAAAGCCAACCCACTACCCTTAGTAGAATTATATTGGGTTATTTGTTGTGCATCCTTCCTTCCCATTGAATTCACATGGGTAACTAAGAGTCATTCCTGCTAGTGACCCCTGGAAGAGGACATAGAACCTGGCCCTGACAGTTGTCCCAACTGAGGGTGAAATTCTCCAGGTTCTCCCTGGATAGGGGGCTGCTCCCTTGGCCAGGTTGTCAGCAGCTTGGCACTTGTGGTCTGTCTGCCATGTAAGCTGTTGAGACATAGAGGAAAATCCCCCACCACTCTGGCTCCTTGGGCTGGACAAGTAATCAAGACAGCATCAGACAAGTTAGTAAAGGAAAAGTCAATTTAGTAACATGCACATGGGGGAGCTACAATGATTATGCAGGTCTCATTCTCAGCCAGGGAAAATGGAGTGTAAATTCCAATGAAAGGGGCCCAGGAACGAAACAGAGAGGAGGGATCTCACATGGTGAGGAGAGGATGACTTCATATAACAAAACTTCGCCTCTGGATATCTGCCCTGCCTTCAATGGGTGATAATTTCTCTGATTAAAAAAAAAAGCTTATTTCTGGAGATATACCTAAGTCAGGCAATCCGAATTCTTTAAATATGGTAACAGCCTTTCTAGAGGCCAAAGGACCTCAATTGACCTTACTTCCCCATACCAAGATGACACATATTAGAAAAGGCCCACTTTGGACATCTTGGAAAAAGACTACTTGGTATCCTTTTGGGGAAAACAGAATTCACAAAGCTAACTCAGCCTTGAGACTGGAGACTTCCTGAGCATTCACAGGAAGGCATAGGGGTCTGGGGGGGTGTAGGTATGGCATAGACATCATCTTCCTTGATCCAAGTTTTTAGATGGAAAAATTGAGGCTCAGAGAGCTTAACACTTGAGATCAAGGCTACACAGAAGGTGTTCAGCAGAGCTAAGACTGTAACTTGATTGGCGACTCCAAACACAAGGCTCTTTACATTGTGGTTTCAGAGGAACATCTGTGCCAGACTCACTGGTGGTGTTCGTGCAGCATCAGGTATGTGGGTCCCACCCAGGTGAGCTGACATCATTTTACCCCACCCCAGACCCTCCCAACTCCATGGTAGTCATTCCAGTGCCCTCAGGTCCTGATCTCCCAACCCTGCCCCTTTAAGTGCTCATACAGAATGGAGTACGGCCCCTTTCCCTAATCCTGGAGAGGCTCCTGGAGGAGACCATCCCTCAGCCTCAGGGTTCCCCACAGACTGTCCCCACCATACCTACCCACATATGCGCACACACACAGGCTGAAGGAGGAGGCTATGGGAAGGGGGACTTGCCCACCACGTGCCCAGGGAAACAGCAAACAGACACACAAACGTGCATGCATACAAGCTGGCTCAGAGACATCACACCTAGACAGGCGGCCGGGCACAGCATCATACCCAGACAGCACAGAGTCACCAGAACCAGCGCACCTAGTACACAGCCAGTACAAGTCCCACCCACAGTGGCTCCAGGAGACACACACCACCCCCATCAGAACGTGCAAGAACTTCAGAGGTGAGCCAGCCAACGTTGCTCAAGAAATAACTCTCACGAATGCAGCTGGACCGACACACACACACAGGCCCCAACCCAGAAAATACACAAGGTCACAATCAGACACACACAATCAGCTCACACACATAAGCCCTGTGTAGACATGCAGTTCACACATTAACACACCCATCGACCCACAATATAATCACATGAAGACACACATAACAGAGATTCACAAAACAGACCCATAGTAAATATATTACATACATGCTAACCCAGTCTCATCAAACAAGCAGACAGTTCATACACAAACACAGACACACATAGAAGCACACCAGTGTCACCAATACACAAAACACACCCACAGATCTATAATTCAGACACAATCACACACATAAACAGCAGACAGCTCACACATTCACAGGGACCCATGAGACACAGACCTCCTCTAACGTGGGAACTCCAGGCGGGGCAGCATGAGAATGAGGTTGTGTGAAGGGGAAGATGGAGGATGACTCAGGAGGCCTCTCTGGGGGAGGAGGAGGAGGGCAGGCTGGGGTCCAGCACATGTGGTTCCCATTATGGGACTGGGAATTGAGGGATGAGTTGGCGGGACATGGAGGCCCAGCATCACTTCCCAGACCTGCCAAGCCAGGAAGGAGCAAGGCCTTAGTCCGAGGTTATGGGGCCGGAACTTGGCTCAAAACTACAGCAGCTCCTACAAGAGTCATCTGTCCTGAGCCAGGTCTGGCTGGGGCTCACTTCAGCCCCCACAAGCCCTGGAAAGGGTTTCATGGAAGAGAAAAGTGAAGGGCTCAGAGAGGTGAGGCCACTTGCCAGAGGTAACATAGCTAGGAAGTAGTACAGCTAGGGTACAGCCCAGCTCCAGAGTAGATGCAATAACTCAATTCATCCACCAGCATTGGCCAGGTGGCTATGAACAGGCAGCCTCCATCCTCAAGTAACTTAGGGTTATGAACATGGTACAAGCCCAGACGGCAGGGCTCTCTGCATGTATGGGAGACTTAGATCTAGCCTGGGAGTGAGGAGGTCCGGGGAGTGATACTCCATCTGAGTATGAATTAGCACTGGCAGGATTTGGTAGGCAAAGAGAAGAGAAGGTGCAAAGGTCCTGAGGCCACAACGTATAGGCAGTTAGGTTTTCTAGTGAGAGATAGTGACAAGTGAGGTCAGCACTGCCAGGTAGAAGACTTGGACTTTATTTTGGGGCAGAGAACCACAGGGGAATGGTGAGAGGAAAGGGACATGGGGTTTGCAAGACCAGCATGAACATCACACCCAGGATAGCTGAAGATGCACCTCCCCGTACACCAGAATTTCCATTCTTTTTTTTTTTTTTTAAGATTTATTTATTTGTGCATATAAGAGCTGGGGTACAGGCCAGAGGTGCAGGGTGGGTGGTGGTGAGAGGATTCACCAGAGACAGAGCGGAGAGCAGAACAGGCAGATCTACTGAAATATACTGCTGAAAGGAGCAGTAGGTGAGACAGGAGAGGTGTGCTTTGCCGTGTGGGTTGCTCCCTGGCCGGCCAGGGATTGAACTCGTGCTGCAGAGGCTGTGGATAGTTTCACAGTGCTGTGATTAACCCCTTACGCCACCAGAGAGGCCCAATTTCCTTTCTTATATATTTATACACCCTGGAGACACTTATCCCATGCATATAAGACACGCAGGGAAGTGGAAACAAGACCAAAAGAGAAAACACCTGAGAGTTCATGAGCAGGAAAATAAATGACTAAGCTGAGGAAGGTCACACGCTACAATTAACAAGACAAATCTATATTCCTAAGAAATAAATGACAGAACCACCATAGAGCCAGCAACCCCACTTCTGGAAAGACAGCCAAAGGAAACAAAACCATTATCTCCAAAAGATATCTGCCCTTCCATTTTCATGATAATATTGCTCACAATTGTCAAATTAGAATTTGAGATCAAGGTATCCAATAGTCAAGTCAAGGTAAGGACAAATAGATCAAGAAAATGTGAAACATCCTTACAATGGAATATTATTCGGCCTTAAAAAGGAAGGGAATCCCACCATCTGTGGGCCTTGTACTGAGACAAGCTAGACAAACAGAAGAAAACAAATACCAGATGGTATGATTTATATGTGGAACCTAAAAAAAGTAAATTCATAGAAACAGTGGAAGAGTGGTTGCCAAGCACTGGGAAGAGAGGGGGAATGGGGAAAGGTCAATAAAAGGAAACAAGCTTTAGTTATAAGATGAGTAAGATCTGAGGATCTAATATATAATATGGGGACTATAGTTGATAACATTGTAAAGTATAATTGAGGTCTGCTGAGAGAGAAGAACTTCAATGTTCTCACCAAAAATAAAGGAAAATATGTGAGGTGATGACATGTTAATAAATTGGGGGGAGGGAGATCCTGTCACAACATATAGGTCTCAAATCAGCACATTGCACATTGATAATCTTATAATTATATTTGTCAATTATATCTCAATAAAACTTAGGGGGAAACCAAGAGGAGACCAAAGAGCAAAACCCCACTGAGCTAACAAAGCAAGCTGCAAAAGAACTTGTTCAATATTGTATCAATTAGAGGTATTCCAAGAACTTGCCAAATCATGCTGTGTGTCAGCCCTGGATACAGTTCCCTGTAGGCAGTAAACATGGAGAAATATTCTGAGGATAAAAATTCCCACACTCAAAGGAAGGGAAGAATCAGCAATTAGTATTTGATGGGGGCAGGGATTCTGTGGGGAAGAGGAAAACGGTCTGGAGGTTGATGATGGCGATGTTCACACCAGTGACTGTCCACTGACCCACCGGAAACTTAAAAATGGTATATTTTAGGGGACTCCCTGGTGGCGCAAGGGGATAATAGCAACACTTTTAAAGAATTTGTTACGTGGCAAACACTGGTCTAATGTGGCAAACATTTGATCTATTTTAACTAATTTAACTCTAACTCACTCTGATGTTGTAGGTAGTTTTTCACCCACTTTGCAGCTGTGGAGACTAAGGCTCGGGGTGGGTGGTCACCACTTGTCTCATGGAGGAGCTGAAACGTGGACCAGGTAATTTGGCTCTAACCACTACATGACACTGCCTCATCACCTTCTATATTACATCCACGGGATTCATAAAGCTGGAAACATCAAGAAGCCATTGGGTCTTGGAGGGGGTGTGGGAAGAGGCAGGAGGAACTTTCTAGAGATTCAGGAAACAGACTCCATCCTGCTTGGGTTATTTAGACAGTTGCCAAAACACATCAAACAGAATACTTAAGATCCATGCATTTTATTGTATATAACATGCACCTTGATATAAAGAAAATTTTTGAAAGAAATATGCCAGATCCAGCCATACCATTCTGGGTGTAGATCCCAAATAATTTACAGCAGGTCTCAAGAAGATATTTGCCCTGTCATATTCACAGCAGCATTATTCATAGTAGCCAAGAGTTGGAATAAACCCGAGTTACATGGATGAATGAATGGATAAGCAAAATGTGATAAATCTATACAATGGAATAGTATTTAGCCTTAAGAGGGAGGGACATTCTTACATGTGCTACCAAGTAGATGACCCATGAGGACACTTATGCTAGTGAAATAAATTATGAAAAAGCCAGTCATGAAACACACACACACACACACCCTGTATCCGTCCACTTATATGAGGTCTCTTTAGGAGTCAACTTCAGGAAGTAGAATGGTAGGTCCCAGGGACTGGGGAAGGGGAGTGATGAGTTATTTTAGCATAAATTTGCAGTTTCACAAGTTGAAAAAGTTCTAGAGATCTGTTGCAGGCAATGTGAATCTACTTAACTCTACTGGGCTATACACTTAGAGATGGTTGAAATACTAAGTTTTAGGTTATGTGTGTGTGTGGGGGGGGGGGGTTAACCACAAAAAGAATATAAGAAATATCCCAAGAGGTGGGGGCATGTACGAAGGAGATGAGAGCAGCATCGGGGAAAGACAGGACACTCTCAGGGTCAGTCTGATCTTCCACCTGCTCTGCCTCCTGTCTCCCTAGCACCTCCACTGTCACCTTTAGATCTCAAGCCCACCCTCTTACAAGGAAGTCCTGGTGTCTGGCATTTTGGACTCCAGGACACACATCTGCCCTGTGGGGATGGCACCTCTTTGAGTGGCCTATGTGGATTGGCCTGGGTCTTCTTGCCACATGCCTGCTTGTGAATCCATATCTCTCATCAGTGCCCCTGGGCCTAAGTGTGTGAGATGTCACTTGGCTTTCACCCTCTCTCTATATGAGACTCTGCTTCAAGGATATTCCTCCAGGAAGCTTTCCCTGACCACGCTGCCTTTCCCTTTCTTTGTATGAGTCTCTGCTTCAAGGATACCTTCTCCAGGAAGCCCTCCCTGACCACCCTGTCTCAAGGCACACTCTTTCTGGTCCTGCTCCCTGCCTTATTTTTCTTCATGGCACCACCTGACAAGTCAAACATGGATTTGCCTACTGGCTCCCAGTCCTACTGGTGCATTAATATCATGAGGGCATAGTCCTTTGTTTTATTCACTGCTATATTTCCAGAGCCTAGAATAGTGCCTGGCACATAGTAGGTGCTCAGCAAATATTTGAATAGATGAATGAACAAATGAGTGAATAGATGAAAGAATGTGTAGGGTAGGGGGAGACCTCTGGAGCATCCATAATGGAGTTACAGTTACATGAGTCTGTGTATGTAACTTATATGTTGGTGGCATGTCTCTATGTCGGGCTGTGTGTCCTGCTGTACACGTGTGTGTCAGGCCCCAGAATGCAGTTCTGTGTGTGACAACAGGTGTCTCTTCCCAGGGGTGGCTGCACCTCTGAGTGTGGGTTTGTTAACACAGTTATGTGTGTGCATGTTGGGGGGGCTTTTGGTGTGTCTCTAGGCACAACTGGTCTGCAACTGTGTGTGGCCTGCTATGCATGTCAAAGTATCTGCATCTAACTGAGGGTGTGAGGGTGTGTGTAACGTGTTTATCCTTCTCTGAATGGGCCTGCCTTGACCTGCAGCCATGGCAGGGGAGGCTGCAAGATGAGCGTCTGATTCCCTGGGCCCTTGGTCTGTGTATGAATTTGTGTGAGTATCTCAGGATGTTGTAAATGTGTCTGTATAAAATCCCCACTTCACCCACTCCCTACAGCCACATCAGTATAAAGCCACAGGCAGCACCCCACGCTGGCTGCTCTGCCCTGCCCCCAGCTCGGAGCAGTGAGTGTAATTGTTCAGTTAGCACTAGCCACGCGATAATTACGGCTGCTGAACATGCAAATCAGCTGGGGGCTTTCCCAGCAGCAGCCAGGGCACTGGCGAGGATGCTGAGTAAATACTCAGAGCTGAGTGTGGAGGCCCAGAATTCCCTGCTTACACCTTTGTCAATCACCCTTTAATTTAACAGGGCCAGTTTCTAATTTTTTAAGGAGCTTTTAGCTAATTAAAGAGGTCTCATTACATTAATTGTCCCTCCCTTCCAAAATACCTGCACAGGAGTGGGACTAGAGTTGCGAAAGCTAAGGCAGGTGGATATGCATTCAAACCCAGGGCTTGAATTAGATGTAATGTCTTTTTAATAAAGGAAAGCATTCCCCTAAAGGAGAAGATGGCTTTTTGTTTAGCAGAATTTCTGCATCTAGATTCTGGGAAGTCATTGTGTTCCTCAGGTCCTTATATCTGCAACAAGGAGATAGAAACAGAAACTTCCTCAAAGTGGTGATGAGATAGGGGTCTCCCTGCTGGCCTAGGAGTTAAGTCTCAGTACTATCACTGAGTTTGATTCCTGCCAGGGAGCTAACCTACATATGGTGCGGGAGACCTCTCCTAACTCGCCTGCTGCTCCCCTCAGCAGTGTATTTCAGTGGATCCACCTGTTCTGCTCCCCACTCTGTCTCTGGTGAATCCTCTCACCTCCTGTACCTCTGGCCTACACCCCAGTTCTTATAACATAAATAAATAAATAAATTTTTAAAAGTGGTGATGAGGAATGAATTCACCCAGGGAATACACATGTTGAGCAGTGCTTCCAGGCAGACGCCCAATGATAACTGGTAATAGTGTCAGTTGAGCTAGCCATGGATCATGTGGGCCTGAAGGAAATGGTCTGTAAGAAGCGCTGAATAATGGCTCTTTGTAAGAAAGCCTTAGAGGGGCCCCCCTGGTGGCGCAGGCGGTTGATTGGTCAAGCGCAGTGCTGTGAAGTTGTCTGCAGCCTATGAAGCCCAAGTTCAATCCCAACCAGCAGGGGAGATGCCCACATGACACAGCAGACCTCTCCTGTCTCTCCCGCTGCTCCCCTCAGCAGTATATTTCCATCAGTCTGCCTGTTGTGTTCCCCACTCTGTCTCTGGTGAATCCTCTCACCTTCCCGCACATCTGGCCTATACTCCGGTTCTTGTATATATGAATAAATAAATTTTTAAAAAGAAAAAAAAAAAAGCCTTAGAGGGAGTAAAGAGGTTAGGCAAGGAGAGACGCTGGGGAGGCAGAGTTGTGGGAACTCAGGACTTGGAGACAGCACACCTCCAGTGACAAATGCAGTGATGGGGACTTTTGGAGACAAGGATATTTGATTTTAATTTGTGGATTTTCCTACAATGAAAATCCAGGTTTGCACACACACACTTACACACTGACCATCAGTAAAAGTTGTATTCATTCACATTATTGGGAGAATTAATGAAAGCTACTTTAAAAGCAACCTGTATTACTACCTCACAGACTTAAAACACCCAAGTTAGTTCTTAGCCATGTCTGATGGAGGTTTCCTGGGCCCACCCTCTCACAATGAAGTTACTCCACACAGTAACTCAGAGAACCAGGCCCCTTTCCAATTTCATATGTGAAACACGCATTCTACACATGTGGTCTCCCATGTCATGATAGAGTAGGGAGAAAGAGCTTGGAGGTCTATGCAGGGGGTTCAAGTCTACCGCACTCCCTTGGTCACTATCCGGTCACATGGCCCCAACCTAACTTCAAAGAAAACTTGTAAATGTGTTCTCAATTATGTGTGTCCAGGAAGAGGAAAATAACATACAGTCTTGAGTTAAGGCTATTTGAGAGGGGAACTATAAGGAGAGCAATCCTATGTTAGGGTTGACAGAGGAGAACACAGAGTGAAGAAATCAGCCAAAACAACAAATCAGAAGAAGTAACCAAAAGAAACACTGTCCCCTCAAGAGCCCTTATTGGCATTTGACGGTTTCTGGGTTCTGCACTGTATGTGGGACACTCCCTCAAAACTCTATGTGGCTCTTCCCTCGCATCCTTCAGGTCTCTGCTCAAATGTCGTCTCCCCAGTGAAGACACTGCTGAGCACCCTATTTCAAGTACCCCCCCCTCACTCCACCACACTCTATCCATGTAACTTGTTTGGTTTTCTTTTATAATAATAACTACTACTTGAGGGCCTCCCTGGTGGCGCAGCGGTTGAGTGCTGGGTTGTGAAGCTGCCCGCAGCCTCTGCAGCGCCGGTTCGATCCCCAGCTGCTCCCCGGCCACCGGAGGAGGGTCCCACATGGCGCGCAGACCTCTCTTGACGCCTGCTGCTCCCCTCAGCAGTGTACTTCGGTCCTTCTGCCTGCTCTGCTCCCCGCTTTGGTTCTGGTGAATTCTCTCACCCTCCTGTGCCTCTGACTGTACCCAGTGCTTGTATAAATAAATAAATAAATATTAAAAATAAATAAATAAAAACTTACTTTAAAAAAAAAAAATAATAACTACTACTTGAAACCACAGTATGGAGCTTTTTTGTTGCATAATATCTGTTTTCCTCAGGAGTAAGATCCTGAGAACAGACATCACATCTTCCTTCTCTCCCCAGCTTTGGTAGCAGCACCTGGAGTTGAATGAACACATAATAGAGCTAAATGAACAAACGAGTAAAGGAATGAATATGTGACCTCATCCATCAACCTCTGGGCACCAACATTCTTCACAGAGTCAGGACTCTTGGTAACCTTATTGAGTGAATAAATAAAGGAATCCAGGACAAGTATTCAGTTGGCCTTAGAGGCAAGAAGTGGCAGAAGGTGGGGAGAGCACTATGGGGGAGGGCTATGGGAACTCTGCTGGTGGAGCGAAACTGTGGCCACACCTAAGGGGAGAATCTTATGCTGTTAAAATATTAATAAGGGCCTCCCCTGGTGGTGCAGTGGTTGATCTCTGGGCTGCAAAGCTGCCTGCAGCCTCTGCAGCGCCAGTTCGATCCCCAGGTACCACCAGCGAGGGTCCCACATGGCGCGACAGACCTCTCCTGCCGCCCGCTGCTCCCCTCAGCAGTGTACTTCATCAGTCCATCTGTTCTGTTCCCCGCTCTGGCTCTGGTGAATTCTCTCACCCTCCCGCGCTTCTGACTGTACCCAGTGCTTGTATAAATAAATAAATAAATCTTAAAAAAAAAACTTAAAAAAATATATTAACAAGGATGCAAAACAATGCTACTTCAGGAAGAAGAAAGAGGGAGGACCTCCCTGGTGGTGCAAGGGGTTAAGCACCACACTATGAAGCAATCGCAGTCTCTGTAGCACAAGTTTGATCCCCAGCTGACCATGGAGAAACCCACATGGCATAGCAGTTCTCTCCTATATCACCCACTGCTCCCCTCAGCAGTATATTTCAGTCAGCCTGCCTGTTCTGTTCCCCCACAGTGAGTGAGTCCTCTCACCCCACACATCTCTGGCCTGTACCAGAGCTCTTGTATGCGTAAATAAATAAATCTTAAGAAAGAAAGAAAGAAAGAAAGAAAGAAAGAAAGAAAGAAAGAAAGAAAGAAAGAAAGAAAGAAAGAAAGAAAGAAAGAAAGAAAGAAAGAAAGAAAGAAAGAAAGAAAGAAAGAAAGAAAGAAAGAAAGAAAGAAAGAAAGAAAGAAAGAAAGAAAGAAAGAAAGAAAGAAAGAAAGAAAGAAAGAACTTACGAACAAATGAACGAAAGAAAGAAAGAAGAGAAAGTGGAAGAGCAGCAGCAAGACAAGAGACAGAAGTCACAAGGTAAGTCTTAGGTTTTGGGAAGGCAACTTACCCCAGCCCAATGCCTCTGCTCACCCACATCTACCTACCCAACTTTATTCAGACCAGCCCTCCACTGATGGGTGGGGAGGCAGGCATTCTCATTCAACTCAACAATGTCCATCAACTGATAAACAAAAATGTAATATATCCATACAATGGAATATTATTCAATAATAAAAAAGCATGAAGTACTAATGCATGAACCTTGAAAGCATGAACCTTGAAATGCATTGAAAGCATTTTCAAAGTGATAAAAGCCAGACATAAAGGGCCATACAGTGTATGATTCCAATCATAAGAAACACTGAGAATAGGCAAATGCACAGAGACAGAAAGATCAGTTTTTCTACCACTGAGGGGCTTGGAAGAAATGGAGATTAGCTGCTAATGGTTATGATTTTTCTCTTTGAGGTAATGAAATGTTCAAAATTGCTTGTTTTGATGGTTACACATGTATGTGTATATGCTAAAAAAATTAACTATACACTTTAAATGTGAAATATATTGTATATGAATTATATCTCAATAAATCTGTTTAAAAAAATAAACCCACAACCCAATTCAAGTTGAATGAGCCCAACTCTCATTCTAATAGATCCCACCTTGACTTACCAACTGCCAATAGGGGGTGGAGACCCCCTATTCCTAGCAACCTCTGCTTGCCTCTATGTGCTTCATCCTGCTACTCAAATCAGTCTTACTTCAACTCAACCCAGCATCCAATTTCAAATCCTTAACTCGATCCAGTCAACACCAGGCTCTAAATCAAAGTATCCCATCATTAACCCATAACCCTAAATTCACTCAACTTACCCCAGACCAACCTCCAATTCAACTTCTCTTCAAACCATTTTCAACGTGACTCATCCAACTCCTAACCACAACCTCCAGTTTACCTCATGGTTCAGCTCCTCAATCAATTCTCTTCACCTCCAATCCACCCCCTAACTTACCTCCTGGAGTTTTGACCTCTGGTCATTTTACCTCAAAGTAAAACCACATCCCATGTATCTCTTACCCCACCTCCTCAGCCTAGGCAGCAATGGACTTATCAACGTCAACCTGGAGAGCATTTTTGTTTTTGGGTTTTTTTTTTTATGTCTTTCAAATGGGTTCACAATTTTTTCCAGTTTTATTGAGATATAACTGACATATGAAATTGTATAAGTTGAATCTGTACATGTGTTGATGTGATAACCTATATATTACAAAATGAATGCCACCATCACATTAGCTAACACCTACAATCACATCACACAATTACCATTTATTTGTATGCAGTGAGAACATTTAAGATGTACTCTCTAACAGATCTTTTACTGATTTTTCTTCTAAGGGTCTAATTTTATAAGCATGGCCATCACCTCTAGTGGGTTTGATTATAAATAGATTTCCCCCTCTCCCTTCAAAGCCACCTCCACCAAAAGACACAATTACTTAAGACAAATGGCAGCAGGTATCTCAGACGAGACAAGAGCCAGACCCTAAGAGAGATATAGTGAGCGCCAGAGGGAAGACACAGGGACACAGTTCACAGGTTTATTCTCAGACTCAAGATGTCAATCAATCCCTAAAGGCCCAGGGACAGGGTGAGGATCATGCTAGAATCTCTCTCATCATATCCCAGCCTTCCCTAAGGAGAGAGCAGATAAAATATACAACAGAGGGGATTTTCTCTTTGAATACAGACCCAGATATAAATAGGGCAGCACCATAAGGATCCAGATTCACCCCCCTCCAACCCTAAATCTTAAATCCCTAAGATTCACCATCTTAGTCCCTAAATCACCTGGCATGGTAAGGTGAGTCTGGAGAGATACGAGGGGGCAGTATTCAGAAGTCATTATGGGGACCTCCCTCAGCCCAGGGAAGTCCCACTTCCCTCTGTAGTCTGACTTCAATCCCGTCTGTAAGACGTTCCATGTGAAAACAGGAACAAGCGAAGAAGTCCCAGCCTGGGGTAGGAGGCATCCAGTGCTTCACTATGGGGGGGGGGCTAGCACCAGGGGTGCTGACCGCACCGACCACAGAGTGGGGAGACATGCATGGGAGGCGTTCGTCAGCTCTGAGTTCGAAGTTCCTTGTATGGGGCTGTGGGGGTGAGGATGGAGGGTGGGCGGGCATGGGGGGTAGATAAATCAGACTAAGTTATGCCACCTGTATGCAGTGATGTGGGGGCAAGAGGGCCCAGCCCCTCACCCCCGGGAATGGAGAAAGAACATGATTTGTCCATGATGACCAGACCCCCCTGGCTCCACGGTCATAGGAGACGATAAATACGGTGGCTTCAAAGCCTCAGCACCAAATGTGCCCCTGCCTGGGCACCCTTCTTGCCCCTCCCAACCCCAAGGTGCTCAGCTGCTGAAGCAGACGGGGCCCAGTTCAAACCCAAACTTCTGGTTTGTCTGGCCAAAGTCACTGGCGGCCACATCCCTCAGGGGCAGAAACCCCACGCGGGAGGAGCTGAGCTCCAGAAGCGTCTTCTTCTGTCCCTTCCGGAGCTGGCCAGGGGAAGACAGGAGTGGCCAGTTAGGGGGAGGGCGTCGCAGGTCTCCCCTCCTCATGCTGGCTGGCCCCAGCCCTCCCCTTACCCGGCAGTCGTCGTAGGGGACACGGATGGTGACCGCTGCCGTCTGGTTGAAGGACAGCTCCTCACCGTTGGCCCCCAGGAAGCGGAGGGCACGGCCATGGTCGCCTGCGGCTTCGTCCAGCCAGGCGGCCGAATTCTGGCACAAGTAGGTGAAGCGCTGGTGGGCAGTGGCACTGAGCAGCTTCAGGAAGGTGAGCTGGACCACGCTCACAGGGGACCCGTCAGCATCCACGTAAGAGAACTGGTGGGGCAAAACAGGAGACAAAGGATGCTCTATCTGCCCCTACTCTTCCTGAGAAATGCCTCCAGGGCCGCCAGGCACACGTGATCAATGACACAGAGAAACTGTTTATCCTTATTTAATGATTGTATTTGATTTTAAATGTTATTTAATTATTTAAAATGTTTAAATTTGTAACTAATAACTGAGTCTCAACCCAATAACCAGAGAACTGGCTTGGGAACAACTTGAGTATGTGACTCTGTTTTTTCAACTGTAGGTTAATGAAATCGATATATAGCTCCTATATCTCCAAGGAAATTTAGCACCCAAGTCAGAAGGTGTCGTGACTATAAAATAGGCATGACTGAAGAACTGGTATGAGAAAATGTCTCAATACCTCAATAACCTTTATATTGATGTGACAATACTTTTGATATATTGACTTAAATAAAATAAAAAACATAAGATTAACCTATCACTGCTTTGAAATTATTGGCTTGTAATGAATCCTTCTTGGCTTTCCTTTCTTCCCTGTATTGTTCGCACTTCCCAAAATGATGTTTTCTGGAATCACCTTCCAGATAAACAACTTGTAAGAGTCTCTGTCCCAGGGCCTGTTGGGGGTGGGGGAAAACCTAAACCAAGATCACCCCTCATGTTCTTATTTATTTCCTGGTGGCTGTCTGCCTCTCCCAGTAGATCAGCTGCCTAGAACACTTTTCCTTATCCTCCCTAACTTGCTCACCCAACTTGCTCCAGACTAAGCTGAGCTATGACTTCTACCATTTCTTTCAGCACTGCCCCTGAATTTCCACCATACTCTGTGCTTTCCCCATCACATGTCTGATGCTGCCACCATGCTCTCCCCCCAACCTGTGGTCACCATGAAGGCAGAGGCAAGTCTGTCTTGTTCATTTAACCCCTGAGGGCCCCTTCTCTACCTCCCCATGTGGGTTCCCACCAGTTTGCATCCACCCCCACCTCAACCCAGCAACTCACCTTCTTCCCTCGACGGAATGTGCTATACCAATTTCCTGGCTTCTCCCTGGACCATGAGGCCAGTTTCACCTGGGGGATGGAGGAGGGTTGGGGTAGCAGATGCCCTGGGATCCACCATGTTCTTTCTGCATACCTCCCCACACTGAAGTGTAAATAGCCAGAGATATTTTCCTGGTTAATTGTAAATATCCAGGACTCCTAGGCTGTTTCCAGCCATGGGAGTGGACTTAGCAGGTGCACAGGACAGGCTCAAAGCAGGCCCAAGGCCACTGAGGCAGCCCTGAACTGATGATGAACAAGAATTGGTGGATAAATGCCCTAGTTCCCTCTCTGCCCAAGTGGAATGACTTCCAGATGTCTGCCCCACATGGTCTCCCAAATGTCCTCAGTGGAACTAAGCTTTGGTGTCCAAATGGTGACATTTTTAACAACACATCCCTATTGGCTGCCTGCCCTGGCCACTTTCCTCTCCTGGTGCCTCCTGGGCTCATTTCCTAAATAAGCAGCATGCCCTGATGAGCTGTCAGAGAAGGCCAAGCCCTCAGAGGCCAGCAACTAGTTATGGATCAAGCCTGCACTTACCCCCACACATGGACATGATACTGAACTTCATAAGAAATAGTCACTCATCCAGGAGACCAAAAAATATTTCTCATAGATATTTGTCTTCAATCACAGTCCTGGCTTATAATCTACAAAAGTATTGGAATTTCCTAAACTGTTGAGCTTACCAGAGGCTTCTCATATTACCTTAATGAGGTGACTTTGGGGGAAGCACTTAAGGAAACCTTGTATTAACTGGTTGATACTTCTAATCCCACCCCTAAATCTCTGGAAAGGGCAGAGGGGCTGGGGGTTGAGTTCACTCAATAGTTGAACTAATGGTGCCAATATAGTGAAGCCTCTGTAAAAACCAAGAGGACCAGGGATTTGGAGAACTTCTAGGAGACGTTGCTCCTGGATTGCTCAGGAAGGCTCCACCCCATCCCCTCATCCTGTCCTATGTCTTCCATCTGGCTGTTGTATGCTTTGTAATTAGTGATTAGTGAGAAATCAGATTTCCTGAGTTCTGTGAACCCTGCAAGCAAATTAATTGACTCTGAGGAGGGAGGCGTGGGAAGCTGTGATCCATAGGCCGTGTGTCAGAAGCAGCACAGGTAACCATCTGGGCTTGCGATTGTTGTATGAAGTGGAGAGTGGTCTTGGGAGACTGCCCTCTTAGCCTGTAAAATCTGATGCTCTCTCAGGTAGTGAGTGTCAGACTGAGTTGAATTCTCAGACACCTGCTGGTGTTGGAGAACTGCTGGTTGGTATGGGGGCGCCTCCACATGCCCACATTGGGATTGGGTCCAAGAGCCCTAAGCAGTGGAGAGGGGCAGTTCTGGGTGTATCTAAATTCCTGACCATTGATAGGCCTGAGATCCCACTAAATCAAAGCTCTGACCGGTCAAAAATAATAATATCCAATAGGAAGGGTGTTACTGAACACTTGTGCAGGCCTGCCTTGCTCCGCACCTGCAACAGGGCAGTAACACAGCATAACCCAGGTCAGTGTTAATCAGTATTTCCTGATATGTGTGCCAGTATCTTGATGGTACAACTGCCCCATAAGATGGTTGTTTGATTGAACCCCATTTTACAGAAGAAAAAACTGAGGTGACAGATCCAGATTTCAACCCAGGCATTCTGAGGTTCAGAGCATGGCACTTAGTAGAGGAGGCTTTTAGGCTTAGGGCTCCCTAATGGAGAACCCCAGGACTTATGGGGCACTTTCCAGCCCCCAGCCTGAGGGCAGTGTGTTCAAGGGGCTATGAGACAGAAGGTCAGGAGGCGGTATGGTGGGTGGTGAAGGGCTAGGGCTCCAGCCAGACTCATGGCCTCTCCAGATGGCTATTTCCTTCTTTGGGGGAAGATGATGATATCTCCACCTTGAGTAACTGGGACTCAGTTAATGCAGCTGAAGGCTGCATTATCCAGACATAGCCCCCGATCTTCAAGTCCCCATTATGTGGCACAATATGCACCACTGATTTCTGTAGTAGAGTCTGTCTGTCTTCGCCGTGGAAGATGAGCTCATATAAGCAAAGAGATTTTTTTCTTTCTGATTCTCTGCAGTAACCCCGCTGCTTCACTGGACTTGGAACACAGTAGGTGCTCAATAAATGTTGAAGGACAGCTAAGGTCCCAGACAAAGTCTGTGCGTGTGTGTTGTAAGGGGAGTCAGGAGATGAGATGGTTTCAGGAAACAATGTCCTCCTCCCACTAACACCCCCACCCTACCCCCGCCGGCCACCTCAGAGGCACTCACTGTCTCAAACTTCTTGTCTGGGTAGAGACAGGTCTCTCCTCCCGCAGTGAAGTTGCACAAAACCCTAAACGCATCCCGCGCGCAGCCCTGGTTGGGGTCAATCCAGTATTCCCCTGCCGAAGAGCAAGCAGGGTGGGTGAGTGGAAACAAGACCCGGGGGACCTCTGCCCGCACCGGACAGGTTGGGCCTCACCGTCTGGCAGGTGCGGGTGGTTGCGGTGCAGTTCGCTGCACACCAGGCCAGGACGCTCAGCGGTGCCCGGAGGGCGCTGCAGCTGCTCCAGCTCCCAGCTCAGCGAGGAGAGCGAGGCCACCACTTCCTCCAGGCCGCCCTCTGGGGCCAGAACTGAGCGACGGCGCCTGCGCAGTCCCAGAACTTGCGCGGGGGGACCCTGGCATGAGCGTGTGCAGGAAGGAAGGAGAGGGGAGCAGAGGGCAGAGAGACACAGTGGGAGAGACCGGCAGGATGAAAGAGACATGGCAGAGAGAGTCAGAGGCAGCAATGATACAGGCCAGGAGGCAGAGAGATACACAGGAAGGAGACAGAAATAAAAAGAAATGGAGAGAAGCAGTAGTAAGACAGTAAAAGAGAAATAAGACCACAAGGTCAGGCAAGGAAAGAAGGGGGTGAGGGGGAAAATAATGGAACAAGTATTTGAAACAGAAGGAAAGGGTGGGAGAGATAGGTTGAGAGAGACAGAGACCCCTTGAAGTCCTGACCCCCTCCCCCAGCCCAGAATCTCCTTCCCTCCCACCTACATTCACTGAATATCTGGTTTGTGCCCTACCCAGTTGGAGGAGGCACAGGGGAGGCTGTGGGGACACCCCAACATCCATGTGGAACTTACCGGAGGGCCAGGGGGCCCTGGGGGGCCAGTATCTCCACGGGGACCAAGGGATCCCTACAGAGAGAAGTCACTTGGGAGTGAACCCTGTCTTTGGAGACACTTCCCCCTCCTCCCATACACACACCTCAGGGAAGAAGATGCAAATTTTAGCACCAAGCATAAAAGGCACATTTTCTCTCCATATTTTAACATCTCTAAAATCACCATCTTAACATCTCCGGCAAGGTGCCATGTACTTAGCAGTTTATAAAATAATAGTGCACCTTACAATTGATGGCATCTTAGATTTGATGAACTACAACCATAGGTGTCAAATAAATATTTGTTGCATGTGTGGCTGAATGAATGAATGAATGAATGCAAAGACATTTAGGGTCCTGGTGCAGTAGAGGTGACCTGAGATGTGGGGCCCCTAACTGTACTTACCGGAAACTGTACTTACCGGGGACCCCTTTGAGCCCTTCTGTCCCAGGGGGCCCTGTGGGGCAGAGACAGACAGAACCTGAGTGCTGGCTGGCCCACCATGCTGACCCCACCCCACTAACCCCTCATACTCACCGCCACGCCTGGGGGCCCAGGGTGACCGAGAGAGCCGATGGGACCACGGGGACCCTGGGGAGAGGACATCAGTATCATCACGGCTAGAGTTCACCCCCATGGTCCAGACATAGCCCCCGATCTTCAAGTCCCCAGATGGCATCTCTGTTTTCCCCAGATATAACCCCTGTCATTCCAGACTCGGGCTTCCTAACAACCCACATCCACAGTCTCCAAAGAAGACCCCTCTCTCTGAGCACATTCTTCCCACTTGGGGTAGGACACACACTTACCGGTTCTCCCATGGGGCCAGGGGGGCCCTGCACACCTGGCAATCCCCGATCCCCTTTCTCACCCGCCTCCCCGGGAGGGCCAATGAGGCCCATTAATCCGATGTGGCCCTGGAGGAGAAAAGAAGCACAGGTGGGGAAGAAGCGGGGATGCCAAGAGATTACTCTCCCAGAGCTTTAAGGAGAATGGCTTTGGAGGCGAACGCTTCCGATCTCTCGCAGCCCTCCGGCTGGCATGGAAGGTGGAGGAGAGGGAAGTAAATGAGGGAGAAGGATAATGACAGGCAGTGTCCTTACCTTTTCCCCCTTGAGGCCAGCATCTCCCTTCAGCCCTGGGAGGCCAGATGGCCCCTGGATAGAGAATGAGGTTCAGTGGATGAGTCTCAAACACAACACCCAAGGTCCAGATGGAAAACTTGAGGATGTCAATTGGGAATTTACCCAGATTTCAAGCGGGAATAACCAGAGATATGGTCACGGTGATGGTCGGAAGACAGGAGGGACGGTAAGGGATACGATGGGGCTGGAGGATGGCCGATGTGAGTGGTCAGTGGGCAAGAACAGTGTGGATGTTCAGTGCAGAATATCAAGTACAAACCATCCAGATGGTGGGTCAGTGTGGGCATCCGAGCAGACCACCAAGATGAGTGGTCAGAGTAGATGACCATTTCGATGGTCAGGCCGGACCACCAGAAGGATGGTCAGTGAGAGGTCAGCCTGCATCATCAGCACCCATGGTCATGAGATGGTCACTAGATGGCCATTGGCACTCCAGTGTAAAAAGTCAGGGACGGGACCTCAGGGATAGGACCCCAGAGACAAAGAAGACTCTTACCAAGGGGCCAGGAGGGCCCATCTGTCCAGGAGGTCCCAAGAGGCCTGGCTCACCCTAAGGCAAACAGAACATGGGAAGGCTACACCCTGCCAGAAGCCAGTGTGGGTGCCACCACTCCTGACCAGGGCCAGCTTCTCTCAATTGTGATGAGAAATAATGAGGTGGGAGCACAGAGAGAGGGTCTGATCCCACCCAGCCTCACCCTGTTCCTGTCCCACTCACCACAGGGCCAGGGATCCCTCGAAGACCTTCAGGCCCAACACTCCCAGGAGGCCCTTGAGGCCCCACTGGGCCTCTCCTCCCTGTGGGTCCATCAGAACCTGGGTGCCCCTGAAATGGCAGGGACAAAGGAGAGAAAGGAGAGAGTTTGGGGGGTTACCTGTCTTTTGAACCCCCAGCCAAGAGCCATCAGGAAAGGGGAGGGAACTGGGGTATCTGTGGGGGTGACAGGCCTCCTCCCCAACTGTTGGGTGAGGGGCACTCACCTTGGCACCTTTCTCCCCTTCTCTGCCTTCTCGACCCATGCGACCAGAGGGACCCTGAGCAGAGAAAACTGTGTGAGGGGAGCTTTAGGGAGTGAGTGGGGGCCACAAAGGTGAGTGGGAGCTGTAGGGTGAGTGGGGGCCATGAGGTGAGTGAGACAAGGTGGAGCCAGGGCAGCCAGGGGCACAGCCATCACTCACCCTTTTGCCAGGGGGCCCAGGGGGCCCAGGTTCCCCAGAAGCTCCTGGTGGGCCCTGTGGAGATTACAGTCAGCGGGACACTTGGGCTGACGCAGGGAGATTGACCAGCTGCAAGATGCTCTGATCTGGAGACAGCTTTCTCCCAGCATCACCCCACACAGCCACCTCACAACTCCCCCCTCAAGTGGCTCACATTCTCGATGATGCCCCAGAAAGGCAAAGCAGGAGCATCTACAGGGGTTCCGGGGCCCTCCTTAGCCCACTTCTCTGACTCCAATTCACCCACCAATGCCCCATCCCAGCACCACATTCCCGAACTCACTGGTCCCCCAACGTCACCAGGGTCTCCTCTCTCTCCCGGAGGGCCATCTATCCCCTGCAGGGTGGGGCACAGAGTGGGAAGGAGTGATGGGGCACATGAGAACTTGAGGGTGAAGGCGTGCAGGAAAGGAAGGTTATTTGCTCCACTGAGCTCACCCAGGTCTGGGGCGGTGGGGGTGAGGATGTGGACATAGTTAGGGAAGATGCTGATATTGGGAGGAGGGGGGGAGACACCCACCGCAACTCCAGGGTCTCCAGGGGGTCCTAGGTCTCCTGGGAGCCCAGCAGGGCCCTGAAACAGAATGATCACTGTAGCACTGCAGTGCTGAGTGCGCATTTATTTACTTAACCCATGAACGAGGCCCAGGCACAGCTCTGCTTGCTGGGGAGGTTCTGGTGGCCAGGACACACGGTCCCTGCCCGGGTATGCAAACACCACAGTGTCTCCTGTGCAGGAACCAAGTGAGAACCACCGGCCTCGTCTCTCTGTGTCCTCAGGATTCCCAGGAAGAAGCAGCCCTCAGAAAAGGGCTGCAGCAAGCGGTGGGGTGAGGAGACTTGGATGGAGGCCCCACAGACTCAGAGACCCCTCCCTGCCCTCGCCACCCCACCCTCTGCCTGAGGCCAAATCTCAACTGAGACCCAAAATTGATGTCAACACGGGGGATTCCACTCCACATGGAAGTGAGTTTCGTGCAGAGAATACATACAATCTCTGCATCTTTATGTTCCTTCATGCATTGGACCACTTGTTCATTCATTCATTCATGTTCTTGGAATCAGCACATTTGAGGAGGGGTGATGGCTAAAAGTTGGGGAGCAGGTTCAAGCAGACCCTGGAGCTCCCTCCCTCATCTCTGCCTCTACCTCCTGCATGACTCACCATGTTCCCTTTGGCTCCATCCTCTCCAGGAGGGCCTTTCTTTCCTGGGGGCCCAGCCGCCCCAGATGGACCTGAGTCCCCCTTTTCACCAAGCTCTCCTCTGGGCCCCTTGGCAGAAAGAGAAATCAGAGGAGCCTGGACTGTCAGGCCAAGGGTTAGCACATCTGCACTCAGGCATCCTGGTGGTCTGGCACTTTCCTGGGGTCAGAGGTCAAAACAGCCTAGAGGGGTCAGAGGGATCTAGGACTCATAGGAGTCAGGGATCACCATGGTCCAGTTGCTCACATCGGCAAGGTTGGTCTAGCCCCTGGGCCACCCTGGAGTAAGTTAGAAAAGACACCCCTGGTGGTGCCTTTGGAGGCCCAAACCAGGCTCCTGACTTGGATTCGAGCCTCCTCCCACCCTCTGCCCTGCACACCGTGCAGCACACGGTCCTCTCCGAGGCCTGCCAGGGCGCTGGCATAGAGATAACTCAGGGTGCCCATAGGACTTGGGTTTGTGGGTGACCTAAGGCTGCCCAGCATGCAGGGGTTCCCTGAGATAGGTGCAGGGGCACAGGGCGCAGTCACTCACAGGGATGCCTGGGGGTCCTGGGGCTCCTTGGTCTCCAGCCTCCCCTGGCTCACCCTGAAGGAGGCAATGTGAGGGTAGGGAGGTCCCATCTGTAAAGGCAAGGAGGGGTTCCCCAAAATAGCTACCCCCATCAGGACTGGTTTTCCCTGCTCAATCCCTGCCCTCTATCTCTTACCTTCTCGCCTACAGCGCCTGGCTGACCAACTCCTCCAGGCAGCCCGGGGGGGCCCTGAGACACAGCAAGGGACAGAGGTGAGACTGGGCAGTGAGAATAACCCCTTCTTAGGAAATGACCTCCCCACCTCAGAGGCATCCTGCCCCCCCACCCTGAGTCATCACCTCTGATCCACTGGGGCCCTGGGGGCCCCGAGGCCCTGGAGCTCCATGGGGACCCTGTGAGACAGCAGAATAGCACCCAGTGACTCTGTGGCCTCCCAAAAGCCTTCAGAACCATGACCACCACCCTTGCGGCTGCTGGCTACTGCTAATTCTTAAAATGACAATGTGCCCCGCGATACGCCCAAATCAATCCAGTGGCTGTTCCCATGCTAACACCCTCCCACCTCCCCCCCCCAGTGACCATACCATGGACCCTACGTCTCCAACCTCCCCCTTCTCTCCAGGAGGGCCTGGTAGCCCCTGCGGAACAAAGAAACAAGATTGGGGCACAGTGTGAGAGGATCCAGAGACCACACCCCCAAATCCAGACACTCACTTGCAGGCCAGGAGGGCCAATCGTCCCCACAAAGCCTCTCACTCCATCATCTCCTTTCTGCCCAAAGAGGCCTGGGGGTCCCCGGCGTCCCCGTGCCCCATCTGCTCCCTGGGAGAAGCACAGAAATGTGCACGTTAGGGTCCGGGTCAAGAGTCAAAGGCAGGCTGGGAGCCGAGGTGAGGGTTGGAGCCTGGGCAGGAATTGAGCTGGGAGAGGGCCAAGGTTGAGTTTGGAAGTGGGGTGTGGGATGGGTTGGAAATGAAGTCAAGGGTGGAGTCAAAGATTTGGAGTGGCACTGGGTGGTGAGTCAGATTGAGGTTGAGGTGGGGGTCGTGAGGAGGGTTCAGATGGGGACGAGAAATAATTTAGGGTTGCGTTTGAGGTTAGGGTCAAGGTGACATTCAAAGTTTGAGCTCAGGATTGGGGTCAGGTTTGGGGCTCAAGGAAGGAGGGTCAAAGTTTAGCTAATGTGAGATCTGAAGATAAGGTTTGAGCTGGGACTGAGGCGAAGGTGGGGAGCAGAGTGCAGACTGGAGCTGTGATAGACTTCAGGGTCGAGTTGAAGCTGGGGTTGAGTCAGACTCTGGGGTGAGGTCATGTTGGGTATGGCGTGGGGGACTGGGCCTGAGGTCGGGTCTGGTCAGAGTGCAGGCCACTGTCTCTTCCCCTCAAGGATCCAGAGGCCAGTCTCGGGGCTGGGAGCACTCACCGAGGGGCCTGGGTGCCCCACAGGTCCCTGTACGCCTGTTGGTCCGGGTGGGCCCTGGGATGGGGAATGGAATTGGAAAACCCCTCAGGTTCAAAACTGTGGGGAGGAGAACTAAAGGTGTTGTCCTCCGACCTGCCCGCTCCCCCACCAGGAAGCAAGAGCCTCCTCTCCCGCCCCTAGCCCCATCTTCCCAGCCACCTCTGGTGGAATCAGACCCCGAATCTGCCCTAAGCCTGACCCCTCAGCACATTCCCCTGAAGTCCCAGCAGCGCCCAGGGGCTGTGGGAAGCTGTGACAGTGAGACTTTGAGGCCATGCAGAGCCTCGGGCAAAGAGAACACCATGCCACAAGGAAAGGCAAAGGGATGGTCTCCCTGGGGCCCTGCAACTCTGCAATTGACCCCTATATCCCAGGGAGCTTGAGTAGATTCTGTCACCGGCAGGTGTCAAGATGGGAATCAGGAAGGCAAGAAGTTCTGTTGCCTCCCCCAGCCATCTGCCGTGCGCTTTTCTCCTCCCCTGGAACCACCCCCCTTTCTGGGCCCTTACTCACCGTGTCCCCTTTATCACCTTTGCTCCCCTTGTGACCAGGGGCTCCCACTTCCCCCTGCAGAGCCAACAGGATGAAAAAGGACCTGGCGTGGCCCACCACCACCACCACCACCACCACCACCACCACCCCCCCTCCACACCCTACCTCCCCAGCTCCTCCCTCTACCCCTACCTCTACCCCTCTACCCCTACCTCTCCGTGAACTCTCACCTTGTCCCCCTCCTCTCCAGAAGGCCCAATAGCTCCAGGGGGTCCAGGAAGCCCCAGGGGCCCTGGGATCCCATCTTTTCCGGTGGGGCCAGGGGAGCCACGTTCACCCTGATGGGGGCGAGTAGAAAGGGGATCTTAAGGGACAGGGCAGTGTGGGGGGCTGGTATGTGGGAGGGCAGGAAGCTGAGGTTGCCTGAGGAATAGGGAGTCAGACACCTACTGGGAACCCCTTCTCTCCTGCAGGGCCCACAGGGCCTTGGCCTCCACTTTGACCAGGAAGCCCAATGCTTCCTGCTGGACCCACAGCACCGCGCTCCCCAGGGGAGCCCTGAAAAGAAGTGGAAAGTCAGGAATAAACAGCAATAGTAACTCATTTACAGGGAGGTTTCAAACTACCAAACTTGGGCCCTGAGTTCAGGGGTTACAGCTGTATATCCAATCTGTTCCCCTGCCCATCGCAGCCACATCTGAGTCGCGTCTGGTCCCTCCTCTGCTCAGAACCCTCCATGGCTCCCACCTAACTCAGGAAAAGCCAACTCCTGTGGACGGCCCACCAGGCCCTGCTCACCCTCCCCGTCACTCCCATGCCCTCACCGCCTTCCTCTCTCCCCAAGTTCTCCAGCTGCGGGCCTCAGGACCTGCCCCTATGCTCCTCCCTCCCTGGGAGCTGTCCCCAGATACCCCCAACCTCCTCCTTCAGGTCCTCATGTAACCTCAGGAAAGCCTCCGCTGACCAGCCTGTTCAACTGCTCTTCCCAAACTTGCCATTTTCTGGGCAATTTTGCTTCCTGACATTCACCACCACTTGACCAACCTGAACATAAGCTCCAGGAGAAAGCAGGGCTTATATGTCCATGTCTGGCACACGAGCTAAGCATGTGTCAGGAGGAGCGTCTCACTGACATTTACCGAACTCTCCGAAGTGAGCTATGCACAGATGAGGAAACCGAGGCTGTCCCAGTGAGAGGCGGACCTCCCTGAGACCCAGGCCCGTCTGAGTCCCCAGACATCGGACTTAATCATCAAGACCTGAGTTCCCTCCACCCTGCCCATCTCCCCCACCTAGCAGATGAGGTTACACTTACATTGGCCCCGATGGGGCCAGATGGGCCCTTGTCACCCTTCAAGCCAGTAGGTCCCTGAGGGAGGAGATGATTCACACGTGAGACCCCCAGGTCACTCTGGGGGTCTCACAGTTTCCACCCCTGCCTAGGCACTGAGTTGCGGGGATCTGTCACCTCCAGGTCCCTCCAGGGGCCATTCCTTTACTTTCCCGGGGACCCCTCCCCAGGATGCCATGACCATGTCCCACCCCTGAACTCCCCTTTCCTTCTCCGCTTCACAGCCCAGCCAGACACAGGCAGGAGGGGATCCAAGTGTACTCACGGGGTCCCCGCGGGCTCCTAGAGGGCCAGGAGAGCCCCTGGGTCCAGGCGGCCCTTCCTTCCCAAGGGGACCCGGTGGCCCCAGGTCCCCCTGCAGTAGTAAAGAGGAGGGAGGTGAGGCTCCAGAGAGGGGTACCTACCCCTCGGTCTGTGAGTCTGGGTGACCTCCTACATGGGGGCAGATTCTGAGCCATGAGGTAGCATGAAGCCATTGAGGAACATTTGGGGTCCCATCCCCCAAGGATCAGGCTCACCTTGGTGCCCTCTCTGCCTTCCAGGCCTGGTAGACCTTGTTCACCAGGAGGTCCAGGGGGCCCTGGGGGCCCCCTCTCACCCAGAGGCCCTGCTTCACCTGTCTTTCCCTGGAAAGGAAGAAGGTTCACTGCGAATGGAGGTGGCCTCAGGTGGGGTTTGATGTGTGAGATCCAACTTCCCCCCAAGTATCCCCCAACTGCTACAAACTGGGGACATTTGTGGGAGTCCACTCTAACCTGAGGACCCACGACACCGGCTGGTCCAGGTGGGCCTGTCTGACCTTGGAAGCCCTGGGGAGGAAAATAAAATGAGGGTGTTGCCTGGGAGGAAAAAGTAGAGAGCCTAATAGGATCAGGGGTCAGAAGTCAAGGGGTCACTCACCAGCTCTCCTCTCTGTCCAGGGTGCCCCAGCCGTCCATCCTTCCCTTGGGGACCCTGGAGGACAAGGTGGTAGAGAGTTGAGGCACAAATAAGGACCCTCCCACTGCGAGGTGCCCCTTCCCACCTGCTCCCAATCAAGGTGAGCTCACTTACAGGGGGACCCTTTGGCCCAGGGAATCCAGGAGAGCCTTGCAGACCTGGGAGGCCCTGAAATGGAACCAGAAGTCATCATCTCATCCCTCCTGCTAGACCCTCCCTGGCCCACATAGTGGCAGCTCCATACTATGCATGCGGCATACTACAGGCCAAGCACAGCCACACGCCACCTGCACCAAGTCACGCATTCACCACTGCAGACCTCTGGGTTGGGGACTGTGGTTATGCCCATTTTATAGAGGAGAAAATTGTGACCCAGAGAGGTTAAGGGATTTGCCCAAGGTCACACAGCAGGTGAGTAGCAGAGCTAGGAGTTAAACCCTCTGGCATCAGCGGCCATGCTCTTTTCACATTCTGTATTATTATGTGGAATCGCCCACACACACACACAAACAAACACGCGCACTCACCTTTTCTCCAGGGATGCCGGGAGCCCCATCCTGGCCCACATCACCCTAGGACAGAATGAATGAGACTCAGGTTGGGAACAATTCAACTGGAAGGGACTGGGAGGGGCTCAGTGAGCCCGGAACAGAGGGCCTGCATGGGGGTCCTGACCACCCACCCCATACCTTGGGTCCTGGTTGTCCTGTAGCACCCAATTGCCCTTTTTCTCCACGGGACCCCTGAATAGAAAAGAAGCGAAGATCAGAAGTGAAAGGAGAGCCTAGGATGATTCCCCTCCTCTCACCTACCAAAAAATACAGACTTAACCCAAGCCCTCTTTCCTGGCCCCCTCAAGACCTCCCCACCACCTCTTCCTTCACAGCCCGCCAGTGGCTAGTAAGGTGAGGGCAGCTCTCCAGTTTCTTACTGGTGGTCCCCGCTCTCCTTCCTGGCCTGGTTGTCCTGCCTTCCCCTGGAAGATAAAGCAGGTGAGGGGCGGCTAGAGCGCTATGGCGAAAGACAGGACACAAACCCACAAAAGTGCCCAGTCACAGACCCAGAAAGACATCTGGCATGTGCTTATGCCCAAGTCTCTCATTCACACACGCGCACAGCCTGCACACAGACGATCACCCAGACCACAGACACGCAGTGCGCATGTAACTGCACCTGCAGGATCCAGACACGCAAGCAAGCTCGCCGCCACAGACACCCACTTATCACCCACACTGCACCACAGGCCAGTGTGGGGCCATCCACAGCTTCAGCCCAAAGGAGGGGCCCATCGTGCAGCACGTCCATTCTGTGCGGTGACCCCCATGACCCAGAAGAGGCATGGGGTCACATGAGGACACACTGCCCACAGCACAGCAGGACACAGTGAGCCCCCACTTTTTGAAAGTCCCCTCCATGCCACTTTGCTTTTAGGAAAGACCTCAGCAGCACCTGTCTCCATAACCAAAACAATTCCCCAGGGGCTTTCTCTTTCGTGACAAGAGAAGGGGCTTCAAGCGCAGCATCTGTTTTTCAGTGAACCATCTCACGAGGCAGGTGAACCCAGAGTGGTCTCAGTAAGCCCCCCACCTTTTCAAAGGCTGTGTGTAGCTGTCCTCAGAGAGTCATTCTACGCAATGTCATTTCATTAGAGGGTCCATGAGGGCAAGATTCCCAGCTGACATTGAGTGAAACACCATTCAAGGAGCTGCTTGTGCTATGTCTTTTCACTTAAAGCTGCAATTTCCAAGAAGCTATGCAGGACATTAAGTGAGGATTTACAGTATTTACCACAACATTCCTGCTTTTACTATATGTTAGAATTATTTTAAATTTTATGTATTATTGTCATGATGTGATGGGTTATATTTTGAGCGTGGGAACTTTCAAAAAATTCTACATATAAATGAATGGTATTGTTTCTTCACTTTAAACCATTCCAACTTATGAAAGGTTTCACAGGAACCCTACTTTCAGATAGCAGGGGAAACCTCAACATACACTTATGTGTGTACATACAATATGCACTTACACAGTTACATGCATAGCAGACTATGAGTACATGCTACAGACACATGCAGCAAGGCAATTCACACATGTAAACACAGCCACACAGAAAACAAGCACGAATTCCACATGGTTCCACACACGTGCCCATGCCCCTCACACACATGTATGCCCATGGACACGTGTTGCATGTGCATGCTCATGCCTGTGTAGCTATCACAGGCCCATGGGCTGCAGCACCCAGACCCCATGGAGAGGCACTTGGAACACACATGAGGCATGATGGCAGGTCAGCTCACCTATGGTGCCCCACCTTGCCCACAGGAACGTGTGCACACCAGTGTGTCCAGGCACAGACACAGACACAGTCATGAAGGCCACACGGGGAAGCCCCTCCCTCTCCCTGACCCTTGGATCGCTACTCACCCGCCTCCCTTTCTCTCCTAATGGTCCTAGGGTCCCCGGGAAGCCAATAGATCCCTGGGTGGAAAGGATGAGAGAAGAGATGAGGGTGAGGAGTAGGTCGTGGGCAAAGTTGGCCACTCACCCCATTCGGTCACCACATCATTAGGCCTTTCTAGGCCACTGGTTCCAGAAACTTCTTTGTTCCTTCTAGCCCCTATCTGCTCTAAGGCAGTCCTCTGCCTCCCTCTCCCCCATTTCCCTCCCTCATCACTCCACTCCTGTCACGCTGACCTCCCCAATGCCACTCAGGCATGTCAATATGCTCCTGCCCCAAAGCCTTTGCACTAACTGCTCCTTTTGCCTAAAAGTTTCTTCTCTCAGGTTCTCGCATAGCAGCCAGTCCTCATCACTTAGATCTCATTCAGATGTCACCTCTAAGTGAGGCCTTCTGCCACCATCCTGACTACCAAACTGTCCATAGTGATAATGTCACTATCACATTACCACACTATCCTATTTTGTCTTACCTATAATTACCTATAATTGCTTACTTATTTTGTCTACCTATATAATTGAAATTACATTATTCACTTGCTTACTTATTCAATGTCTGTTTTCCCTACTAGGTGACAGCACTTGGGTCTTATTCCCCATGCCTGGTACATGGTAGGCACTTCATCAACATTTGTGACTATCCTGCCCGTCTTGGAGGTATGCTCCCTCCAACTGGAGGAAGGTATCACAGGATCTTCTATCTCTTCCCAGCCCTCCCTATGCAGGCTGAATCCAGATCAATAAATTTCTGTTACTTAAGTCTTGTGGTCTAAGATAATTTTGTTATAGCAGCCCAAACTGACCAGACACTGACCTCACTTTCACCAATATGCCATGCCTCCTTTCATGCATTGCTCAATGCCCTAGACACACTGACTACTCTGAGCAAGGTGGCTTTGTTCGTTGCTTCTGTGAATCCATTGCTCTGTGAACTCCCAGTTCTTGCAGTTGAGTTCTAGTCTTAGTTGTAATGCTTTGAGTTTATTCCCAAACCTGTTTATATCAGTTCCCCTTGAGTCATGTGATTTAATGGAAGTTTACCAAAACTGATGAAATAGATAAGGAAAGCCTAAGTTAAATGGAAGACTCCATGTAAAGGCAGGTCACTAAAAAATATCACTGTAAGGACCTCCCTGGGGGCCCAAGGGGTTAATCACCACATTATTAAGCAATCTGCAGCCTCTGCAGCATGAATTCAATCCCCAGTCGGCCAGAGAGAAACCCACATGGCGCAGCAGACCTCTCCTGTCTTGCCCGCTGCTGCCCTCAGCAGTGTGTTTCAGTCAGTCTGCCTGTTCTGTTCCCCACTCTGTTTCTGGTGAATCCTCTCACCCCCCTCATCTCTGGCCTGTACTCTAGCTCTTGTATGCATAAATAAATAAATCTTTTAAAATATATATATCACTGCCAAAATAAGTGTGGGCAAGGGAACTGTGCCAGGTGGGATGGGCAAAGCCAAAGACTCTATCAGGATTCTACACTCAGATATTGTCCCACGTGTATTTGCATTTCTGCTCCACTTATAAACAAAAACTACAAATCATTAGTCTTGTAATGTAGGCCTGGTTTTGGCAGAAAGAAACATCTAATGAGTAGCCTCACTCATCAAAACATTGGCAAACAAATGTACATTTTTATATAGGTATGTCATTTTGCATAATTCCATTTCATTAAGTTTTAGCTAAAGATAGATAGACAGATAGATAGATAGATAGATAGATAGATAGATAGATAGATAGATAGATAGATAGATAGATTTCTTATGATTCTCCTCCTTCCTAAACCAACCTCAATCATGTGAAATAAGAAGAATCTTGTGGTTTTATTATCCCCAAAGTCATCAGCAATATTATAATCAAATGATGAGGTTGGTAGCAATGATGAGGTATCATTTCACAACTGAAAAAAATGGAGTCAAGTGACTTGCCCAAGGTGATTTAGTAAGAAAAAGGTGACTTTCCCGAGGTCACAGAGCAGCTAAGAGCATGTTGAGTTCAAGTCTGAGTTAAAATTATCTCTCAGTGAGCCATGGATGGACACTTCACCCCCACTAACCATAGCCTGAGCCCCTAGATGTGAATCAGGCTCTGAACCCTGCCTTTGCTGCCCCCCAGCCCCCAGCTTCATACCTTAGGACCCGGACGTCCTGGGTAACCTGGGAGACCAGGCACCCCAAGCTTGCCCTGCAGAAAGATTGTGGGACAAAGGTCAGAAATTGCAAACTGGAGATCAGAGGGGAAGGAGCATGCCTGGGATGCAGGAGCTGCAGCGTGGAGTTTGGGGAAACATGGGTTCAAGTCCCCGTACTCCTGTCTGCCAGAGTGTGCTCTTGGTCAGCTCATTCAACTGCTCCAAATCTCAGTTTCTTTGTTTATAAAATGGGGATAAAATAATGCCTGTTACCTGGGCTAGTAATGGGGATAAAAAAAACATGTATGGAGTTGTTCTGTAATGCTGCGCTAAGGAGTTACGGGAGATGACCAAGTGTGGGAACAGACTGCTGAGGTCAGAGATCAAAGGGCAGGGGGCAAAGGCCCTAAAGGGTCAGGGAACACCTAGACTGCAAGAAGGGAAGCTGGCGATTACACTAGAAGTGATGATCAAGGTCCATTCACCTTTTCCCCAGCTGAGCCTGGGGGCCCCTCCTTGCCAGCCAGCCCTTCCTGGCCCTTCAGCCCTTCTGGACCATCCTCTCCCCGGGGACCTGCAGGTCCAGGGTGCCCCTGGAATAGAAAGGAGAGACCTTGATATCAGTGTTTTTGTCACTCCTGCTCTCCCTGGCCCCCTGCCTCATCCCCAGCTCACCACCCGCCGCCCCCATCTTACCTAAGTCCTGCAAACCCACAAAATTCCTAGTTTTAGGGATTATCATACCTGATCACCTTTAAGCCCCCCATCACCCTTAAAGCCTGGGAAGCCATCCTCTCCCTGGGTGGGAGAAAATATATGTGAGAGGTCAGAGTTTAAGGAAAGGGACACATGTAGAGCCCCGATATTAGGGCTCCCCCCCTCTAAGGAATCCCCTCCTTTCTCACCTTCACTCCTTTCTCTCCCTGGAGGCCCCGGTTGCCAGAGGTACCCTGAAAAATTAAAAAGCTCTCAAGCCCTTCCCTGCTTAAGGAGGACCTCAAACTCAGTCCCCTGCCCTGAACAGCCAGGGTAAAATCCCAAGATGTTGGACTAGTCTGGGGAGAAAAGCAACCTCGGACGAAGTGATCTTTTCCCCAAATCCGCTAGTGTACTGTGCAAGAGGCTGCCTCTCCCCTTCCTCCTTTCTCACTGGCAGCCTCCCAAGGTCATCTGTGTGGGGGTGTGCAGAGAAGACAAAATTTCCGAGTAATTGATTCCCATCTCCCAGGGACACTGTGTCCACAGTTTCTTCTGGCAGGAGAAAGAGGAGGAACATTCCAGGCCCCTGCCTCATTATAAAGGCAAAGGAATGTTCCTCATTGTGCTGGCTACAATACAACTCTGTGCCTGGCAACAAGGCCAGTCTATCTGTGCTTGGCTACAGTAAGTCTGCTCAGAGCTAGCCAGATTCTGCTCCCACTAAATTCTGGGCTTCCACTGTAAGGAAAGCTGCACTGGGCTACAGTGTAACTGAGTTCAGTGACTACAAGGAAATTAATACTTGGACACACTATAACTCGTGCTTGGTAATAGGATAACTGTCTCCAGTCACAGAGACGGCAATGGAAATAAGCTCAGTTACTACAGTGAAATTGCTCCTAGATACAGTATAAGTACACGTTTTGACAATAACATGACTCTCAGGGGCCACAGGGAAATTTATTTAACCACATTGTAATTGAGCTTGGCTAAAATTCTCTGGCTTGGACTACAATGTAGCTAGACTCTAACTAGAACATGTATTTCAACTGTATATTAAAAAGCATGTCTGACTACAAGGTAGCTCTGAGTTTGACCAGCTGCAATATAACCAGCCCTTGGTTATATCTCACCTACGGTGCAGATATGTGAAGAGTCAGCTCTTCATTACCACCAACCTGTTTTTAGACCACAGGTAACAGGCACCTGTACTTGACTACAAGGCACTGCACTCAGCTACCATAGAGAGGAATTCCAAGGTCCCTGCACTGGGCCAACAGTGCCCCTCTATTTAGCCTGCTTGTCTTGCAGAGCACGTGCCTCTGGGCTTGTGTTATAACCCAAGCATCTGCTCCACTGCAACGTGCAGACCTGGGCTTGGATGCCGTGTGTGTGCTTGCAGTGAAATGAGTGCCGCCTCTCATGGCTTCACTGCTCTCTACTGCAAAGCAAAAACCACACTGTGGTTTGACAGTCAACCACTGCCGAACATTTGGCTGACTCTAAGTAACACACACACAGAGTATAGTGTCACTCAGACCCAAACCCACTCTCGCTACACCTTGCTAACAGACTGATTGCTCTCATCACACAGGCAGACATTTCTGATGGAGATGGCTCCCCAAAACCAATCACCCACCTTCACACCTCGAGGTCCGGGATAGCCGGGAGGGCCTGCTGACCCTGACGGACCCTGAGAGGGAGATAAGATCAGTGCCAAATCATACTGCCTTCTGCATTCTCAGTGCATCATCTCTCTCCTCACTCACCCCTGACTCTTGGCCGTGTCCATGCCCCCAGCCCCACCCAGCCTCTCTCCGTGTCTCTCACCTGGACCCCTTTCTCTCCAGTGGGGCCTTCATGGCCTGGGTGACCCTGGTGGGGAGAAAAACATCCTAACTTGTCATCCAAATTCCCCAGCCTCCCTTTCCTCCTCTGTCCAGCCCCTAGTTCTTACCGGAGGGCCATCAGATCCTGGGAGGCCTGGAATTCCTGGGTTCCCAGGGGGACCCTTGAAAGAGATGAACAGTGGAGTAGGAGAGAAAGGGCCTCAGGGCCCAGCACTCCACCAGGAACATCCCTACTAGGACATGCAGCTACCTCAAGGTTTGAGAGCAAGAAAATCCACTACAGGGAAATCTATCCTTGGTTCTACCCAGACTTGCTGTGTGACACTGAGTCAGTCCCCTCCCCTCTCTATGCTGCAGAAATTCTCCACCACAGGGAGGGTTTAGAGGTGACTCCTTGAATCTTTCACAGAGTTGACAGGTCCAGAAATGGGCACCAATCAGATTCCTGAAATCTAATGGTGAGACTAAAAAACTATGGTCAAACAGATTTGGATAAAGAAACTCTAAGGTCATAAGGGAGGAGATGGGGACTGAAATGACAACAAGCATGAAATGTGTGGGTAGAAATAGAAATTGGGGGGTGAGGACAGACTAAGATATGCACGGGAAGGAGCCTGTTGGGGGAAGGGGCGGGGTTGAAAACAGATGCTTGGGGAAACAAAGATGGTAGCAGATGCCAGAGAAAGGGTTTTTCTGGCCCATGAGCCTTGACTACATTTTCTATGACTGGTTTCTAAGGATTTCCCTGAATTCTGACATCACCTCCATGTACCCTAACTTGGTAGGTTTCTCTTTCTAGAAAGGGATCCTTTCCCCGCAATGATACTTTGTAACTCGGGGCTTGTTTAGGGAATATTGCAATCTGTCATTATTGGGCTAATAAAAGAGGCCCTGGGGGAAGCTTTTCCTAGACAGAGTTGAAGGAGGAAGACATGAGTGGGGAGTTCAGGGAGTGGCAGGTAAAGCTGTCACTCACCTTCTCCCCAGGAGTGCCAATGGGTCCCTGGGGGCCAGGGAGTCCCTAGGGACATGAAAAAGAAAATGAAGGGTGACATGAGAAAGAGACAGTGAACGCCAAGTTTGGGGAGGCTGGGCATGGTCAATGACCTTGACTGACCATTGCCACCCCGCTTTATTAGGAGAGAGAGCTCAAACCTGGGACCCAGGGTTCCCCTGCTGTCCTGGAGGGCCTGGTTGTCCTGGAGGACCCTGGAGAGAAAGAGGGAGTCTGGGAAGCTGAGAGGGCTCATGGTATTGAGTCGACAGGGAGGCTGAGTGTGGGCAGGAGGGCACGGGAGTGGACATGCATACAGACAGTCATGGGGTCTGAGTGTCAGCAAGTGTCAGGGGCCAGGGAGCAGACAACATACCACATTTCCTTTGGCCCCCGGAGCACCATCAATTCCAACTACACCCTGGGGGAGGAGAAGGCATGAGACCAGGGCAGACACACACGCAGGTGCCTAGTCTGAGACACTGCAAGGCACGGGAGGAAGAGTATGTGCACAGAGAAAGCAGGTGACAAAAATGGACATGCGGGGGAGACATGTGAGAAGACAGACAGGGATATGGAGAGACAAGGACAGGCTCACCGGCCGTCCCAGGGGACCAGGGGAGCCTCTGGGGCCAATCAGTCCCCGGGGACCCTGCAAGGAAATAGGAGCGTTATTCCAGAACAACCCTGTGAGAGTCTGAGTCCTGACTCCTCCCAGCAAGGAGTCTAGGGGCCCCTAGTACTCACCGACTCCCCAGCCTGGCCAGTGGGTCCAGGAGGTCCCTCTGCTCCCTATGAGCAAACGGCATATTATTGCTGAGGGTGCGGGGGGACAATAGCCCCTGGAGAGCCGTCTCTCCTCATCTGGGCAGCCCCTTCCCTGAGTCTGAGGCAGAGCATGCAGCAGGCTCTGACTCAGCACAGAACCCAACCCCAGACCCCAGATCCTGAGTCTCACTTCTGACTCGAGTTCTGGCCCCTGGCTCCCAGTGTCTTACCCCTCCTGGCCCTCCAGTGCAGCCCCTCACCCTCCATCCTGTCCCCTAACCCTCTCTGATGCAGTCTGGCTTTCTAGCCTCCAAACTATCCCTTAACTTTTTTTCCAATTTTACCTTCTCACCATCCTCTCCCGGGGGGCCAGGTTGCCCCACGTGGCCAAAGTCACCCTGCAGCAGGGAATAGAGGGGAGTTCAGAAGCAGAAAGGTGGGGTGGAGATCAGCACTTCAGAAAAGGAGATGGAACACAAGGGGTGAAGATGCAGACACAGGAACAGAGGCCTGAATACAGGAGGCAGGGGGCACCATGACTATGGGGGGGGGGGGTGACCAGGACCTGGGAGGAGGGCCTCATACACTCACCCTTTGGCCCTTCTCACCAGGCAGCCCTGGGAGACCGTCAAAGCCCCGATCGCCCTGTACAATGAGAAACCAGCTGAGACTGAATCCTTCACCCTGACTGTCCCCCCACCAACCCCAGTCCTGGCACCATCACCTACCTTAGGTCCTGTGTCCCCTGGGAGGCCCCGAGCCCCGTCTGCTCCAGAGCGACCCTATGGGGGGGATGGGTGACCTCATCAGAATGCCTGTTTCTGAGCATGTTCCTCCCGCAAAGTCCCACCTGGGGGCTGCGACCAATGCACCTCCCCAGTGCATCTCAATCCCATCCATTGCTCTTTAGTCCCAGCGCTCTCGCTCAAGTCACCATAATCACAAAGAGCAAGAAACCGTACACTCGGTGTCCATGCGCAGCCTGGCTGTGGGTTCCTCATCGTGCGCAAAACTATCTGGAGTTGTCTTGTTTGTCATTTCCTCCAATACGCCAGACTTTTCTTTCACACACTTTCTGCTCCTTCTAGTTTGACTACTCTTCCTCACCTGCCCCTGGGCTAGACCCCCAGCTCCGGTCAAGCATTGTTCTCTCTGGCAAGTCCTCCCTGACTCTGTGACCAGCCCAATCTGCTGTCACACCCTCTGTGGAGATGCCATCCCTGTCCTCAGTGCCCCCAGCCCCCAGTGACACCAGCAGACTCTGAGGGCACAGAGCCGAGGCGCAAGTTGTGTGCTGAGGGATAGATAAGGGGTGACCAGGTGACCAGGTGACCAGGGAGTGACTGGCGCTCACCATCTTGCCCTCTCGGCCAGGTGGCCCAAGGGGTCCCTGAAGACCTCGGGGTCCCTAGACAAGAGAGAAAGGGACGAAGGAAAGCGGAATAGGAACTTACTTTGAAACATGCCCTAAGAAAGGCAGTATTTACAGGGGTATCCTCGGGCTGTGGTGACTTGCCCAGAGTGGTCCTTTACCCCATAGTCCACCCCCAGCAATCTCACCTGTGGTCCCATCTCTCCCATCTCGCCTTTCAGACCTGGATACCCAGGAAGACCCTTGGAAGAAGAGGTGGGCAATGCAGTTAGAGGGGTTCCTTCTCCACTGATGTGTCCCCCTCCTTCATGGGGCCTCCTACTCACCACGGGGCCTGGACGTCCGGTTAGCCCCATGGGGCCAGGGGGACCTTTCATAGAGAGCTGGAAAGATCAAGGGGAACAGAACCTCAGGTCTCTCACAAGGCCCCCACATCTCCCACAAAGGCTTCTTCAGGAGACAGACATGCACTTGTCTCCTGCCCAGCCCTCCGTGGTCTCCCACCTCTTCATTCTCTCAGTGCCCCCGCTACGATGTCAGCCCCCTGCTTATCCTGACTCACCTGAGCCTGCTGCAGCACTGCCTGGGCCTGGGCCTGCTGGAAGGAGACTGGGGGTCCTTGGAGGGAGCCACTGGCAAACTGGAACTAGGGGACAACAGGTTACGAGGAAAACCCTCCTAGGTCAGGAGTCATCCCCTGGGTCAGGAGTACACCCCAAAGAGTGTGCCACCCCATTTTCCTCTTACCGGCATCATGATCACAGTGCCTGGTAGGCCTCGGATCCCATCAATGCCAGGGATTCCTGGGAGGCCTGCAGGGCCCTGGCAAAAGGAAAGACAGAGAGGGATGGAGACAGGGAGGGAGGGATGGAGGTAGGAGAAGACAAAGAGGCAGAGGAGAGGGATGGAGGGGGGGAGAGGGAGACAGAGGGAATGTGGAGGCAGAGAGATGGACAGAGGGAGGCAGGAAGTGATAGAGATGGGAGAGGAGTGGGGAAGGATGGCAGTAGAGGAAGGAAAAAGGAAAAGACAAAAGCAGCTTGATAGAGGGAGGAGAGAGTCACAGGGAGTAGCAAGACAGAAAGAGACAAAGACAAAGAGAAGCAAAAGAAAGATTAAGAGACAAAGACAGAAACTTTGACAGAAAGACAGACAAAGGACACGCAGATATAGAGACAGAGTGGATAAAAGAGATGACAGGGCCCCAGAGACAGAAGAGGATGACCCACAGATAGGGGTGAGCAGGAAGGGTCAACACCGACTAAGAGGTGGGGTCCCCAGTCCCAGGCCCACGTTAGACATTCATGCTCCCCTTCTCAGCTCCATATCCCAAAACCACCCTCCCCCAGAAGGACACACCCCAAGGGGAATCTCTTACCGGTAAGCCACGGTCTCCGGGAAATCCAGGGGAGCCGGGAGGGCCTGAGGGGCCGGCCACCCCCTATTGTGGACAGAGGATCAGAGGCACAAGTGCAAAGTTTGAACCAAGTTGACTTCCTACCTCCCACTGACCCTGACGAAGCCCTGGCCTCCCTACCCAATCACTTAGCCTTTCCTGCCCCGCAATACTATATTAACCACAGCAGCCTTCAACTTTACATCTTCACCCTATTTGACTCATCCTTTGAGCCTCATATGGCCAACAGTCTTCAAATGATCTGGCAACATTGCACCCCAACTCTCCACCCCAGGCTCTTTAAAAGCCCAGTTGGAAGGGAAAGACAGAAAGAGGACAATGCAGCCATCACTCACTCGGGGTCCTGGGGCTCCAGGAGGTCCCTCAAACTGCTGTCCCTGAAGGAAAAATGAGTGTGATATGCATTCTAGCCCAGCCCCCTCAGCTCCTCCAGCCCCGGGCTCCTCACCTGTTCAATCACGGCTGGTTCTCCTTTCGCTCCTTTCTCGCCAGCACCCTGGGGCAGGAGGTGCAGAGAAAAGGGATGTGAGCCCTGGAACTCAGACATAGAACTTTCAGTGAACCAACCACACACACACACATACACACACACACACACACACACACATACACATACACACCCCACCCTCAATACTGCCTCTGCTGTTCTATCTTCAGCCAATATATGTTGAGCAGCTCAGGCTCCAGCTTCAGCCTGGCCGTGCTGCAACAAGGTCAAGGGCATAAACAATGGAGTTGCTGTGAGTCCCTATCTTAGAGCTGCCTCTCATCAGCTCTGTGGTGTTGGGCACCTTATTCAACTCCTCTGGCCCCACATGAAAAGTGGGTGCGTGAACGATGACTGTATATATCCCATAGGAAGATGAAAAAGTCAAAACAAAACTTGGCATATGATAGGCACATCAGGAATGAATGTTGGTGAGAATTATTACTCATGTCCTCACCTGTCAGCACCAAGGCTAGAACCTGGGGCTGCTTCTCTGCCTTATTTTCCTAGCAATTCCATTCCTCCCCTTAGCAAAAGATAACACTAATCTACAAATGAGTTACAAGTCTTTATCTCTAACCTAGACCATTTCCCTTGAAGTCCAGAATCTTCTAACCAATCACCTACTTGACATCCCCATTTGGATATCAAACAGGTGTTGCCAATTGAGCATGTTCAAAATGAGGTCCTTGCCACTTTCCAGTGCTCTCCCTTCAGCCTTCCCCATCTCACTGATGCCACTGTGCATCTGTTCTTGCCTCTCTCCACCTCCAGCAGCACGACCACAAAAGAACATGGCCCACCTTTTCTCTCTCTCCACTGACACCCCCTCTTCTGGGTCACCACCCTCTTTGGGGAATAGCGTTTTCCCTGCTGCCCCTCTGGCTCCCCCTACAGTCCATATGCTGCTCAGCAGCCAGAAGGAGCTTTTAAAACTCAAGTTAGATAGATCATGTTCCAACGCAAGTGACTTCTCAAAGTCAAATGCATCACCCTACCCACAGCCCAGCCATTACCTGAAACACTGTGGGCTTATTGCTTATGTTTATGTTATTGTTTATGTTTATTGACTGCACTGGGGTGATTAGCAGGCATTCTAGGTGATATAAAAGAAAGCAAGAGAGAGTGGTTATGTGTGGCTCCAGGCAGGAGCCCCTTCTGCACTTAACCCAGCCAACCAGACTCACAGGAAAGATTTGGAACTGAGTCCGTGATGACTCTTCTGCTGCCCAGAAGTCAGGGCCCATGGTGGGGCCATCTCCTTCCTCATCCTCACTGATTAATTCAGGCTCCAGAGTCCCCAGTTCAGTTCCATCATCAGGATCCAGGTCCCCCTGAGGACACAGGGAGAAACCAAAGCTTGCTGGTCACCTCCTTGCCATCTGGCACTGCCATTGCCCTGCCCACTTCCTACCAACCTCTAAGATGGTGCCGTTGTGGCCAGTAGTCACATCAGTGGTGATCACCAAAGACGAGGAGCTGGGAGGCAGACTCGGAGCTGGTATCTCTGTCATGGGGATGTCAGTGGAAGTCTGGAGCAGGTACAGGGTGAGTGTCAGGTCTGGTCTCAGGTCAGTCAAGAAAAAGGGGAGGCAAAGGTCCTAGCCCCCAGAGTAGATAAGTCCTATCTATCACAGTCCATGGAGGGGGGACAGAGGAGGAGTCCCCCCAAACAGCAGAGGGGTGAAAGGTAAGGGGTTGGCCAGTGGAGGCAGAGATGTGCCAGACAGCCAGCAGGGGGAGCCCTCTTGTGTGGAGAAGAAGCACAGGGGGTCAGGTCTGGGAAGGTCTGGAAGGCAGAGCAAGGCTGACTCCAGAACACAGTGGCCAGGGTCAAAAAGCACTCAGGGCCAAGACTCCCCAAAGCCTATCCATCATGTCCTCTCCCAAGGCAGAGCTCAGCAGTAGCCAGGACAGAGAGAGGGCATGGTAGCTCCTTCCTCCTGGCCTAGACAGCTGCAGATGAACTGAGTCAAAGGAACAAAGAGGGCAGTACGGCCCACATGAGGGCTGGGGCTGAAGAAGAGGTTGGGAAAGGTTAGACGCTCCGTGTCCCTCTCCGGGGTTTGAAGTGATAACTCTTTCTCCCCATTGATGCTGAAAGCAGATGTAGTATAACCAGCGACTGCCCAGCCAGGGGTCCCAGTCAACCGCCCACACCAAGGACCCACCCACTGTCTCACCAACTAGTGACCCCCCACAAGAGCCCCCAACTATTCCTACAACCACTGACCCATCAATGACTCCTCAATCAGTCCATCAATGACCCCTGACCAATGATCCCCACCAGGGGACCTAAAGAATGGCCCCCCAACTAATAATCCACATCACTGACCTTCCACTAGTTATTCTTATAACCACTGGCCCCTCAATTAGTGACCCATCAATGACTCCAACCAGTTACTCTCCCATCTAGTGACCTCCCCAGCCAGCACTAGTGACTTTCCAATTACTGAACCCCACCAATGATTTTTAATGAATTATGCCCCTAACCAATGTCATCCAATAATGAATACACATACATGGACCCAACTAGTATGCCCCAGTCCAAATAGTGATCCCACTAACCAAGGACCTGGCTATGACTTCCCAACCAATATAATAACCCACAAGGACTCCCAAGGTAGTTGGGAGCTCCTGAAAGTCTCTCCTCCAAGTAATGATTAAAATCTGTGACCTCACCAGTGCCTTCAGTCAGGGATCCTCCACTGATCACTTCCTCAACTACTGATCCCCAGCAATGACCTTCAGCCATTAGCTCTAAAATAGTGACATCAATAATACCAATAGCGGCCTTCATCAATGACCTCCAGTAGTGACCCCACAACTTGAACATCCTAAATATCAATCTCAATCAATGTCTTCCCACTGTGATTCCCCCAATCAGCGATTTCTATCAAGGAACTCAAATACTGCCCTCAAAGTTATTTCCCAATGAATAACCCTCACCAATAACCCCAACCACTCAATGTCAACTGAAGCAATGACACTAGTGAACCCAGCACTCACCCCAGTTAATGACTGCCCTTATAAACAGTAGCCCTCATCAAAAACCCCCTAATAATGAGGTACTCATCTGAATGTGCCCCTTCCTCCAGCCCCCCAGAACTGGAGGTTAGGGGGTCAGAGATAAAGGAACAATAGGCTAGAATCAGTCCTCTCCCCTTCCCCCCTGGGCATCAGTCAGCTGAGAGCAGTCACTGGCCAGGGGGTGGAGACTGGAGGCAGAGACCCTGGATGAGGGGCTGGTGATCAGCGTGGATCAGAGGCCAGAAGTCAGGCAGTCCAAGAGCAGAGGTGAGAGGGCGCAGGTCCCTTACCTGGTTCTCAGGGGAGCCAGGAGGTGGACTCAGGGTCAAAGTTTCCTTGTTCTTCTTTCTGCCCTTCCCTTTTCGACCTCGCCCCTTTTTTTTCCCTTTTCCCTTTCCTTTCCGTCGAGGGGGAGGGGTCTCTGGCGCTTCCTGAGGGCCCTGCAAAGAAGGCCCCTATTCAGGTCCAGAGTCCTTCGTCAGCCTCCCACGCCTTTAGTGGGGCTCCACCACTCAGGTCAGCTGGGGTTATGCTGGCCCATGGTCCACTGGTCTTATGTCTTGAATCCAGGGTTCACTTAGCCCTGTGACCTACGTTCATAGGATCTGCGGCCCAGGGTTGCTCAGTTATGTGACCTGAGGTCAAAATCACTCATGCCTATTTGAGGGCAAGGGTCGCTCAGCCTCATGGATGGGAGCCAGGATTTACACAGTCCTGAGATCTGTAGCCAGGGATAACTCAGCCTGTGACCTCAGGCCCAGCCCCTTACTCACCCCTGTGGCTGTGGAGTCCAGGTGGTCACAGTCCGGCAGGTACCGCGCACAGGCCTGGAGGGCGGCCTGAGGATCCGCAACAATCAGCAGCTCCTGAATATCTCCCTGAGACCAGTGAGAGGAGAGGTGTTGAAAAAGGGACCCCCACGTTGAGTTCGACCCCACTCCTCAATGTAGTCCTTCCCACCCATCCCCAGCCCAAAGCATAAGGAGTGGTGGCCCCATCACAGCCCAGGAGAGCCCTTCACCCTTCCAAACTGAGAGGAGAGTCTGTCATGGTCACACCAAATCACAACCACAAACCACACCCCATCTCATCTGCCCCTTTTGTTCCTTGGCGCTCAGGCACATGGTAAGCACCTACTAAGTGTCGAGAGGTACCGAGTATAAGGAGGGGACAAGATGGATGAAGTCTCTGGCTCCTGGAGGTGACACACATGATGATCACACAGCATGGTCACCACATCAAAAACACCTGCTCAGAGCCGCACACAGCACGCCTTGCAGGGCCCGATGCCACACCCACCCACCTCACTCAGCATCACAGCAAGCGGACACTATCCTCTCACCACAGGCCAAGGACGCAGCATTGCAACCATCAGCCTTGGCTCCACAGTCTCACACTCATGCGCACGACGCACCCTGACCTCCCTTCCCTCAGTTTCCTGGCACTAGTTAGAGAAGCACACACTCCATCAAGCTGCAGAAAAACTCCCCCCCCCATCTTCTGCCTCAGTTTTCCCTGTCACTGAGCTCCTACCTCAAAAGCCTCCTCCCCAAGGTCCTGGGTCCCCAGCACAGTGAGACCAGCCGTGCTGATGAATCGAAGCCCCTGACCCAATACGGGGGACTGAGCTTCACAGTCCACCACCAGGGTCACCATTGCACCATCCACGCTGACTGCCACACGGTGCCACCTACAAGGGCACAGGCTCAGTAGGGGTGTTTCTCACTCCACCCCTCCCTGGACCCCCACCCTATACTCACCTGCCATCCATGAGGTTCACCTGCTGGGGGAGGGGGCTGAAGGCGACACCTAAGAGGCCCAGAGCAGGTCCCAGTGCCAGGCCCAGCTGCCGCGTACCCTCCTCATCGTAAATGGACAGAAGGACAGACTGATTGGCCGGCTGGCCCCGCAGGGTGATCAGCACAGAAAAGTCCTCAGGAAAGTGCCCGTCTGGGTGCACAGAGGGGAGGGGCAGTTCAGACGGCCTGGCCAGGACCCATGTTCCCAGGGTCACCCCAGCCTACCTCCCTGACTCACCTGGAAAGAGCTCCCACGTGGGTACAGCAAGCGCGCTGGCTTTGCCCACCCAGAATGCCCGGTCTCCCTCTGGGGTCCTCTGGGGACAGAGACCAGGCACTTGGGGAGCACCACCCTGGCCTCCTCTCATACCCAAGGCCTTCAGCAGGTCCACAGGATCAGCTGCAGAGAGAAGGCAGGAAAAGGTGTGTTAAAATGAACCCAGACTCCACATGAGTGGCTCATATTTGGAGAAACTCAGCCCCCGCCCCTTGTTTGTGGGCCTGAGGGAAGGAGAAAACCTGGGACCTGCACCCCCCTCACACCCCACAGCTGTTCCTGTCTCATCAGCCTGTTGACTCCTGTTTTGTTCCCTTGGTTTTGATGAGGAAAAAAAAAAAAAAAGCTGACCTAGTTCTGGGATGAATCAAAGCTTCTTGGCCTGAGCCCCAGAGCCAAACTGTCCCCCTCTCCATAGTCCCTGCACCAACTCCTGGGGCTATTTCTGGGACCTAAAACCCCCTCACCAGGGGAAGCCTGCTTGGGGAGCAGGGGCTCCTCACGTGTGTTCTTCGCCCACCTCCTGCCTCAGCTTTCATCTCTCTGACCTCCTTTGCCTACCACCTCCCACGACCACCATCACACATCACCTCCTCCCTCTGACCGCCACCTCCGGACTTCTTCTTTCTGGCCTCCTCCTCGACCACTGTCACTCAGGATCTCCCTTTGACCACTGCAATTTCCAGACTCCTCTCTCCGACCACTCAACCTGACCATCGCCACCGACTTCTTCATCTGGTCAACCCCTCTGACCTCTTTCCTCGCCTGACCCCAACTTCCTCCTTCTGACTCTCCCCCTCTGACTTCTCTCTGATTTTCTCCTCTGACCTTCTTCCTCTGACTACCCCCTCTTCTCCCTCTGCCTGTCCCAATCTCCTCCATCTGACCTGCGAGCTCCCCAGTTTTTCACCCTCTGATCTCCTGACCACTTCTCTCTGATAACCCCTGACCTCCTCCCTCTGGGCCTCCCTTTCATCCCAAAATAGCAAGGCACTGGTCTGGCCCAATCAGACCCTAGTCCCAGCCATCCCACCAGCCCCACCCCACGCAGCCTGGCCAACACTAAGTGGAACCACATGGTTTGGGCAGGGGAGAGGGCTTCCCCTGGGCCTAAAGGCCTTGCGCGAGCTCCCCTCCCCCCACAGTCTGTCCCACTGACCCCCTGACCCAGCCTCTTGGCAGGAATAAGATTCTGTCAGATCTCCCCATGACCTCACCCTGGGGGCAGCACTGCTGACCTCACTGTTAGGAGCATGAGTGGGGGAAGGGGACAAATAGGGGGAGAGAGAGTCTTGGATGAGGGTCCCCCCTTCAAGCTCCTCCAGGATCATCATTATCTAGACTGCACAGAACCCTGTTCCAGACTCTACAGAACCTCCAGTGCCTCCCCTTTCCTTTCCCCACCCTCCCTCTCTCTGTCCCACTTTTCTCTGTCCTCTCTCTGTGTCCAACTCTGAATCTCAGCCTCTCCTCCCTCTCTCTCTCTCTCTCTCCCCCCTCCTCCGCTTCATATACGTGTGGGGAGTTGGATTACTCCCCATCTCTTTCTCCCCATCTTCATCTCCCCCAACCCTGCTGCCACTACCCATCTCTAATTGCCCGGTATGTGGCTGGGCTGTCATTAAGAGGTATTTGAGTTACAGCCTCCTGGGGCTAAGATCTGGGCTCCCAGGCTCTACTGACCACAAGGGTCATTCCTTCCTGGAACCATCATTCCAGTCAGCCCCTCTCCAGGCTGGAATCCAAGGAAAGGCTGAGGGCCATGCCCCACCTACTGTGGCTCTCCCCCTCACTCAGACCCCAGCTTCTGTGTGCTCTATGCAGTGAGAAGGGGTCTCCCATCAACCAGCTGCTCATTCATATGTAAAAAGTCCTTCCCAGCATCTAGCCCAAATGTCTCCTGCTTCACTCTTGTGTCCCTCTGTAATGACCTTTCAGAACTGACTGCCCTTTCTTTTCGTGGCTGGCTTCGTGACAAGGAGACACACAAGAGGCATTGAGTCCTGCCTGCAGGGCCAGGGTGTGGGGGTCTGTCAAGGACCCAGTCTGCCCTTCCCTACATACCCTTCCTGTGCTGCTCAGGGAGACACTGGGTAGGTTCTAGGTTGTGGAGGCAGACAGACAAGGACTAGCCACGGATCCCCTCAGATGTATAGAACATATTTGTAGGTGTCTGTGCAAGTGTGCATATGAACTATTGGGTGCATGAGATTGTGCATGTGTATGTGACTGAGTAGAACAGGGAATGGCTGCGTGTTTGATTTGTTAATGTGTTTACATGTGTGCAAGTATCTAGCCTATGGTGGAGAGACTAGATGCAGTTTGACATGAGGCCGTATGTCCATGAGAGCTGGGGTCCTAGCAGTGAACTTGGAGTCCTGTAGGTGGGTCTGCCCTTGTAGTAGCTCCCATTGAGATGGGGGGTATGGTTATATGTAAAAGCGTGGACAAATCATCAAGTAGGTGACTGGTTCTGAACAGTGGCCATGTTATATGAATGACAGTGGGAGCAAATGTGAGAGTTTGAAAGCAGAAGTGGGAGGGAGACAAAAGCTGTGATCATGTCGTGGGTGACTGATGGGATTGCCTGGGCATGGGCACCCAGTGTTTAACATTCCTGGGTTTCCAAGGGGTCTATATTCTTAATGGATGCTGGAGACTGAAGACCTGTGCCTATGGGTGAGCGTGAGAATGGAGCATAGGCCAGCTTGAGGTTATCCCCGCGAGCAGGCACTTTCCTGGACTCGAGAGAAAGTGAGGGAAGTGAGGTGAAGGGTATGTGTGCTGGGGAGCTGAGTGTGAGTAGGCAGGAATTTCTGGGAGGGTCTGACCCGGGATCTCTCAGACCTGGGAAGTTCCATAGATCACCACTTGAGGGACCACGACCTTCCGGAACCCCGCCCCCCACCCTAGTCCCGTGGGGCGGGGCTTGGCGTCCAGCCAGATGCGTGCAGCTGGGCATGCGTCAGCTCTGACTCACCCATGCGACTGCCCCCGGGACCCCAAAGGGGCCCCTGAGAAATTCCTCAGAAAAAACACCAGAGGTTCGCTCAGCAGCTGGGAGGGGGGTGAGAGAAACTTCCACTCCCGCCCCCGCCCGCTCTCCGCTCCGCCCCGCCCCGCCCGGCCTCCCGCCCGGCCTCGCCCCTCACCGCGGGCCTCCCGGGGCCCTGTCCATGGTGCTGACCGCGGCTCTGGGGACAGCAGGGTGGGGAGGCGGTGGGTGCGCGCCAATTTGGGCAGAGGAAGAACTGGTTGAGGCCAATTTGGGAGAGACGCAAAGGGAACTCTGAGTCCCCAACTAGCCCCTTCCCATACTCGCCCCACTCACCATCACCCTCAGAATCATCCCATTCCATTTACACCTCCAAATCACAAACACGCCCCTCATAGGTTCACCCAGAGACACACAAACGATTATTCTCCAAATCAGCTGCACACGCAAACATACTTGTACACCCCCAACTCACAATCACTGACCCAGGGATCACCCTGTCACCCATATTCATACAGTCATCAATTCCCACACCCAAGTATACGCACAGTTTCACTCTAAATGGACACACACACACACACTCACACAAAACACCTATAAATTGCATTCATTCCCAAGCACTCACAGCAAAACATGGTCACAAACCGCTCCTCCCTCCAGCTGTCACACCCACAAATCACCCAGAGTAGGACACCAGCATGGGAACATCACAGCGTGGGCCACACACAAGGCGCGTGCCTTGACTCCCCCCATGCACTCCCCCTATTCTCAACTCCATCCAGTCTAGGATCCTCGCGGACCAGCACCCTGGGTCTATCTATCTTCTTCCCCTCGGCTCACCCGCCTGTATCCAGGGCAGAAACTGCAGCGAGACCAGGAACAGGCAGAGGCCAGCCTGCAGCTGGCCCAGGCCCAGGCCCAGGCTACTCCCCATCCCAGCGGGGCCCGCTCTCATGGCGGGGACCCGACAGGGAGGCTGCGGGGCGCGGCGACTCCACGGGTTCGGCGCACTGTCTCTCCGCGGCTGGCCCGCTCCACTGGGGATGAACTGAACTGCCCAAAACCCCGCCCTGGCCTCGCCCAGCAGCAGCTCGGACTGGCGGGACTCGCTAAAGTGGGGGTGGCTGGCAGCTGGGGGTGGGGGAGTTGGGAAACTTTGTGCTGTGCACTGATTGGCCGACTTGGGTGGAGCCTTGGGCCGGGAGCTGGGCCCTTCTTGCCCCACCCACAGTGGAACAGGACAGTTACTCCCATCCAGCCTTAGAATTCGGGGTCCCAACCTTACCCCAAATTCTTCCTTCTTAACAGCCACCCAAAGGTATCTTAGCTTCATTTGAATCCTTAGCTTCCACCTATGCCCCTGGGATTACACACAGAACATCTTAATACTGATTTTTTTTTCTGTCTTACCCAAGCCCTCAAGTGGGGTCCCTCACTCCAAACTCTCACCCACCTGCCTGACCCCAGTGGTACATGTGCAAAATAGGAGAGGTACCACCCTCATCCTAAAGCTTTTCCTTCATAAATAAATCTCACCCCAGTTTTCAAAATGGGGTTCCCAAGCTCTCTCCAAGTCCTCATCTCTCCACCCAAATTCTAGAAAAGAATGTCCTGACCCCACCTCTAAACCCTCACCACAAATTCCAAAACACCACTTTCAAGTTCCCCTAAACCCTATATTCAAACAAACTGTCCCACTCCTTCCCTAGCCCTTCTCTCCCTCCCGCTGGTCCCCAAATGGACACTCCAGTCCCAATCATTACTAGTGCTCCTTTCAAATGCAGGGTCTGGCCTTACCCCTAAAGCAGGAGACTGCCACAAGGAAGGCAGGGATGGGTCCCTGCCATTCCTGTGGTGAGACAGAGACTCTCATCCCAATAACACCCCCTAAGTGTAGATGGAGCTGTCAGTGCAATTGAACAAGCACAGACAGGCAGAATCTGAAGGCGCTTTTACAGGGAGGAACCCAAGGGGCGTATCCTGGGCCCAGAACTTCTCCCCCCTTTGGGGAAAAAGAAACCAGCATTGCCTCCCTCCTAGTCTCCAGCTCCTCAGACAAAGAGTCTCTGTGTCCCTGGAGAAGAGAGGGTGGGGCCCCATCTGGCCTGAGAGGGAGATGGAGGCCCCTGGGGCGGAGGGAGGAAGGGGAATCTCCCTAAGCTTCTCCTCCTCCCTCCCTAGGGACAACTGAGGCTGAGACTTCTCCAGCTAAGGCTCTCACAGAAGTCTTGCCTTGCTGGGAAGTTCTTCCTAAAGTCTAACCCTGCATTCTGACTTCTCCGTATTCCCTCTTTGAAATGACCCAGGAAGAGCCACACTCTGCCCAGAATAGACTGCAAGAGAATGTCCCTGATTAGTTCCCTGTGCTCCCTAAACTCGCCCAGCCCTGAATATTTACAACCATAATAAAAATTAAAAAATTAAAAAAAAAAAAAAAAACAGGAGTGTCGCAGTGCTTTAGGACATCCTTTTCCCCCTAACAGCAGTAGGAAAAGAAATTTTTGACAAAAAAAAGTGAGGTGTGTTGAGGTTAAGTAATTCCCTCCAGTAGTCTGCCCAGGGTCAGTTCAGAATTGGGGTCCTTATGGGGCCCCTTATCCTGCAGGGGATCACGGGAGGGTGCTTAGGAGGGGCAGATGAGCCAAGGCTGGGCAGCAGCAGTCAGTGGCTGGCCAGCGGCAGTCACGAGTCCAGGCAGAGATCAACATGGCTGCCATGCCCCGGACTGTGCTGATCTCCGGCTGCTCCACAGGGATTGGCCTGGCACTTGCCACGATGCTGGCTCATGACCCCCTACACCGTTACCAAGGTCAGGGACCCAGAGCACTGGGAGGGGTAGGGGTGAGTTCAGCTTTTCCACCGACCCATCCCTTCCAGTTGTCTTTGTGGGCTGGGGGAGGACCCAGGACATGTGAGTTCCCTTTTCTGCCTATCCTGTGAGTCAATCCTTAATTCAGCTAACATTTCTTGAGCACCTACTGGGTGCCAGGCTCTGTTCTGGGTGCTGAGAACACAGATGTGAACAGATAAAAATCTCTGTGCTGGGTAGTGGTGTAGTAAAGGAAGAGAGAGAGACAGCTAATAAACAAACACTAAAATTTTATAATAAGTGCTAAGAAACCAAATAAATCTGGGGGAGCATGGCAGGAGGTGGGTGATGGGAGATACTTGGAGAAGAATTTCTCTAGGTTTTGCTTTGGACATTCCCTCCCCCATCACTCCCCCAATTACTGGATAAGCCTCTTAGTGTCCCTGACTGAGGTGGGGGAGGTGGGGGAGTATTTAAAGATCTAGGAACTTGGCCTTCTGAATCTTTGGAGTAAATTGCCCAACCTGCACCCCAACAATGAGAACTTCTGACCCAGAATAAGCTGGAGCCCACATGGGCAAAGGGCTGTTACCTAAGACAAGGCTACTGGGGGTAAGGGCCCTGCCCCACTTGGCAGAGCTGTTTCTCCCAGCCTTCTGCCCTCTGTCTTAGAGACATGCACAACTTCGGGAGTGACAGCCTAAGTGCCAGTGTCTAGAAAAGAAACTGAGCTGTGTGACAGTTGGATGAATGCTGACATTGCTAAAGGATGATGTTTATTGTTTACCATGTATCATGCTCCCCATCTAAGTGTTTTATATCTATTATGTCATTTAATCCTCATATCACCCTAGTGAAGTGGCTGCTATCATTTGCCTCCTTTTAGAAATGAGGAAACTGAGGTACAGACTCCAAAGGTCCTTGCCAAAGGTAGCCCAGCTGGAAAATGGCAGAAGCTGGATTTTAAACGCAGGCAGTTGTGCCCCTTGGCCCTGTGTAGATCATGTGGCTCCATCCATCACCGCAGCATCCTGAGTCACTCAGGCTCACAACAGTCTGCAGATGCTCCCAAGCATGTGCATTTGTGGTGATGGGTGCACACAGCGGGAGGAGGTGAGCAAGCGTGTGAGCTCAACTCCGACAAGCCCAGGTTCCAATCTCAGTTCCAACATTTGCTAAGGGTAGGACAAGCATCTTTCTCCCTTCTGCTAATTTTGGGATTTCTCCATGTTGTCTCTCTGTCTGGGCTAGCTTGCGCTTCCTCCCAGTATGGTGGCCTCAGGACAACTGGGTTGCTTCACAGTGATTGAAGTTTTTGAGAATGAATATTCCAGTCGGCAAGCCAGATACTTTAAGCACAGTTTGTGAGTTAATCTCCAAAGCCACACAGCATCACTTTCACTGTCTTCTATCCCTTCCCAGCTAGTAACAAGATTCAAGGAGAGGGGAAGTAGATTTCATGTCTTGAAGGAGGGGAGGGAAGTTTCTAGAAGGGCATTGCGATGAGAAATAATGCTGTGACCATCTTTGGAAAACAAGTCATGGGATTTTTGAGAGGATTAGAGATAGTGCCTATAAAGGTATTTGGCACATTAGATGCTCAGTAAATCTGAACTTATATTGATGTATTGGTGGCTATTCACACTTACATGTGCTCATATGCACATTTGTTGATGCTAGGTGTGTGTGTATTGCTTTCTCAAGACAATCTGTCTCATTTATTTTGTTGTCTTACCTAGTAGGTAATGAATTCCATGAAGGCAGAGACTTTGTTACTTGCAATAATCTTAGCATCTAGAATAGCATAGTGTGTAGGAGATGATCCCTAAATGTTTGCTAGATCTATATATGCATGGGTGGAGGTATATGTGAATGTATATACACAAGTATGCATTTATGGTTGTGTGGTGAATACAAGTGTGTAAGCCTATGGTTCTTCCTCCCTCCGTGACTGCTCATATAAGTCCACACACAAGGAAGAGAACTACTCCCTATCCCAACTCTGCTCTCTGTCCCCAGTGATAGCCACCATGAGGGACCTGGGAAAGAAAGGGATGCTGGAGGCAGCTGCTGGGAAAACTCTGGGCCACACACTCACTGTGGCCCAGATGGACGTGTGCAGTGATGAGTCAGTGGCCCACTGTCTCAGCTGCATCCAGGGAGAAGTGGACGTGCTGGGTGAGTCTGAGTAGCCACTGGGGTCACGTACCCCTCCCTGGCCTTAGTACCTATCCTCATCATAGCAAACCCTCTCAAGTGTCTGAGTACCAGCCTCTTTGCTTCATAAACAACTTCTGTCCCTGAGAAGAAGGGTACACAAGTTGACTAAGAGCCTGCAATGCCAATCAGTTTACTAAAGATATGTGAAATAATCTCAGACCTGGGATATGGTGGATTTTATTAAATAGAACTTCTCACATATGGAGAAAGCCGAATGTGGTTGGAAAAATTACTTTTGTGACTCATTCAGGAAAAAGAGCATGATGAGGAAGCAACTCATGGTCTGCAAAAGGCCTGCTGCTATGGAGGGTGGGTGTGGTTGCTTTGATGCAATTTGGTGTTAGAACTTAATTGCTCATGCATTAAGGGGGAGATGTTCTCAGAAGCCCTTCCCCATCAAAGGCTCAAGGTCTGCTATAATAGAAGCTAAATTGTATTTAAGGATCATCAAGGGTCCACATTTGCCCACCCAAGATATCCTGCACTGGCTCTGGCCTTGGGTTGGGGGTGGGGGTAGGATGATTCAGGGAATATCCCTGGAAGAGTGACACTAGAAGGGTTGGAGGGACCTTAAAGTAACCCTCAGAAACCCTTGCTTAGTGAATAATGCTGGAGTGGGCCTGGTGGGGCCCCTGGAAGGGCTCAGCCTCGCTGCCATGCAGGATGTATTTGACACCAACTTTTTTGGAGCTGTCCGTCTGGTCAAAGCTGTGCTTCCTGGCATGAAGAGAAGACGACAGGGCCACATTGTGGTGGTCAGCAGTGTCATGGGGCTTCAGGGTGAGCCCTGGGAACACCCCCCCCCAACACTGGGAATGCCTATAATGTCTGACCCTCCTCAGGTTGGAAGGATGGCAAATAGGATTTAGCTCATATTCCAAATGAACCTGTGTTGAGAACGATTCTGAAGCTCAAAAAGAAAAAGTTCTGGCATAGATTAACTATGTCTTCCATGGCACAGGACTAGACAGTGGTGATACAGATGCTGCAATGGCAATCCACATCCCAGCCTCAATCCCGCTTTTGGACACCTCCAAAAATCTCTCTCAACCATCCCCCGAGACCCAAAAGAACACCAGAATTCTTTCCCCTGAGACTCCTTACCAAAAACACCCCCACCTCCTACAAGGCCCCAGAGATGTCTTGATTTGGAACTCTGGATTTCCACCAAAAAAAGAACAGTGATTGATTAGTGATGTCTGCCATGGGTCTACTATGAAGGACACCTACTTGCCATCCATGCTCCTGGGTCCTTCTTCCTTAAACCCCTCCAGACTCTTCCTTCCTTTAGAAATTCCCTTGGATCTGCCCCCACTCCCAGCAGTCCCCTAAGGAACTGAGGGGATTAAGTTACCCTGTTGTGGAGAAGCTGCATCTACTCAACCCCATTGCTTTGGTCCCTCATCCAGCTGCACCTCCTGACCTCATAGGCCACATTCACTGCTCAACAAGACCTGATAAGGGTTCTTCTACACCAGGCTTGTCCTCAAGGATCCTAGGAATCCCATGTGCAAGAGACACAGGGCTTTAGAGGATGGAGGGAAATAGGGGAATTTCCTGGGCCCAGGGCAGAGGCAGCACTGCTGGGAAGAGTTGGCATCCCAAGACAACCTTCTCCCAACTCCAAATGCTTCCATCACACAATACCAGACACCAGACCCACAGATCCTAGATATCCCTTCATTCTGACTCCAAACCCTCTCTCTGTCACAAAACCCCAACCCTCTGAACCCACAAAGTCTATCACCCAGATCCCTCAAGGGCCTTGCATTCTTCTAATCCTCTCAGGTGTCATGTTCAATGAAGTCTACGCAGCCTCCAAGTTCGCTCTGGAGGGATTCTTCGAGAGTTTGGCTATCCAGTTGCTCGAGTTCAATATCTAGTGAGGCAGGCACCTGGGCAGTGAGGGGGAGATGGGAGACACTTGGGCAGTGAGGGGGAGATGGGAGACAGTGAGGGGGGAGGGAGGCAGTGATGGAACCATTACAAGAAAAGGGGGGTAGTGAAGGAGATGGGGGATGCGGTGGGATGAAATATGCAATGATGGGGGAATGCGGAGGGGCTTGAGGGGGAAAAGGGACCAATAATGGACAAAATGGGGTAGCAATTATGTGGGGCCCAGACCCCTTTCCCTTACTCCTGTTCCCAGCATCTCCCTGGTGGAGCCAGGCCCAGTGATCACCAACTTTGAGAGGAAAATTTGGGAGCAGGTTTCCACCTCAGAGTTCCCAAGCACGGACCCCGATACCCTACACTATTTCCAAGACTTTTACCTCCCAGCCTCTGAGGAAATTTTTCGCTCCATAGGACAGAGCCCACAAGATGTAGCTCAGGTGAGTGGTATGCCCAAATCTCCAAGACAAGGCTCAGGTGTGAGGGGCCCTCTCCCTACTGAATCCCCTTCCCTATGCTCCAGAGCTCAGGGCTCCAATCCACAGGTCATTGTCAAGGTCATCGGCTCAGCCAGACCAGCCCTGCGCAAACAGACCAATGCCAGATACTTCCCATTGACGGCACTCAAGGCTGCAGACCCCTCAGGCAGAGTGTACGTGCAAACAGCCCACCGCCTGCTCTTCCGCTGGCCACGCCTCCTCAGCCTTGGCCTCAGCTGCCTGGCCTGCAGTTGTCTCAGCACGCGGGTATGGCCCAGTGAGCAGAGCCTCCCCCAGCACTCCCCCTTTGAATAGCTAGGCCTTTTCAGCCTGCACCCATCTCAGAGACTGTACAATCTTGCCTCATCCATTCATCAAATTACTCCTGATCCCCTCTGTGCCTGGGCATTGCTGGGGCCCCAAAGAGCCCTGGGCCCTCCCTCTATAGTCTTAACCCTCCATGGTTAAGACTGGGGTACAGAGGGAATCCCTGGACTGAGGCACCCAGAGCAGGGAACCAGGTCTGTGTCTGGGAACACAAGGGAGTCCTCCGGGAGGAGAAAGTATTGTCGATGGACCACAAGGATGAGAGACTGACTCACTCACCCTCAGGACATCATTATCTTGGGCCTGGGAATACAAAGACATCCAAACCCCCATTAGACACACACACACACACACACACACACACACGGAGCTGGGCTGGCTAAGGGGAGTCACCAGCTTTTCTGGTCACACACAAGTGTCTATGAGGATGTAGAGAAGTTGGGAGCTTCATGAACTGCTGCTGGGAATGTAGAATAATGAGTCACTGTGGAAGATACTATGGAAGTTCCTCAAAAAATCAAACAGAATTTTCATGTGACCCAACAATTCAATTTCTGGATGTTACCCCAAAATGACTGAAAACAGGATCTCAAAGGGATGTAAGCACCCCCCTGTTCACAGCAGCGTTATTCACAGTGGCCAAAAGGTGCAGCAACCCAAATGCCCACTGAGGAGTGAATGAATAGGCATGTGTGGCAGGTCCACCAAGTGGAATGTTACTCGGCCTTATAAAGGCAGGAGATTCTGATACAGGCTACAACATGGGAGAACCTTGAGGACTTTATGTTCAGCAAAATGAAGCAGCCACAAGAAGACAAATGCTGAATGATTTCAATTCTGTGAGGTCCTAGAGGAGTCAAATTCATAGTGACAGGACGTAGAATGGTGACAAAAGAGGATGGGGAATCATTGTACACTGGGGCCAAAGTTTCAGTCCTTCAAGAGGAAGCATCTATGGGCAGGTGAGGGGGGTGTTGTCACAACAGTGTGAATGTTCTTAACACAACTGAAATGCACACTCCAAAGTGGTTTAAAAGGTAAATTTTGTGCTATGTATACTTGACCACAACCTAAAACACTTTCAGAACAATAGGAGTCCCATCTGAACCCCAAGACAGTGTCTCCTCCTCTGGAGAATCAGAAGCACATGGACTGTGGGAGTAAGCATTGGCTCTGCCTCTTGTTCACTGGGTGACCCTGGGAAGGTGGCCCTTTCTACAAAGCAGGGCAGCAATGGTGCCAAGACAGCAGGAACAGTCCCTGCACGCTATGTGGCTCACCATCAGCTGCCGCCTTTCAATACCAGGCTCCTGGGGAAGTGCTTCACTTGTATTTGCTCTTCAGCCTTATGTAATGGGAGCACTCAGAACCTGCCCGGTTCATAAACAAATAAACTGAGTCTCTTGTGACATCTTCTAGGGAAAGGGGAAGTGTTCCAAACCCTAGAATATTTAGGAGGGCATCCCTTAGAGTCAGTGCAAAAATAATGGGGCTACTTCTTATTTTTTATTAAATCAACTCCTCCCATCTGCATGTTGGGTTTTTGACACCATGCAGAAGCACCTGCAAATGAATATGTGAAATTTGATGGTGGGTGTGGTTGCACAACCTTGTGAACGTATCAAAAGCTGCTGAATTGTGCACTTTAAAAAAAATGGTCATTTTCACAGCATGTGAATTACATTTCAATTTTCAAATAAAATTAATTGTTAAAAAGAAATATGAAACACATGTGTACAGGAGGGCTTTGATTTGCCTCAAGAGGCTCACCCCAAAAACTCCATCAACCAATCTCCTCTCCTTTTGGCTTTGGTTGTGTTGGGTTCTGCCAGTAGGAAGCATCAACAGGAGATCAAAAGGTTGGAGGAGACACACCACCTCCCTCCATGTAGGTCACTGGGGATTACAGCATCTCTCCACCCCCAGTTTCTGGGAACCCCTGCTTCCCATCACCCGTGTTGGTCAAAGACAGTGACAGGACTGCAGAGTTGTAGCAGGATGCCACCACACCCCAGTTACTCACTTTGAATGTATTATCTCTTTCCATCTGGAACCCTGAATGATGTAATATGTGTATATTCCAGAGTACACATCACTAGAACATTCCAGATATTTGCTGCCTGCCTCAGCTCAAAAGTTTCCGCTATCCTAAATGATGTCCAGTATTCCCTTTCTTTTTAAAGAACTCCCTTAAATAATCTATTTCAAAGGAAAATTGCTCTTGTAGCCAAGAAGGAAAAGCCATCATAATTGCCATAAGTGGAGCCATATTTGAGGTTTATTTGTGGGTGAGCATACAGTATTCCAAACCCCTGCTCATGAACTCCTGATGCGAGAGAACATCAGGCTTCTGCCAGATTCTCTTGAAGCTAGAGTGATGTCAATTTCACTCATCAGAAGCACAGGATTTACCATTGAGAGCCAACCACCAAAAAGAAAGACAGAGTCAGAGAGGAAAGGGGGGGAAAGGGACAGGAGATTGGCATAGCCACGGTTCGCAGCAAAAGCCAGAACTGCCAAGTGACTTCGAGGGGAAGATTTAAGTTCTCGCCTCATCTGTACCCCCACTTTGTCTCTTTCCATCTTCCAAGGCTGGTGATTTCTTGAGACACCAGAATCCACCTAATAAATTCTCTTGCAGCTTAAATCACCCTGAGTTACTTTCTGTTATACATAAGGAAGAATCATCGGTTAGCAACTATGAAAACAAATGCGGTGGAGGAAAAGGCTGTTATTAAATTCTAGCAAGATGTGATCACCGACCAACAAAGACCGGCCAATGCTCAAAGGTGCTAAAGACAGAGTAACCTTCGGCTCTGGATTTTGACTCCCTCCACTCTCCCCACCATCTTCCCCATGTTAGCTTTTCTCTTTGCTCAAGCCAAAAATCCAGGAGAACGCTATAGTTGCTATCCTTCACACCTCACAGCTAATCTATTAGGAGGTCTTGTTCCATTGACCTGCAAAATACATTCAGAACCAAGCACTCTGCAGTACCTTCTTGGCCCCCAGCCTAACCAGTCACCATCATTTCTCACCTGGAGTATTGCACCAGCCCCCTCCCCTATGTCTGCATTTGCCTAGCTACAATCCATTCTCCACAAACATCCCAAAGAATTCCTGAAACATCTTCTCAGTAAGTAAAATTTTTCATTAAAGAGTATTTTACAAAAAAAAAATCTGTTCTCAACTGACCAATTCCTGATCCACCACCCCTGACTGTCATAACTTGATTATCGGTCCAGATTACACAAGAAAAAAACCTGATGCATAGATAAACAAACCATAGTATGCACACACAGAGGAATATTATTCAGTCTGAAAAAGAAGGAAATTCTGAAACATACTACAACCTGGAGGAACTGCAAGGCCAGTAGGCCAATGATATAAACCAGTCACAAAAGGACAGTTCTATTGTGTGAGTCCATCCACATGAGGTGCCTAGAATATGCAAATTCATGGACCAAAGTGAAATAGTTTTTCACAGGGGCTAAGAGGGGGAAATGAGGAGTCATAGTTTAAAGGGGACAGAGTTTCAGTCTGGGAAGGTGAAGAAGTCCTGGAAATGGATGGTGGTGACAGTTGCACAACTGTGTAAATTGTATTAATGCCACTGAACTGGACACTTAAAAATGGATAAAACAGTAACTTTTACATTGCATATGTTTCACCAAGATTTTAAAGTAAATGTGGAATATTTTAATGGAGCATTTAACAGAGCATATACTTCTTAAACTTTTTCACAAAAAAACAACAGAGGCTATACACACACACTTGAACTTTAGCTCTGGCCCTGAACATTATATCTTGGAAGTTTTACTATATCAGTCCAAGAAGACAGTTTAATTCCTTTGCACAGCTGCAAAATATTCCATTGTGTAGACAGATGATAATTCATGCAACCAGCCCCACAATGATGAATCTTTGGGCGCTCTCCAATTTTTGCTATTATAAAAATGACTGTAATGAATAATCTTGTGTGCATACATCATTACACACATATGCAAGTGTTTCAGCTATGGGGCTACTTGGCTAAAGAAATCATGCATTTGTAATTTTTATAAATATTACAAAATTCATTTCTAATGGGGAGGACCAACATCCATATGAAAGCATGATTGCTTCCCCAAGGCCTCACCACACCGTGTGATATCAGTCTTCTCAATGTTTTCCAATCTAATGGGTAAAAACTAACATCTCACTTTTCTCCTGATTTAATTTTTATTTCTTCTATGAGTGAACTCAAATGTTTTATCACATTACAGAACTCTTAAGAATTATTCCTTTATTGTAAGATTTTTATTTTATTTATTTTCACATAGAAGAACTGGGCTATAGGTCAGAGGTGCAGGGGTGAGAGGATTCACCAGAGACAGAGTGGGGAGAACAGGCAGATTGACTGAAATACACTGCTAAAGGGAGCAGTGGGTGAGACAGGAGAGGTCTGCTGTGCCATGTGGGTCAGCTCCCTGGCCAGGGAAAGAATTCATGCTGCAGTGGCTGCCTATAGCTTCATAGTGCTGAGACTTAATCCCTTCCACCACCAGGGAGGCCCTAAAGATCTTTTTTCTGCTCCCTAAACCATCATGCCCCGTTTTACTTCCAGGTCTTTGCACAAAAATATGTTCCATTCTCCTGAAACAAAACCATGTTCTCTCTTCCATACTGAAAATATTTCACCTGGTTACTCTTACTTGACTGAGACTTTCAGATCTCAGTCTAAATGCTGCTTCCTCCAGGAAGCCTTCCTTGACTCACCAGGCTGAATTAATTAGGAAGCTCCTGTGGGCCCTCATAACTGCTTATTTATGAGTAGTTCTTCCTGACCAAGTTGTAAGTTCTGTGAGGGTGCATATTATTGTAATTTCACGGCGCTTTCAGACCCAAAAAGCATTAATACTAGGTAATCAACCCCAAATGTGACTGCTGAATTATTCTTCCTCCCCTTTTAGCAGCCAGCTTCTCATCGCCAGAGCAGAACTCCTTGGACCAAGAAGGGAGGCATGTGATGCCCTTTGGGATCAGGGAGCAAGGCCAGTTCCAGAAGCCTTGGGGAAAACAAGTGGGCAGTCAGAAGCTTTCAGGGAACCAAGAACTGACCTGAGGAGACTTGGCTGAGCCTGTAAGGGAGCAAACTGGGCATATCCTGGCAGCTCTGTCCACTGAGAAGCTCCAGACACCTCCTACTTGAGAAAGAAACGGCACTTTTCTGGGTCTCAGTTTCCTCTTCTGTAAAGTGGAGGCATTCTGGGCAAGAAAATCCCCACTAAGTGCCAGAACGTAGGTGTTTCATAAATGACAGATATGAATTGCAATGTTATTGGTGTGATTCCTTCCCTCCTAGGCCTTGCCTGCCTTTCCCTGGAAGCCCTGGGTTAGAAGGCCTGGACGAGGGGGCGAAAACAGAGGACACACATTCCCCGCCCCCACCCCCACCCGTAAGGCCCCCCGGGGTTCCAGGGAGGGGAAGACAGCGGAATCTGAGCTGCCAGGGCCGCTGCAGCTGTTCTGGGCTTGGGGTCAACATCCCCGCCCTCCCCCACCGGCATTCCTGCGGAGGGGGCTGAGCGCCGCAACAGCCTGATCGGAGGCTCGCGGGCGCCCTCTCCTGGCCAAGGGGAGAAGTCGCGCTACTCCTCTTGTATCGGACTTGGGTGGAGCCCGCAAGCGGCTCTCCCAACGATTCCCTCTCAAATCCGGGTTCAGAGCTCAGCTCCATTACTTAACCTGCTGCCATGTGGGTCAGCTGGGCATGGCATTCGACTTCCCTGTGCCTTTGTTTCCTAGCTGCACAGTTCGGGGCAGAAGATTTCATCTTCTATCTAGTGCCTCAGATTTTCGCCTCTTCTGCTGCTCATTAATACCCAAAGACAATTTCTCCCTTCCTGGATCCACTCCAGAGTCAAAATAGAGACTCAGGGAACTGTACGCCTGTTTCAAGGCCCAATGTGGACGTCTGGCGTGGAGATGAAGATGTAAAGGAGAAAGATCACCCCCAGCTGAGGAAGAACAGAACAGAGCCCTGAGATCCCCTGAGAGGCCAGAACATGACACCCCAAATGGACCTCAATGTTCTAGAACCTTCCAAATTGGGTCCTTCCTGATCCAGGCCTTAATGGGATTCTGATAAGACTTAAGAGCTTTCATTACCTATCCTTGCAGCCCACATGCCTGACCCAGGACCAGGTGCTCACCCTCCCAGCCCTCACGGTGACATCTGTATGTGGTTGGTAATTCTTACTTCAGTGTGGCTGTGAGGCTTCTGTGAATGCACATGATACATGGAAAGCAGTGGCTGGCATATCGTAGGTGATGATAAATGCCTAAGGAATAAATGACTACCTGGCCCTCCTTGTTTCTGACACACTTGTCTTTCCAGCTTTACCAAGAGTCTAAAAAATGACAACACAGGGGCCTCCCTAGTGGCACAAGGGGTTAAGCACAGCACTATGAAGCAATCCACAGCTACCGCAGCAAGAGTTCAATCCCTGGCCAGGGAGGTGACCCACATGGAGCAGCAGACCTCCCCTGTCTCACCTGCTGCTCCCCTTAGCAGTGTATTTCAGTCAATCTGCCTGTTCTGCTCCCCACTCAGTCTCTGGTGAACCCTCTCACCCCCTCCCCCACACCTCTGACCTGTACCCCAGTTCCTGTATGCATAAATAAATCTTTTTTAAAAAAATAACAACACATGCAATCCAATTCATAGGAGGCTCTGAGGTTGGAGGAGAAAATGCACTGTAGGCCCTTAGTAGTCACTTCTCAGTCAGTGACCACTCGGCAAGGGCAGGGGTTTTGAGTGTCCCTGTTCAGCTCAGTAGGGCCAGGCTTGTAGTAAATACCTGATGATTTTTAGATCACTGTATATTATAATTATTTGAGGGGGCCAGGGGCCTCCTGATAGGCAAGACTCCCCAAGCTGGAGATGCTGACGTTCCTGAAGAAGGAAGAGGCAGAGAAATTTGTCTGGACCCCTTCTGCTTCTAACAGACAGACACCACAAGCTGGTTCCACATGTTTAATAGGCACAATAAGAATTACTTCAGGGGCCTCCCAGGCAGCGCAGTGGGTTGAGCATAGCACTGCGAAGCTGTCCGCAGCCTCTGCAGTGTGAGTTTGATTCCCGGCTGGCCAGAGAGATACCCACATAGTGCAGCAGACCTCTCCTTTCTCACCCGCTACTCCCCTTAGCAGTGTATTTCAGTAGATCTGCCTGTTCTGCTCCCCACCCTCCCTGGTGAATTCTCTCACCTCCCTGCACCTCTGGCTTACACCCCAGTTCTTGTATGCATAAATAAATAAATCTTTAAAGAAAAAAAAGAATTATTTCAGGACAGAGGAAGCATTCTTCCAGGAATGCCTCAGGCCTGATGTGTTTTCTTCCCTGGTTTAATATGTATAATTTGCCTTCTGGAAAAGATGCCCAGAGAACCCAGCCTGATTTAGGAACAATGGACAGTGGTTGCAAGTTATCAAGTATCATTTTCTCCCAAGGAAGGAGAAAAGCATGGGGTGCATGCTGGGTGCAGAGAGATTGAAAGTAGCAAGGTTTGACAGGTCTATTTCTCAAAAGGTTCCATTACGGAGGGTCACCGAGTCAAGCCTGTGACTGGAAATGAAATCTGCGGAGCCTGTGCCCTCCTTTTGAGAGGAGTGCCTGCTGAGCTACCCCCAGACACTCACCAAATGCCCAAGGGCTGAAGTGGAGACAAGGCTGTTTCCAGCCAATCCCAGCCAAGTCCTGAGCCCACAGCCCCACCCACACACCTGCAGGAGGGGAGGGCTCCAGGAGAAGACCCTGTGATTCATGGGAAAATCACCCCCTCCCACTCTGGCCCCCAAGGGGGGAGCTGGAACACTTTTTTTTTAATAAATTGTTTATTTCTTTTTTTTTTTTTAATTTATGTATACAAGCACTGGGTACAGTCAGAAGCACGGGAGGGTGAGAGAATTCACCAGAGCCAGAGCAGGAAACAGAACAGGCAGACTGAGGATACACTGCTGAGGGGAGCAGCGGGCGGCAGGAGAGGTCTGCATGCCATGTGGGACCCTCGCCCAGCAGGCGGGGATGGAACCGGTGCTGCAGAGGCTGCGGGCAGCTTCGCAACCCAGCGCTCAACCGCTGCGCCACCAGGGAGGCCCTGGAATACTTTTCAATGCAACCATCCTGTCCCCTTTGGAGGTTTGGCTGAGGAGGAGCATCCCCTCCTCCCATTGGATTTGTAGGGATTCCCTCCCCCATATTCGTTTAGATATTAACTCAACAGGAAAAGCCAAGACAAATAGCCCAGAGCCAGGGCGGACAACAGGACAGACGCCTGTGGTCTGGGGCCCTTTTCACCCTCCCACCATCACGGACATGCCCTGGCCACTGGGGATGATTTTACTCTTCTTGGGGATGCCCCTCATCCATGCTGAGCCACTGTGAGTCTGGAGAATTGGGGGGAACCCGGCCAGCTGCTTACACAACTGCCATTTTCGTGATTCCCTGCATGCAACCCTGTCTGTCTCTGCCATTGCTCCCCCCCCCACTTGAGTCTCCCCCTGTGTTTTCCTGCGGGCAGATACATCCTGGTGACCCCCCGAGTCCTGCGGGTTGGTAGCCCTGAGAACATCCATGTGCAGGCTCACTCAGACTCCAACAAGCCTCTAGAAGGGACCCTGGAGGTGAACATCACCGTGTGGGACTTCCCCTTGAGGAAGACAGTGGTGGCCAGACACCAACTCCTTCTCTCAGCCCAAAACGACTTTATGACCCAGGCACTGGTGACGGTGAGTGGCAGGCCAAGGAAGAGGCCACAGAGGGAGACTGAGCAGCAAGGGTGGAAGGGGTAGACTCTAGAGGGGCTTCCCACAAAGGACACTGGAGAAGAGACACAAGGCCTGGGAAGACCTACTGTTCCTTTTATCTCCTTTCTGGTTAGAAACTCCAACAACCCTAAGTCTGGGCTCCAGGAAGAGTGGGGATTAGCCCATTTGATGCTTCTGTGCCAATTATTAAAAGCGCCCACTGCCGGTGGCTCGGGAAGCTGAGCGGGGCCTGCATTGCGTCCCCAGTCCCACTTCCCGGCCTCTGTGGCTGAATGTCCTCGTCCAGCTTGCACAAGCACACGTGGGGACTTCACTCCAAAGGCAGAGCCAAAGGGCACCTGTTCGATTGTTTCTCTGAGATCTGGCACAGGGCTTTGCCCCAAAGGTTGAAGATAACCTAAAGGGCCTGAACATCTCTCCCCAGATTCCTGAGAGCCTGGTATTTCCCCCAAAACCAGGCCAGCAACATGTCATCATCCAGGCAAGCTGGGCGCCCACTTCAGCCTCATCTTTCATGGAGAAGCCGGTGCTGGTGGCTCCCCACGCTGGCTACATCTTCATCCAGACAGACAAGACCATCTACAACCCTGAGCACTTGGGTACTGTGCCCAGGCACTTGACCTGGGGCATGCTCTTTCTCCCAGCCCTGGACTCCCCAATGCCCAGCATGTTCCCCCTTCCCAGGGTCCCCCCATTTCCCAGGATGCTAGTGCTCATGCTCTTCTCCAAAGCCTAGCCAACACCGAGTCTCCCCTCCACCAGTTCAATACCGGGTGTTTACCGTGAACCACAAGCTGGATCCCGTGAGCCAGACATTCACCCTGGATATCAAGGTGGCCTTTCCTCTTGGGAGGGTGGATCACAGACGTGGGGGTTAATGACACGTTGAAGTCCTGGCCGTAAACTGCTCATCTCCAAATCTACAGAACCCAGAGGGGATCACTGTGCTCAGCCAGGACCTGCTGGCGAAAGAAGGCTTCTTCACAAGCTCCTTCCAGCTCCCTGAGCTCATCAGGTGCTCCATCTGGGGCCCGAGGGGTGAAGGGATGGAAGTTCTTCTGCACTAACTCTATCTCTCCTAACTTTCTGTACCTCAGTCTTGGGACCTGGAGCATTGAAGCCAGTTACCAAAGCGCCAAAGAGCAGAAGTTCAAGGCAGCCTTTGATGTGAAAGAGTACGGTGAGAGAATTGGTGGGGAGGGCAAAGCGGAACATACAAGGCATGGGGCTGGCAACAGAAAGGAAGTGCTGTGGTGTACCTGCTGTGTCCCAGACCCTGGGCGGGTGCTGGTGAGCAAGGCTGTGTGTCCCAGCGCTTGAGGTTTTCAGAATCAGGAGAAGGAAGCAGAATAGAGTGGAGGAGGGGGTGAGGAGGGGCCAGGAGGGAAGGGAGATGGTGAAACTCTGATTGTGGCCACTGCCTTTGCTGCATCCAGTTCTCCCATCTTTCGATGTCCAGCTAAAGCCAAACAAGACCTTCTTCCACCTCAACAGTGAGGCTCTGGGTGTGGACATCCAGGCCCGGTGAGTTCCCATACCTGCAGCCTATCCAGAAGACCAAGGGTGCTAAAAGACAGAGAGAGATGGTAGGGACACCCTCAGCCACCCATGAGACCTTCTTCGCCACCTACATTGTCCTACGAGTTTGTGCAGGCCACATCTGCAACACAAAAAGGCTTTATGGAACATATTTGTTACTTCCCAGCATTGTGTGGGTCAGCAACCAAACTATCTAAGCTTTCAGGGATCCTCTCTGCCCCTCCTAAAGTTGTGCAGTCACTACCACAGTCCCTGAGGCCACATAGCCCATCCTGATAGCACCATGAGCTTGTGCGTGCTTCAGAGCCAGTTGGATGGCTCTCCCTCCCTCAGGTACATATTCAACAAGCTGGTCAATGGAAACGCTCTGGCCATCTTCGGGATTAAGCTGGATTCCCGCCGGATCCCCATCCAAAGTTCCCTGCAGCGTGTGGAGGTGACTGAGTCCTGACTCCATCCCCACCTCCCCTCCCTCGGCCACCCTCCACTCCCCAAGAAACCATCACCACTTCCTCTCCTCTCTCCTGCCCTGAAAGCAGGTTTCTGAAGGCCTAGGCCACATCTCACTCCACAAAAACATGCTGATGACTGCATTCCAAGGCCCAGAGGAGGAGTTCATCGGGGCCTCCATCTTTGTCAACGTCACCGTGTTCTCAGGTGCCACCCTCACCCAGACCCCTGCTGAGGTCAGGGGGGCTGTGTTCTTTTCCACCCCATACCACCACCCACGTGACCTCAGGCCACATGATCTACCTCCTGGGGTCCCCCCACTTCCCAAGATCCTAATGACTACACTCAGTTTCCTCCCAGCTTCAGTTTCCTCATCAGAGAAATGAGAAAACAGGATTAGGAGGCACTGAAATTGTATTACTGTCTTTCCCTGTCTTCATCAAGACAGGCCCCACAGCCCCCCAGGAAATTAAGCCTCATTCACAGACCTCATGGCCTCCCTGTCTCTCCAGGCGGTGAAATGGTCCAGGCCGAGACCTCAGGGGTGAAGATTGTTCGGAGCCCGTACAACATCAAGTTCATCAAGACTCCCCAGTATTTCAAGCCAGGGATGCCCTTTCACTTTAGGGTCAGAGTCTGGGTTCACTCCACCCGGGGACTCAGAACCATTTCCCCCAAACAGACCCTTCCTCCAGGAGACAAAAACCTGCACTGGGCTCTCCAGTCCCCCACAATTTATCTGTTTGAGAGTTGAGTCCATCCTGTAACCCAGACCAAGCCCAAGATTTCCCCAAGTCTTAACCCTGGTCCCCTCAAAATGTGGTGATGGCTCCAGAATTTCTCTAAGGGGGCCAGAGAGCCCACAGTCAGTTGGAAGGTGGTGCTTAGGAGTGTGTCTGGAGGCTGCATTTGCAGCGAGCATGCACTTTCTACAGTCATCTATTTAGGGTGACTTTGGGATGTGTGATGGGCGTTAGGAAAGCTGGAGACATCTTTTGGTGCCAATCCGACTCCAAGTTTTCTCCAACCTCTCACATCTCTTCCTACCCTATCCAATCCCCACACCCCTTACCCCAACACCCTGGCACATGAGCACCCAGGCTCTGCATCTGGGTTCACACTGCAAAGCTCTATGGGCCGCCATTCGTAAAGACCAATGTGAATAGCGCCTCTGCCATTGTTCCGTGAGCCACTGGCGCAGTTCCACAAGGCGGTCCCGTCCAGATTGTATTCCCAGTTCCCACCTCTCATGCCAGTTCACCCTCAGGCCTGCCCTTCATTTGACCCCAGATTCCTCCCCCAGGTCTTCGTCTCAAATCCTGATGGGTCCCCTGCCTCCAGAGTCCCCGTCCGCTGCCAAAACCACAGAGTATACACCTCATCCAGCGGGATGGCCACTCTGACCATCAACACAGACGCCAATATGAAGCAGCTCCCTATTCAGGTACCAACCTGATGGGCAGGGGTGGAGGGGCTAGGCTGCATGAGCCAGAAGGGGATCAGGGGTTCACTTGCCGTGTCTCTCCCCAGGTGGAAATTGATGAGTCTCTCCAGCCAGAGGAACAGGCTTCAGCCAGGATGACAGCTTGGCCTTATTCAACTCAGAATGGGTCAGGGAATTTCCTTCACATTGAGGTGAAGACATTGGGTACAGATGTTGGCAGCAACATCCATCTGAGCCTTAATACAAGACATCAGAATCCTGAAACCAAGAACCAGATCTCTTACTTCACCATCCTGGTAAGGAGTTCTTTCCTGGGCATAGCCCTGGGGAGCTGGGTTTGTGGGAACCAGGTGAGAGAGAGTCAGATTAAGGGGGAGGGTGCTAAAGAAAAGGGACTATGGGCCTCGGGGAAAAGCTGGCCCTACCCTTCTCACCCCTGGCCTCTTTTGTATCCAAGGTCTTAAGTAAGGGTCAGATCGTGTATGCCAAACATCAGGCAAAAAGCCAGGGAAGTGTCTACACATCAACCATTATTGATGTGACTTCAGAGATGTTGCCCTCCTTCCGCATCCTGGCCTTTTACTTACTACCCAAGGGAATGGGTCAGGACCCTGAGCTGGTGGCTGATTCACTATGGATTGATGTGAATGACAGATGCATGGGAACGGTGAGTCAAACTCCTGGACATTCTACATCAACATAAAGTTCAGGAGAGAATCTATAAAGGTCAAGTGTCCCCCATCTGGAGGCAGGGGATAGGAAGAAGAGGAAGGCTTATAAGTTCCATCTAGGACTTGAACAGGATGCGCGTAAACATGTGGAGTTGGGCCTGGTCTGGTGGAGTTCCTCGACGCTCCACCAAAGCAGTAGGTGTACTTGGGGAATCTGAACATCTTTACCTGATATCTCTTTTTTCTGGTTCAGCTGAAAGTTGGTCTGAAAAATGAAGAATTCTTCCAGACTTTTGATCCCAATAGCAAGGTGGAACTGAAGGTGACAGGTGATGCCGAGGCCGCCGTGGGGCTGCTGGCTGTGGACAAGGCTGTCTATGTCTTAAACAGCAAACACAAGCTCACACAGAAGAAGGTAAGAGCATGTGGGCTTTGGGCTAAGAGGTTGCCTGGAGATTCTAGCTGGAGCTTTAGTTTCTGCAGCCATCAAATGGACAATATTGGTGACTGAGCCAGTGCACAACACAGATATTGGTGGTGGTAAGGGTTCAATAAATGGCAGAGGATGTGAGAGTTAGTATTTAATCCAGCAGTTCAATCCATGGTTGTGCCCTCCTAAGGGCTTGCTACAGGTTCCAAATCCAGGTTCCTCTCTCAACTCCCAGGTCTGGGATGTGGTGGAGGAACATGATGTTGGCTGCACCGCGGGCAGTGGGAAAGACAGGCTTGCTGTGTTCAAGGATGCTGGATTGGACCTGAAGTTGAGCACAGGGACGGACACCCTGGCAAGTTCAGGTATGGGGGGTGGGGAGCAGGAGGAGGGAAGGAGTGGGGGGAAGAGCTACCTAGTGGTTAGGAACATGGACTTTGGGTGAAAATCCAGGACCCTGCCCCTTACCAGGGGCTAGTCACATTTCTTCTCTGAGTCTCAATTTCTCTACTCATGAAATGGAGATAATAATAGAAGTAATTCGCTGTGTGTTAGTTAAGATATCAGTTTGGCCATGTGTTATCAGTAGCTTAAATAATGTATTATGTTTATTTCTTCCTCACTCACAGTTCAGAGGTCTTTCTGGTACTCAGGCTTCTTATAGCTTGTTATTCTGTCATATTCCAAGATGAAATCCACCCACCATGCAGCAAAGTGAGGACATTTATCTCACCTCTCACTAACCAGCATGCAGTCACATGGCCCGAGCCAGATGCAAGAGAGACTGGGGACTCCAGTCCTCATCCTAAATGACATATAAGAGATGGAGGTTGCCACAAAAGAGGGGAGGGAAAATGGATATTGGGGGCAGCTAGGACTATCATCTTTCAGCTGAAAATCATGATCTTAATAACAGTTTCTATCTATAAGCTGGATCCTGTGCTAAGGACTTTTATAGACATGATCCCATTGATAGAACTATGATAATATCAATTGACTTAGCAGGGGTAATTAATGCTTACAAAAGTTAAGTGACTTGCTGAAAAATGAACTTTTAAAGGCCAAGCCTTGAACATGTGTGTGTGCCATGAGAGAAATGAGGTGATCCATATAAAGCACTGGGCAGGCAGTAAACATCCAAAAAATATCAAGGATGTTAATAATGATCTTGACAATTGTCCTGTCATTCTTCCCTCTGACCCCCAGACTGGCAGTGCCCCCAGAGCACCCCTCCCACTCGCCGCCGCCGCAGCTCCCTAAAGAGGATGGAGACCAAGAGGAATGCAGGTCAGAGCTAAAGCCGAGTGCGCCCCTCTTGGCTCTCTGACCTACTTATTCATCAGAGCTTCAGTTTTCAGGAAATTGAAGCCACTCTAGGTACTTCAAATAGGGAGGGAGCACTTTCATGATGGATGTTTGGTGCTTTAAAAATCATTGATGGGAGTCTGTTTACTGGGATGCAAGATCACCATCCACGAGGCCTCAGGAGGCTGATGAGCTCTCTCCTGAGGCTGCTTGTATAGACAGTCAGTGGAAGTTTGGCCAGGTGTATCAGTAGCTTAAACAAGATACATGTTATTTCTTCCTCACTCATAGCCCAAGGGTCACTCTCATACTCATTACAAAAACACACATAGCTTGGAGCCCACCCCGCAGCCACCACTGCTGCAGGGAAAATGGTTTCTTCTCTCCTACCTTGCAGATCTTACATACAAGCATGTGAGTGGCAGAATCTCGTCCCACCCAGGATCCTAGCAGCAAGAGAGTCCAGAAAATGTATTTAGATGTCTAGCCTCTGTGACAATGGAGGGCATGTACACGAAAGGAGAAAGGGGTGCTGAGTGGTGTGGGTCATATCGCTCAAACCCGCCATCCTCGAGCCCGGGTGTGGGTCTCACAGGAAGCTCTGAGCCTAGGGACAAAAGAAGAAGCGTGCCAGGAAAGCAATGCTAATGACTTGGCAGATCTAAATAAGGGGAAATAAGTAAAATCTAATAAAAATTTGAGGTAAAACCCTAACCTAAATATCAAAATCCATGCTAACTAACCTCTGACAAAAACTTTATAGGATTGTTTTTTTGTTTGTGGTTATGATCAACTATATTATTTAACTACCAAAGTCTTAATCATTCAATATGGTAGAAAACAATTTTTTAAATCACTACACTTTTTATCTTTTTTTAAAAGATTTATTTATTTATGTATACAAGAACTGGGGTACAGTCCAGAGGTGTGACGGGGAGGTGAGGGGATTCACCAGAGACAGAGCGGGGAACAGAACAGGCAGACTGATGAAATACACTGCTGAGGGGAGCAGAGGGCGAGACAGGAGAGGTCTGCCGCGCCATGTGGACATCTCCCTGACCGGGGATTGAACTTGTGCTGCTGTGGCTGCGGATATTTTCATAGGTTGTGTCTTGACCCCTTGCACCTCCAGAGAGGCCTGCACTTTTTCTTTAAATGCCTTCCTTCAGTTTGCTAATTTAGAAGCATTCAGCTTACTACTTTATAACATTTTGGCTTTCATCTTTTGAAAATACATAATGAGACTCAAGAATCAAATCACATTGTAATAAGAAATATGGCATCGCCCACCCCATCAGAGGAAGGCGGAGGAGACTGCAGCATGGAGTCCAGTACCAGCTCTGCCGCTTGCAAGCTGTGTGACTCGGGCCAGTGAATTGACCTCTCTGAACTCAGCTTCCTCTTCAGAACTCACCCTTTGGGTTCAATGTGTGGCTCCAGGGAGAAGACACAGGCAAGGTGCCAGGGACAGCATCTGCCACAATCCCATGGCCAAACAGAGGCCAGGTGTCCAGGACAGTCAGGTGACTGTGTCCCAGCTTCCTGGGGTCCCACCTAGCCCCTCCTTTCTCCCTCTAACTCTGACCCCAGTCAACAAGTTCAAGACAGAGCTGGAGCGAAAGTGCTGCGAGGCTGGGCTCCGGGAGAGCCCCATAGGGCTTTCATGTGAAGAGAGGACCCGGCATGTCCGGCATGGTCTAGCCTGCGTCGCCGCTTTCCTGAGCTGCTGCCATCTGTCTGCGGCCCTGACTCGGGAGGCCCGCGAGGAGCAGCTGCTTCTGGGCACAAGTGAGGGGCCACAGCAGGGGGCATGGGGCTGGAGGGTTCCAGTGGGGGCCATGGAGTGCCACAAAACAAAAGTGGGGAGATGGGCCACTGGTGGATAGGGTGAAAGACCCCACCGAGGGGTCTGGTGGGCCTTGAAAGACACACTTAGGAGACCCCACCCCACATGGGCTTCCTGCAGCCGATCAAGACGATGACTTTGATGACATCTTCCTGGAGGACCTGCCTGTGCGAACCTTGTTTCCTGAGAGTTGGTTCTGGAGGAAATTTACTATGCCAAAAAGCGACCCAGGGTAGGTCCACAGTCCCCATGCCAGCATGTGGCCCCTGGACCTTTGGCACATCACTGGACACTGATTATGACCAATGTCCCCTAGTGAAGACATTGACTTCTTAGGACAGTCCCATGATTGAAGCCCTTCCCAATGGGTCCCCCCAAATTATGGCCCTCCAATGATGATGTCTTTAATGAGGTGATCCAGTGATCCCTCCAGAGTGATCATAACCCCTGGTCAGTGATCCCCAATCCAGAGGATCTGTCCAGGCAGCATAAACTCTGTAATGTCCCCACCACCACAGGTCGGCCACTTCCAGCAACATCTCCCACTACTACATCAGTGAGAACGTGCCAGATTCCATCACGACGTGGCAGATCGTGGCCGTCAGTCTCAAGGCTGGACAAGGTAACCCCACGAACCCAGTGTTGAGGGGTCAGGAAAAGGTGGCCCTGCCCAGCCCATCACATCGGTCAATGTGCTCTTCTGATTGTAGGTCTTTGTGTCTCAGAACCCTTTGAGCTGACAGTCATGAAACCTTTCTTTGTGGATCTTAAGTTACCCTCCTCCGTGATCAGGAATGAGCAGGTCCAGATCCAAGCCGTGTTGTACAATTTCAGGGGCCACCAGGCCAAGGTGAAGTCCCCAGCCCTCCTCTCCATGGTCAAACACCTCTCAACGATTTATAAAGCTGATGGAATGTGTCCATTATTCAAAGTATTTTATGCAAGGTCACATAGCAAGGAAGCAGAAGAGTAAGGTGGTGGTGCTTTTGAAAAATGTCTAAGGTATTTTCTTATTTATGCTTCACAATAATCCCAGCAGTGGGTGTGATTATTGTCTTTGGTTTGGAGATAAGGAAAGTGAGGCACAGAGAGGGTCAATGGTTTCTCTGAGATCACACAGCACATAAATAGCAGAGGGGCCTTGACCAGGCAGGGTCTTTGCTATGAGCCACTGTGCCATGCTGTTAGCTACTCAGGATTCTCAGGGTGGGAACAGGGAGGAGACTTTGACTGTAAGGTCACCCTGTGCTTCAGGACCCCCTAACTGGCCACCCTGCTCCAGGTCCGAGTGGAGTTCCCCCACAAGGAGGCATTGTGCAGCGCATCGAAGCCTGCAGTCCCGTGGCGCCAGGTGGTGGTTGTGCCCCCCACCTCCTCCAAGATGGTGCCCTTCGTGGTTCTCCCACTGGAGATAGGCAAAGTGGATGTGGAAGTCAAGGTCGTGGGCCTTGGGGTCCAGGACCATGTGAAGAAGACACTTCTGGTCAAGGTAATGGGTGTCTCCCACCCTTTGCTGCCAGTGCAGACAGTGGGGTCCCAGGCTGTGTGGTCACAAAAGGGGCAGGTGGGGCTTAGGATCAACAAATAAGTCTCCCAGAGGTGAGAGGCACAATGGCGTAGATTTGAAACTTCAATCACAAAGTCCTCAATTCCAGACTGGAATCAAGTCAAATTTTTTCTTTGCTGTGGCAGACCTTGGGCAGTTTACTTAACTTCTCTGAACCTCCATATCCTCATTTTCAGGATGAGGGTATTTATCATAGCCATGAATAATAAAAGAGCTGTGAAAATTACAGCCCACCAGTGTGTGACCTGTACATTACTTGCTTAAAAAAAACAAGTTTAACACCAAGGATAGCGCACAGCCCACGAAGTAGCATGTACATTCTCTCCCTTTTATCCTCTCCCTTTTACAGATGAGAGAACCAAGGAGCAGAGAAACTAAGAATTTTATGCAAGGTCACATAGCAAGGAAGCAGAAGAGTTGGGATTTGAACCCAGACATTTGGGCTCCAGGGTCTGAGATCTTAATAGCTAAGCAAGCCTTCTCTACTGTCACTGTGGCTGTAACTACTACGAGTGTTGTTGTTAACTTGCTTCCTCTTTGCATCCCACAGGCAGGGGGGCAGATACAGAAAATATCCAATAGCGCCCTCCTGAACCCCCAAGGTTTGTGGGATCCGATAGGGGCATGTGGCATCCTGGGTCCATGCCAGGGTAGAGGGAAGGGCTGAAATGAGGGGATCCAACCAGGAGAGCAGTCCCAGTTCTGAGTCTCTGACCTGCCTGGACCCAGAAACTGCTTGTCACAGTAGGTTGTTCCTGTTCAGGTAATACCCAGACGTTCCTGGTGCGAAGACAGGACTTTTTTAACAAGGTCCCTGACACAGAGGCAGAAGTGTTTGTCAGCATCCAAGGTACCTGGGACAGAGCTGACTCCTGGGAGAATGGATAGGTGGCACTGAACGGCCTCCTGGGTCCAGGGGCAGGCGGGGCTGGGGGTGCCTATCTGGAATGATGGGAAACCATGGTGACCTCAGCCATTCCCAAGTGACCCTACTCGCCTGATGACAGGTGACATCCTTGGTGAGACAATTTTGGGCAGCCTGACACCCGGAGAAACAAGGAGGCTGCTGAAAGTCCCGAGTGGCTGCCCCGAGCAGACCCTGAGCTCCTTCACCCCGGTGATCATCCTGACCCAATATTTGGATGCCACAGGCCAGTGGGGCAAGGTTGGCGTGGAGCTCAGGGACCAGGTGATGAAGAACATTGTCAGTGGTAAGAACCACTCTCCTGGGACCTCAATGAGGGTGGGTGGGAGAGTGACTGGCGTACCCCTAGAATGGGCCACACTCAGACAATAACACCCAAACTCTGACTCGTCTCCCAGATTACAACCTGATACCGATCCCCAGGTGATCCCAAACAATGACCCTCAAATAGCTAGCTCAAGGTGACCCCTAGATTGCTGGCAAAGTCTGACTCCTCTCCCAAAGGATGACATGATACCAAGTCTCCCAGCTGACCCCCAAAAGTGACTATCATGTTGCTTCTTCACACTCACCCCTCTCCCAGGCTACAGCCTGACAACAGATACCCTGGTTCACCCCAAGAAGCAGTCCCAGGACAGGTGCTGTACTGAGACGCTGTCCCAGGTTATACACAGTCAGTGGCGTGCGCTGGCTCTCACCCCCAGGAGTCCCCAAGCAGAAAACTCCAGAATAATCCCAGGTGATGGCTTTCCAGTTACACCTGAATGCCGACAGCTCCCCAGGTTACAAAGAGAAATGTATGCACCTAGTTATACCAAGAAACCCTCAAATTAATTTGAACAGGGCCTCCCCCGTGGCGCAGCGGTTGAGCGCTGGGTTGCGAAGCTGCCCGCAGCCTCTGCGGCGCCGGTTCGATCCCCGGCTGCTCCCCGGCCACCAGAGGAGGGTCCTACATGGCGCGCAGACCTCTCCTGCTGCCCGCTGCACCCCTCAGCAGTGTACTTCGGTTCTTCTGCCTGCTCTGCTCCCTGCTCTGGCTCTGGTGAATTCTCTCACCCTCCCGTGCTTCTGACTGTACCCAGTGCATGTATAAACAAAACAAACGAACAAACAAACAAATAAATAAACAAAACATGCCTCTATTTAAAAAAAAAAATTAATTTGAACATTGAGACTTCTCCCCAGTTACACTCAGACACCAACTCTTCATCCAAGTGTTCTCTATGGTAACCCCAGGTAACATTCCAATACTCTTTTCCCCAATGTTACAAACAATAAGTGCCCAGGTAACCTTCACTTAATACCCAAGTAGCAATGCTCAGAACACACCTGAGAGCTGCCCCCTCCAAAATATACTCAAGAACAGCCTTCTCTGGGTTACACAAGTACACTACTTTACATAGACACCCCTAGATTACAGCCAAGAAAAACACCCCAGGAAGCTCCAAGCTAGTGGCCCCTCAGAGTACCCCGTTCTCCGGGATTTGCCTTCCACAGTCTTTTTGAGTGGCAATTCCTAGCCACATCCAGAAACTACCAGATGGGGCAGTTTTCAGGTTCCCCCTGGATGCTATACACTGGCTTCCACAGTCACACCTGGGCCCCACAGCCCCCTTCTTAATGTACCTAGACAAGCCCCCTCCTCCAGGTTACATCCAGATGGGACACGCCCTCTAGTCACACCCACACCTTGGCCCTTCAGACTATGCTGACAGCTGACCCTCTGCACAGATGCCCAAACACCAATTCCATGCGAGTCCTCCTCCATCTCGCTCCAGGTTACACCCAGATGCTGACCCACCGCAATGAAGACGGCACCTACCACGCAAGCAAGGGAAACCCGGGAAGCACCTGGTAAGGATGTGGACAGCGGCCGTCCTGCCACCACCTGGAAGCTGGGTTCCAATAGGGGCCTCGCCCACCCTGGAGCCTCCCGGGTGGGGTCTCAGGGCAAGCAGTGTGTGGGCCAGCAGACCTGGGCAGCAAGTGGAGAGGGTTGGTCTGGACCAGTGTGGCCCACAGTGTAGATTCTCCGTGGAGTAGATGCCAACACTCTAGGGCCCCCTTGCTGCTGTTCCCAGTCACCACCCAAGCCCCTCCCCACCCTCCACAGGCTCACAAGCTATGTGTTCCGGGTCTTCTCCCTGGCCTACCACACCACCACGGTAACTGTGGTGGACAGGCGCTCTCTCTGTGACTTGGCCACCTGGATCATCACCCAGAGACAGGCGGAGGACGGGCATTTCCTGGATGAGGGCCCTCCGATCATGTCATCCATGCAGGTACTCACTGCCCTGCTGTCTGGGACATTCAAACAAAACCCAGGGCTCTGCACGTGAACAAGGGGACTTCAGGTCTCTGGCCTATTCCTAGAATGAGAAGAGGAAAGAGCCAAGGTTTAGGACTCAGCCTCACAGCTCCCTGGTCAGGACCACCCTGTTACAATGTGAGAAGGCTGGGGACACCTGGTTGCCCATCTCTCCTTTGCCCCACATCAGGCAGGTGCCAGTCCTGGCCCTCCTCTCTGGGACTGAGTACCCCTACCCCCAGGCAATACCCCCATCTTTACCCGAATCCCAGTAAGTTTCCCTTAGACAGTTTCCTTTTTAGCTAGTGTTACAATTGCCTCAGTCTTTGGGGTTATTATGATTGCAAGAGGCCCTTCAGCAATAACCATCAGGAAAACTGAAAAAAAAAAAAATAGAGGCTTATTACTTACAAAGCCTGGAAACTACACAGCATACCTGGGCCATAGTGAGGGCTTAGGGAGAGAGGGACACCCTGGGGTCCTTGGGGTAGAGGATGGGGAGTCTAGGGTTTCAGGAGGTCACTCTCTACTAGGTAATTTAAATCATAAGAACAGAAATTTAAAGCAAGGTAGAGACCAAAAGAGAAGGAAAAGGAAAAATCACAGAACAGTTCAAGTGGTCAGTTATCTAAATTAACCAGAATTTGTAAAATAAAGGAACCTTAGTGGGAGGAGGCAGCTGGCACACAGCTCCTCAGGGACCAGTGCTGAGTTTGTTTGAGCTGCTCCTCTTTAGGCTGACTACCTGGGCACCCAGTCTTCAGTCAGGTACTTGCCTCACCAAAATAAATGCCACCAGTATTTACATTTCAGGCTTCTATAAAAGCATTGCATAAGCTGTCTAACACCATGCCAACAGGGCAGCTTAAAACAACAGGAATTTATTTTGTCACAGTGTTGGAGGCTAGAAGTCCAAAATCAATGTGTCAGCAGGGTCACACTCCTTCTGAAGTCTCTAGAAATGAATCCTTTCTTGACTTTTCTAGCTTGGTGGCTGCTGACAATCACTCATATCCCTTGGTTTGTAACTGCACACCAATCTCTTTGTCTCCATCTTCACATGCCCTTCTTCTGTCTATCTTCATGTAGCTTTTTTATAAGGACGCTAATCATTGGATATAAAGCACATCCTAACCAGTATAACCTCTTCTTAACTTAATTATATATGCAAAGACTATTTCCAAATAAGAGCACATCTTAAGATTCTAGGTGGACACAAATTGGAGGGGGAATACTACTAAGCCCTCTACAGGGGTTGAGGGTGAAAGCCAGAAGAATAATGAAGAGTTTGAACCCTAAGTCAGTTATTTGCTAGTAATAGGGAGCCTTCACGTCTCTGACCCTCCATTTCTCCATCAGGAAAATTAAGTTGCTGAGAGAATGAATGCTCTGAGACAGTCTCAGCACCTTCCATGGGTGTTAGCTTTTCTGAATAAGGCAGACTCCATACAGGAAGATCTCAAAATGGCTTCTCTCTCTCTCTCTCTCTCTCTCTCTCACTCTCTCCACACACACGCACACACGCACATACAAACACACTTTACCCTCTTCCCATCCTACTTGCAACATCACCCAGCCCAGAGTGGGGCACCTGAGAGTTTTCCAAGGTCAGGGAGGAGAGGTTGGAGGTGTCCCAAGATGGTGAAGGGAACGTGGGTATGATTCTGCATGCGCAGGGTGGCTACAGAGGCTCCGAGGCAGACGTATCCCTCACAGCTCTTGTCCTGATCGCATTGGCTGAGGGGAAGGAGTTGTGCATCCAGGATATACCGGTAAGGACCCAAAAAGGGAGGGTAGGATTTGGAGGGTGCTATACCCCCTGCACACAGGAGCTCCCCACCCTCATGTCGCTGTCAGTGAATGCTTCTTTTCTGATTTTCAGACCCTTTTCCTGATTGTCTTCCTCTAGCCTCCTCTCTCTGACTCCCTAGGATTTAGCTGCCAGCATGGAGAGAGCCCGTGACTTCCTGGAAAGACGCCTCCCCAACATTCAAACAACCTTTGCTATTGCCATAACCTCCTATGCTCTGGCGCTTACCAACAGCCCCCGAGCCAATGACCGCCTGGACAGTTTTGCCAGTCATGGTGGGTGTGGGGCACTTCTTAACCATCTGTGCATTACCCACAGTTATTGAGGAGGAGAGAGATGTGTGTTGTCAAATCTAGCAATGTGTAACTCATTATTCAGAATTTATTAAGCACCTATGTAACTGGAAAATGCTGCGGTTGGAATGCCTACTGTTGCCAGAAGCCAAATGAGCACAGACAGGAATTGAATCTATCAATATAAGGTGCACTTTATTGTCAGAAAGCCAGTGATCTGAGAGAACAAGAGATTTTACCCCCAAAACCCATTCTGACATCTCATCTTGAGCTGGCCTTTTTTCTAGTGAGTTAAACAAAAGCGGTTAATCATAAGTGAACAGCCCATCACAACAGTCCACCGCAGCTGATCTCCTGGCCTTCATCATGTTTAGTCCCCAGAGTTTGTGGTCACCTCTTAGGTACATCCTGTTTTCCTGGGCCTGGAAAAACATCCTGTTTTCTTGATGGCATCAATGTCTGACACTTCCTCAGGGGCAGGACTGTCAGTTCAAAACAAAGAAAAACAAATCAGTGGTGTTTGTGTGTAGCCTATGCTGTGTGTGTGCCTGCAGATCCCTGTGCTAGGGAAGGTGCCTTTCCCTTTCTATTTAGCCCATCACGTATGGTAAGTGTGCCAATCCTGAGTTCAGAGCCTAAGAAACCAAGGTGAGCAAGATGAAAGTGATCCCTGCCTTCAAAGGTCCCACCATCCCTGGAGAAGACAGACAGAAGATAAACAGATCAACAGAGAAACACAAATTAAGATAGTGCTGAGATGGCAGCAATACAAGGTGGATGGGAGAGATGGCAAGGGAATGGGGTAGTGATTGGAGAGTGAGAAGACCTCTGTGAAAATTGAACTCCTCAGCTGGAATGAAAGATGAAAAGTTTCCCTTATGTGGAAGGTCAAGGACACACCAAACTAAGGGAATAGTACATGCAAAAGCTCTGAAGTGAGAAAGTGCCTGGCATAGTAAAAGATGGAAACAAGGTCATAAAATGTGGGTGATTGAGAGAGGTCTGACTATCATGGCCTGCCATATTCCACCCCTGAGGGTCCTAACCCCATCCTCTCTATTTCCCAAGTCAAGAGCAGTGTAAATAGGAAAATTTGCTTGTGGATTGACTGGATAAGCTGAAGGAGCTTCTGGGTTTTTTTTTTATATTTATTTATTTTATTTATTTATTTATTGTATTTATACAAGCACTGGGTACAGTTAGAAGCACGGGAGGGTGAGAGAATTCACCAGAGCCAGAGCGGGGAGCAGAGCAGGCAGAGGACTGAAGTACACTGCTGAGGGGCGCAGCGGGCAGCAGGAGAGGTCTGCGCGCCATGTGGGACCCTCCTCCAGTGGCCGGGGAGCAGCCGGGGAGCAGCCGGGGATCGAACCGGCACCGCAGAGGCTGCGGGTAGCTTCGCAACCCAGCGCTCAACCGCTGCGCCACCGGGGAGGCCCTGAAGGAGCTTCTTTTAATCTCATTTTCCCCATCTCTAAATAGTTGCAGTTTCCTGGAGTGATTCTGAAAATGCAGTGTCCACATGTCTCCTTAAAATAGTGGTAGAAAGAAATTAGGCCAGGTGACACAAGGAGAGGGCAGATTTAGGTAGGTAGGTCCAGATCTTGGTGATGAGATGGGCATCTATCTTCTAGACAAAACCCACTGGCCAGTGAAAAGCAAATGGCATAATTCCCTGTACACCATTGAGGCCACGGCTTATGCACTGATGCAGAAACTGAAGCTGGGTCAGCACAATGAGACGCATGCCATCGCCAAGTGGCTACTGGAGAAGCGGGCACTGGGCGGAGGGTTCAAGTCCACTCAGGTGACGGGGAGGGGGGAGGGGCGGGGGGAGGGGGGCGGAGGGAGGGTCTCAGAGGTGGGAGTTGGGAGTTGGGGTAGGCACTAGCCATGGTGTTGACGTGGGGCCGGCCCACCTGAAGAAACAGTCCGTAGTGCTAAGGTGCTGTCCTGCGTGCCCCGAGGGCGCTGTCTGTGGTGCTGATCCACTGTCCCCATCCCCACCCAGACCACGGTGGTTGCCATTGAGGCCCTCACCCGCTTCAGCGAAGCTGTACCCTTCGAAGACGTCCAGGATCTCCATGTCCAGATCAGTGTCCCCAAGAGAGCCTTGAACTTGGAGTGGAACATAGATCAGAACAATGCCTACCAGCTGCGGTCAGCAAAGGTACGAAACTGAGGGACAAATCACAAGTCCACACAGGTGGCATTGAGGATGAGATTGAGTCATGTCCCTGCCCATCTCCCTGCCTAAAACTATCTCACTACTGGTGGCCACACTGCCAGTGTAGTGCTCCATTTACTCTACAAATATTTTCTGAGCACCTACTGTATCCCAAGAATCCATCTGGGCAATCTGATCCATCTGGAGTTATATTATGAGAGATCTGTGGTGCCTACTCTTGAAATTTGCAGTCTAGGAAGAAAATAAACCAATAAATATATTCTGTTTTAAGTTTTCTGAACTTAAGTGTGGAAGGGGGAAAATATGCTTACTGTAGGGAGTAAAATAATCCCTATGATCTTACACCATGGAAGAGGTAACATTTACCTTCAATCATTCTGCCATCTTTACTGAGTACTTACTATGTGTCAGGCTTTGTTCTAGGGGCTGGGACTATGGCCATGAAAAAAGAAAAAATCTCTGTCCCTGTAGAATTTAGTATTTTAGTGGGAAGGGAGGTCAGACAATAAAAAGATATAAGTAAGTAGACTATGTAGATTGATAAATGATGACATGTCATATGGGAGGGCTGGGAACATCAAGGAGCTGTGATATTAGATAGACTGGGCAGGAAATATTTCTCAAGAAGGTAATGTCTGAGCAAAGAACTTAAGGAAAAGTAAGAGTGAGCCTTGTAGCTATCTAGGCAGATGAAAAACAAGAACAAATACCTTGAGGAAAGAGGTGTTCTATCAGCAACAACAGGACCATTGTGGGGTCTCCCTGGTGGTACAGGGGTTAAGTCTGAGCACTATCACACTATCACTGCTACAGCCTGAGTTTGATCCCTGGCCAGGGAGTTAATCCACGTGGTGCAGCGGACCTCTCCTGTCTTGTCCACTGCTTGCCTTAGCAGCGTGTTTCAGTAAATCCACCTGTTGTGCTCCCCACTCTGTCTCTGGTGAATCCTCTCACCCTTTGCACCTCTGGCCTATACCCAAGTTATTCTATGCAAAAATAAATTTAAAAGTGGGGGCCTCCCTGGTGGCCTAGGGTTTAAGTCTCAGAGCTATCATTGCTATGGTCTGAATTCAATCCCTGGCCAGGGTTCTAAACTACACATGGCGCAGCAGACCTCTCCTGTCTCACCCGCTGCTCCCCTCAGCAGTGTGTTTCAGTAAACCCTCCTGCTCTGCTCCTGACTCTGTCTCTGATGAATCCTCTCACACCCTGCACCTCTGGCCTATACTCCAGCTCCTCTATGCAAAAATAAAATAAAATAAATCTTAAAAATAATAATAAATAAATAAATAAATAAATAAATAAATAAATAAATAGGGATGGGTGTGATGAGGAAAAGGAGTGAGGGGGGGAAATGAGGGCAGGAAGGTGATGAGAGTCTCACGGACCTGAGCTGACACTTGGACTTTCCTCCAAGTGAAGTGAGAACCATGGATGGCCCTGGAAAGAGAAGGGTCATTATCGCACTTACACAATATGAACATCTAGTGTAGCCATAATTATGGTACATAGAATATGGCACCAGTCAATATATATTATTTAGGCACCATGTTGCAAAGTTGGTGTTATTATTAGCCTCATTTGGGGAAATGTGAGACCAAAAAGTAAAATAATTTGTCTGAGTTCACACATACTTTCAGTAGATGAATAGGAGCTGTCAAGATGAAGGGCGTGGGGGAATGTGCTGTGATACAGAGCAGGTACAGAGTAGTACAGGCTTGCACAGGTGTGACCGGAAGCGAGGTTGCCAGGAAAAGTGATGTAAGGAGAGTGGAAGGTTGGCAGGGAACAAAGCATAAGAGCTGGGGGTTTCAACAGGGGTGATATGATTAGATGTGAATTTGTAAAATTTTGTTCTAGCTATGCAGTAAGAATGTGTGAGGACAACAAGGGTAGATGCAGACATGCCAGGAGAAGAGTCTTGTGGGCTTCATGCACAGCAAACTTTGGAGACACTGCAGAGATGTATGTGAGGACACAGCCTGAGCAGGCAGTTAGAGTGGATCATGACAGTAGATGCCACAAATGCTCTATCAAGAAGAAAAAGCAAAACCATTTTCTTCCCCACCCCCTTTGCATCTGAGCCACATTTTACTGCTACCCCTGCCATCAAATACTCTTGCTTCTCTTCAAGTTCTCTGCCCAGGACGAACTAGAGATCAAAGCCAGCGGCAACGGGAGAGGCACCATCTCGGTGAGTGTGGTTTCCTGCCCTTGAGACCCTAAGCTAGAGCCCAGCACACACTGCAGTTTGTGAAATGGAGTCAGTCTAGACTCCAAAACAAGACTGAAATCAGCTATACTTATAGCTGCTGTTTAGGATATTGCTCTTTGCTAGGAAGCAAACTAAGGACACCAGCCACCTCGACCCCAGAGAAGTTGGTAAAAATATGGACACCATTCAACAGGCAGGGAAATGGAAGCTCAGAAAGGTTTTCACATTGTCGAGGCAAGACTCAGGAACTAGAGTCCAGAGGTCATTGAACCTCTTTGCCCCTACCAGGCTGAGTCCCTGGAGGGTGTCTCCTTCCTTGCCTTCCCAAAGGGAGATTCTCCTTCCAGAGTGTCTCCCAAGATCCAGAGGCTCACTCAATCTTTCCCCGAATATCTGGAGGCTTCATCACATCTTCCGGCCTATGGCCTGTGGCCAGGAGAACAGCCTTTGTGTTCACTAAGTTTCAGACAGCTTGTTATATTTCAGGGGACAGAGTCACAACTGAATCCCTGCCTTTGTTGTGTGACCTTGGGCCTGTCACACACTTCCTTGAGTCTCAGTTAAATTTAAATTCATTAAGCTTAACTAAAATTGCAAGTTCACTTCCTCAGTCACACTAGCCACATTTCAAGTGCCCAACAGGCACACATGGCAAATGGCTGCCACATGGAAGCACAGGGAGGATCCATCACCTCCAATCCGGACGGTCTGTTTCATAGACCCGGTCTAGACTTGAAGGTGTTTTGGCCACTGCACCCAAGGACTGACCTAGGCAGGCAAGGACTAGAGTAAGGAGGAAGGGGATGTGTAGGGAGAGACTCTAAAACATTCCCTGCCCCTGCAGATCCTGACCATGTACCACAGGTCCTCAGAGTCATGGGAGGACACCTGCAAACTGTACACATTGAATGTGACTCTCGTCAGTGCCCCAGAAGGTAAGCCTGGGTCCAGGGATGCCTGACAGCCCTTTTTAATTATTTACTACACACTGGGTACTGTGTTGGACTTTTATTTTAACTATTATTAAGGAATGACATTTAATGCATTGTTCAGTCATTCAACAGGTACTTGCTGAGTATTTATTACATGCCTTGCCCTGTTTCTTGGTTCTGGGAACATAAGCATAAACAAGAAAACTATCCCTTCTCCTGGAGCCCACTTTCTAAGAGAATACAATCACAATAGATTACACTCCTACTACTGCTACTTATTTATAACAAATAAATCAATATTATAGAAATAAATATATAAATAAAATAGGAGGGCCTCCCCGGTGGCTCAGCGGTTGAGCGCTGGGTTGTGAAGCTGCCTGCAGCCTCTGCACCGCCGGTTCGATCCCTGGCCGCCGGGTGAGGGTCCCACATGGCGCGCAGACCTCTCCTGCCACCCGCTGCTCCCCTCAGCAGTGTACCTCATCACTCCGCCTGTTCTACTCTCCACTCTGGCTCTGGTGAATTCTCTCACCCTCCCGCACCTCTGACAGTACTCAGTGCTTGTATAAATAAATAAATAAATCTTTTCAATAAATAAATAGGAGATGTTTGACTCAGGGGAGGTTAGGAGGAAGCTCTCTGAGGAGGTGACATTTGAGTTGAGAGATGAGAGAAATGAGAAATCAGCCATGAAGCAGCTAATGGAAGAGCATCCCAGGCAGGCAGAACAAGGTGCACAGGCCCTGAGGCAAGAATGAGATCACCTTGTTTGAGGAGCAGTGGTAGAGTTTAGGAAAATGAATTGAAGACGTGTCAGAAGCAGAGAGTGCAGGGACTTGCAACTTCTGTGAGGACTTTGGTTTTTGCTCAGAGTGAAGTAGAAGCCAGAGTGTTCGCAGTGTTCTGACAGAGCTAAGATTTGCATAGATTCCCTTTGTTCAGTCTGAGGGGAATAGACTGTAGGGGGCAAAAGTAGGACCTGGGAGACAAGGAAGGAGGGGATTGCACTGGTCCAGTTATAGATAATGGGAGGACCAAGGTGGGGGTGTTGGAGGTGGTCAGAAATAGTGCGATCTTAGAGTTTCCAGTCTGAGGTACTCCAGGAAGGCAAGAGGATCCTGCTATTGGGAGCTCACTGTGGTGGTAGTGGGGAAAAGCTCCACCAATCCCACTTTTAGGCACTAAAAAAGTGACCAAGACTTTGGTTTGGGCCCTATTTCCTAATAATAATAACAACTGACAGTTATAAAACACTGGCCAGGGACTATATTAATTTGCTTTGTTTGTATTAATCCACTTAATTCTCACAACAATCCTGCTGGGCTGGGAATACAATGATTCATACTTACAGATTAAGAAATGAAAGCACAGGGCCTCCCCTGGCAGTGCAGGCAGTTGAGCTCAGCGCTGTGGAGCTGTCTGCAGCCTCTGCAGCGCCAGTTCGATCCTGGCCAGCCGGTGAGGGTCCCATATGGTGCAGCAGACCTCTCCTGTCTCACCTGCTGCTCCCCTCAGCAGTGTATTTCATCAGTCTGCCTGTTCTGTTCCCCGCTCTGTCTCTGGTGAATCCTCTCACCCTCCTGCGCCTGTACTCCAGTTCTTGTATAAATAAATAAATAAATCTTAAAAAAAAAGAGAATGAACTAGTTTAAAAGAAAGAAAAGAAAAAAAGAAATGAAAGCACAGAGAGGTTAAGCACATTGCCCAAAGTTCACCCAGGATTTGGGTCTAGGAACCCGACTCCAAAGGCTGTGCCTATGCCCAGAGGTGTGTTACCCCACCTCTAAATGCCTGTCCTCTCTCTGCAGAGAATAAAAGTGGAGAAGAGACTTTTCAGCTCCGGATGACAACCAGGTCAGGACACCAGGACTGTAAGCTGGTGGGGGAGGAAGATCTAATTATCAGGGACCTAGACCCTTGGCAGCTCTTCCTGGGTAGTGAATAGAAGACAGAAAGCAGCCGAGTTTGCCTCTCTGTGCCTACTCCCTCAACCTGCCCTCCCCTTCCTGTCACCTATTCTGTCCCCATCTTGCCCTCCCAGGCTCACCTGCTCACAATTCTGCCCCCCATCCTGCCATGTCTTGGGATGGCGAGTTCTATTGACCCAGAGGCCCAGGCAGGCTCCAAGCTTCACAGCTTTCCCCAGCCCTCATCTTCCCCAGACACCCAGCCCCCACCCCAGTCCTGCTCTGCCTCCAAACTGCCTTCACAAAGGTCAGCCCCAGATAAAAACATGCATTGAGTGTCAGGCTCTGTTGTAGGAGCTGGAGGTACAACTGTGAGCGAGGCAGCCACTCCCCACCCAGTGAACGTCAAGTGTATCAAGGGAGACAGATAACAACTAAACAATTAGCCAGAATCAATGAAAAATGACAGGTGTGATTAAATGTAGTGGAGGAGCAGTCCACATTGCCTGAGGAGGACAGAGGGGAGAATGATCAATGTGCAGAGGCAGCTATGCATCAGCTGAGACTGCAAAAATGAAAAGATGTTCATTTTTGGAAGAAGCTAGGATTCCAGGCTGAGAACAGCATGTGCAAAGGTCCAGTAGTGAGAAAGAGACTGATGCTTAAAGCAATCAAATGGAGGCTGGGTGAGAGAACATGAGGTGGAGCGCAAGCCAAGGCATTTGGTAAAGATGTTTCAACAAGGAGGCTACCTCTAAGATTTTTGTGTGCTGTTGGGGGCACAGGAGTGTTGGGGAGACCCCTGAGGAGGCAACTGCACTTGTCCAGGCAAAAGATGATGGCATGGGGGTTATAGGGGACAGCCAGGAGTGCAGTGGGAATACACTGGAGCCGTGAATTCCCCAGGTTCCAGGATGATCGAGAGGCCACAATGAGCATCGTGGAGGTCTCCCTGCTCACTGGCTTCTACCCCAATCAGGATGACCTCAAACAGGTAATGTGTGATCAGATAACCTGATCACTGCTGAGTAGGGTGCGGAGGCCTAGTCACAACACCTCACACTCCCCAGGTGGGCACAGGGCAGGGAGGATCTTCACAGAGGCCTCTGGGTTAATGTCCTCAGGTCCCTGGCCCATGGTCACCCATGGTCAGTGGCCATGGTCACTCCTGGTGCATCAGTTTTCCTGCAGTTTCCCCTGACTGGACAAGGCTAGGAACTCTGAAAGGTGCCTCACACTAACTGGAGTTCCTAGGGCTGTCGGGGCCTCTGCTCACCCCCAATCATCACACTCTGTCCCAGCTCACAAGCGAAGTGGAGATGTACGCCTTCCAGTACGAAACCAAGATGAGCTCCAGCGACAGCACTGTTGTCCTCTACCTGGAGAAGGTGAGGAAGGCCCAGTGCTCTCTGCCAAGGCCTGTGGGTAGTTCAGGGGGCAGAGAACCCAGTCGGCACCTTTGGCAGTGTTACCAGAGAGCCATGCCATCTGAGGTCAGCTCCTCTAGTTTGGATGCCCACATGGTCAGCGCAGTCAGCCCCACGAGGTCAATGTCCCATAGTAGGTGGCCGCGGTCAGCTCAGACAAGACTCCCCTCCTCCAGGTCTCCCACAAGGAAGACACGGTGCTGGGCTTCCGGGTCCACAGGATGCTGCAGGCAGAGTTCCTGCAGGCCGCCCAGGTCACCGTCTACGACTACTATGAGCCTTGTGAATAAGGGTCTGGGGGTAAAGGGGATCCCTCAAGGGGTCTGCGGGAAGGCCAGGACCCAGAGGGCGGGATGGAGGGGCCAGAATGGGGAGACAGGCGTGGCCGACGGGAGGGGGCGGCCAAAAGTGTGATGGAAGGGACCTAAAGGGATGTGGGGATGAAGGGCGTGAGCTTCGTGGGTTGTCAGAGGCCCGGCCTGGGAGAGGGTGGGGCGGAGCCGAGGAGGCGTGGCCTGCTGGGAACGGGGTGAGCGGGAAGGGCGGGGTCTGTCGGTGAGCGCGCCCTGGGCGGAGACCCTGCCCCCAGGAAAGCCCGCCCAAGCCAACCCCAGGCGCCCGCCTTCTCTCCCCCCACACCCTGGAAGCCCGGAGGTGCAGCGCCTTCTACAACCTGCCTCAAGAGCCATCTTCCCTGCGCAAGGTCTGCCACAGGGACGTCTGCAGATGCGCCGAGGGTGAGGCCGCGTGGGGCCGCGGAGGGCTGACGCCGTCAGGCTGGGGGTCCAGGAACCCGTGGCCACTTCCTGGCTGCCACCCGGGCTGAGACAGAGACAGCGAGATAGGAAGAAAGACGCAAAGAGAGACAGAGGAAAAGAGCTCCAGAGACGGAGATTTACACACATATGCCCAGACACAGTCAAAGATCAGGGAAACGCAGAGCCAAACCAGTAACAGACCCTAGTGGTGTGACTAGAATCGGGGCTACCAGAGTGGGAGGGTGGAGGGGATCCGATAGCTGATGGTGGGAGACTATGGGTGCCTTGGGGTGGGGGTGGGGTGGTGACATCCATCTGAAGAGGTGTGATCCTGTATCTCTGAATCACATACCATGTGGTAAACCAATGTAACCTCAAAAGAAAAAAATCAAGCAAAACAAAAACCCAACCTGGAGGAAGACAGAAAGACATGCAGATGGGAAAAACAGACAAGAAGATAAAAGGAGATACAGAGGGGATGGGAGAGCATCCTACACATGAAAAAAGGCCAGACCCAGAGACCTAAGAGTTGAGGGGGGTCTGAAGGGAGGAAGCCCCCCCCCCCCCGCCAGGGCAGTGCAGCCAGAGCAGCAGCCTTCCTGACCCTCCAGAACAGTGTCCTTCCCTGAGGAAGGACAGCAGCAGAATTAAGATGGCCGAGCTGCAAGTGGCGGCCTGTGAGCCTGGCGTGGACTTTGGTGAGTGCCATGAGTGTTGGGAATCAAGCCTAGAACCACCTACAGGAGTCACCACCACAAATGCCCTTCTACCACCTTCTTCCTCAGTGTACAAGGTCAAGCTGGAGGACATGGAAGCCTCTGAATCCAACCCCTACATCTACTATATCATGAAGCTCCAAGCCATCATCAAGAGTGGTATGTCCCTGGAGGAAGTAGCTGGGGCTCCTATCCTGGGGACCCCAAAATGGGGGGGGGCGGACCTGGGCATGCTCACATACTGGGTCTCCTCTCCTCCAGGCACGGACTCTGCCCCACCCCTCACCAGAAAGAAATTTGTCGCCCACACCAGCTGCCATGACTCCTTAGGGCTGCAAAAACAGGAGACATACCTGATCATGGGCCATACCTCAAGCCTGTGGAGAATCAAATCTGAGTGCGTGAGGAGCCCCTGCTGCCCCGGGACTCAGACCTGGGCTCCCTCCTCTCTCCCAGCCCAGCCCTTGGTGTTGAAATTCCTGAAAATACTTGCACTCAGCAAGTGTCTCAGGTTTCAGGGCTGCCCCAAATGGAGGTTTCCCTAAAATGATATTCATTGTGATCCCTCTTCGTTGTATCGAATGGAGGTTTTGAGTGGTAGGCTGTGCACTGCACAACTCCATGGAGCCCAGGGACGCTCAGAGATGGGCACAAAGATGTGTAGATTCTGTTGTTCAACCATGGGCAGTAAAGAGTCAGAGGAAAGGTTGCCTTTTCCAACCCCTGGCTTTATGGCCTAGAGGCTTGGGGCAGTGGGGAGGGGGGGTGGAGTGGCCTGGGTGGGGTAGGTGAGGAGCAAGCTGGCCCTGTGGAGGAGACACTCTACACTGAGGATCCATAGCTTCCAAGTCAGACAGAGGGGCAAGGCAAGGAAGTCTCCATGCCACTGAGCACCAGGCTGTCTCACCCTCCTTTCTGTCTCTCATCCACAGTTACATATACGTATTGGGCAAGGAGACATTCCTCATGCGTTGGCCAGCAGATGGGGATGTGGACAAGAGGGAATTGCTGGGCCAGCTGGAGGAGTTTTCAGAATATATGCACACCCATGGCTGTCAGTCTTGAGACCCTGAGATCTTTGCTGTTCTCGGCTTGGCGGGTTGGTGGGGGAAGGGGGCTATCTCCAAGCAGGCCTGGGTCTGGGTCACTGGGATTAATCCAAAATAAAGAGCATGGAATATCCTTCCCAAATTCTGTGCATTTGTTCTTGCTTCAACATTCAGCACAACCTATCACAGGATTGCTTGGACCTGCCTCCTTCCTTTCTCCCACTCACCTGCTCCATTCCAACCACATGGGTCACCTTTGTGTCTTTCCTACACCCAAATTGTTTCCCACCTCAGGGCCTTTGCACTCACTCACTGTTGCCTCTACCAAATATATCCTTCCTCCAAATCGATGCATGGCTTGAAACCATCCCATTTTTGGACTCTGTTTAAATGTCCCTTTTCAAAAATATTTTCTTTAATGACATAACTAAAATAGGGCCTCCCTGGTGGCGCAAGGAGTTAAGCACAGCACTATGAAGCTATCCGCAGCCTCTGCAGCATGAGTTTTTGTCCCCGGCAGACCAGAGAGATACCCACATGGCGCAGCAGACCTCTCCTGTCTTGCCCGCTGCTCCCCTCAGCAGTGTGTTTCAGTCAGTCTGCCTGTTCTGCTCCCCGCTTTGCCTCTGGTGAATCCTCTCACCCCCCTCCCTGCACCTCTGGCCTGTACCCCAGCTCTTGTATGCATAGATAAATAAATCTTTTTTAAAAATTAAAAAAAAAATAGACCCCCTCTACCACTTTCCCCTTGCCCCAATTTATTCTCTCAGTAACATATATGGTATTTACTGGTTTAATTGTTAAATGGATCTTTTCCCTGTCCCACAATGTTAGGTCCTTAAGAACAAGGGTCATATCTGTCTTGTTCACTGTGGTATTTCCAATTTTTATAGGTATTTGTAGGTATTTCCCATTTTTCCCAGGGCTGGTCTATGGTAGGTAATCAGGAAATGATTGTTGAATTAATGAGTGGATGAATTTGGCACCCGCCCATAGCTGGTTTAGATGCAAGGCTCAATGAAGAACTCCAGGCAACCGGGAACTGACATAAGGGGGCAGAGGAAAGTGAACACGTTTCATCACTGTGGTCTGGGTGGGAGTGGACACCTACCAAGCCAAGCCTGTGAGGGTCCAGGGACTCCCCCCCTCAACGAAGTGCTGAAGGACTGAAAGGCATCCAAGATGGTTTGAACTTTGAGTGTGAAAGAACTGAAGGCAGGAAGGAGAAACATGCTAGAAAAGTTGTGGGACAGGCCAACTTCATAAATGGCTTCAAATACCAGATTAAAGTATGTGGGCTTTATCCAGGTATTGGGGAGCCATGGGAGGTGTTTGAGCAGCAGAGGAACTGATCAGCTTGGAGGAAAAAAGGACCAGCTGATGGGTGAGTGGAAACTGAATTGAATTGATGGCAGGAAATTTGGCGAGGAGCCTGAAGCTGTGGGGCCACAGGATGGCCTGGAGGCAACTGCTTGAGTTCAAATTCTGCCCCCCAGCTGTATGACCTGAGCCTGACTACTTACCTCTCAGTGCTTTGACTACCTCACCTCTAACTTTATTTCCTTCCGAAAGATTTTGTGAGTCCAGCTCATAGTAAGTATTCAATAAACTTTCACTTGTTTTACTGTCAATGCCAGCAGGAGGTGATGGGAGGAAGCAGACCTGCTAGAACACACATGACAGTCAGAGAAGAAAATCAGATCACAGCCTGCTCAAGACCCTCCCTGGCCCCCCACTGCTCTCATACCACGGTCATCATTGCCCTGCGCTGTGGTTCTATCACCTCTCTGACTTCATGTCACCCCACTCTCGACCTCACTCCACCCCACCCACACTGGCCTCTTCTGTGGTCCCCAGAAACTGCAAGTTCTATATTGCCTCTGGGCTTTCATATACGCTTCTCCCTGCACCCAGAACAGTTTTCCCATGACTGCTTTCTCTTCATCGTTCAGTCTCTGCTCAAAGAGCATAACATTAGACCTTTCCCCTGGAGTTATCCCTCACCGCAACCAATGCGTAATTATATACTAGATTCTTTACTTATATCTTTTGTGTGTCCCCCCTACTAGACTGGGAGCCCTGAGGGAGACCAGAAGGCTGTCTGCCTCAGTCAGGTATAATTGCAGCAGCTTGCTCAGGGCCTGGCTCATAGTAGGTGCTCATTTTGCTGAATGAAAGACTAAATAAATAAAAGAGTGAATGACAATGAGAGAGAAGAAAGAAAGGAGGGAGAGCAATAAAGAGAAAGGAAGAGAGGTATGGAGGAAGGGAGAGAGGGATAAAAGGAGGAAAGACTGACTCCCGCCTTGTTTTGTACAGCCCTTGAGCTAAGGATGTGTTTTTACAGACTGTATATAACCTGAAAAACCTAGACTATTTATGATCTGGTTCTTTGTGGGGAAAAAAAATAAGCCCACCCCTGAGTTAGAGTATTAGTTATCTATTGCTGTGAAACAAATCACACCAAATTCAGAGGTATAAAGCAATATTTATTATTGTACAGTTTCTGAAAGTTAGGAATCCATAGGGAGAAGCTTAATTGTGTAGTTTGAACTCAGGGATCTCTCATGAGGCCACAATCAAGCTGTGGCAGGGGCTGCCATCCTCTAACATCTGATGGGGCTGGTGGAGCCACCTCCATCTCACACAGGTAGCTCATACACATAGCCAGCAAGTCAGTAGTAGGAATTAGTGGGTGAAAGGGTTGGCACAGTAAAGAAAAGGAGAGCCAGGCTAAGTTTCTCACAGGCAAGAAATTTATTGCGCTCACCAGCGGGCCAGGTTCACTGACCCCCGGGGCGGGGTTGGAGAAGTCACACCTGTTGGGGGATGAGAGCAAGCTTTCATAGGGCAGGGTCTGGCCTTGGAGGGAAGTGGAGAATGCGGAATCGAAGCTGCTTTTCAAAGAAGTTTTTTCTCTCAGAACTGGTTGTTCTTTCAAGGCTGCTTATCAGGGCCCGTGCAAACCAGGCAGAGCCGGCTCCCAGGATGCAGGTGGCAGCAGTTTCAAGTTTCCCTCTCTGAACCCCATCTCTGCCCTGATCCTCGACCTTACAGTGGGAGGACTCAGTTCCTGGCCACTTGGCTTCTTTAGTGTCCTCACAATATGAGGACAGAGTGAGTGATCCAAGAGAAAGAGCAAGGAGGAAGCCACAACGCCTTTTGTGACCTAGCCTCGGAAATCACAGACCGTCACTTCTACACCATCCTCTTGTTCACATGAACCAACAGTATTTAGGATAAGTGAGAACTACACAGGCAAGACTACCAGGAGGTAGGTATCACTGTGGACCATCTTGGAGGCTACCAACACAGAAACTAAGTGGCAGAACTTGCGATTTATAGCCAAACAATCTGACTCCAGAGCCTATGTATCAATGCCACCATTAGTTTCCCTCAATGGCAAAGGATGGGTACATTTTTTAAAATAGATGTTACAGTTCAGGTTAGTTTTAGATGTACTGAAAAAAATTAGAAGATAGTACAGGGAGTTCTCAGATACTCCTGCAGACGGTTTCTACTATTATCAACACTTAGAATATTAGCATAATACATTTGTTATAACTAATGAACCAATATTGCTGCATTATTATCTAAAGTCCACAGTTTAGGGTCTCCCCGGTGGTGCAGCGGTTGAGCGCTGGGTTGCGAAACTCTGCAGCGCCGGTTGGATTCCCGGCTGCTGGGCGAGGGTCCCACATGGCACGCAGACCTCTCCTGCCGCCCGCTGCTCCCCTCAGCAGTGTACTTCAGTCCTTCTGCCTGCTCTGCTCCCTGCTCTGGCTCTGGTGAATTCTCTCACCCTCCCGCGCTTCTGACTGTACCCAGTGCTTGTATGAATAAATAAATCTTAAAAAAAAAATCCATGCATTTAAAAAAAATAAAATAAAATAAAGTCCACAGTTTAAATTTCCTCAGTTTCCACTAAATGTCCTTTTTCTGTTCCAAAGTCTCGTTTAGGATATCATATTACAGTTAGCTTATCATGTCTCCTGACGCTTCTCTTGGCTATGACAAATTCTCAGACATTTCCTTTTTTTTCCTTGACAAATCTTCCATGACAGGTGTGAATACTGGTCAGGAATATTGGAGAATGTGTTTGGGGTATATTTGATGCTTTCTCATGACTAGACTTATAGGGTTATGAGTTCGGGGAGGAATGTCACAGAAGCAAAGCACCATCTTCACATCATATCAAGGTACATATGAGCGACACGAAGTGTGACTATAGATGATGAGCTTGTTCGATGGATTGAAGTAGTGTCTGTCAGTTTCCTCCTCTGTAAAGTTAGGAAACCAAACTTCAATGTCTTTCATCTACTAAAGGACAAGCATTCTTAAACTATGGTTAATGTTTAATAATAAAGTGCAAATTGTTTAAATTACCTAAATACCTGGTACTCTTGCCCTCAAGCTTGCCTCTAAATATCTTTAATAACCATTCAGTGTTATTGGATGTTATTTCATAGAAATCCATACAAGTGTTTTAAGCCTTTTAATACTTATAATGGGGGATTCGGGTTAAGTCTCAACACTATCACCACCATGGCCAGGGAGCTAACCCACATGGCGCAGCAGACCTCTCCTGTCTCGGCCACTCCTCCCCTCAGCAGTGAATTTAAGGAGATCTTGTTTGCTCCCCACTCTGTCTCTGGTGAATCCTCTCACTCCCTGCAAATAAATATTTTTTAAAATATTTATGACAAAACTTTCCTGAAATCAAAATTCTGAAATAATGAAATCTTTAATTAATTAAAAAGTATATGTGAGATCTTGAAAGGATTCCTAAGACGTCCCATCAACATGGTTCTGTCTCCTATAGACAGAGAGATATTCAACAAATTGGACTTAATTGACACATTAAAACTTCACAGGAAACATTGTCACACAGAAAAATATATGTAAACTTCTTAGCCTATATGAAAATTTTTTAAATATTTATTTATTTATGCATACAAGAACTGGCGTACAGGCCAGAGGTGCAGGGGGTGAGAAGATTCACCAGAGACAAAGTGGGGAACAGAAGAGGCAGACTGACTGAAGTACACTGCTGAGGGGAGCAGCAGGTGAGTCAAGAGAGGTCTGCTGCCCCATGTGGGTAGCTCCCTGGCCGGGGATCGAACTCGTGCTACAGTGGCTGTGGATAACTTCATAGGTTGCGTCTTAACCCCTTGTGCCACCAGGAAGGCCTGTCTTCTATAGACAGAGAGCTATTCAACAAATATGAAAATATTAATGTGAATGTTCTAAGGTCATATTAACTTTTCTAAAAGTTTGATATGTTCTGTTATCATTTTTCCTGTCAATTCTGGTTATTATTCCAAGCATTGTATGTCACAAAATGTAAGTGTTTCCCTGTCAATTGCTTTATTATCAAATCTTTATGGTCATGTTTTTCATGTTAGCAATTTCTAATGAAAGTTGTATAGAAGACTACTTTATTCCTATATATTCTCAATTGTTTTTTCCTTGTATTTTCCCTTTTACTTTTCAACTTGGCAAAATATTGCTTTGCCTTCTAAGGTATTTTGTGGTCTTTGTCCAGTTTTAGTCTAGTGATTCCCACCACCTGGGGTGAAGCCCACTTGAGTGGTTATGCCATTCACCTTCTCCTGCTGCACGCGTTCAAGGTAAGTGACATATTTCTTCCTATAAACCTGGGCTACTTTTTCAATTTGCTGTCCTTTACAGTGTTCCTCGAACAACCCGAACTTCATCATCCTTCTAGATGGGCGTGGGTTGAACATTGTACTTCTGCCTCAGCCTTTGGAAAGAGGGGAGACATGATCTTCCTATGAATGTGGGAAGGTGCATTAAAATACCTTTTATGAATCATGCTCCTGTCATCATTCATAAAGGGATTGAACTTCATTTTGGCCACTGGTGCTTCAGCAATGACTGCAAAAGGGAAGAACTAATTATGGTCATTTTAAAAGCTTTGCCATTTATGTAAGCTATTACCTATTCTAATGCTTTGTATTAAAAAACAAAACAGGAAAAAGACTTAAACAAATACTCTAGAAATACGGATTATCATTGAACTGAAAATAAGAAATTGCTGCATTTATGGAAAAACTGAACTCAATAATTGCTAGCAAGAGTTTGAAATATACATGGGACTAAATAAATGACAGAGGACTAATATAATTCTTAATGGTTTTGATTAAAATATTACTGTTTCTGGGGCCTCCCTGGTGGCACAAGAGATTAAGCATCAGCACTATGAAGCTATCCATAGCTACTGCAGCATCAGTTCGATCCCCTGACAGGGAGGTGACCCACATGGCACAGCAGACCTCTCCTGTCTCGCCCACTGCTCCCCTCAGCAGTGTACTTCGGTCAGTCTGCCTGTTCTGCTCCCCATTCTGTCTCTGGAGAATCCTCTCACCACCCCTACCCACCACGTCGTACCTCTGGCCTGTACTCCAGCTCTTGTACGCATAAATAAATCTTTAAAAATACATATTACTGGCTCTGTTATGTTGTGCCTTTTTCCAGATTTGAAAAACTTTTTCCTTTTTCTTAAGCTGACTATGACCTGCAGCAATAATAAATTACATCTTTTTGTGAGCAGAACTGAAATATTTACTTTTTCTCTCAGCCCTTAAAATATGAAAACAGTTAGTACATATTCTTATTTATCACGGCAGTGTGTTTACTTGTGTAAAGATAATCAAGCTCTCTTTTTTTCATAACAGATGTTTAGAAGCACGGTTGTATTACTGAAGATTTGATTGGAATGCCATATTCAAGACCAGACCACTTTCAGGAACTATTGATATTTTGAGTCAAAAAAGAAACCAGGGGGGCCTCCCCGGTGGCGCAGCGGTTGAGCGCTGGGCTGGCAATCTGCCCGCGGCCTCTGCGGTGCCGGTTCGATCCCCAGCTGCTCCCCGGCCACCGGAGGAGGATCCCGCATGGCGCGCTGACCTCTCCTGCCGCCCACTGCTCCCCTCAGCAGTGTACTTCGGTCCTTCTGCCTGCTCTGCTCCCTGCCCTGGCTCTGGTGAATTCTCTCACCCTCCTTTACTTCTGACTGTACTCAGTGCATGTATAAAAAAAACAAATAAACAAATAAATAAATGAATGAATAAAATACATACCTCTTTAAAAAAAAAAAAAAGAAAGAAAGAAACCTGGGCCTCTCTGGTGGTACAAGGGATTAAGTATCAGCACTATGAAACTATCAGATTCCCCGCCAGGGAGCTAATCCACATGGTGCAGCAGACCTCTCCTTTCTTGCCCGCCAGCTGCTCCCCTCAGCAAGGTAGGACAGTAGATCAGGCTGTTCTGCTCCCCACTCTGTCTCTGGTGAATACTCTTTCACACACACCCCCACCCCGAACCTCTGGCCTACACCCCAGCTCTTCTTATATGCATAAATAAATAAATCTTTAAAAAAAGAGAAAGAGCGAACTGGCCTAAATACCTTGCTAACAGGATCCCAGCTGGTCTATCAGGAGGGTAAGAAAAGTCACCTCTTGGCAGACCCAAAAGTCCAGGGCATTTTGGGGACCTCAAGAAATGGAAAATTTACCCAAATATACAGGAATTCAGGAGGCATCTGATGGTGAGATCTTGGCATGGTCCTGAAGTACTCATTCTGAGATTCCTTGTGAAAGTTCCAGCAAAGCAAATTTTTAAAATTTTTTTATCTATATATATTTTACATCATTGTTCATTTTAAACAATATTTGCTTCCCCTCCCCTCAGGTGTAGTCCCCATAGAAGTTCCTTCACCAGTTCACCCGTGCACCATCACCACTCTCCCTGTGCTCCTCCCTCCCTCCCTCTGATCCCTCTCCCTCCCCCTCCCCTGCAGGATGTCTCTGGTTTATAATTGTCTGTTTGTTTTTGTTGTGTTGTGTTTTGTGTTGTTATTATTTTCCCCTGTTGTCTTACTTGGTTCCCCTATATTCCTCCTATAAGTGAAACCATGCAATATTTTTCTTTTTCCTTCTGACTTATTTCACTGAGCATAATTCCTTCTAGCTCCATCCATGTTGCAGTGAATGGCATTAGTTTATCCTTTTTGATTGCTGAATAGTATTCCATTGTGTAGATATACCACATCTTCTTGATCCAGTCATCTATTTTTGGACATTTGAGTTGTTTCCAGGCTTTACCTATTGTAAATAGTGCTGCAATAAACATAGGGGTACAGCTGTTCTCTTCAATCAATGTTTTTGTGTCCTTTGGGTAGATCCCTAGGAGTAGAATTGCTGGGTCATATGGTAGCTCCATTTTTAGTAGACTGAGGAACCTCCAGACAGCTTTCCATAGTGGTTGGACCAGTTCAGCAAAGCATATTTTAAGAGTCTAGGTGGTTATTTTCAGTTCTTAATGTGCTTATGCCAGAAAGAAAAAGCCAAGTTTACTGGAACCAGACTTAACTTGCAAATGAATTTTTTTTACCGTGATTATTTGGTATAATTGGGGCAAAGGTAGAGAGAAAAATGTTTCAGTAATACATCATTTTGTGGACATCAGATTCTAGTCTTCTTACTCATTTTTGAGGTGTTTATTTTTATTTGTAAACTGGACTGGATCCTACATTTTTCTAGTATCTTATATACAAGAGCTGGTGTATAGGCCAGAGGTGCAGGATGTGAGAGGATTCACCAGAGGCAGAGTGGGGAGCAGAACAGGCAGATCTACTGAAATACACAGCTAAGGGGAGCAAGGGGCAAAATAGGAGAGGTATGCGTGCCATGTGGGTTGCTCCTGGGCCAGCCAGGAAATTGAACTCATGCTGCAACGACTGGCGATAGCTTGATAGAGCTGTCTTTAACCCCTGCACCACCAGGGAAGCCCCATTTCCAGTTTTTTTCTTTATAATTTTGGCTTAGATTAATTGAAAACCAAAACTGTCTTTTTCTGTACAAGCTGGAAATGGAGAACTTTACCTCAGCTTCAGAAGGATCACTACAATGGCAAAACCTTTACTAGATACCTGATGATAACAAACTGAAAATAGGGAAAACTACTGCTTGCCCTCACCCCTTCACAAGATGCTCTGACCCCCGACATCTAGAAATTTCAACTGGACTTGTGGTTTTCTTCAATCTTTAACCTTTGTTTTTTTATTTTGTTTCCATAAAAAAAATGCTTCTAATCATTGTTTTTACTCTGTATATTTGTTTTGGAACCCACCTGCAGGACTGCCTCTGTAATTTGGAGACAATTATTTAATTGGACTGATCTAGTCTCAAGACTGAGAGCGTAATTATATGAAATAATTAAGTAAACTCAATTCTAAATTGTGAAACATCTTAAAGTCACAAAGGAAAACTATAGGAAAACAAAATTCTTCCAAAATCTTTACCTGTAGTCCTTGAAGCTTAGAGCAAGAGATACCTCTAGAAGCAGACTCCAGTTGAGCTTTTATGAGATGTATGGGAGACCCTTCCTTAAGGATTAATTTTAATGTAACTTGGACAATGATCATACTGTTAAAAATTAGATACTAAGAAAGTGTACAATCTTTAATTCAAACTTTAATTCTAAATGCTATTAATCAATATACTTGTAGCCATCTCTTATTCGCGTCAAATGTGCCACTTCGCTGCATAGTTCCCAGAGATTGAGGACATCTTATAACCTGGAAGAATCAGCATCCAGAGGATAAATTACAGGCTCAATGAAAAGGTTGTATCAGTCACACATCTTTTGTTAAATTGCAAGATGTCAAACTTTGGATTCACTTCTCCCAGGTAAAAACAGAGCCTATCTATAGCCAGGACTCTCCAAAGCCAACTTGTGGAAATTGGACTGGACATAATCTTTACAGACACGAGGAGACAGACAAACCTAATTGGCCAAACACTGGGTGGTCTTGGAAGCCCACCTATTTTTCAGTTCACTCCTGCAAACTTCTGACTGACCTAAAATAATTCTTAAAAGAAACCTCAAGATCATGCAAATAAATAATGAGTCAATTTCTCTGTCTCACTTTTCTAATGAAAATATTTGTTTTCAATGTTTCTTCATTTCCTCTGTTATTTAATCCTTCCTATTCTTGACTTCTGACACCTTTATAACAGAGCCAACTCAGGTCCAAGCTGCAGCTGTTAAAACTTCTTATAATCCTAGGATTAAATATCCGGTTGTTATTCAAAATATTTAAAGTACCCTAGCTTGTTTCAGTAAATGCTTTCAATTCCTACATCTACTCCCAACATACACATGTTCAACCAAACCCATGATTATCTACAATTAAAGGCTAAGCAGTTCCATTCCACAAGCTCCAATCTACACCACATTCAGCAGGAAGTAGCCAGAACAATTGTTATATCCAATCCCTCAGGATTCAGGAATATACAACCTACAACCTGGGGAGGGGGGGGTTGTCACGGGGTGGGGGGGGTGTGCTGAAACCATGGTGGTCCTTTCTTTTCTGTTTATCTTGCAAGAACAGCAAGGTGGGTTTGTGAGAGTAAAACAACAGGGCAACAAAACTCATGCCCATGTAAAACAAGGGGGAAAAAAAGACTTGATAAATTGACAACTTGTGTTTCAGAGCAGAGGCCCACCCAGAAGAGCATTTACTGACCTTGAGGTGACCTCTCATTATGGGACCACAAAATAACCATGGAAAATGCCAGGCCATGCTCAAAGGATAACATTCAGAAGTGAGTGCTCAGTTTTGTTACAGTTTTGGCCCCAAATTCAAGTTACGTCATGATTCAGCAAAACGCAATCAGACTGCCAACTTACATTTTTTAATATTTTCTTTGTTCCCCAACCCCTTTAATATTGCCCAAAGTCCCATTCTCAAGGAGGCAAATTGAGGTTTTCCTTTTGCCTTCCTGCCAGTCAATTTGCAATAAAGTTGTATTTTTTTCCTCAAACCCTGGTGTCATAATAATAATCCAGTTTCTGTACACTTCAGGCAACAAGCCCTTTGTCTGGTAACAAAACAAGCCCAAGGGCCTCCCTGGTGGCACAAAGGGTCAAGTAGCACGCAGCAGCAGCAGCAGCAGCAGCAGCAGCAGCACAGTGGGCTATCCACCACTACTGTAGCACCCCACAAATTTGATCCCCTGCAGGCGGGGGCTCACCCACATGGTGCAGTGGACCTCTCCTGTTTCACCCACTGCTCCCCTCAGCAGTGTCTTTCAGTCAATCCACCTATTCTGTTCCCCACTCTGTCTCTGGTGAATCCTCTCACCCCTCGCACCTCAGGCCTGTACCCCAGTTCTTGTAAGCATAAATAAATAAATCTTTTTTAAAAACCCAAATAAACATTTATATTTTGCTTCAATGAGGTCTCATTCATTCCGGGATGACATCTTTCAAATGATAAACGTAGTTTCCTTGTACGCTGTCCACACATCTGCCACTGTCCCCCTTGTCTGAAAGCCACTATCGATAAATTTTTACATTATAATTTCCTCCATTAGAATATAGCCCCTTGATGGAAGGGATTTCTGTCAGTTTTCTTCACTCCCTGACCGATGCCTACCATTCAGTATTTATTGAATAGAAAAGACCCTATGTCGTGCCAGAGCAGGTAGCTTCTCAGCAAGTTCAGCATCTCCAATAGGTATGCAGTGGGGCCTGGAAAGTTGCTTTTTAATAAGCTCCCAGTAAGGTCCTCATGTACTGGACAGCTGTGGAATTCCTAGTTCAGGTCTTTCTCCTCTCCGCCGCCCACCACCCCAATTCCATGCCTACAAGCTTCTTACATTTCATATACTACTTCCTTCAGGAATACTTCGGAGACAAATGCTCCCCCCTACACCAACCTGGATATTCACATGGAGCATTATGTGTTTATTGATGTTTATTGATGCCCTGGGGCCCCCTTAAAGGCAGAGAGTCTAATTCTCTCATTTAATTCTAAAATAGGGACTAGGATTATGATGCCATTTTACAGATGTGCAAGGGCTTGAGAAGGTTCATTACCATGAGGGTTCCTCATGACTAAGTGGCAGAAGGGGGTCTTAGACCATGGTCTGAACCTCTATGTATTATAACAAGAGTCAAAACAAACATTTATGGAGCACCTATTGTGTGCAGGCTCTAGTCTAAGCATTTATACATATTAACATTTTCTCCCAACAGCTCTGTGAAACAGGGACTATTAGTCCTTCCACTCAGTAAGTGAAAAGATAGAAGTGCTGAAAGGTTCAATATCTTCCTGCAATGTGCATCAACAAAGTTCTTCTTTTGATCCCAAATCCTGTTTCTTCAAAAATCCAAACACTTTAAGAATTTCTTCTTTTTCCTTTTTCCTTCATCATGAAGTCAGAAAGAAAAGTAAATAGTTTGAAGGGAAAAACCCAGAAGAATATACATCAAATTTAATGGATGTTATCCTGGGGGCAAGGGCAATGAAGAATTACCACCCCTTTTTATCATTATTAAACTAGTAGTAGCAGTAATGGTAGTATTGCTTTTAAATGCTACATGAAGGGGGTCTCCCTCATGGCACAAGGGTGTAAGCCAGCACTATGAAGCTATCCACAGCCACTGCAGCATGAGTTCCATCCCCAGCCAGGGAGCTACCCACATGGCACGGCAGACTTCTTCTGTCTTGCCTGCTGCTCTCCTCAACAGTGTATTTCAGTCAATCTGCCTGTTCTGTTCCCCACTCAGTCTCTGGTGAATCCTCTCAACCCCCACACCTCTGGCCTCTACCCCAGTTCTTGTATGCATAAATAAATATTTTTTTAAAAAATGCTACATGAAGGCTTTCTAGCAAAAAGACTCACCAAATGCAGACATATCAAAAAAAAAAAGTGACACTCTCTTTTGATTGCTGAGTAATATTCCATTATGTATATGTACCACATCTTGATCCAGTCATCTGTTTTTGGGCATTTGGGTTGTTTCCATAGCTTAGCTATTGTAAATAGTGCCGCTATAAACCTAGAGGTGCAGATGCCCTTTTGAATTAATGTTTCTGTGTCCTTTGGGTAAATATGTAGGAGTGGAATTGCTAGATCATATGGAAGCTCCATCTTTAGCAGGCTGAGGAATCTCCACACAGCTCTCCATAGTGGTTGGACCAGTTTGCACTTAACATGGATGGAGCTGAAAGGGATCACGCTCAGTGAAATAAACCAGAAAGAAAAAGAAAAATACCAGATGGCTCTCATAGCAGGAATTTAGAAAACCTAAATAAAGGACCAGGAAAAAGACTAATTAATACAAAGTAAAAATCAAAATCAACAAGCAACTATAAACCAGAGACACACTACAGGGGGGGAAGAGGGAGTAGGATCAAAACCAGGGGGGTTGGGAATTGTATGGGGACTATAACCAAGATGAAAATGCATACATTGTGCAAAAATGAAAAATGATGTAAAAATATATAAAATTTAAAAAATAATAATGATAAATAAATAAAAAATAATGTGACACTCTCCAATTCAAGCTCCCCCTCTTTTTCCTTTCCAGGGCCCAAAATTGTTCATGTTTGCTTAATGCAGTTCCCTCTCTCTACATTTGCAGACACCCCAATGACCACAAACAAAACTATCAGGATATTTTGTTTTCCTGTTTATAAAAAAAAAAAATCCTCTTTTTTCAAGAGATTTCTTTCTTTTTTTATTTTTAAAGATTTATTTATTTATGCATACAAGAACTGGCATGTAAGCCAGAAGTACAGGAGAGTAAGAGGATTAACCAGAGACAGACTGGGGAGCAGAACAGGCAGATCTACTGAAATACACTGCTGAGGGGGGCAGTGGGTGAGACAGGAGAGGTATGCTGCGCCATTTGGGTTAACTCCCTGGCTGGCGGGGGTTCAAACTCATGCTGCAGTGTCTGGCAATAGTTTGATAGCGCTGTCCTTAACCCCTGCGCCACCAGGGAGGCCCAAAAAAATTCCTCTTTTTAAAGTAAACATTTCTTAATGTTGAACATTTTTTTCTTAGAAAAATATTTCCTTTTGCGATCAGAAAAAGAAAGAGCAGAGCATCCTCTTCTGCATCAGTGGGGTGGGGTAGAGGGGTCAAAGCTATTCATAAATTCAAAGTTTCAAAACATAACATATAAAAAAATAAAATCATCCAGCCATCCTAGAGCTGAGGGTCTAGTGTTGTACCTCATGCACTTTCCAGATACTTCCACTGTTAGCCCTCGGCCTTGGTTCTCCTTCAGAGATCAATGTAGAATCAATGATTAACTGTGGATGTTTTCACTGCCAGGAACAGAGGTGGGACCTGCACACCAAGGCTGGAGCAAACGAATATTGTCCCACAGCCTGCACCTTAAACCAAAAGGGTGTGGTAATAAAAATAGCTACATTTTCCTCAGAGGGTTACTATTTGCCCTGCAACCTCTAGGTCAGCACAATTACATGAAAATAAAATGCAAGCCACATGTGTAATTTATAATTTTCTAGTCTTTACCTAAAATAGGTAAAAAGAATTCAGTGAGATTAATTCTAATAATTTTATTTAACTTAATAAATCCAAACTATCATTACTTGAACATGTAATCAATATATAGGCAGTGATGTGTTATTTCACCGAAATCCTCAAAATCCAGTGTGCATTTGACATACGGTTCATCTCGATTCAAGGACTGGGATGCCACACGTGGCCAATGGCTACCTTGCTGGAGAGCCAAGGTCTAAATGGTTTATCTGTATTAACTCATGTCCCCTTCACCAGTCTATTCCCATATTATAGACAGGGAAACTGAGGCTCAGAAAGGTTCAGAAATTGCTCAAAAAGCTAGCAAGTGACTCAAACGCAGTCTGTATGGCTCCAAAGGGCACTCTCTTGAGCTCTTCATTCCTTGTCCTCAATTCCAGCTTTTAGGAGCATTACATTCAGCGAGTCCCAGTCACACCCTGGCTATGCCACTTATAAGCTGGGTTTCCTATGTGGTTTTCTTGGTGTCTCTGAAACTCAGAATCTTCATTTGAAAGTAGGGACAATGGCAACTAACCCAAAAGCTGATGGATGGCTTGAGAGCCTAAAGTCCCGGGGACACTGCTGAGAGAGCCTGGAACCCAGTGAACCCTGGACATACCTGAGGTACTTTAGTCACTGCAATTTCTTCAGTCACAGGATTTAATTGGACCAAATCCCAAACAAGTTGCACAGTTTTCACACATATTACATTCCTGGAAAAGCATCTCAGCTGATTTTGCAAAACTCAAACAATAGATTTCTGTGCTATAAAGAACATTCTATTTACTAAGGACTACACAAATTACGAAATCCCAAATTACTTCTCACTTCTCAGATGTCATTGCCAAAGATATATTTCCAGGGCTTCATATGTTATTTTTTTAAAATAATTGGATCTATCTCGTTGTGTATTATTTTGGTTCTGATTACAAAAATGATGGATTTTTTTTCCAAAAAAAATCAATTGTTGCAGAAATATATGGGAAATAAAGGTGAAGTGGAGAAATCCACAGGCAGAAAAGCACACAAATGGATTACCCGTGTGCTCTGGGAGAGGGAATTTCACCAGATGTCCAAGTGCCAAGGTACAGAAGATGAAAGAAATGGTCAATACAGCAGACTAACACTTTAGTAGGTTTTGCCAACTTGCCCTCCATAAAGATCAAACCAAGCACACTCTCACCAAAGGTTTGGGACAGTTCTTATTTCCCCACATCTTCTGGGTATTCCTGATCTTCCTCACTTAGTAAAATGAGGGATAAATTGACTAGATTGTGAAAATAACACACACAATTCATTTGTGCCTATTTCCTTAAATCTCAAAGGGTCAAACTGATGGTCAAGATTTGCCCTTTTTTTGGGCCTCCCCGGTGGCGCAGCGGTTGAGCGCTGGGTTGCGAAGCTGCCCGTGGCCTGTGCGGCGCCGGTTCGATCCCCGGCTGCTCCCCGGCCACAGGAGGAGGGTCCCACATGGCGCGCAGACCTCTCCTGCCGCCCGCTGCTCCCCTCAGCAGTGTACTTCGGTCCTTCTGCCTGCTCTGCTCCCCGCTCTGGCTCTGGTGAATTCTCTCACCCTCCCGCGCTTCTGACTGTACCAGTGCATGTATAAACAAACAAACAGACAAAAAACAAACAAATAAATAAATAAATAAACATGCCTCTATTAAAAAAAAAAAAAAAGATTTGCCCTTTTTGGCAAAAGCTTCATCTCTCTTCACTCACCAACCTACCTGCCCATGCCCACCCTCACCTACCCTTGCCCAGTCACATTGGCCTTTAACTTCCTAAAACAAACTAAAGTTACTGCCCACCTCAGAACCTTTGCACATGCTCCTTCTTCACCTCTTCACCTAGATAATTCCTATTCACCCTTCCAAGGAATTTTGGTCAGTGTTTTTACCCTATTTTCCCACTTGCAATACTATTACCCCCTTTTCAGTGTCGTTATAAGGGCCAAATGAGATACATTATTTAAAACACTTGGCACAGGGCCTCCCCTGGTGGCGCAGGCAGGTGAGTGCAGCACTGTGAAGCTCTCCACAGCCTCTGCAGCATGGGTTCGATCCAGGCCAACGAGAATCCCACATGGCATGGCAGACCTCTCCTGTCTCGCCCGCTGCTCCCCTCAGCAGTGTATTTCACTCAGTCTGCCTGTTGTGTTCCCCATTCTGTCTCTGGTGAGTTCTCTCACCTTCCCGCGAATGTGGCCTGTATCCCAGTTCTTGTATATATGAATAAATAAATCTTTAAATAAATAAAATAAAATACTTGGCACAGTGTATCAGAAGATGTTAGGATTTCACCTCAAGAGGCACCTCTTCCAGGAAGCCCTGCTTGACCACACTTCCCAAGTCAGGTTCCCATTATTATCATTTCTCATGGATTTCTCAATTTCTATTTTTCAACATAGACTATAAATATAGTTAAATAATTACTTACAATGTCATCTTCTTGGTTTTCTGTTCCCCATGAGCTCCAGAAGGGCACTTGATACCTGTCTGACAAATCAATAAATGGATGGCTCTAATAGGCTCCATCTTTCACTGAATTGTGCCAAAGTGTTAGAACTACACTTCCTATCATGGTTACCAGCACATGTATTTTCTCCCTTTCCACACCTTTTTATAAAGACAAAGGAAAAATGAAGCAATACACAACTGCACAAACAAGTCACACCTGGCCAGACCAAGAAACCCCACAAAGCTCAAACAGAACTCTTGGTGAGTAGGCAGCGCCCCCGTGTGAACGCTGGTAATATTTTTCTGCCCAAATTCAGTACTCTGGTTGTATCTTCTGTTTGTCCTTGCTGGCCAGCCCACTCTGCTCCTTCTCCACACCCCGCCGCCCCTGAGAGGCTGACAGTTTCCACCTGCTTGCCCGTACCCTTGCCTTCTGGTGTAGCCAGTGAGGGGCTCCAACAGGTGGGGGTAGGGAGGGGAGAAGGGAGAAAATGCAGGGTCTTTATTAACCTCTCCCTGGATCTGGTGACCAGAACACACAGAATATGGCAACAAGAAGTAATGCTATGTGACTTTGGAGGCTAGATCACAAAAAGGTACAATTTCTCCTTGGCTTTCCCTTTCCTCGGAGCACTCCTTCTGGGGAACTAGACTGAAACAGGAGGAAGTGAGGTATCCCACTTCCTCCGTGCTAACCATGTGAGTCACTCAGAAGGAAATACTCGAGCCCCTGTCAAAACTTCAGGTGACAGCAGGCCCAACCAACATCTTGACTGAAACTTTATAGAGACAGACCCTAAGCCAGTAAGCCCAGCAAAGCCACTCCTGGATTCTTGACCCCCCAAAACTATGAGATAACAAGTTTTTGTGGTAAGTTGCTAAGTTTTGGGATAACATGGGATTACCATAACTAGAAACACAGCCCCAGGCTCCCGGCTCCCTCCTCAGACCTCTTATTTGCTGTCTGCTCTGCCCCCAACCTCCTTCAAGTCTTCCCCAGCTGCTCCTTCCTGCAGCCTTCCTTGACCCCCCCTTTATCCATCCTCCCACCCCAGTTCATTTTTCATCCTACCACTTATTTCCTGTCCCATTATATATTTGTTCTTACCCATCTACCCACCAGCATGCCAGCTCTTCAGGGTAAGGGATTCCTTATTTTGTATGACACTCTGTTCATGCTGCCCAGAACAGTGCCTGGCACAGAGTAAGCACTCAATATAGAAGTGATTATTCTGAGAAATCTAGCAGACCTGATTTGTTTGGGACTGGATCAGATTCCCACTTGTTTCCTGCCCACTGAGTGCCCACCCTGGCTAGGGGATAAGATACAGCTATGATTTCCCCCTCCACTGGGTAAAGAGTAACTGGCAGCTATGATGGGAGAGTCCTCCACCCCTCCCTCACTTCCCTCTAGATAAAACTCCAGGTCCTCTGTGCAGCCTACATCATCCCATCCCTGCCTGAAATTGTACCTTTCAGTTACAAATAACCAGAAACTACTTACGTTCACTAACAGAGTAGTCTCTAGACAGGAGTGCATAGAACAGACAAAGTTTTGAGGTTCAAGTAGAAAACATTTGAACCTCTATATTTTTAAACTCTATTTTTAGTTTGCTGAAGAATATCTTTATGTTATAAATGTTATAAAATAACCTACAGCATCTCTTGGTGCAACTGCATTTGTATACAATTTATAAAGAAATCTTCCTCTAAGGGAGGAGCTCCAACATTTTTACTGATAAGGGTACACAAAAACAATTTTGGAATCATTTAACCGAATTTGATTTTTACCTCCAGCGAATAACTCGCAACGTCTAGAGACATTTTCAGTAACCAAGACAGGGAGGGTGCCATTGGCATTTAGTGGGTGGTCAGGGATGGTGCTCAATGTGCAGGACCGGCTCCCACAGCAAGGAACTATCCAGCCCAAAATATCAGTAATGCAGGAGTTGAGAAAATCTGGCCTAAGGCACCAGACTCTTATTCCTGGGGTCTTTGCCTGAGCTGCTTTCTTGTTCCCACTAGGTACTTCACTTATTTAAGACCTCAAACGTGAAGGATTCTATATGAGCTGTCCCCTGCTCCAAGAAGTCATCCCTGACTCCCCCAAGCTGAGCCAGAGTTCCTCCTAAGAAATTCACCAGCCCCCTGTCCTGGGTGGTTTAGATTTGTCCTAGCCCTGGAGCTCATTATAAAACCTTTGAATTTACAATGTAGATTCCCTGAAACCCCTAAACAAGCCAGATTCTGCCTGATTGCTAGGGATTGGAAACTTTTTTTTTCATTAATGTCTTTTTAAAAAAAAGATTTATTTATTTATGCGCACAAGAACTGGTGGTGTATGCTAGAGGTGCAGGATGTGAGAGGATTCACCAGAGAGAATGCGGAGCAGAACAGGTGGATCTACTGACATACACTGCTGAGGGGAGCAGCTGGCGGGTCAGGAAAGGTCTGCTGCGCCATGTGGGTAGCTCCCTGGCTGGGCTCGAACTCGTACTGCAGTGGCTGTGGACAGCTTCGTAGGCTGCGTCTTAAACCCTTGCGCCACCAGGGAGGCCCTGGAAATCCTTATTTTTAACAAGCCCCTCTCACCTCCCTCTCTACCCACCTCCTCCAATGCCTGCCTGCTCCTTCCCACCAGCACATAATCAGTCCTCCGGGGAGTGAGCGCCTTGGCGTTCAAAGGGCCATGAAGTGTTTCACCCAGAGTCTGGAATCCGGACACACACGCACCACTATGTATGTGCAATGTAACCACCATCATTCCCATTTTACTGAGGAGTAAACTGAGATTCAGGGAGGGGAGGTGCCTGGGTAAGAGAACCAGAGAAAGGAAAGGAATGGGCCCTGGGTCCCAATGAGCGCCAGATTCCTGAAGGGGGGGCGTCCTCCGAGGTTGGGGGGAACAACGCGGAGCCTCGTCGCCGCCCGCGATGCCGCCCCGCCCCCGCGAGGGACGTGCAGACGCGGACCCCGCACAGCGTGGGGACATGTGACCGACTGCAGAGGCCGCGCCGCCTCCCGCGCCCGAGGTCTGCGCGCTCCGCTGCAGGGTGCAGACCCCCGGCGTCGCAGTGTTTTGGGGCGCAAGAGCAGAGGCGGAGACAGGGCGGAGCCAGAGCGCCTGGAGCACCCACCCCCGGAATCGAAAGCGAAAGAGGGGGCCAGGAAGGAAGGGCGGAGCCGGCCTGAGGCCCCGCCCCCTGCCCTGCGCGACTGCTGGACCGCGGGGCGCGCCCTGGTCGGGGGGCGCTGAGCGCGCAGTGCGGACCCTCTCGGGGACCCGCGCCGCCGCCGCCGCCACCATGTCTCAGGAAGGTGTGGAGGTAGGAGATGCCCACGACCGGGCCGGGGTCCCGCGAGAGATGCTGGGGATGGGCCGGGGGCGCGCAGGGGCTTCAATTCCTGGGGACTGCACCCGAAGCTCAGACCTCCGCCCTGGTGGGTGCTTGCCCCGTTCGGAAAGAAGAGCGACTGCCACATCCCCCAGAGCGAAATGCGGCCTCCTCGATGAAGAAACGGAGACTGCAGGGTCAAGGGTCAGAGGCCAGGGATTACCTGGCCGGCTTCCTCCCTTCGCCTGGGACGCGAGCCCCAGACCTCTCCTCCCCCCAGTGCCCCTCAGGGACTTTGGCTTTTTCCAAGAAATGCCGTTGAGGGATGGAGGGTGGGGGCTGCGAAGGCCAAAAGCAAGGGTCGGGTTCACAGCGAGCGGGGGATGCCTAGAGATGGGGAAGGGGCAGTCTCCTCTCCCTCCTTCTGAAACCCTCTGTCCCCTACCCAGCTGGAAAAAAGCGTCCGGCGCCTCCGGGAGAAGTTTCATGGGAAGGTATCCTCCAAGAAGGCGGGGACTCTGATGAGGAAATTTGGCAGCGACCACACTGGAGTGGGGCGCTCCATTGTGTACGGTGAGCGCGCCGGGGTCTGGGCCCCAGGAGTACCGAAGAGGGAGGGAGGGAGACGGTGCGGTGGGGGTGTGGTCTGTGCTGAGGGCTGGGAAAAGGTCTTGAGATCATCTCTCGGGGAAGATCTGTATTGGGGCTCTGGGGACCCCGAAACTCCCACAAGATCCTTCAAGGGCCCTTTATTATGTAACAACTTTAATAACTTTTACTGAGGGTCTTTCACTTACTCTCCCCACCAGGGGTAAAACAGAAAGATGGACAGGAACTGAGTAATGACCTGGATGCCCAGGTAAACTGCCCCCCCTTCAAAGGACCAGGTAAAGGGGGAGGGAAAACAAGAGGGACCTGCCCTATTCGCGTGAACCCCCTGTGTACACTGCCAGTCCACAGTTGATGGTCCAGTCTCATTCACTTATTCACCTCTCAGTCAGAAACCCAGCCAGGGAGCCTGCAAACAGTGAAACTAGGCAGTGAGACAATCAGTGAGACAATCAGGATTAATATCATCATCAGGAGCCCTAGAGGTCAGTGAGGCTTCCTGGAGGAGATGGCAGCAACTCTTCAAGGTTGGGGAGGCATGATCCTTGGGAAGAGGAGGGGCCGGAAAGGGTCTTCCTAGGAGAGGGAAAGGTGTAAGCAAAGGGACAAATAGGCTGGCAGGGATGCGATGGAGATGGGGGGAGAAGAGAGGCACAGGGAGCCTATGTGTTGAATGAATGAATGAATGAATGAATGAATGAATGACTTTGAAGCACAAGTGCAGCATGGCCACTTTGCCCCTGAGATGTCTTTGATGGCTGGTAAACTGGATTTTGCCTGCCTGAAAGGCATGGTATACAGTTGTTAAAGTTGTTACATAATACAGAATGTGTATTACATTTATATATATGAAGAGTATGATAAAAATAATAGCAAAGAGTAACACTGATTGAGCACTTCCCTTGGGGCAGGACTCCAAGAATTCTCTTGATTTATTTCATCACCACAGCAACCCCATAAGACAGGTCCTATTATTTATCCCCCCATTTTACAGACAGGGAAACTGAGTCACTGAGTCAAATCATTTGCCCGGTTCATGCATCAAGCAGGATGCAGCTGAGATGTGAGCCCAAGCCACCTAGAATCATAGCCTGGCCTCTGAGATGCTCCTCATTAGGGCCCCAGGGGGAGAGATTTGGCCTTGTTCCCACAGCTGGAGTTGATGGAGCCAGGGTTCAAACCTGGATCTGTCTGAATCCAGAGCCTAAGCACTTGCCCAAGGCAGAGTGGCCTCAAGGGCCTCAAGTAGGTGAGCTGTCACAGTGCCAACAGGTGTGTGCTATTTGCCAACAGGAAGGGTGCATGGGGTCCAGGCCTGCTCTGCCACACTCACTCAGGCAAGCCCTTTCTGAGCTCTGGACCTGTTTCTTCATCTGAACAATGAAGATGACAGGTGTGCCCACCTGTCAGGACTGCTAGGATGTTAACTGAGGTTACCCACCCAGTTCTCAATAAGTGGGTTATTACTCAATCATCTCATGAGTTAGGATCACCCTACTTTCACATGGGGCCAGGACCCTGCCTCCCCTCCACAACCCCCTCCCCCAACAAACAAGGGTGAAGAGAGGTCCCAGCTGCATCCCCAGTTTCTGCCCCTGGTGTCTCCACCCAGGACCCACCAGAGGACATGAAGCAGGACCGGGATATCCAGGTGAGTCCAGGATATGGGGGAGGGGGAGCTGGGAGGACATCTTGGGAAGGAGTGGGGGGCATCAGGTGAGGAGGAGGAAGGAGCAGGTGGGGATCAAATATGTGAGAGGAGGAATGAGGTGTCTGTTGGGAAGAAGGGTAACTACCCTCTCATCCCCAACCACCCCATTCTGCAGGCAGTGGCGACCTCCCTCCTACCCCTGACGGAAGCCAACCTACGCATGTTCCAACGTGCCCAGGAAGACCTCATCCCTGCCGTTGACCGGCAGTTCGCCTGCTCCTCCTGTGATCATGTCTGGTGGCGCCGTGTGCCCCAGCGGAAGGAGGTGATAATCCAGCCCCTGACCTTGACTTTGTCCCAAACTCCACTCCAAACTCAGATTCCCCAGCCTCATCGTCTGCACCTCTGAACATAGACCTCTGAGAACCCAGATCCTGACCTCCACCCAGCTCAACCTCCACCTCAGACTCCACCTCCCACCCCAGAGCTTGGAGCTGGACTTGGGACTTTCAACTTGAGCAGCTCAATCAGTGCCTGATCTCTGATTTGACAGTTTGACAGCTACCACTGAAATCAAACCTAACCCTACAACTGGCTTCAGAACCCCCTTACCAATGGTGTGCTCCTAGTAAATTTTTTAATCACTGTTGTGAGTGGGGGACCCCAGATGTGTATTAGTACTTGCTAATTTCTGTGGTGTAAATATTCCCACCATGGCCACTATCAAACTGGGATCACCTCTGTTCCCTTCTCTGCACCTGCAGGTATCCCGGTGTAGGAAATGCCGGAAACGCTATGAGCCAGTGCCATGTGATAAGATGTGGGGCCTGGCTGAGTTCCACTGCCCAAAGTGTCGGCACAACTTCCGGTGAGGGCACCTACCTCCATACCACCCTCTACCCTACCCTCACCCCAGCCCTATTTCTCCCTGTACCCACCCAGCCCAGCCTTACCCTTGGATCCTCATGACCTGCCCACCCCCAGGGGCTGGGCACAGATGGGGTCCCCGTCTCCCTGCTACGGGTGCGGCTTTCCTGTGTTTCCAACACGGATCCTCCCTCCTCGCTGGGACCGAGACACGGATCGCCGCAGCACCCATACCCACTCCTGCTCAGCTGCTGATTGCTACAACCGGCGAGGTGAGGTCCCAGTGCATCCCAGTGACCTCCCCCATCTGCAAGGGGGTCTTCTTGGTCTTCACTCCTGGGACATATACCTCTGTGGCCTTGAGAACCAAGGTCTCTACCTGCTTTTTCCATGTTCCTCCTGTGGCCTTGGTCCCTGAGGCCACTTTATTTCCCATGGCATCAGCCCCCCTTCCTTGTGCCTTCCACCACCTCCTAAGTCTCTGTGGCTTCCCATTGCCAGGTCACCTGCCCCTCCTAACAACCACTTCCCATAGCATCAGTCACCTTCTGTGGTCTTGCCCTTGAAGCTCCATGGTTTCACATCCCAGTGTTCCCACAGTCTCTGCCTGTCTGCATTCTTGGCTATTGTCTTGTCTCCTATAGTCTCAGGTACCACCTATGATCCTGGGTCTCCTGTGGCTTGACACCTGTGATTTTCACCTCTAAATTCCATATGGATTCAGCCCCTCCCCTTGCCCCCAGAGTCTTGTGTGGCTGCAAGGCCATGACATCAGAACCTCTCCCTTCCCAGAGCCCCATGTGCCTGGGACCTCCTGTGCGCACCCCAAGAGCCGGAAGCAGAATCATCTGCCCAAAGTTCTGCACCCCAGCAATCCCCACATCAGCAGTGGCTCCACCGTGGCCACCTGCCTGAGCCAGGGGGGCCTCATCGATGACCTGGACAACCTTATCCTGGAAGACCTCAAGGAGGAGGAGGAGGAAGAGGAGGAGGAGGCCGGGCATGGGGAGTGACCCCTGCTGGGTGCAGATGCAAACCAGACACGGTCTGTGGATATTTTGTGTTGTTATAAAATATGAGCTCAAACCAAGATCTAAATGCCCTTGGGGAGACGTCTGGGTCTGAGATATTGGGGAGTCCTGGGTCCCATTTTCAGGGCCCTGGGGAGCAGATCCACATGGGAAGGTCTGAGGGACATGGCCCACAGAGGGCCACAGAGGAGGTGTGGCAAAGAGAACTTGGGTTCTTGCTGACAAATGTCTCCTGGGATAGATGGTCACAGCCTCAGCGGCCGGATCAGCATGGCGGTCTTCTTGAGAGAGTAAGCCCCACCACGAAACTCGGCCCAGTAGACACCATCCTGGTAGCGGCTGCGGTAGTGGCCACCATGGTGCCACACACCATTCAGGTTAGAGTGGGCACAGGCATGGTACCACCAGCCTCCTCGCTGGTACAGGGCGCAATTACCTGAGGGGAGAGAGAGTCCATGTCCTCTCACCAGAATAAAAGTTTCTACCAACACCTCACTAGTACAAGGCTTTTACCAGGCATCCTCTGGCCCTTCCCACTCTTATTGAAAATAAGCCTTGATTTTCCCGATCCCCTCACCAAAATAAGAATCTTGGCTTCCACTTTCTTTTTCAGAGTAATAGCTTAACTTCTTCCCTATTCTCTTATCAAAGCATGAGTCCCACGTTTCCCACCCTCTACAAACTAGGAGATCTACCTTGCATTGTGGGTTGGGGGAGAGAAAGAGGACTGTCTCTATTTTCTTTCTCTAAGTGCTAGCTAGCTCACCTTTTGACAGAACATGAGTTCTGACTCTTATTACCTCATCAGAGAAGGAATCTGGGCACTCCATTCTCTAATCAGAATAAAAGTCCTCTCCTCTGTTCACCTGCTTAGCCTGATCCTTACCAGAGGGAAGGCTTTCCCCACTCCCATTCATTTCCTCATTAGGCATCCTACCTCCCTTAGACACCTCCCACCGGAATAAGAGCACTCTTTACCAGAATAGGAGTCACGGTCCCTATCCACGGTGCTGAACGGCTTGTCATTGTGCCAGGAAAGAGAGTCTCCTGCATCTCCATGGTACTGGCCAAGCCTTAGGCGGTAGTGGTCACTCTCAGCCTCCAAGGAGAAACCATCATAGTGGGCGCGTGCTCCACGTCCCCCCCAATCCTCTAGGAGTACGAGCAGCTCATGATCCCTACGGCTGGTCAGCTGATACACAGGTTCAAGGCCCAGCCAATATTCCCCATCTGGCTGCCCAAAGCCCACCTGGCAGGGCAAGAAAGTCAGGAGGTCAAGAGTAGGTCCCCTCCCCTGCTCAGCCCTGCCCTGACCCAACCACACCCACCTTGTAGTGCTGCCAGGTAGTGAAGAAGTTGACAGAGCCATCTTGCCGCCTCTGGATCACAGTCCAGCCTCCACTTTCCAGCTGTTGCTCACACCATGCAGACACCACATACCGGCCCAGTCGCAGCTCATAGACTCCACTCTGCGTGTAGCCTGCCTGGTGGGCCTCTGCACAGTCCCGCCATGGGCCTGTGGGCACAGGAATATGGGGAAAACACAGCCTGGACCAATCAAACAATCAAGAGTCCTGATCCTCACTCATCACCTTACCAGAATAGCAGTCCAGTCTCTCCCATTCCCTCACCAGGACAACAGCCCCAATATCCATTTCTTTATCTGACTAAAACTCTGGAACTCTGGTTACTCTTCTCTCACTAGAGCCTGTGGTTTTTAAATCCTGGTTCTATGATCTAACCAGAAGAGAAATCCTGAACATGCCATTCTAACCTAGTTCATATTACAACCAAAGTACAGTCTTAAATGTACTGTTCCCTCATGAAATAAGAATATCTTCTCTCCTATTTTCACATCCTAATGAGAATTTTGGTCTTTACCAGAATAAGGGCCATGGCTCCCCATTCCATCACCAGAATAAAAGTATCAGTTCCTCCAGTTCCCTCACCATGAGAGGATTCTGCCATTAAAATCCTGACTCCTGTTTTCCTCCACTCATACTGCATTGGGAATCCCCAGCTCCTTATGCCTCCAACAGCCCTGCCCTCATCTTACCCATTGGCTTGGTGGGGATAGCAGGGTGCCCTGCAGGCATGGGGGAGGCCAAGGGCCCCTGCTGTCTCAGGGTCTGGTCTCTCTGGGACTCTGGGACTGGGTCTAGCCTCCTGCTGGTTTCACTGGCGCCTCCCACCAGACTGACTGGAACCACAGGCACCAGGGGTGGTGGCAGGACCTGGGGTAACCAAGAGTCAAATGTGATTGCACTAACCCTTGCCTAGAAGGCTCTGGGCTCCTAAATCTCCCCACAGTCAGATGGGCGGTACATCAGAGCCTTTGATCCTCCCCAAAGCCTAATTAGCTGTCAAGGGCGGTGCTTAAATTCCCACTCTTGTGTCCACAGCTTAACTGATCTATGCTTCTGACTCCTTTTCTGTAGAGTAGGTTTGATAATGAGTCTCCAAAAATAAGTAGCAACTTCCAAAAACCCTGTAAGATAGACTATCACAGAAAAACATCTTATTCAAAATGCAGAGTCAGACATGTTCCAGAATTCTGGGTGACGTGGCAGGAGTTAGGAACAGTAATGCAGGGACTGTATGTACATTAAATAACACGGGTCTTTATCCACATAATATGCCTGATGACAGCATTCTATGAATATTCACTTGAAGTGGAGATGACTTTCAAGTAGCCCCCAGTCGTGTTTTGACCCAAATGAGTTACGGGAGGAGAGGCAGGATTCTGGTTGGGGAGCTTTTCGGGTTTGGACCTGCAGATAAGAGCTCCTGGGGCAGCAAAAGGCCCGCCTCGCGGATGAAGCACACGGAAGGTGCTGCGATTCTGAGCGGGCTTCCGGGTTACCTGCTGCTGCCCGCCCGCGCCCGCAGTGCACAGGCGCTCCAGGCGGGCGATGAGGCCACTCTGCTGACTGACCAGCTGCGCCATCTCGCGAAACTTGACTTCCAGCTGGTGGGAGCGGGCGGCGGCGCGCCGCGCCTCGGCAGACGCGTTGAGCACGCGCTCCCCCAGCAGGGACAGCGCCGCGGCGGGCTCCGCCCCCGGGCCCGGCTCCGCCCCCGTCTCGTGCTGCAGCTGCGCGCGCAGCTGACCCAGGCGCATGCTCAGACCGCTGCTCTCCTTGCGCAGTGCGCGCACCTCCCCGGCCACGGCGCCGTCGGCCACCGCCAGCCGCTGAAGTTCGCGCAACAGCTCTTCGTGGCGGCCCACGCGCACGCGCAGAGCTGCTACCTCGCTGGCGTTCATGGCCTCGGGCGCCGGGTGCGCGGCCGTCTGCCCGCTCCAGCACGCGGCGCCAGTGAACTTATGCTGGGGCAGCACGAAGGTGTAGGTGCAGCGCGGGGCACCTGCCCGCGCCCACGACGCGCCCAGCAGGAATAGCAGCTGCAGCGTGTGCAACCGGGACGCCGACATGGCGGACCTACAGGCAGAGGACGAACCGAAATGAGAAGGGGATTGGGGAACCCAGACTCGGGCACCAACTCATCACAGCCCAAACCTATCTGCTCCCACGTCGGAGATCCAGTGTCTACACCAGCGTGACTCTGGATTCACCACACGCCCTCCTCCATCCCTTTTCCCCCATCCTAAACCTCCCCCACACATCCCCACCCTCCTCGCCCACCCCCGCTCGCCTCCCGCAGCTGGAGACACCCCAGTGGAATCCAACTCTGGCCTCTCCACGGAGTTTCGGGAGGACTGCTGGACAGCTTCCTTCAACAAGCTTACTGTGTGCTGGTCTCAGTTCTAGGCGCAGGGGATACAGTCAGGAACAACACAAAAACCCCTGCTCTGGTGGGCAAGGAACAAAATATAGGATCAATACAGTGTAGTAGATGTATTACGTGCTAAAAACAACAGTAAAACAGGAGAGAGATGGCAATTCGACAGAAGCAGGCCCCCCTGGAGGAGGTGACTTTTGAACAAACACCTGGCGATAAGGGAGGAAGCCATGTGGTTGTCTGGGGGAGGATGGTGTCCCAGGCAGGTGGGAAGTGCGAAGGCCCAGAAGCTGGAGACTGCTTGCTTAAGTATTAAAGGGAGTAGAGTGAGGCTGGAGCAGAAGTAGGGAGAGAAGGAGTGAGAGCAGGGCACATGGTGTGGAGCAAGTCTCATTCAGTCCAGTAATCGGCACTGCATGTTCTTCAAACCAAAACCCCCACAGTCATCCATGTTTATTCTTTATATATACATTAATTTTTGCATAGAAGAACTGGGGTGTAGGCCGGAGATTGGGGGGGTGAGAGGATTTACCTGTGACACAGAGGGGAGCATAATATTTGGATCTACTGAAATAGACTGCTAAGGGGTGCAGCAGGCGAGCAGGAGAGGTCGGCTGCGCCATATGTGGGTTAGCTCCCTGCCCCAAGATCGAATTCAGGCCCTAGTGATGATAGCACTGACACTTAACCTCTAGGCCATCAGAGAGGCCTATGTTTACTCTTCACAGCAGATCCAGTCTCTCCACCAGGACTTCTGTTTAGACCCTAAATTCCTTCACATCGCCACTTACCACCCTCATGATTCCAGCTCTAGACAGCATTTAGATTTCTTTATAGCTGTTGTCTCCCAGGTCTCCAGTCTTTCCTCTACAACCTCTGGCTATTTCTCTTCCAATGGCCAGGAAATGCCTGTGAACACCCAAGCCAGGTCCTTTCCCCCCCTTCTCAGTACCTCCAGGGCTTCTACTTCATTCTAAAGAGAAGCTGAAGTCCTCCCACAGCCTGAAGACAAGTTCTGCCAGACCCCTGCCTGCCCTCACCTCCCCCCAGAAGCCTCTGTCTCACTGATCCAGGCGTGCTGGCCTCCTTGACATTCCTCAAACATACCAGGCACGGTCCTGCCTCAGGCTCTTTGAAATGGCTGTTTCCACACCTGGAACATCCTTCCCCAAATATGGATCTCAGCTCAGCTGTGCCCTCCTCAGAAGCCTTCCCTGACTACCCCATTTAGGGCTGCCCCTCCCAGACACTCCCTATCAAACATGTTTTTCACTGTGAAATTGCCTCATTTATTTGCCTGTGTTTATCATCTGAATTCCTCCATTGAAATAGGTTGAGTCTGGATTTTGTTGACTACTCTATACCCAGTGCCTTAAACAATGCCTAGTCACACACATACACACACTCACACTCACCAACACCCACGTGCCCAAGTTCTGCTGCTCCCCCCAGGGGCTCCCTGGATCACAAATCTTTCGCTCAAAGGCTGAATGTGTGGACACCTACCCCCCGGCCCTGAAGGGTCTACACATGGACCCGCATTACCTTCATGCCTGAGGATTCATACCCTCAGACAGGAACACAAGCTTCCTGAGTACGCTTGCCAACACTCAGAACACATTACATTTGTCCACATATCACCCATCTGTGCCAAGATCCACTGAGTCCAAAGCCCCAGTCCTGGTTGCCACGAGTCCTATAGTCATTATAGCCACACATTGCCTCATTCAAACTTGCAACAAATATTCCTTGAGCATCTATTGTGTGCCAAAGCTGTTCCAGGCAGTGGGGACACAGCTGTGACCAACACACAAAATCCCTGCCCTCATGGAGCTGACATCCTGGCTGGGAAGACAGATGGTGGGTAGGGCACAGAGTGGTTAAAGCTTAGGAGAAAACTCAAGGAGGAAAGAGGGTGGCCATCCCGGGGAGGGGGTGGGTATTTTAAATAGTGTGATTAGGGCTCACTGAGATGCCACCTCAGCAAAGATAAAGCTCTAAAGGGAGAGAGAGAAGGTGAAGAAAAGCATTCCAGGCAGAGGGACCTGAGCTGAGACCTTGGTTGATATTCCTAAGGTTGATATTTCTAACAGCAGGGAAGCTGATAAGACTGGAACAGAGTGAACAAGGAGGAGAGTGGGGGAAGTGAAGGCAGAGAGGGGTCTGGTAGAGAGGGCAGGATCTTGTGGGTTGCAGAGAGGACTAGGGCTTTTTCTGGGAGTAAGATGGGAGCCAGAGAAGGTTCTGAGGAAAGTACATTAACTACAGTAGTCAAACAAAGGAAGCTCCTCTCCTTACCCACCTCAAAGACAGCAGACGTCCCCACAACAGAAATGGACTCACCCCCAGGAGAAAGAGTATACATAACATACACTGCTTTCAAAGAACTCAGCTGGAGGGGGAGGAGCAGGTTTGGGGTGCCCACAAGCCAAATTGAGGCCCAGGCCTCCCAATCATCAGAATCAGCCTCCACCTGCCCTCCCACCCTCTCACCTCTCACAACCAAGACCCTGTGTCCAGTGGGACTCTCAGCCGGTACCAAAAGTCTGGTTTGGAGGCACAGGTCTGGCAGGGGTCTCTGAGCTGGGGAAGGGGAGAGGCCAGTAGGAGAGAAGGAGGGAGGAGGCTTGGGAACCACCCCCACCCTCTGGAGCCTGGGACTAGAGCCCATGAGCTCCAACTGTAAATATTTAGCATTTCCCACGTGAGAGCGGAGGCAGAATTGCCAGATCCCCCCTGCCCAGGCCACCAGAACCCGATAACACAGGTCAGTGCTCTGGATATTCCCCCCATAGTGGAGCACAGAGCGTGGGAGGCTGCACACGGGGGGAGGAGGGAGATTCTGGCCTCAGACACATAGACCTTGCCCACAGAAAACCATCATTGGGAACATCAGTGGCATTTGTTATGTGCCAGGCTGGGCTCTGAACTCTTTATATCTTTTATCTCATCTAATCTTCACGTGCATCTGACTTCTGTATGGACCCTCATTTTACAGCGGGAAAACAGAGCTTTAGAGTAAGGGATGGGCCTGAGGTGACACAGCCAGAGAGGGTTGGGGAGGGGACTCAGTTCATTCAATTCAGATAACTAGGCTTCAGAATTTGCACTTGTATACCACAGCAGTCACACATACACTTGTGCCCTTAACAATGCAGACACAAAGACAAACATAGAGATACCCAAATCACTGCACACGGCACTGCAATGATAGATGTGTGTGTGTGTGTGTCTGTCTGTCTGTCTCCTCAGACTTGTCTGGCACACACACATAATCAAGACACTACTGGGGGGGCCTCCCCTGGTGGCGCAGTGGTTGAGCGCTGGGCTGCGAGGCTGCCCGCAGCCTCTGCAGCGCCGGATGGTTCCCCCGCTGCCTGCGAGGGTCCCACAAAAAAAAAGACACTACTGGGGGCAGCAACTGTGTGTTCAAAATATGTTCACATACACACACAACTTAAAGGAAAATACCTGTACAGACCCAGGTACACAGGATCACATGGTAGCCTGCACAGAACCACAAACCAGACACATAAGGAGACCCTGACACGGCACTCCCGTTACAGTCGCACAGTTCCATTTCTCTCCCACACATTGTCACATCCTCAAACAGCTTAAATCATGCAGGGACAAAAACAGGCAAAGTAACCTTGCAGTCATCTTGTAGAAGTACAAAGAGACTCACCTAGAATTCCCAGGAGTCCTGGCCCAGGATCTCCAGACTGTACAAAGACAAGCTGACACACTCTCAGAGAGCAGTTTCCTTTCCCCAGATATTACTGTCCTGCACTGGAAAACCAAGATGACTCCTGGCTGAAAGAGGAAATGGTCATCTCAGATCTGAGAGAGGCTGCCAGGCTCCCCGCCTGGGCTGGGCCCTCCACCTCGGTCCCTAGGCCCCCAGGTCCCCAACTCACAGCTCCCTCCAATTTCCCCAATTGGCAGCAGAGAAAAGAAACTGCTTAAGTTGCAGAGAGGAGCTGACAGAAGGAAGAGAGAGTCAGAGACACAGAGAAGGAGAGAGACATGAGGAAATCACGGAGAGGTGAGACAAGAAATAAAGATCAAGATACAAAAGAAAAAGATGAAAATTTATAGGATGAAAATTTATAGGCAAGTAAAAAGATGGTTGGTGTCAGAGTTGGGGGAGTGGGAGACAGAAGTCCAGACACAATAGGGAGAGGGAACTGGGGAAATGAGAAAGAATTGGGAAGGGAGATGGATGGGGAAAGGAGGCAGTTGAGGAAGGAAACATTTTGGACAAGGAGAGAGATGTTGGGAGATCCCTTCCTCCCTCTCCCCCCACAAGGTTCTGGGGTAGAAGCAAGAGGCCCAAAGCCAAGACTGGGGCTTTCAGCAGAAACCAGGAGGAGGTGAACTATTCACAAAGCGCAACTCCTGCCCTGAGTTTCCAGATGATGTGGAGATTCCATCTCTCAGCCAGTCCATATACAGGGCTCCCGGGTGAAGACAGCTGACCCGCAGGGGTTGGGGGCCCAAGTGAAGTAGCTACCCTCTGCTACCCCTCCTTTGATTGCCCCACAAGTGCCTGGCGCTAGTGTGCCTACGTTATGGCTCTTAATTTGTGGTTCACAAGGGAAATAATTACCTGCTTCACTTTAGGATATTTTAGGAATAAGGAGAAGGGAAAGCAGTTCTCAAACTTGCAGTCGTAGAAATTGGCCAAGGAGGGATTTGAACCTTCAATTCATTTCTGCGAGGCCCGCGCGGGCTCCCGAGGCGGCGCGGCTCCGCCCCGGTTTCCGTAGAAACATGCACCATAGCAACAGCTGTCTCCACAGCAACCGCTCCAAAGTTTTTTTCAGCAGGCGGGCCTGACGCGCAGGCTGCCTCCTGACATCACCGCTGGGTGGCGCCTCACGTGATCACATCGCCCGCGCCGGAAGTGAGCTGAGCGGCGCCGGAAGGCCACGGTGGTGGAGACCTCGTGGAGGACGCGGCAGGATGGGGCAGACGGGGCGGGTGAGATGCGGCGGCGGGGTAGGCGGGCGGCGCGGGTGGGGGCCGCGCGGAGCCCACTGCGGCGCTCACTGCTCTCCCGTCACCCCTGCAGTCTCGGCACCAGAAGCGCGCGCGAGCCCAGGCGCAACTGCGCAACCTTGAAGCCTACGCCGCACAGCCGCACTCGTTCGTGTTCGCTCGGGGCCGCGCGGGTCGCGGTATCCGGCAGCTCAGCCTGGACTTGCGGCGGGTCATGGAGCCACTCACCGCCACCCGCCTGCAGGTCTGCACCACCCAGCCCACCTCCTCTCACCGCCGACTTTGCCTTCGCGGCTGCGGCGCTGACTCCAACCGCGGTATGCGCGAAGCTTCATCCCCCAGGCTGGAGAAAGGGACCTTGATGGGGACCATTGTCCCCGCTCTCGACTTTGTAGGGCAGCAGTGAGAGCGCCCGGATGAATGCCCCCTACTTGGGGTTTGACTGGGTGCCTACTGCTAATGGTGAAAGCAGGGACTCGAGTTTCCGACGTTCGGTAGGAAAGTTAGCTGCTTCTTGCTCCCTGCCAGCAGCTTAACCTCGCTGGGCCTCAGTTTGCTCACCTGCAAAATGGGGAGATGCACAGTAAGCAAGGAGGTGGTTCTCAAAATCAAGTCTGCGTTAACGCTACTCTTTCTTTGCTCAATAAGGGGTTGTTTCTGGTTACCCGTTTTTATTTTTGAAATTCCCAGGTACGGAAGAAAAACTCTTTGAAGGATTGTGTGGCAGTGGCTGGACCCCTTGGGGTCACACACTTCCTCATCTTGAGCAAAACGGAAACCAATATTTACTTTGTGAGTGGCCCCCTCCACCCTTCATCTCCCCCCAAACCCCACTTGGTCCCCAACTCTCATGATGAATCTGTGTGCCTCTGAACTGCTGTGATACTGGCTTCAAAGTAAACGCTCTGAAGAGATGGGGCAGGGGTTCCCCTGCTCCCTAGCTGGACCCCCTGGAACTCCACTGATCCTTTCTTTTTCTGCAGAAACTGATGCGCCTCCCAGGAGGCCCCACTTTGACCTTCCGGATCAACAAGGTAAGGGGTAGTACAAGATCCATGTGGGTAGGAACTAGGTTTGGGAGTGATGCTCACCATGTGTTGATCATCACCACTCCTTACTCTGCCCCACAGTACACACTGGTACGGGATGTGGTCTCCTCCTTGCGACGGCACCGCATGCACGAACAACAGTTTTCCCACCCACCCCTTCTGGTGCTCAATAGCTTTGGCCCCCATGGCATGCATGTGAAGCTCATGGCCACCATGTTTCAGAACCTGTTTCCCTCCATCAATGTGCACAAGGTGAGCTGGGTGTGGCAGATGGAGGGTGGGTTGGAAAGACACATCATAGGGCCCATGATAGACAAAAGTTTCCCTCAGATAGAAACTGATGCCGATGCCCTATTCCCCACTTACAGAGGGAGAAACTGAGGTATAGTCATTAGTTTAGTTTGAGGTTAGAAACAATGAGGAAGGACTAGACTTTTTTTTTTTTTTAAAGATTTATTTTTTTTTTATTTATACAAGAACCGGGATACAGGCCAGATGCGCGGGAGGGTGAGAGAATTCACCAGAGACAGAGCAGGGAACAGAACAGGCAGACTGATGAAATACACTGCTGAGGGGAGCAGCAGGCGAGACAGGAGAGGTCTGCCGCACCATGTGGGACCCTCGCCGGCTGTCTGGGATAGAACTGGCGCTGCAGAGGCTGCGGACAACTTCACAGCGCAGCACTCAACCACCTGCACCACCAGGGGAGGCCCAGGACTAGACATTTTAATATGGCTTCAGAGCCCCACAGTTTGTAATCTCTGGTACCAGCTCTCAAACTAGGGCAGTTGTGAGCCACCTCAGTGGGTCCGAGAGCCAGGATTTCTGGCCAGGGCTGCAGGCACTTCACGACATGCATGCAGTTCCATCCATTCCCACAGAGCTAGCAGCACCCCTCCCCACCCTGCTATGAGATTTTTGTGGCGTGGCTTCCTGAACTAGTGGGGCCTGGGCAGCTCACATTCTATGCCCGCTCTTCCCAGGTGAACCTCAACACTATCAAACGCTGCCTTCTCATCAACTACAACCCTGACTCCCAGGAGCTGGATTTCCGTCACTAGTGAGTGCTGGGCAGGGGAGGGGAGGGTGTCCTGTGTGCGACTGATGACAATGCTGTGCTCCTGAGACCTTGTGATAGCTTAGTCTCAAAGTAAACGCCCTGACGCACCCAAGAATTGGGCAAGGGGTAAAGCTGACTTCCACTCCACAGCCCCTAACTCTGTTCCATGTTCACATCGGTCCCACAGTAGCATCAAAGTCGTCCCCGTGGGTGCAAGTCGTGGGATGAAGAAGCTTCTCCAGGAAAAGTTCCCCAACATGAGCCGCCTTCAGGACATCAGCGAGCTGCTGGCCACGTGAGGAGGGTGTGGGGCAGGGGCCCCAGAGCTGTCCCAAGTAGCTTGGGTCCCCTGCTGAGCCCCAGGTGTTCCTTGTGCAGGGGTGCAGGGCTGTCAGAGAGCGAGGCAGAGCCAGACGGTGAGCATAACATCACTGAGCTGCCACAGGCCATCGCCGGGCGAGGCAACATGAGGGCACAGCAGAGTGCTGTCCGGCTCACTGAGGTGAGGCCCCACAGGGCTGGCCCAAGGGCTTCCTCTGGTAGTTCCCAGCCCCAAAGGAATACTGACTCTACACCGTGTCCCTGCAGATTGGCCCTCGAATGACATTGCAGCTCATCAAGATCCAGGAGGGCGTTGGGGAGGGGAATGTGCTGTTCCACAGTTTTGGTGAGACTGGGACCTGGGGTCTGAGGTCTTCCAAGATGGGTCACAGGTACAGCGGGGACACACAGATCCAGATCTTGATGATCTTGTTGAACTGTCTTTCTGCTTAGTGCACAAGACTGAGGAGGAGCTGCAGGCTATCCTGGCAGCCAAGGAGGAGAAGTTGCGACTCAAGGCCCAGAGGCAAGACCAGCAAGCCCAGAACGTCCAACGCAAACGGGAACAGCGAGAGGCCCACAAGTGTGTGACCACCGAATGAGCAGGCAAGATGGGTTCCAGGTATCAGCTGCCACACTGACCTGTGCCCCCTTTCCTTCCAGGAAGAAGAGTCTGGCAGGCATGAAGAAGGCAACGGTGGCTGACGGGGACAGTGATGCTGAGGACCCCGGGGCTCCTCCTGAGGCAGAGCGGGCCAGCCCGCAGGAAGAGGAAGATGAACTGGAGTATTTCCGCCAGGCGGTGGGCGAGGAACCTGATGAGGGTGCGTGGCAGTGGTCAGTGCAACTAAGTACCTTGGGCCTGCCCCTATGCTCTTGTAGCCCTGACACAGATTTTCCCCACAGACATGTTCCCAACAGCAGCCAAGAAGAGACAGCCTGCCTGGCCCCCAGGCAAAAAGCAGCGGGTAAAGAAGCAGAGGCTGGACCAAGGGGGTGACCGGAGGCCTCCAAAGGCTAAGGGCAGACCCCGGAGGGCTGCCCGAGACCAGAGACGTGGCCAAGGTCACATGCGGCCTTCTAAGAAAGCACCTTGAGTCTGAGCAGAGCAGCTCGTGGAACGCCCCAGATTGGGGCCTGAGAGACGCTGCCCTGGACTCCTACAGTCTCCAGGAACAGCTCTCAGTTTCCTTTCATAAAGGATATTTCCCCCAACCTCCCACTCCAATAAACAACTGGCATCACAGGAGTCTGTGTCTAGCCTGCATTTGGGATGGAGGGGCTGGGGCCTTGACCAGAAAGTTTGACCTTGCCTCCCCCACCCTGGATAGGGCATTGTTACAGAGGGGAGCACAGTCACCAGAGGACCGTTGGTCTGTGCTGCTTTAAGGTATTGGCCCCTCCCCATCAGGCCAGGACTCTCCCTCCAAGTGAGACAGATCGTGTGGGAGGAGGAAGGAAGATGGGGAAGCTCTGCCAGTGGGTGTGGCATTGCTGGGAAGGAGGAGCAAGCAGAGTTGCTGAGAGGGAGGCAAACACCTCTGCCAGGAGTGGACAGCAGACCTGAAGGCAGGGTGTGCAGTGTCTGGAGCCACCTGGAGCATGCACAGTGTTGCGCAACACATGCCATTAAGTTTCGCTTTACCGTTTTGCCTGCTGAGAAACCACAGGTGTTTCCTGTTAATCAAATGAGACTGGGAGGTACGATGGGAGGAGCTACCAGGATATAAGAAGAGAACCACGAGAAGATCAGGAGGTTATTGCGAGAGGAGCAGAGAGAAGGTCAGGGAAGGTAGAAAGACAGGGAAAAGAAAAAGAAAGAAAAGAAAAAAAGCAAACGCTAGCGTCAAGTTGTCTCAGGCCCCTCATTTCAATCCTCAGCCCTTCTCTTTTCGTGCCTACAAATCCCACAGGTCGGGACAGGTGGCGCCCAACGTGGGGCACGAAAAAGAACGAAGGAACCGCTGAAGGACCAGCTGTGGTGAGCCAGCAAGTAAAGTAAGGTAAGGTAGCTGGGATCATGGGCAATTCAATGTCCAAGGGGCAGTTAGTTATTTCCCTGGAAGCTCTCCTAAAAGAGTTTGGGGTTCCTCTCAGTAGAAAAATTCTTAAAGGATTTGTAGAGACCCTTAGTATCACTAGTAAGTGGTTTCTGGAGCAGGATCGGGTCGATAGTGCCAACTGGAATAAGGTGAAAGGAAATATCGTCTTACATCAGCAATTACATGGTACTGAGTCTCTTCCTGGCACTACTTTGACGGTCTGGGGAGTGGTGGGAGATGCTCTTAATGCCAGTGGCACTGCTACCGCTCAGTTAGCCACTGAGGCCGTCAGAACCGCGAAACAATCGGAGGAAGAAGATAGAAGTTCCATTGTGAGTTCTATATTGGTAAGTCCCCCTTCCGCTACTCAAAAAATACCAACAGCCCCTCCCCTAGATTATTCTACCAATGAGTCGGGAGGAGAGGAGGAACAGGATAAGGAAGGCCTTGGTTGTTACAAGCCAGGGAAGCGTAAAAGGAGATGGAAAACACCTGGGGAGCCACCTCCTAGAACACTCGACAGGGTTGATCTTCCGTTAATGGAAAGACTGTGCTCTATGATGGAAAGAGTCCTGGTTTCCCAGGCTCCTAGTTATGCTTATCCAGTCGTGAAAGGGACAGATCCTCAAGGGGTGCGTACTAGAGTACATGTCTCCACAGCTTTTAAATTTTTGAAGGCGTTAAAGGAGGCAGTTACTCAGTATGGCCTCCAGAGCGCTTTTACGCATACCTTATTGGATAGCTGGATAGGCATGAATCCGACTCCTAATGATTGGAAGGCACTAGTCAGAGCGGTGACTTCCCCAGGGGATTATTTGGTATGGAAAGGTATATTTTTAGAGAACTGCACCCATACAGCTAAACTCAATGCTGATGCTGGATTTCCGGTTAGAAACAAGGATATGTTAACAGGAGAAGGGCAATACAATAGTAACGACCGACAAAAGGATTATGATCCGGCTGTATTTGCCCAAGTTGCAGCAGCTGGACGGTCAGCCTGGAAGGCAATAGGCGATAGAGAGGAGCCGACATTCAATTAACAAAGGTCATTCAAGGGTCAACAGAACCATATGCAGAGTTCCTAGCAAGATTGATGACTGCAGCTGGCCGAATTCTAGGTAACGAGCCATTACGCAGGAGGCTCGTGAAGCGATCACTAGAGTCAAAAAGACTCTAGCCCAGGTGACCTTAAATAGGTTGTCTGTCTCTCGCCCTTTTGATGTTTTGGTATTTTGTAGTAACCTTACTCCCACAGCGCTTATATGGCGAGATGGAAGGACCAGGTCAATAATGAGTGGCAACCACCCGCACCAGTACTAATACAGCTGCCCGGCAGCATTTGTCTTTTCCCACAGGATGCGGAAGCACCCCGATGGGTTCCTGCTCGATTGGTTTGGTTTGTCAATATACCTGACCCTGCTAACCTTGATGACACAAGCGTCCCAGATGTCAGTACGTTGGGCGATTGTGCATCGGCTGCCTTTTTTGCTCCTCATTGATCGTCATGATTCCACTTTTCCGCAAGTGTTTGCCACTAATCTTACTGCTGGTCTGGCTTTCAAGTCATTGGATGGTGCCCTGTTGGGTCAGGGTGAGGTGAAATTATTTGGTGGCATTTACTCTGCAAACATTAGTTCTACCATTGAACAATCCGTTAGTATCCAGAATAATAGATCAGAGAATTTGTCTACTGCTGTCTGTCCCCTCCTTCTTTTTTGTCCTCTCCAATAATGCAGGAAATGCAACTGTGTTGAACTGTTCAGTGGAGCCCTGCGCCCTCTCTGCCTGCTGGACACGGAGTGCGGAGAGGGCAGTGATCGTTCATCTGCCTTCTACTTTAATCATGCCCGTGGATGTTTCTGCACGTCTTTCCTTTTCCTGTTCTACCTAGGAGGAGACGTGATTTTGGCATCACTGCAGCTGTTGTTGCTGTTTCAATAGCGGTGGCCGTGGCTGCGGCTGCGGCTACGGCTGCTGCCGCCATCTCTGTCATTCAAGCTGCTGCAAATACTAACACTATAAACAATTTAGTTGCCAATGTTGCTTTTGTGTTATCAACATAGCAAGATATGAATGAACATTTACGAAATGGACTTTTGATGCTCAATTAGCAGATAGCTCTGATGTAAAAAGAGATAGACACACTTTTGTTAACCGCTCACATGCATTGTAACTTTTTGTACAGTTTTATTTGTGTAATTCCTTTATGGTGAAAAATATGTTTATGGAAGTAAATAGGTTAAATAGTGTAATCAGAGGACCTTGGAACCACCAGCTCCTGGACATGACTGCTCAATTGGCGAGACAGCTCATAACTGTTAACACTCGGGTTACCCTGTTACGAATGAGGGTCTCATTGCCTGGTTTAGAGGACTCCTCCCAGAGTTGCTGTTTGTGCATTCGGCATATGGTTTCTCCGTCGGCTACGGAAGCGAAACAAAGAACATACTATTGCGGTCAGGCAAGTACTTGGCGCCATGGTACTTGACCAGGACTCCCCAGTGGCATCCAGATGGGTCAACTTAGCCCTAGAGAACCTGAGAGCCAAAGACGGGTAAGAGCGTAGCCCATCCAGACCAACCTAAGACAGCGGTCCGGACCAAGTGCGCCGGATTAGCGATGATAGGTAAGGCTGGTCACGGAATATGCCAACCTAAGACAGGCCAGGTGTCTCATTTAAAAGAAAAAAGGGGGAGATGTCCGGAGCCGCCTGGAGCATGCGCTTTGTTGCGCAACACGTGCCATCAATTAAGTTTCGCTTCACGTTTCGCCTGCTGAGAAACCACAGGTGTTTCCTGTTGATCAAATGAGACTGGGAGGTACGATGGGAGGAGCTACCAGGATAGAAGAAGAGAACCATGAGAAGGTCGGGAGGTTATTGCGAGAGGTTACCGCGAGAGGAGCAGAGAGAAGGTCAGGGAAGGTAGAAAGACAGGGAAAAGTAAAAGAAAGGTAAAGGAAAAATAAAGAAGCAAACGCTAGCGTCAAGTTGTCTCAAGCCCCTCATTTCAATCCTTAGCCCTTCTCTTTTCGTGCCTACGAATCCCGCGGGTCGGGACAGTGCGGGCCATGGCAGCAGCCACCTCAGGTGAGGAGCAGGGCCCTTGCTGTTTGGTCAGGATTATAGAAGTGGATGGAGGCAGATTAAGGGTCACATCTGGACTCCTTAAAGAGGCCTGTGGTGGGGGAGGGGAAGGGCAGGTGTGCTTCACCTGCTGAACTGGGGGTTGGCCATGTCTCAGAAAACTGCTGAAAGGGTGCAAGAAAGGGAATCAACTCCAGGTTCCTGCTCTCCTCTTTGCCACTGTGTCCCAGGCACTGTTCTGGACACTGGGGAACCTGTAGCAGGGTACCCCCTGTCACCAGGCAGTGATGTTCTCCTGTGGATTTTCCTTACAGATTGATGGAGATTTGTGGAAAGGAAATAAGCAGGAAAGGGGAATAAGGGATGCACAACGGCTAATTAGTGCTGAGAGTGGGCCTTTAGCACCAGACCTAGCAGATGGGGAGTCAACAATGGCTGTGATAGTGACTCAAGCAAAGGGAAAAGCCAATGCAAAGGCCCTCTAGCAGGATGTGCCTTAAGAACAGCTAAGAAGCCAGTATAGGAAGAAAGGAATGTAGGAGTGTCGCTCAAAGGAAGAGATCTGCAAGGCTTTGTGGGAGGTGGTGTGCGTGGATGTGTGTTGTGAGGGCCTGTTTTTCCTCTGAGTCAGGAGTGAGTCTTGCAGGGCTCTGCCAGTCAGCTGTGACCTGACTTGGTGCTCAGTGGTACTCCCTGGCAGCTATGGGGGAGCTGCCACACCGGCAGATATGATAGAACTGCCACATTGGGGATGGTAGGTTCTGAAGCTGTGCTGGCCAAGGTGCGGGCTGAGCTCAGGTGCTGTAAACTGGTGGTGGAGGCAGCAAGAACGGCAGATGGAGTGGACTTGGACTCAGTGGTCTCAGGACTCTTGAATCTCCACCCCAGGCCTGATGTTCTGGGTCATCACTGCCTGGTTACATGTATCCTGCAGGGCAGCGACCTCCAGTCCTTGCCCCAATTGTTTTGAGGGTGCAAGACCAGAGAGTGCCTAACAAATGTCAGTTGAAGAAATCTGGGTTCTGACTTTTCTAGGCCTGTTTCCTTTTGTAAGGAACTGAGGCTAGTGTCCCTCCTGGGGGTGGAAAGGACTTGGCCAATGTCTGCACAAAAGGGGCATGCAGCATACACGTTTAGAGGCCTGGTGCTACTGGGCCCTGAAGACAGTAGGTGCTGCAGTGACAAGAGGATTCAACCCATGACACCCTCTGCCCACAGGTGCCACAGCTTGTCCAGTCAACATTTCAGCACCTGTTGATCGTACCCTCCATGACGTCCAGGAAAAATTTCTGTGGCCCATTCTATTGGCTGAGTCCTTGGTAGCCCTGGCTGGCAATGGCCTGGCCCTATACCGTTTCAGCACAAGGGAGCCACGCCCATGGCACCCAGTTGTGGTCTTCTTGGTCCAGCTGGCCGTCAGTGACCTGCTCTATGCCCTGACGCTGCCCCCTCTGGCTGCCTACTTCTACCCCCCCAAGCACTGGCGCTACGGGGAGGCTGCATGCCGCCTGGAGCGCTTCCTTTTCACCTGCAACCTGCTGGGCAGTGTCATCTTCATTACCTGCATCAGCCTCAACCGCTACCTGGGTGTCGTCCACCCCTTCTTCACCCACAGCCGCCTGCAGCCAAAGCACACCTGGGCCATCAGTACTGCTGGCTGGGTGGTGGCAGCCTTGCTGGCCGCTCCCACACTCAGCTTCTCCCATCTGAAGGGGCCACAAGAAGGCAACTGCACCGTGAATAGGCCTGAGGCTTGCATCAAATGCCTGGGGACAGCAGATGACAACCATTTGGAGGCCTACAGAGCCTACAGCCTGGTGCTGGCAACACTGGGCTGTGGCCTGCCATTGCTGCTCACCTTGGTGGCCTACAGCGCCCTTGGGCATGCTTTGCTGCACAGCCACACCATGACGGTGGCTGAGAAGCTGCGGGTAGCAGTGCTGGTAGCCAGCGGAGTGGTCCTCTATGCTAGCTCCTATGTGCCCTACTATGTCACCTGGGTGCTCAACATACATGCCCGGCAGCAGTGGAGAGCCCGCTGCCCAGACTTTGTGAACAACGCCCAGGCCATGGAGGAGCTGGACTGGGGGACCTACGTGAGTCACCAGGTTGCACGAGGCCTCATACCCCTGGCCATCTGCATCCACCCACTGCTCTACATGGCTGTCGCACCCAGCCTGGGCTCTTGCCGCCAACACTGCCTCAGCTGCCTCAGGAGGCAAACCCCAGAAGACACTAAGAGCTCCAGCCAAGCCCTGTCTCTTGGTGTCACGGCTGCCCCCCAATCTGCACAGCCTCAGTCCCTAAGCTGAGTCAGTGACCTGGACCATGTGTAGCTTCCTCTTCACAAGGTACTCTGAAGGGGGAGCAGAGAACACAGCAGGCCCCAAGCCACCACTTCCTCCCCTAAAGGCCTGTGGTGGGACCTTTCAGTCCAGAGCAGAGTGGCAGGAATTTCTGCCCAAGGCCCTAAGCCGGGGTAGGGTCAGTCCAACTCGGGGCAGCAGAGAGATGGGGAAGGGTGACCCTGCCCACAACCCGGTGGGTGACAACCATGAATAAACAGGACAGCATAGGGCCAACTGAAGCCTTTTTATTGCCCTCAAAGTCGCCTGTTGTCGACCGATGTCTTCCGTCACCACAGGGTCCAGGGGCCTAGGGCCAAGCAGCAGGCATGGCTTAGTTGGTTGATGGCCTAGAGGAGACAGAAGACAGTGAGGATGGCAGGGTGGCTCCAGGCCCCAAAAGGAATCCCAAGGTGCCCACCACCCACAAGTGGGGTCTCAACACAGGTGGAAGTATGGCACAAGACATGACAGAGTGGTGGCACAGGCACGAGTCAGACTGGGGAGCAGCCATGCCCGGATGGAGAACAGGTCCCTCCTTGAGATGCAAAGAATAAACAATGCACCTCAGAACAGGCTTGCTGACTAGGAAAAGTGCAGGGGAGCCCATGGTCTGCCCAAGTGTCAGATGTGACACAGTGATTGGGGGGACAGGGGCGGGGGCGTATGGGAATCTTACTTGGCCCATTCAACATTGAGGATGAGGTGGTCATAGCCAAAGCCAGACACTCCGGCGATGGCACGTGCAGCGTCTTCACGGCGGTGGAAGCTGATGAAGGCGAAGCCCTGGGGAAGGCAGTGGGGTCAGAGTGTAGCCGTAACAGACGATCCCTTCCACCCCCATGGCCACCAGCCTACCTTGGACTGGCCAGTGGTCTTGTCCTTCGCCAGGTAGATACGAGAGATAGAGCCAAAGGGCCGGAAGAGCTCTTGCAGATCAGTCTCACGCGTGTCCTCTGACAAGTTGGTGACACGGATGGTGGCATTGTCGTCCGCTAGGTGGACAGGAAGAGGCAGCTGTGAGAGGCTGGCCCCACCCGTGGGATAATTACAGAGTGTGGGGAGATGCCCGCCCACTAGCCTGGCACCAGGGTGCTCTCCCTGCCTCACCTCTGCGGTTGGGCTGCATGGACTCCCCACGGCGGCTGGCCCCGTCCCGCAGGCTTGGTGGCACATACTTCCCTGTCTTGTTCTGTGCAGCCTGTACTGGCTCCAGCTCTGGAAATCAAAAGCAGTGGGCTTGAGCCTCACTTTGAACAGATGGAAGGACAGACCTGCCTGAGGATGCTGGCTGCTCCAGTCCTGAGTGCCCGAGCACTAACTCAGGAACCATATTTCAAGCCAGGGGCGTCCATAATTGGTCTCTCCAAGGCCCAGTGACTGCGATGATATAAAGGTCACATATTTAACACCTTCACTGCAGCCATGGCAGACAAACAGGGCACGCTTAAGTCAGGATGATCACACAGACACATATAGGGGACAAGCACCCCCACGTGCAGTGTGCCCAGGCATGGTTCTCACAGCCCCTAACAGTGCCCCTCACACACAAACACAAACCATGGCCATGCTAATACCGTGATGGAAATGGCAGCCCCATTCACAGTAGGTGGCAACCCAGAACTCTCCAAGCAACCACGAAAGTACACACGCATGCACGCGCGCACACATATCCCCAGACCCTGGCACCTCCAGGCAGCTTCTCCTTCTCGCCAGTGGACAGACCCAGCTGCTCAGCCAGTTCCTTCTGCATGGGGCCCAGTGTGTCCTTGTAAGGACAACGGGTGGTCCAATGGTCACCCTTGCAGATGCGGCAAGACACGATCTTCTGGCCCTTGAGCTTGTTCATTGGGTCCTCCTCTTCCTGGCAGTTTAGATCCTGGCAAAATGGGTAGGGACAGTTCAGAGGGGGCTGCCACACCCTGCCACCACCACCCTGGCCCCTGGTCCCACCCGTTGTCCCACATACCTCTTTGCTGGTGATGAAAGTCATGGACACATCATCACTGACTGTGGTGGTGGCTACATTGGGCCCTGGGGGGTCAAACTCTGAGTTTCCAAACTTCTTCCAGTTCTGGGTTGAGGGAAGGATGCAGGCAGGTCAGGGCAAGGGCAGGTGGAACCCTCTCCACTGGCACCCCAGACCTGCAATAGCCTTCCAAGTGTCTGAGTTTTGAACCCTATTCCCTCCTCAAACACCCCTCCACAGCAGTGATGATGACAGTTCCTTTTCCTGAGTATGTGACAGGCCCTAGCTTCAGGCCAGTTCTAAGAAGCAAGGGTAGCTCTCAGCCCATGTTCCAGATGAGGCCTGAGGCGCAGGGGGAAACAACTCTGTGCCAGTGGTGGGAGTGGGCCCACACCGACTGCAGACTAGCTCCCACCAGGACTCAATACATAGGAGTGTGAAGAGATCACTCAGGCTTCAAGAAGCCTTGAATTAATAACCTGAGTCTCAGTTTTGTCTCTAACAAAATGAGCACAACAATGCTCCCCACCTCCCTGGTGCGCTAAGGAGATTAAATGAAGATATTTCCTGGCAAGCTCTTGGTCGGAGTCTGGCACAGAGAAAATGCAAATGTTACTTATTGTTATCATGTCTTCTGAAAGGACCACCTCAGGGGAGGGCTTAACTTGGTTCCTACTGGTAGACAAGACGAAAGGAATAGGAATCTAACCCCACCTACTCCTGCATCCTAGATTTCTCAGGGCCCCAACAGAATACAGATATCCCTAGATCTCAGTTCTGCTCCAATAAAGTAAGTAAAAACAGTTACACCCCAAGTCTAAAAATAAAAGTACTAACTAGGAAAAATAATTTGATTCCTTTGAATTAGCCCTGGGGGAGTCCCTAAAATAGGGGGAGCCAGGTCTTACCTTCCTCCTTGCAACAGCCTTGGAGGCCTTCCGGGTCTCAATCCTGAAGGTGCGGACAATCTGTGGATGGAAGGGGAAAGGATGCAGCAGCTCAGGGCTCCGGGACCAGATCTTCCTCACTAACCCAAAACACCCCAGACCCTCCCAGCCAAAGTGGAAGGCATCCACCTTCTCTCCCAACCTCACCTTGAACTTCTTTCCATCGTCATCTATCTTGTACTCAGTCACTGTTTTGATGTTTCCATTTATGACCTCCTTGGGAGGCGGCAGTGGAGCTGGGAGAGGAAAGAGGTGTGCGGGAACTGAACCCTGGGTACCTACCAAGTGGGATGCAGCTGGGGAGACAGCCCAGGGATGAAATGGAAGTCATCACTCACCTCCCGGCAGTAATTCAGGCTCTGGGCTGGTGTCACCTGTAGCCAGAGGGATTCCCTTGAGGAGTTCGCTGGTGACACATTTGTCTGCAAAAGTTAGTGTGGAGAGGAGGGAATCAGCTGAGGAAGACGGGACCAAAGGTAGAGGCCTCGAGAATAAGTACCCTGGGATAGTCCTGGGGGTACACGGAGGTGGCTGCTGCAAGCTTGGGCAATGACAGGAGAGGAGTTTCCTGCAGATCATAAAGGGATCAGTGTGCTAGTAAAAGGCAGGAGGCCGGCTGTTACAACTTCCTCCCAGGAAAAGAGGAGCAGCCTTCGTGGTAGCAGGAGAGGAAGAGGACAGGCCAATGAGCATCTGGAACCCGAGACAGGCTGACCCAGATGAGTAAGGCGCGGCGCAGAGTGTAGCGTGATGGGGGATGAGGGGTCAGATGGTAAGGCCAAGGTGGAGGAGTTGGGACAGGCAGCAGTGGTCGGGCTGAGGGCTGGCGGCAGCGATCTGGGACAACTAGGCATACTCACCGTCTTCTCCCTCCTCCTCCACCTGGTCGGCCCAGCTAGGCTTCGAGCTGCCGGAACAAGTTTACCGGGGTGAAGAGGGTTGATCAGTGAGGTCCGGCCCCAGAGGCCTCGAAGCACCCAAGCCCCATAACACTCCCTAGAATTCCCAATCCACCTCCTGGGTCCCCGTCCGCGACACCTCACTCACTCAAAATCCCCGGTCGGCATCGCAGGAGCTTCTCCACGCAGCCCAAGCCGGGGCCAGAAGACCGGAAGTGCGGGGAAGAAAGACTTCCGGTACCGCCGCCTAGAGCAGCCCGTTGGCAACGCCCACAGCGCCTCCCGCGGACAGAGGTGGAGGTGCTGGCTGTTGTGCGCCTCTGGTAGACCGCTGAGAGGTGTATCTCAGGGTTTCTCTCATATAGCTTTTAAAACTTTAATAATAAAAAAAGGTCGCTAAGTATTTAATTTCAATACATCGCACTGTATTCCAGGCACTGTGAGGAGGAAATTTCATTTCCATTTTGTATTTGAAGAAACTAAGGCTGCTCTTGTTGGGAAGAGCTTTCATGATTCAAATGATCACGATGTCAAGCATTGCCTTCAATTACTTTCCCTCCTTTTTTTTTTTTTTTTTTTTTTTTGGTTTTTTGGTGCTTTGTTTTTTTTTTTAGCAGGTGGGACAACTTTATTTCACAATTGTCTTTACAACCACAAAGATGCTATGTTCTTCATATAAAAACATTAGTATGATACTAGAAAATTCTAGGAAATGATTATACAGACCCTCTTAAAGAAAACTGCATTCCAGGGCCTCCCCGGTGGCGCAGCGGTTGAGCGCTGGGTTGCGAAGCTGCCCGCGGCCTCTGCGGCGCCGGTTCGATCCCCGGCTGCTCCCAGGCCACCAGAGGAGGGTCCCACATGGTGCGCAGACCTCTCCTGCCGCCCGCTGCTCCCCTCAGCAGTGTACTTCGGTCCTTCTGCCTGCTCTGCTCCCCGCTCTGGCTCTGGTGAATTCTCTCACCCTCCCGCACTTCTGACTGTACCCAGTGCTTGTATAAACAAAACAAACAAACAAATAAAAACATGCCTCTATAAAAAAAAAAAGAAAGAAAGAAAGAAAACTGCATTCCATTATATGGTTTCAGGGAGATTGCTTGGGGAAAAATTCATATCTGGGCTGAGTCCTAAAACATACAATTCCCAGGGTTCCCAGGTGGCCTAGCGGTTAAGTCTCAGTGCTATCATCACTATGGCCTGCGTTCCAAGCCCCACCAGGGAGCTGACCCACATATGGCACAGCAGACCGCTCCTTTCTCATCCACTGCTCCCCTCAGCAGTATATTTCAGTAAATCCGCCTTTTCTGCCCCCCACTCAGTCTCTAGTGAATCCTCTCACCCCTGCACCTCTGGTCTATACCCCAGTTCTTCTACAAAAATAAATAAATATACTTATTTATTTTTATTTATATATTCCTCCACTCTGCATTACTTGGTTCAAAGTATAGATTATTGTCATCAATACATGTCCTTGCATTCTTACATATTTGATAATACACAAATACACTGGTCTATTAATGTTCCATTGGTTCATCAGCATTTTCTGCAATTTATGCAAGTTCACGAGCAGGTTGTGCCTTTCTCTGTGGCCTTTTTTCAAGACCCTCCAGAAATGGAGACACATCATCATTATCATAAATCATAAATTCCAAGTCTTTACCAACAATTCAAATGGTTTTGTAGTTAGGAACTGAAAGTGTCCCTCATAAGGCACGTAGACCATATTTAACCAGTTTATTCAAATTGTACTCCGTAAATTCACACATAGATCTCCCTGAACAAGTATGGGATGATTGAGAATGGACTCCAGTGTATACAGCTCTGTAGTCAAAATAGTGAGCAGATGGCTGGGTCTGGATGGATACCATCAGATCAGCAGCAAGCTGATCACGAGATCAGCAGTAAGCAGCCCAACACCCTATGGTCTCCAGCCACATCATTAGGTTCATATCTGGGTCTTGCTTCCAATTAGAGACATGACAAGACACAGGAAGAGGTCTGTCTATGAGTATGGAACCCAAGTACCCATAGTGCATAAAATAACATAAAAGACTAGCATCAACAGTAAGTCCCATATTTGCCAATATGCTTGTTAAATTGGAGCACTTTATTTCTGACGAGCTACAAGCTGTGACTTCAATGCAACCAGCGCTTCATGGGTTTTCTTTTTCAATCTGGTGAATCCTGCCCTGAGGACTCCAAACAGGGACATTATTGTCCTAGTGATTGAGAAAGGTAGTGCCAGCAAAGGACTGGCTGTGACCTCCTCTCCTTCCTTTTCTTTGTGACATCTTGGCACTCTGGCATAGTCTTTTCCATTATTTTTTTGCTGTCCAGCTCTTCCTCTAAAGCATGAATTCTCAATAGGGGAAGGTGACACACCAGGGGGCCAAATTGCTTACTGAGGGTGAAAAACCTCCCTTTGGAGGGCTGGTGGCCCTCCAAAGCCAGATTTACCAGATAAATTCTTGTTCTTAAGAATTTAATTTCTATTGCTAGGAAGAAATTAAATTCAATTAAAGTTAATTTAACTAATTGATTTATATTAAATTTAAACATAATTCCATTTTTCTTCTTAGAAGGGGGTTAATGGGCCTCCCTGGTGGCGCAAGGGGTTAACCACCACCACTATAAAGCTATCCACAGCCACAGCAGCGAGAGAGTTCAATCCCCGGCCAGGGAGGTGACCTTCATGGTGCAACAGACCTCTCCTGTCTTGCTCGCTGCTCCCCTCAAGAGTGTATTTCAGTAGATCCACCTGTTCTTCTCCCCACTCTGTCTCTGGTGAATACTCTCACCCCTCCCCAACCCCCAAATCTCTGGCCTACAACCCAGCTCTTGCATGCACCAATAAATAAATCTTTTAAAAAAAAAAAAAAAGAAGGGGATAATGACAAAAGGGTTGACAAATACCATTCTAAAACATCCACTTCAGAAAGCAGAGATTTGCCTGCTTGTTCATCTCTGGGTGCCCAGCCACCACCCACACAAAGGGTATCTGCATGTGGTAAGTGCTCAATTAATGGGCACTTGGGGTGGGATGGGATTCATGTAAAAAAAAATTTTTTTAAGATTTATTTATTTATGCATACAAGAACTGGGGCACAGGCCAGCTGTGGGGGGCAGTGAGAGGATTCACCCACACACACACAGAGTGGGGAACAGAACAGGCAGATTGACTGAAATACACTGCTGAGGGGAGCAGTGGGCAAGTCAAGAGAGGTCTGCTGTGCCATGTGGGTAGCTCCCTGGAAGACTGGGGGATTGAACTCATGCCACAGAGGCTGTGGATTGCTTCATAGGCAGCATCTTAACTGCTTGCGCCACCAGGGAGTTCCTAAAAAAATTTTTTTAGGTAACATTTGTTTACAACACTGAATATAATTTAGGGGGATAGGTTCATACCTCTTCAGATGTGTGCAACCACACCCTGCCCACCACCAAAGCACCCATAGTCTTTACCATAGACTATCGGTCCTCCTCCTTGCTTTGTTCTCCCCCTCCCCCCTCCATCCAGTAGCCTCGATTCTGCAATCATATTTCCAAGGTATTGTTTGGTGTATTTGATCAGTTCTTTTGTTTCTCTATATTCCACATGAGTGAAATCATCTAGTATTCCTCTTTCTCCTTCTGACTTTTTTGCACTTAATGTAATCCCCTCCAGTTCCATCCATGTTGTCACAAATGGTGAGAGTTTATCTTTCTTTAGAGACATGTGGTATTCCAGCTTGTATACACAACACATCTTCTTGGTCCACTCCTCTGTTTTGGGGCACTCAGGTTGTTTCCATAACTTGGCTATTATAAAGTGTTGCAGTGAACATAGGAGTGAATTTATCCCCTCAAATTAGTACTTTGGCATTCTTCAGATAGATACCTGGAGTAGAATTGATGGATTATATGGTAGATCTATTTTTAATGGTTTGAGGAATCTCCACACTGTTCTCCACAGGGACTAGACCAGCCTACGTTTCCACCAACAATTTACAAAGGTTCTTTTCTTTCCACACTCTCACCATATTTGTTGTTTCTATTCTTTTGTGTTTTTTAAAAAGATTTATTTATTTATGCATACAAGATCTGGGGTACAGTCCAGAGGTAAGGGGGCATGAGAGGATTCACCAGGTGGGAAACAGAACAGGCAGATTGACTGAAATACACTGCTGAGGGGAGCAGCGGGAGAGTCAGGAGAGGTCTGCTGCGCCATGTGGGCTGCTCCCTGGCAGGGGATCGAACTCGTGCTGCAGAGGCTGAGGATAGCTGCACAGTGCCATGCTTAACCCCTTGCGCCACCAGGGGGGCCCTTTTTTTTTTTTTAATATGAGGTGTGAAGTGGATCGCACACTTTTTTAGGCCAACCTAAATAGCCTAGGCTGTTTATCCCATAGGTTGTGGGATGTGTTTGAGGTCACTGATGTGTTTTGAATGATCACATATTCTTGTGAAAAAGATTATTCTGGGGCATCCCTGGTGGCACAAGGGGGTAAGACACAACCTATGAAGCTATCTGCAGCCACTGCAGCACGAGTTCGATCCCCAGTGTGGGAGCTACCCACATGGCGCAGCAGACCTTTCCTGTCTCCCCCGCTGCTCCCCTCAGCAGTTTATTTCAGTCTTTTCTGCCTGTTCTATTTCCCACTCTGTCTCTGGTGAATCCTCTCACTCCCCACACCTCTGGCCTGTACTTCAGTTCTTGTATGCATAAATAAATAAATCTTTAAAAAAAAAAAAGATTACTCTGGAAATCTGTAAAGAGTAGGGCAGATAGCAATAGGTTAGCAGGAGACCAGGATGGAGGTTGGGAAAGTGAGTAAAACAGGGCCTCCCCTGGTGGTGCAGCGGTTGAGTGCTGGACTGCGAAGCTGCCCGCAGCCTCTGCAGCGCCGGTTCGATCCCCGGCCACCTGCGAGAGTCCCACATGGTGCACAGACCTCTCCTGCCACGCCCACTGCTCCCCTCAGCAGTGTATTTCATCAGTCTGCCTGTTCTGTTTCCTGCTCTGGCTCTGGTGAATTCTCTCACCCTCCCGCGTTTCTGACTGTACCCAGTGCTTATATAAATAAATAAATAAACCAATTTTTTTAAATAAATAAATAAAAAGAAAGTGAGTAAAAGAATGAAGGTGGTCTGGCAATAAGGATAAAGCTAAAAAGTTTGTACTAAAGACCAACAAACATGTACAAACTTACTTAAATTTACTGCAAGAAATGCAAATAACATCTCAGATGTGCAAAACTTAACATTTGTTTTGTTTTATTTTAAAGATTTATTTATTTATGTATACAAGAGCTGGGGTGTAGGCCAGAGGTGTGGAGGGGTGAGAGGATTCACCAGAGACAGAGCGGGGAACAGAACAGGCAGATTGACTGAAATTCACTGCTGAGGGGAGCAGCGGGCGAGACAGGAGAGGTCTGAGATGCTATGTAGGTTAGCTCCCTACTTAACATTTCTTAATATCACTCGACAGCAGTAAAACTTAGAAAAATAGACATTCACACACTTTGTAGTGCATGAAATTACACCAACACTATGCATGGAAAATTCACATCCGCTAAAACTTAAAATGCATGGGCCTCCCCTGGTGGCGCAGTGGTTGAGCGCTGTGTTGCATAGCTGCCTGCAGCCTCAGCATCAGTTTGATCCCTGGCCGCCGGCCGAGAGTCCCACATGGTGCACAGACCTCTCCTGCCACACCCGCTGCTCCCCTCAGCAGTGTGTTTTGCCAGTCTGCCTGTTCTGTTCCCCACTCTGGCTCTGGTGAATTCTCTCATCCTCCCGCGATTCTGACTGTACCCAGTGCTTGTATAAATAAATAAATAAATCTTTTTAAAAAAAAAAAAACTTAAAATACAGGTTTTCATTTGCCTTTGAGGTAACTAATAATTCAACTTGAGAAAATCTTGTATAGGAAATAGCCAGGCAATGCTGCTCATGATAGCAAAACACCTTTCTGTCCTTTCATAGGGGCTGGTGAAATAGATTAAGGTAGGCTGTGCTGTGACATATGAGAGGCTCAGTCTTTAAGTAGATCTATTTGTGCTTAAGTTTAAAAAAAATAATCTCCAATATAAGAGAAGGAAGCAATATATAAAATGGCATGTCGGAACCAATTTGTGTACATCTTCCATAGCACATAGGTACATGTATGCCAAGTATTTTCTGAAAAGAAGGATAAAAAATTCTTGCTGCGGGGCTTCCCCTGGTGGCGCAGGCGGTTGAACGCTGCGCTGTGAAGCTGTCTGCAGCCTCTGCAGAGCCGGTTTGATCCTGCCCAGCTGGCAAGGGTCCCACATGGCAAGCAGACCTCTCCCGTCGCGCCCCCTGTTCCCCCTAGCAGTGTATTTCGTCAGTCTGCCTGTTCTGTTCCCCGCTCTGTCTCCGGTGAATCCTCTCACCCTCCCGCAAATCTGGCCTGTACCCCGGTTCTTGTATAAATAAATAAATAAATCTTTTTTAAAAAATTCTTTTTTTTAGATTTATTTTTATTTATTTATGCATACAAGAGCTGGGATGCAGGCCAGAGGTGTGGGAGGTGAGAGGATTCACCAGAGAGAATGGGGAACAGAACAGGCAGACTGACCGAAGCACACTGCTGAGGGGAGCAGCGGGCGAGACAGGAGAGGTCTGCCTCACCATGTGGGTTTCTCCCTGGCCGGCCAGGGATCGAACTTGTGCTGCAGAGGCTGCAGATTGCTTCATAGTGTAGTGCTTAACCCCTTGCGCCACCAGGGAGACCCCTTTTAAAAAAAATTCTTGCTGCAGGGTGCTTTGAGAGGAAGGCATCGGGGATAAATGCTTATTTTGGACTTTGCTCCTGTATTTAAAATGTTTTGCCAGGAGTACATATGATTTGGCTAAGCTATAAATATTTGCATAATTAGAAACTGTGTTCTGTATACTGTACATTTGACCCTTGAACAACACAAGTTTCAGCTGAGCTGGTCCACTTGTATGTGGATTTTCTTGTAACCAGACAACATAAACTTACAGTATCGATAAATACAGCACAGTACTGTAAGTATATTTTCCCTTCCATATGATTTAACAGTTTCTTTTCTCCTAGTCTTGTAAAAATACGGAATGTAACACTGAGAACATGCAAAATATGTGTAAATCAACTCTGTTGTCGGCAAGTTTTCTGGTAAGTAAATTTGGGGGAAATTCAAAGTTATATTTGGATTTTCTGCCACACACAGTGTTGGCACCCTTAATCGTCCACATTGTTCAATGGCCACCTGTATATTAATATATAGTACATATTTATTCATATGTGAGATGTGACATGTGAACATGTTTTACTATGTTCTGCATATCCACTGGCATTGCCATTTCTGGGACTGACCTTGAAAGTGGACGCCCAAGTGCATGTAGTTTTCTGTGAGGTTATTTCCAAGTCAGTGGGGCTTCAGGATTGGAAAATAGCACAACTATCATGAATGAGGGATCAACTAAATGCCACCTCATCCATACAAACACCACATTGGTTGTACATAGAGCACCCTGGAAAGATTTTAACCAAGACAAGTACTTCAAATGTTTCAATTCAGTCTCATCTTCCTTTTGGGGATTTTTCTCTTTGGACTTTTTTTTTCAAAGCACTGACATTTATCATTTTTACACAAAGTCGGGTGTTCCAAGGGAAACTAAAAACCCAAGGGAGTATAGAGCAGTGGGAAGAAACCTAAGTCCAAGGGTGCCTGGAAAGATCTCCCAAGCCCCCTCCTCCAGTCTGTCCTCCTGGCACCGACATTCTTTCTGTTAGGGTAAAAGGATGTCCTGAGCAAACTCCATACAGGCTTTGTGGACTCCACCCCAACGCCATCTAGACACTGGGAACTACAAATCCCATGATCCCCAAAGGGATAGTTGCAAAGATCTGAGGGTGGAGTTAAGCAGCCATTTTCTCTTGTGTTTATAACCAGCCATGTGAGTGGGTCTCACTCTCTTGGCTTATGCTCTTGGCCAGGCAGCACTTGGTCTCAGGGGGTCATTTGGGATTCCAGGTCAGCAGAACAGGTAGGACACATTTAAGAATTTATCTCCCTCTTTTTCTTCCTGAGTTGTTCCTCATTTCCCCCTCCTTGGTAAATAAACCTTTTATTAACCTTTTGTGTGTGCCTGCATTTTAAGACCCCTTTAAGTGCACTGGTGAGGACCCACAGTCAGGCAACCCATTTTATATTGGGGTTGCCCTGTAACATTTCCACATCCAGAAACTCCACAGGACAGCAGGATAAGAACAATACCAAGCACATGAGGACATGCAGTTTACCCACTCTGGAAAGTGCAGCAGATTTGCTCCATCTCCACAAGAAATGGAAATACATGCAAAAGGCAACACATTACAATATGTCCGTGGTGGGGGCTTCTCTGTTGGCGCAAGGGTTAAAGTCTTAGTGCTATTAAGCTATCCCAAGAGCCATTGCAGTGTGAGTTCCAGCCAAGGTCAGGGAGCCAACCCACATGTCGCAGCAGGCCTCTCCTGTCTTACCCCCTGCTCCCCTCAGCAGTGTATTTCAGTAGATCTGCCTGTTCTGCTCCCCACTCTGTCTCTGATGAATCCTCTCACACCTCTGGCCTATACCCCAGTTCCTGTATGAATAGATAAATAAATCTTAAAAAAAAAAAAAGACTAAGTCCACGGACATTCACAGCAACTTTATTCAGTGACCAAAATCTGGGAACAACTTGAGTTAGTCAACTAAGGCTGTCATAACAAAGTACCCAGATGAGGCAGCTTAAACAACAAAACTTATTTTCTCAACATTTTGGAGACCAAAAGTTCAAAATCAAGGATGGGTGCCTTCTGAACCTCTCTCCTGGCCTTATGGCACTGCCTTCTCTGTACACCTTCTCGTGGTCCTTAGAACACCAGGGGCTTAGAACACCAGATCCTTAGAACACCAGGGGCGTAGAACACCAGGGGCTTAGAACACCTTCTCGTGGTCCTTAGAACACCAGGGGTTCCCTGGTGACGCAAGGGTTTAAGACACAAACTATGAAACTATCCACAGCCACTGCAGCACGTGTTTGATCCCTGGCCAGGGAGCTACCCACATGGCACAACAGACCTCTCCTGGCTCACCCATTGCTTCCCTCAGCAGTGTATTTCAGTAGATCTACCTGTACTGCTCCCCACTCTGTCTCTGCTGAATCCTCTCATCTCCCACACCTCTGGCCTGTACCCCAGTTCTTATATGCATAAATAAATAAATTTTTAAAAAAATAAAGTACTGGGGGGTTAGGGCTTCAATATAGGAATTTGGGGAGACAATTTAAAAGTCCATCAATCGATGAACAGACGTTAAATTGCAGTCCACTTCTACGATGGAGTGGAAGGCAATAAAAATGAGCAAGACTGAAATCCTCAGTGACAGGGACGCATGTCACAGATAAAGAATAGAGACACGGGGCCTCCCCAGTGGCTCAGCGGTTGAGCGCTGGGTTGCAAAGCTGCCCACAGCCTCTGCGGTGCTGGTTCGATCCCCAGCCACCAGCGAGGGTCCCACATGGCACGCAGACCTCTCCTGCCGCCCGCTGCTCCCCTCAGCAGTGTACTTCGGTCCTTCTGCCTGCTCTGCTCCCCGCTCTGGCTCTGGTGAATTCTCTTACCCTCCCACACTTCTGACCATACCCAGTGCTTGTATATATAAATAAATAAATTTTTAAAAAACAAAGAATTTATAAAAAAAAAATATGATTTTACTAATTTCTTCTTAAAAAAAAAAGAATAGAGACAGTATGATTCAATTTAGGTGAAATTCTCCTCCACCCACCGGGGTACTTTTTATTTGATGAAAAATATGTGATAGATATTTTTTAATTTTTTTATTATTTTTAATTTTTTACATCATTGTTCATTTTTTAAAAAATGTTTGCTTCTCCCCACCCCCTCAGGTGTAGTCCCCATAGAATTTCCTTCACCAAAGCACCCATGCACCATCACCTCTGTCCCCTGTGCTCCTCCCTCCCTCCCTCTGCTCCCTCTCCCTCCTCCTCCCCTGCAGGATGTCTCTGATTTATAATTGCCTGTTTTTGCTTTGTTGTGTTTTGCACTGTTATTTTTTTTTTTTTACACTGATGTCTTATTTGGTTCCCCTATATTCCTGCTATAAGTGAAACCACCTGATATTTTTCTTTTTCCTTCTGGCTTATTTCTGAGCATAATTCCTTTAGGTGAAATTCTTAAAACTAATCTATAGTAACAGAAATCAAAACTATGTTGACCTCTTAGCAGGGAGGAGACCAGTCTGGGAAGGCAGCTTCCAGGATGATGGGAATTTCCTACATCTTGATCTGTTAGGTTAAAAGCACAGGCAAATACGTATGTAAAGAATGGCAGTTCATGTTCTTTAAGACTGCCTGCCTGTATCCGTGCAGATGTCCCTTTCTTAACCTTTTCCAAAACTGCAGCTCTTGCCTTTTAAGGCTGCCTGTCTGTGTCTATGCAAAGGTCTCTCTTTCCTTGTTCTTCTTCCCTCAATAAACTTGTAGTGTACTGACGAAAAACAAATACATATGTACAAAATGATCCAGTTGCACATATAAGAATTGTGCACTTTAATAATAAAATCTGGCAAGGAACAAAAAAGGATGAGAATCACTCTACCCCAACTGTTTTATTTATTTATTTAAAGATTTTATTTATTTTTGTGTGGAAGAACTGGGTATAGGCCAGAGGTGTGGGGAATGGGGGTGTGTGTGTGAGAGACAGGATTCACCAGAGACAGAGTGGGGAGCAGAACAGGAGAATTTACTGAAATACACTGCTGAGGGGAACAGCGGGCGAGACAGGAGAGGTCTGCTGCGCCATGTGGGTAGCTCCCTGGCCTGGGCTCTAACTCAGGCGGCAGTGGAGGACTGTGGTGGTGGTAGCACTGAGACTTAACCTGTAGGCTACAAAAGAGGCCCCTTTATTTATTTTGACAGATTCTGTTTCAGATTTCTTTGTACTAATGGCACAGGAGGACCCCAGGGTTATGCAAATAACAGCCAGGGGACATGCCAGTCTTTCTGTCCTCACTTGGGGAGCCACTATTCTGGAGCCTTTGTGGGGATGTGGGCACCTTTGGGAGCCTGTGGTGCAAGCACACCTCAAAAAATTAAACATAGAATCACCAAATATCCCTCAATTCCACTTCTGGGCATGTACCCAAAGGAATCAAAAACTGGGATGCAAACATATATTTGCACACCCATGTTCACAGCAGCACAATTTACTGTGGCCAAAAGGTGGAAGCAACCCTAGTGCCCACTGATGGATAAATGGATAAACAAAATGCATATGCGAACCCTGTAATAGAATTCACCCTTAAAAAAGGAAACTTTGACACAGCCTGCAATATAGATGAACCTTGAAGACATTATGGTGGGTGAAATAAGTCCGTCTCAAAAGGACAGTCTGCGATTTCACTTATAAGAGATCCCTGGAGGGGGTCTAATTTATAGAAACAGAAAGTAGAAAAGTGGATGCCAGGGGCTGAGGAGATACAGGATAGGGGGTTAGTGTTTCAGGGGACAGTTTCAGTTTTGCAAGATGAGTTCTGGAGATGATTGTGCAACAATGTGAATGTGCTCAATACCACTGAGTCTTACACTTAAAAATGGCAAAGTTAGGCCTCCCTGGTGGCCTAGGAGTTAAGTCTTGGTGCTATCACTGCAACAGCCCACAGGGAAGGCCTGAGTTGGATCCCCAGCCAGGGAACTAACCCACACATGTGCTGCAGACTTCTCTTCACTCACGTGCTGCTCCCCTCAGTAGTGTATTTCAGTAAATCCACCTGTTTTGCTCCCAACTCTGTCTCTGGCGAATCTTCTAACCTCCCCCCAACCCCCCACACCTCTGGCCTATACCCCAGCTCTTCTATGCAAAAAAAAGGGGGGCCTCCCTGGTGGCACAGGTGGTTGAGCGCAGCACTGTGAAGCTGTCTGCAGCCTCTGCAGAACAGGTTTGATCCCGGTGGGTTGGGAAGCTACCCACATGGTGCAGCAGACCTCTCCTGTCTTGCCCGCTGCTCCCCTCAGCAGTGTATTTCAGTAGATCTGCCTGTTCTGTTCCCCGCTCTGTCACTGGTGAATCCTCTCACCCTCCCGCACATCTGGCCCATACTCTGGTTCTTGTATGCATGAATAAATAAATCCTTAAAAGAAAACTTAAAAAATGGCAAAAGTAATAATTCTATGTATCTTACCATGATTTTTAAAAATAAAAAACACATGAATACATACACAAACTTGCAGCAAATCAAACCCACAAAGAGATACTTTACACCCATTAGGATGGCTATTACTTAAAAACCAGAAAATAACACGTGTTGACAGGAATGGAAAGAAAATAGAAACCTTGTACATTGCTGGTATGATTATAGAATGGTGCAGCCGGAGAGAACACTCGCTAAGTTGAGTGTTAAGCTATGATCCAACAACTCCACTCTTAAACATGTATGCAAAAGAACTGAAAGCAGGGACTCAGAAGTGTGTACTCTTATATTCATTCCAGCATTAGTCAAGTCACAATGGCCAGAAGGTGCAAACAACCCAGGATCCACCAATGATGAAGGGTGGCGCAAGGCATTAAGATGCAACCCTTGAAGCTTTCTGCAGCCTCTGTAGCATGAGTTCGATCCCCCGGCCAGCCACATGGTGAAGCAGACCTCTCCTGTCTCACCTGCTGCTCCCCTCAGCATGTATTTCAGCCTGCCTGTTCTGTTCCCCACTCTCTGGTGAATTTTCTCACCCCGCACCTCTGGCCTGTACCCGATTCTTGCATAAATAAATCTTTAAAAAAAAAAAAAACAAAAAAAACACTGCTGTACATATTGTAGAGCATACTGGGGTTTTTGTTGATGGCTTCATAGTCTGTGGATATATGCCCAAGAACGGGATTGCTCGGTCGTTGTGTGTAGCTTCAGGTACATGTTACTATTTTTTTAAGGTAAATCCAGATTGCTTTTCATGATTTCACCAGTTTACATTCCCAACAGTGTAACTGGCTCCTTTTTCCCCACAACCTCTCTGACACCTATTGCTGGTGGGTATTTTTTCTATGTGCAATTCTCACAGGTGTGAGGTGGTATTTGTAACTTTAATCTGCATGTCTACATTCATTTTTTTAAGTTAGCTATATTTGCTTTGGGTTTTTTTTTTTTTTTTTTTGCATAGAAGAACTGGGGTGTAGGCCAGGGGTGCCAGGATGAGAGGATTCACTAGAGACAAAGTAGGGAGCAGAACAGGTGGATCTACTGAAATACATTGCTGAGGGGAGCAACGGTGAGACAGGAGAGGTCTGCTGCGCCATGTGGGTTAGCTCCCTGGCCGGGGATGGAACTCAGGCCATAGGGTGATAGTCCTGAGACTTAACCCGTAGGCCACCAGGGAGGCCCTTGTATGTCTACATTTATTAACTGCTATTCTACTGTAGTAGAGCTGTCACATCAGCAAGGATGATTTGCTTATCACTCAACAGTTTTTCTAGAAAGAGGAGAAAGTCTTAACTCTTTTACCCCCTTTAATGAGTTCAATGTGCATCATTTGCTTAATTCACCTCAAACAGTAATGAGGCTTTGTATATCAGTGGATTCTCATTACTAAATGCATGTCAATCTACTACAATCAATATTTCTGTCAATGCTCCATAATACCAGACTTTCCTTCCCAGCATAAGATTGAACTTAACTCTGGTAGAAGGAATAATGTTCCCTGTCAGTCAGCCAGGGAGGCAGAAACTGTTGAAAGCTAAGGCCCTCCATCCAGCCCATCCAAATGCAGCCGCCCTCCTCTTGGTCCACAAGCATGGTCTAAACCAACGATCTTGGGCTGCACGGAGGCCAGCAACTGGCTGCGTTCTTCACAATCAGTCACTCACTTGTTTCACCCCTCGAGGGTAAGGCCATTAGGACCCAGGGCTTGAGCTGCAACAGGAAAACAGTCATGGTTTTCACTCCTTACACTGAAGTAAATCTTCAGGTAGTTCGTGGTAGTGTATTGTATAACTGAAACAAAGACCCCAACTGGAAAAGTATCACAAAAGTAGGGAAATTCAGAATTTGGCTAATTTAAAAATGTACATAAACAATATACACAATCAATGACCAGTACAAATCAATAATTTTTCTGTAGGCAAAGGGCCACTGTTTAGAAAACAAGAAAACCTCTCATTTACCTAGGAATCAAATTTGCAGTATCTATGACTTTAAGATGCTATGAGGGACAGAATATCTGAATAAATAACTGGCACTATTCTTGCAGAGGAAAATTTGCTACAAAGATGTTAGTTTTCCTGAAATCTAAATTTAATGCAATTTCTATTAAAAAAAACACCCACTGGTTTGGGCCTCCCTGGTGGCGCAGCAGGTTGAGCACAGCACTGTGAAGCTGCCTGCAGCCTCTGCAGGGAGGGTTCGATTCCCGACCAGCCAAGAAGCTACCAACATGGCGCAGCAGACCTCTTCTGTCTCGCGCACTGCTCTCCTTAGCAGTGTATTTCAGTCAGTCTGCCTGTTCTGCTACCTGCTCTGTCTCTGGTGAATCCTCACACTCGTGCGCCTCTGGCCTGTACCCCAGCTCTTGTATAAATTTAAAAAAAAAAAAAAAAAAAACAAAAAAAACACCACTACCCACTAGTTTTAGAGGATGTGCCAATTCTGAAGTTTGGCTCAGCTATAGGTGTGAAAATGGGCAACAGCAGCAAGAGGTGCATTAGAAGAACAGCCAGGCTTATGCAGTGGCCCCAAAGCAGCAGGACAGGCACCTGGGAAGTAGAGTGGATTTGCGAGAGGCTCACCTAAAAGAAAAGGGTGCTGTTTGATGCCAGGCCTTGTGAAAATACATTCTCAGTGAGAAATAACTTTGAAAAAAAACACGGTCGTCTGATGTGATCTATTTGATAAAAATATGGAGAAAGAATTGTTTTTTTTTATCTTCAGGTTTTATTGATAAATAATTGGCATGCATCACTGTTTGAATCCACAGCCTGCTGGTTTGATGTATGTATATTGTGAAAATATTACCACAATAGGTTCAGCTAACATCCATCCACCTTCTCATACAAATACAACAGAAGAAAAAATGATAAAAAATAGTTTGGCTCAGATATTCAACTACCAGAAATGTTTTGTAGATGGGGACCCACCCACATGTACAAGTGTCTGCACAGTTTGACCAAATGCCTAATTGAGGGACAGTAGTTGCTTCCAAGCACAAAAAGATAAAGTTTAAAATGGGGCATTCTTCTGCTTAGCAAAGGGAAGTACCATACACACGAACATGGATGAACTCCCCAAAATGTATGCTGGACAAAGAGCGCACACTGAACTGAACCAGCAAGTCATCCATGGCAACAAAATTAATTGGACCAGAGCATTGCCTATTGGCAAGGGGAAAGTGAGTAATGTGGGTTTTAGGGTTGTATTCATTTATCAAAATTCAAATTGTACATTTAGAACCAGTGAGACATTCCTAGGTAGGACATCCTTTAAGGCAGTTTTAATCTATGGCACATTTGTAGCAGAGAAGAGACAGACATGTGCTTTGACTCAGGCTTAGAATGACTTTGGAAGGAGTCAATCCTTGAAAGGATTTAGTCATCAAGGTGTCTGTGGATGTGGAAGACCTACTTTTCATTATACTCACTATATACTTTTAGTGGTTCTTAAAATTAAAAGAATATATTTTTATACTTAAAGTAAACTTGATGGAAGAACTTTACCTTGTACTATATTGCACTGTCATTTACCATGTATATTTGTTACCTGTACAAAAAATAAACTAAGATCCCTATTTTTGTCCTTAGGAAAGTGGTTTACATGTTAAAATGAGATGTCAAATGTACAAGAAAACACAAATTTATGGCCTGGGATGAGGGATGGTCTTTCAAATAGGCTCTAAGAAACAGAAAAGCAGACAAATATAAATTAAAATCTCTATGTAGTAGAGAGATGAACCAATATAAAACATAAGGGTAAATCTCTACTGCTCAAACAGCACCCAGCAAGGACAGTCACATATCATTATGGAAATAAGGAACAAATTCATGGCTACTAGACAACAAATGTTGAGTCACTATTAAAAAATGCTGACAAGATGTCCACTATGCAGTTGACAAGGATTAAAAGCCAAAGTCAAGCTGGCACTGTTGGTGAGACACTGTTAAGCCCTCCAGAGACATGTTCTGAAGAGAAATATAAAAACATTTATACTTATGATCCAGGGACCAACCTCTCTATATTTCCCTGAGGGAGCTGGAAGAGAATATATAAGGATATTCAGTGCTATTTACTTATATTCTGTTCTGCTACTTATAATAGCAGAAAGTCAATACCTAATTACCTAAGGAAGTAAGTTGACTTTGCATTCAAATTACACTTAGTCCTCAGTTTTGTGACTAAGACTTCTGTAACTCACTGAGTGTAAAATAACTGTTGAGTTGCCACCAAGTGCACCATTATGAAAGTACAGATGCAGTTGTTACTTAACATCCTACCAACTAGCCCTCCAAATTGTGAATGGTCACTGATGCTTTATATACTTCTGCTTAGCTGGCATTTTATAGCAAGTCCTTTCCAAAAGACAAACTAAAGGAAAGAACTGTTGATCTTATAATTCAGTAGAATTGAGTGAGGCTAAAAAAGCACAGAAAGTTCACCTAACAATTTTTTAAACAAAGATGAAGTCTGTTTGGGGACAGCAGGCCAGGACTTCTATCCTCATGTTCACAAGATGGCTACTGCACCACCAGAACCACAGCCCACTCCAGATCAAAGGAGGGCTCCACGGTTACGGGGAAGGCCAACTAAGACTGTTCCTTTAAGAAGTCTTGCCGGGAAAGCACACTAGCAAGTTCTACTTGCATCTTATTATCAGACCTGAGTCATACAAGTCAACCCCTATGCCAAACACACAGGGACACATGGAATGATATTACAGATAATTGTCTCTGGGGTCACCCTCAGTACCGAGGAGCCCATACTCATCCAGCCTCAGGTGAGGTATAACAGAAGTCCTCATAAATCACAAGTCACCACCTACGGTGGTTTATAGGAGAAGATTTATTTGAAGAAATATTACAACATATAAAAACTACATAAAGTCTTAATTTCCACTCATACAGTGGTAGATTTGATATAATGCATAATAAAAAACTTTTAAAATCCAGAATGCACAAAGTACTGCACAGTTTGATCACTAAGTCATCAGTCGATAAGCAAACCTCACAGAACAGTTTCATGTCAGTCAAGGCCACAAACACCGTGTACAACACATTTGAACTGACAGATCAACATGTTAAAAATACAACAACATCAGTGCACGTTGGGGATCCCTGGTGCCAGAAATAAGGGCGACAGGAAGGCAAAACTAGTCCTTAGTAGTTTTCTCCTCGACTTTAGCTGAAGAGAAAGAAAAAGAAGTCATTGTGGAGAACACACACAGCATGTTATACTAAGCAATAGGCGAGTACAGGAAATATGCTAAGTCAGGAGCCATATATTAACATTCAGGCATGGGTGTTATGGCTGACCAAGTAAGAACCTATAGCAGCTTGGAAATAACATTAAGGGAGACTGAACGGCTGTTCAAAGTGCTCCCGAGAGGGTTATCATCCCATCTGGGTTATCATCTGAAAGAGGTCCAGCTGCCAGACTCACTTGACAGAATTGAGAAAAGTGCCAAGACCTAACTGCACACCCACTGTGCTTGATCATGTATTCAATCTCACAGCAATTCCTCAAGAGAAAAGAGACTACCAGGGAGGCTGGGTGACTGAGTATGAGGGTTCAGGGTTATCTGTGCCTGGCTATCCTCCTCCCCTGTACACACCCTAGGAAAGGAACCCTGCTCCATACAGTCCCACCATACCTGAGGCACTCTCTCGAGCTTTGGCCAACATACAGCGCTTGATCTCTAAGCCGATGGCTTTGGCCAAGGGCGGTGGCACAGCATTACCCACCTGCAGGGGGGAAGAAGGGTGAAGCCCAGTTTAGCATGGCTGGGATCAACAGCAACCTTTGCTCAGAACAGTTAAGAGGTTGCTGGGCCCCTGGTCCCACACATGGTCCCCAAAGCCCTTCCATCACAATAGCCCTCAGACCTACCAATTGGCCCATCCTCCAATCCCAAACACCACTGTGACAAGAACTAAAGAAGGGGGCCTTACAGGGCTTTAGGAAAACTCAAATATCAAGACAGGGAGGTCATCATGCTTCACTGCCAGCTAAAAGTGGTTGCTTCCACAGACCAGAACTAAGGGACAGCAAAATGGAGGTCTGCACTATAACCTCCAGTGAGATGTATGTATGTGCAATACTTCCATGGAAATCTATCTAATTAAGAAACAGTCAACCTAAAACCTGAGCATCAGCTAGGAATTGGTTGATTTCAACCCTTAACAATAATGATTCAAAATGCTCTGCTCCTTCACTGGGGTTCAGTGAGCGGACTCTCCTTTGCATAAATTTTGGCAATAGCCTGACCTAAATGAACTCTGGACCCCAAAGAGTCCCTCCTTCCTGGCCACCCTCTCTGGAGAGCACTGAGACTAATCAGTCAACAAACTCAGGCTGCTCAGTGTCCCCACAGAAGTGACCATGTATGTCAGGCTCTCCACTGAAGCATGCCCACCCTGAATAGAGGCAGAGGGGCCTCCCTTAGCGATGCTGTGTGAAATGCCAGTTAACTCCCTCTTCAAGGCAGGAAAGCAGCAGGCTGGCTCCACTCACTGACCTGCCGGTGCTTGTCCAGGATGTTGCCAAACAGTCTGTAGGTGTCTGGGAAGCCCTGGGAGCGCGCACACTCCCGCACACTCACCACACGGTGCTGTTCAGGGTGGAGCACACGGCCCTGGTGGGGAGGGAAGGGAAAGAAGATAGGGCCCACCTGGCAAAGTTCAGCCTTAGGCCTTGGCAGATGAGCTTATCTTAACTCAAACAGGGGGTGCAAAGTGAGAAGCACTGGCTGACATCTTTCCTCCCACCAACTCTGGTCTCTCACAGGCCTGAGCCCAGCCCTCAGACATACCTGCTTGCCCATGGGCTCAGGATTGGTGACAGTTGTGCTAAAGAAGCCATCCCATTCCAGCCGTCCATAGAGGCCAGCCCAGTGGTTGTGCCTGTTCCCAGTGTGAGGCAGGCACCAGGGGATGAGGGTGTTGAACTGTCTGGCAGTGGAGTCACAGGCTTTGCCCGCTGCAAGAAAGGGCTGCAATGAGGCTGAGGTTACAGAATAGGAGGGAGGCCTGTGAAGGTATCTATCTTGTGTAGAGCCCATCCAGGGATAGAACAGCCAGCAGTATGGCAATTGCCATACTGTAATTGCCCTGGGCAATTTTTGCCACTTAATGCTCTCAGCAGCTATTTATTGCAGACACCCAGACATGGAGCATCTGGTCCATGTCCCACCTAAGGCCTCTGGGTTAGTGGCAGCCCCCAGTGTCTTCTTCTAGGGAAACCCCAGGGAATAGTCCCTCCCCGAAACCAAGGGAAATCACACTCCAGAAGCGAGGGCACAGGCAGAAATCCCACCTTCCACACAGGAGCAGACCCCCCGGAGGGCCCCAGTGCTGCTGCATCCGTTCTTCCTGTCATGGTAGGTGTACCGCAGCTTCCTGGCCATGGTGCCATCAGAGAGCCGCACCTCTATGTTTGGCAGGTCACGCCAGTCTGAGCCCGGGGCCAGAGGGATGTGCCGCATTCGGGCGGCCACCAACGCACTCATGTCCTGGAAGAGAGCAGCAGGTTCCAGCTGTCACCTAGTCCAGGGAGCATCTGAGAGTACTCCAGGGACTGGGTACCACCACACTAGGCCCTGGGAACACCACAGTGACCAGGAACTCTTAAGAGGTTTGTATACCATTAAAGGATAGAAAAACCCCAAAAGACAACTGAGTATCACACACAACACAAAAATAGAGCTGGGATGCAGAATGTGGGGGTGGGGGGGGTTCAAGGAGCAGCCTAATTCAAGGAACAGCTTAATTCAGCTCAGCTCATCTGAGCTGAGCCCCCTGGAGGGAGGGAGAATATACAGAACAGGGGGCAAGAGAGGTCAGAAGGGGTGCAGTGGCCAGATAGCATTCTGGGGCTATTCTGGGCAAAGCAGGACTGACTGATATGCTGCATTGCTTCTGGGGAAAGGGATGGGAGGAGGGCAAGAAAAAAAGCAAAAGGCAGTGAAGAGGCAAGGCCAGGAGCAAGTGGAAATGGTGGTTTACATTAGAGGCCAAGAGCAGAGAATGATCTGAAAGATGGCTAGAATCTAATTCTACTCCACAACCCAATCCTGGCTGGGCACTGACCCCAAGTTCATTTTTTTTTTTTAAATTTTTCATGCCCAGCCTCTTTGGTGCCCTAGGGGTTAAATCTCAGTGCTATCACTGCCACGGCCTGGGTTCAATCCCCAGCCAGGGAGCTAACCCATATATGGCGCAGCAGACCTCTCCTGTTTCACCCACTATTCACCTTAGCTATGTATTTCATTAGATCCACCTGCTCTGTTCCCCACTCTGTCTCTGGTGGATCCTTTCACCCTCCACACCTCTGGCCCATACTCCAGTTCTTCTATGCATAAATAAATAAATCTTAAATTTTTTTTTTCCATGTTCATTCTGGCCAAGTGATAGGCTCAGTTGGGCCAGCTGCTGGAGAAGGTCCTGCCAGTGATGTTACCTTACAGATGTGGTCCCTGAGGATGGGCTGGTACTGTGATCCTCGGAGCTGCCTCTGGAACCACGATTGGGGCTCCCCATTGTACAAGATCTCTAGTGAGGAAGCTCCATTCCGGATCTCAGGGAGGTCAGACATCGTGTCCCGAACTGTGATGGTTCGGAAAGGACCTGAACTCAGCCTGCAACAGAACACAACATTTAGCACCTCTAGGGACACACCTGGCTGCTGGTCCCTCTGACATTGCTCTCCTCAGAGACACGGTTTTTCACCTGGTTCAGAGGTCAGAGGACTACCCTTTGACAGCATGCTTTTTAGACTCTGTCAGTACAGTGTGGGCTTTGCTTGTGATGCAGTCTGGTTTCTGGCCCCCATCCTGCACAGCATTTACTCTGGGTCAGAACTAGAGACTGGAGGTAGCAGAGTGCTCACCTGGCAGGTCAGACCTGCACTATCTACTCCTCTCATACTTTCTCCTCAGCTCAGACTCTTGAAAAAGACTCACCAATAGCAAACCTCCCCAGAGCCGCTCATAGGCACTGTGTCCCACAGTGGGTGAATAGGGCCTCCTACCTGGTTATGTTGCTGACAAACTTCTTGTCATCCACCACAACGCTGAGCTGGCAGGCCCGGGGTGCGAACACATGCAGTGGCTCTGGGAACAGGGGGAGCTTCTCTCCAGGGGCGGCGGCCAATATGATGGCACGCCTCCGTGTCTGGGCCACGCCATACTGACCAGCCTGCACATAGCAAGGCAAGACACATAGTCAGAGGACACCTCCAACCTGCCACATCCACATCAAGGGATAAGTGGGTGGCTGGTGCAAAGCTTACCTGGAGACCCCAATTAACCCAGGAGGTTTACTGTTAATCAGAGGAGATAGGACCAAATGAAAGAACTCTGGGGAAGCTGGGAATGAACCCCAGTGGTCATGCCATCAGCTCTTTAGAGCCTACAGAGGGACCCCAAAGACTCAGGGAGAAGGCAACCAGAAGAGATACCAGGAGTCCAGCCACCTACCTTACCGTGTATGGTTACAAGGAACAAAACACTCCTGCCAATGAGTCCTGACCAGCAAGCAAGAACCACCACAGAAACTGAACTGGAAAAGCCAGGGGCCCCAAAACTGGCTCACTTTTTTCCAATCAGCTTTCCCTTCCCACTTTGATGTTTTATTTTTAGTCAAGCCATCGAGGACTAGGTATACAAAGGGTAGCTGTTCTGTGAGATCTAGTCCTCACACATCCCTGTCCCTGGCCCTGCTAGCCACCTGGAATGTGACCTTCCACCCTCTAGAAGTTTGTGAGCACAAACAGGCAAAATAACTTGTTTTTTACTCTGTGCAACAGCGTGGGCTATGCACCACTGAGCCAATCTGACTTTTGCTGTCTCTCCATGGACATCTGACTGCTACCCAAAGTTCCCTAGACACACCTATTGAGGGAAACAAGCAGGACACATGCAGCAAAGACCTTACACTTGGGCCACCTCAAGTGTACGTGAAAGGAGGCTTCTCAGATTTGAATGTTGCGAGCTTCAGTGTTGGGGGCAGGACAACAGTGTCTACCCTGCACCAGCACAATAGTCACCACAACAAAAGTCTGTCTCCTTGAACCCATTTTCAGCTAGTGAACTTTTGTTGAAGCCCAGGGACCGCTAACTAACCTCCCTTTTCCCAGCCACATCTACCTACCCACCCACCTGTGCCCTTCCCTGGGAAGGCGCACCTGCAATACGCCAAAGGTGCACTGATAGCCCATGCGCACGAGGCAGCGGAGGGTGAGTTTCAGGACCATGGAACGCTTGAAGGAGACAAAGTTCCTGACATTCTCCAGGAGGAAGTAGCGAGGCCGGTAGTAGTCACAATAGCTGTAAGAGGCGGGAGAGATGGCAAAAGTCACCCTCCAGAAAAGAGGAAGACCTACCCTATCAGAAGCCACTTCCCAAATGCTCAACATTTGGGTGTAGTGAAGCTGCACCTCCCAACTTCATTTCTCCCTAATGGAAAGTGCACCAAATTTCCTGAAGGCAAAGGCCAGATGCTCACCTTGGTGCACACCTTCAGCAGGTGGGAAAGCTAAGCTGGTTACTGTTCACACCTGGCACACACACAGCGCAGTCCTGGGGCTGGCTGACTAGACACCTGGGGCAGCACTGAACATAGAGGCGCTTCCAATCTGGTTACCTGAGGAAGGAGACCACCAGGGAGTTTTTGAACTTGGAGTAGGTACGTGAGTTGAAGCGGTTCATGCCACTGAAGCCTTGGCAAGGTGGCCCGCCACAGAGCATCTCCACATCTCCCTTCTGAGGCAGCTTCTGGCCGTGGGAGTTGGTGGTCTCCCCAGCCATGACCAGCTTCAGCAGGACGTTGCAGTCCTCTGTGAATACCGTGGACCCGGGGTTGTTCAGTCGGAATGCCTGGGCTGCGGGGTCCCACATTTCAATGGCCCACAGTGTTTCAGAGATGCCTGGGGGATGATACAAGGACAAAGGTGCCCCTTGAATGAGTCTTGAGTCAGAACTGTGACCAGAGTCAGAAAGGCCTTCCAGGCAGAATCTGCCCAATCCAGTTTTACCAGCCGTGCAGAGAACCTGGTGTTTGTTTACCTGCTTGGTGGAATCCTTCAGACAAACCCCCACAGCCAGAGAACACATCCAGGGTCCGCAGTTTAGACAGTTTTATTTCTGCTTCTGGTTCACTTGGCTCAGATGTCTGAGACTTTGCTGCTTTGCCTTTTCCTGGGGAGACAGGCATAATGCAAATCAAATTAAACTCTTGACTTGCTTTCCTCAAACACTATTAATTCAAAGATGACTTCACTGCAAGTAGTTAACAGTACAGCGGGGTAACTGAGAGGTTGTTCTTTGCTCTAAGAACTCCTGAGTTACAGAAGAGGGACTTAGGAAGGACACCTCAGAAGAACATACCTTTTCCCTTCCCTTTGCCTTTATTTCCAGGGCTACGGGCATGGTTTGGAGGATCTTCAAAGTTTTTGCTCTTGGCATTATAGGCCTGAGAAGGAAAGAACCACGATAGTCTGGCAGAGAAACACATTGGCTTCCTCTCTACAAAGACTATTTAAGAAGCTAATTTGATATACACACACTTAATTTCTCCCTAAGCAATTAGCCACCAACAGGAGTTACTTTGATTGTAATACACTGGAAACAAAAAAAAATTTTTAGGGGGTCAACACTGAAATCGCTATTATTTTTTTAATTCTGGAAATTAAAAAAAAAAAGTGTTACTTTCTGATGAACTTATCTATTCTATTCTAGAAGCTAGAGAAACACAGGCGTGTATTATTTTCAGAGAACCCAACACAGAAAAGCCATGCCTACACAATTTTAAAGTGATTTGCTTAATCAACAGACTTTCTGGATAACTAGGTCCTTCTCTGTGACTCTAGCCTGGACACAGATGCCTCCACTGAAAGGAACTGAGGGGCAGAGCTGTGCCTCCCAGGGGAAGCGACCCTTTTCTCCAACTCACACAGAGGCACGAAGGCTGGGATAATTGGCTCCCTAACAGTCTTCAAATAAAATTTAGTTGCATCAGGATACTCAAAATACCACACTTTCTATGTTAAGTTCCAGAACTAGAATATCAGATTTGTACTCTGGATAATTAAACTCCTCTCTGGAGGGTAGGGAAGAGGCATATGAGTTTGATCAGAAGTCCCTCCCTCCAGTCAGCTCAAGCACCACCTCGAGGAAGTAGAAGCGGTCTGGGCCACCCGCGGAGAAATCCTGCAGACACTCGGGCAGGTCCTCCCCATATTCCACAGTGCAGCGGCCCTGCACAGCCTTGAAGTCTACCACAGCCTCCTCATCGCTCCAATAAAGCAGATTAATATCCGCATGGTAACTTGCCGGGGTGGACTTGTGCGTGTTCTCTGGCCTATGAGCATAAGATACTTCGTTAGAAACTCTTTTTTGCTGGGAAATGACCATGAATTAAATGGTACAACATTACTAGGGGTGCTCAGAGAATCAAAGGATAAAGTCCCTCCACCCCCATTAAGGCAGCTGGATTATTAGTCCCCTTAATTGACACTGAGTACTACACAACTAAGTGAGATTCCTTGCCATGAACTCAGTGAATGGCTTGCTTGATCTTCACAACCGCACCACAGCCAAAACATGTGCACCCTGCATCAGGACTACAGCTGCCTACCTCCTATTAAGCAGATCTAGAGCCAGAGCCCTCATTTCTTTCCCATTATCAAAACTGGTTACAGGGGCCTCCCTGGTGGCACAAAGGGTTAAGCACCAGCACTATGAAGCTATTCGCAGCCACTGTAGCACGAGTTCGACCCACATGGCACAGCAGACCTCTCCCGACTCACCCACTGCTTCCCTCAGCAGTGTATTTCAGTCAATCTGCCTGTTCTGTTCCCCACTCTGTCTCTGGTGAATCCTCTCACCCTCCACACCTCTGGCCTGTACCCCAGTTCTTGTATACATAAATAAATCTTAAAAAAAAAAAAAAACCACAACAACAAAACTGGTTACAAAGACTTCAGAAGACCTTTGCTGTGCACTAGCTAAGAAATTAAGCAACTTTACACCATCTGAAAGAAGTCATTTCACATTAGTTCCTAACCACTAATAGTTATCAGGGTGCCAGGGTAAGGCTGAGTAAAAACCTTGGTAAGTACTTATAGAGAGTGAAACCTCAGACAGGAAGGGAGTCCTGGAAAGAACAGGAAGAACAGAAGTGGGGAGAGGTAGGAGAGGGAACAGAAAGCAGTCATAAATAAAACTCAGGAGGCTCCTGGATCTTCAAGCAGAAAGGATATTTCACCCCTGCTTTAATCATATTCTGGACTTCTGCTCAAGGACTTCTCTTAGAGAGAATGTTCTGCAGCTTTAAAACAAAGGTCTAACCTATACAAAGAAAACTATAATACACTGTTAAAAGAAATAGAAGAAGACACAAAGAAATGGAGAGACATCCCCTGCTCATGGATTGGAAGAATAAACATTATTAAAATGGCCATCCTTCCAAAAGCAATATACAGATTCAATGCTATTCCAATCAAAATTTCAATGTCATTCTTCAAAGAAATAGAAAAATTATTGATGAAATTCATATGGAATCACAAAAAACCCCGAATGGCCAAAGCTCTCCTGAAAAAAAAAAGAAGGGAATGGAGGCATCACACTCCTAGACTTCAAACTATACTACAAAGCCATAATCATCAAAACTGCATGGTATTGCAACAAGAACAGACATACAGACCAATGGAATTGAATAGAAAACCCAGAAATAAACCCACAGATTTATGGTCAACTAATCTTTGACAAAGGAGCAAAGAATATGCATTGGAGCAAAGAAAGTTTGTTCAATAAATGGTGCTGGGAAAACTGGGTCGCTACATGCAAAAGAATGAAGCTTGACCACTACCTCACACCATACACAAAAATCAACTCAAAATGGATTAAAGAACTAGACCTAAGACCTGAAACCATAAAATATATAGAAGGAAATATAGGCAAAACACTACGTGATTTGCACATCAAAGACATCTTTACAGACACATCACCCAAAGCAGTGATAGTGAAGGCAAAGATAAACAGCTGGGACTACATCAAATTAAAGAGCTTTTGCACAGCAAAAGAGACAATAACAAAAACAAAGAGAAACCCCACCGACTGGGAGAACATTTTTGCACCCAACACTAATGATAAAGGACTGATCACAAAAATCTGCAAAGAGCTGAGGAGACTCAACAACAACAAAGAAAATAATCCAGTCAAAAAATGGGCAGAAGAGCTAAAAAGAAACTTCTCTGAAGAGGAAATGCAAATGGCCAACAGGCATATGAAAAAATGTTCAACATCACTTGTCATCAGGGAAATGCAAATCAAAACTACCATGAGATACCATCTTACACCAGTGAGAATGGCACATATTAAATAAACTAGTAACAACAAATGCTGGCGAGGGTGTGGAGAAAAAGGAACTCTTCTGCACTGTTGGTGGGAGTGCAAACTGGTCCAACCACTGTGGAAAGCTGTGTGGAGATTTCTGGACCTACTAAACATAGAGCTTCCATATGATCCAGCAATTCCACTCCTAGGTATTTACCCAAAGGACACAGAAACATCAATTCCAAAGAACACCTGCACCCCTATGTTTATAGCAGCACTGTTTACAATAGCTAAGCTTTGGAAACAACCCAAATGCCCAAAAATAGATGACTGGATCAAGAAGATGTGGTACATATATACCATGGAATATTACTCAGCATTCAAAAAAGATAAACACATGCAATTTGCAGCAACATGGATGGCGCTGGAAGGGATCATGCTCAGCGAAATAAGCCAAAAAGAAAAAGAAAAATACCGGATGGTCTCACTCATAGCAGGAATCTAGAAAACTTAAATAAGGGACCAGGAAAATGAATATAAGAAAGTGAAAATCAAAATCAACAAAAAACTATGAACCAGAGACACTTTTAGGGGGGCGGGGGCGGGAGGGGAGGGATTGGGGTCAGAATGGGGGGGCTGCAATTGTATGGGGAATATAACAATAAAATTTATTAAAAAAATAAAATAAAATAAAACAAAGGTCTAAGAGCAAGGACTATGAAATATAGTCATTGTCAGTACCCACCAGATCATTAAGAAACACTTGAAAAAATGGCTCTCTCTTAAATCACCACCTATAGACGATGTTACAACCCTGTTTCAGAGAGAGCCTTCTAGAAGAATCTGTTGCCTCCTGGAAGAGCACAATCTTCACTGACCTGTAAAACTTATTAAGTCGGATCTTGATGTCTGCCTCATTTGGTCGACCATTGCTCTTCTTGATACAAAAGATCTCTTTTATGCGGCCAATTCGGTATGGCTCTGGGGCATCCAGGTTGCTGCCTTTGATGTAATCAGAGTATTTTCGGTAATGCTCCGGATACAGTTCTTCATCCACAGGCTCCTTCCGTGGGCGCTTCACAGGGCTAGACAGCTTGATGCTACAGAGAAGCAACTGTTATGTATAACTGGACATTAAACCTTAAACTATAACACAGCTGACCAGTGACAATAACCATTTGAATTCAAACACCTTATAGGCTGCCACAGCTAGAAAAGGATTTAGAGAAAATGCTTACTTCGGCAGCACACACACTAATATTGGGACAGTACAGAAAAAAAGATTTAGAGAAAGACTAAGAAGTCTCATCCAGTTTCAAACTAGCATTTTTCCAGCTGATGATTCTACTACTAGTAGGTACTAGTAGTAGCTAATGCGACTCAAATATTTTCAGCTTCCTTCCTACCAGCCTCAGAAAGATTGCACTTCCTGGCATGGAACACGTTCTGTTCCATGAGCATGAAGAGAAGTGATACATGAGCACTTCTGCCCAAAGAGTCTCCAGTGCATCCTTCCCAGGCTCAAAGACTCACAACTTTTGAGAAGGTTGCGGGTCCACTGGCCCAAGTCCCCAAATGACAGGTAAGTCTGCTATTCAACCATGACGGCCACATAGTCCAGGCAAGAAATTAATTAAGCCTCTGCAGTTTGAGGCTTGTTACAGTGACAGAACTTGTGCTCTCTTGACCAAGGGACTCATCTAGAGGTGACACAGGCATGGGGACAAGCCCCATAATCAGGGCTTGTCGAAATGGGTCCAATTACTATGGGAAAGTTAGTCCACCTGACTTGGCTGCCAAGACAGTAAGGCTACATCCCCTGACCCCTGACATTTAGGAAGCAGTTCTGTACTTTCCCACCAGGCCCCTCACATCTGAGGGCTCCAAAGAGGCCTGACACCTGTGCTGATGCATCTACTGTGTCAGGAGCACCAGGTAAACAGCACTGCAGGGAGTCTTCTCCCTTTGTGTGAATGACAGCCGGTGCTAGAGGAATCGAGGCACAAGGTCTAAGGCTAGAAGGAAGCTGCCCCTTGTGTTTTGTAATTCATAGTAACGGAGCTGAGACAGGGGACTGGGTTCCAACTGGGACTCTAGGAAAAATGGAACTACAAGTCAGGAAACAACTAAGTTTGGGAAACAATGGTTGTAACTACAACCATACACTATTTCTTAGAACAAACAAATGACAGGTCAAATGTGGAAAATACCTGTGACACATTCATTCTATTTCCCACCTAAGCCAGGCACTGTGCTGAGCACATTTAATTCATTTAGTCATCAGAGATGCAGCAAGAAAGAGGTCTCAGACCCAAAGCCTCATGGTCAGGGAGAATGAGCTGGGATAGGGCCCACTGTTGACCATGGTGCTTGTCATATGGCTATGGGTTCTCTGGTTTCTTTCACGTACTCACAGCTTCATTCTGCAGCAGAACTACAATCACCCTGCATCAGAGAGCTGGATATTATTCAGATGCTAATGTGACAGTTCCAGCAGCAGCTTAGGTACTAGGAGTCTCAGAAGGGGGACATAATCAGCCCTGGAACTCCTAGACTTAAGGGGCACTCACTTGAACGTGAAGGCCTCCGGGGGGAGATACACGCCATCACCCACTCGATACTGGATGCCATTCTTGGTGGCTGAACTGTAGAGAATCCGGCCATCCAAGTCCTCGAGCTGCTCCATGACCCTGGGGATTTCTTTTTGCCTCATTTCAGCCAGACGGGCACAACTCGCACAGAACCTGGAATGAAGGATAGATGCAGAAGATCCTGAGTTGACTGGTAGTGACCACAGCAGCAGTTGCTGCCACCATTTGCTCAATCCTGGTGACCAAGGAAAAATATGTACACTGTGTGAAGAAACCAGTTTTCCTATACTTTATAGTCACATTGGTAAAGCACTTATTTGGGACCAAAGTCCAGAAATACACACAACACAAGAAAGCGACAAGTCAATCCTACTTCTAAGAATTTGATATAAAACCCCCAAGACATTAATAAAATCTAGAATATGGTTAGGAAGATATCTCCAGCAAGAATGCCAAGAGTAGTTCTACTGGTATCAACATCATGAAGCTTGTTCTATTATTGTTAGGGGGAAAAGAATGTCCTAAGCTAATTCCATACAGGCTTTGTGGACTCCACCCCCATTCCAGACCAAAGCCATCAGAACATTGGGAAAGACAAATCCCATCACCAGCAAAGGGAAGGTTGCTGGGACCTGAGGGTGGAGCTAAGCAGCCAGGTTTGGTATAAAACCATACACGTGGGCCTTGGGGGGGCTCCTTTTTGGCTCTCCGCCAGCTCTCAGCTCTCCGCCAGCTCTCAGAGTGCCACTGGGTTTCCAGGTGGGTAGATCGGGTAGGACGCATTTATGACTTTATTTCCCTATTTTCTCCCTGAGTTGTACATTTCCTCATTTCCCCTTCCCCTGTAAATAAACCTTTTATTAACCTTTTGTGTGTGCCTGCAGTGGAGTATTAATAAGTCCCTTTTAAGCACACGGGTGAGGACCCACAGCCAGGCAACCTGTTTTATATTAGGGCTGCCCTGTAACATTATCTCTGCAAGACTGAAAAGCTCTCTGGTAAAACTCAACATTATTCCTGGATTTATAAGCCCTTGAAATAGAGTTGGAGACAGCCTTTAAATTGAAGATCAAGTAAAACACTGGCACCTGGCCAATGGGAGCAATACCAGGGGAATCTAGGTATTTGAAATACCAGGGCAAGATGTTACCCTCCAGCCTGGAGAATTCCTATGTCTACTGCTCTGGCTGCACCAGCACCATAGTTAAGTCAGAACAAATGAGGTACAGAGATTACAAAGGAGGAGGGCAGGGCACTAAACATTAAAAAAAAAATCCTCACCTAAATGTAGTCATTTACCGCTAAGAGTAAAATGGAATTAAAGATTTCACTTGTGAGAAAAAATAATGAAAGACAACACCAAGACCTGCAGAACAAATACTATGAAACATGCGAAAGTGTTTAAAATGGAAAAAGACATCCTGATCCTAGATAAGAGTTTCTCAAAGGAAATTGAAGTGCACAGCAGTCCAGACACCTAAAGCAATTCAATACAAAGTGACTAGCCCTTGGTTAATGAACAAAGCAAAGAAGGTATGGAAGAAACAAACCCAACAGATGAAAGCAGATGAAAAGCTAGAAAAATTCAGGATCACATGGAAGCAAGGCATTCTGGAGCATGCACAAGGCAGACCTGAGAAAGACAACAGCAAGGCCTCATCCGAGCACTCACTTATATTTGTTGTCGTCCGTTGCCTGAGTTTTGGGAGGGGACTCAAATCTGGCATAGTCCTGATCATACCACATCTGGTAGAAATAGGTCTTCCCATCATCCTCCTTCTTCATGATCTCAGGATCCATGCCACCCTTTGGGGATAAGGGTGCTGTGTTAGTGACAACCCCATGCAGTGAGGGAGGGACATAGGATGGGCACCAGCCACTCACCTCCAAGGCCCAGTTTTCTGATGGAGCTTTATAGACGACCGTCACTTTGCTGTGAATGTATGAAAGCTGCATGTCCTCACATTCATCTACCAGGAACAGCTCCAGGGGATCTGACGTGGCTCCAAGGACAGTGTCTGTCCCAGCACAAAACCAGTGGGCATGAAACATCTGTCCATTACTGCTGTCCTCCCACAATGCTGTGACTCTAGAGGTGGAAGAAGGGGCAGAAGGAAAGTTCTAACTTGACCTGCAGATCTCAGCGCAGTTAGGGGAACTCCTATCTTTTTGTGATTTTAGTCTAAGGGAAAGTTGCTGCTACTTTTCTTACAAAATAGGCATCTCCTTTTTCTGGTGCGAGAGAGCAGATGCTGAAATCAAGCAGAGGGAAGGATACAAACCTTGCTAAGTATAGTGGTTTTGAAGAATCATCTGGGATAACAGATACACAGTCCCCTACTTCCAGGGTCTCTGAGTCGATACACACTTTCTTATAATAACTTTTCTTTCCATCAGTCTGAAAACAAGAGAGCTTAATTTCAGGTGAGTTTGGATTTAAAGGTCCATTATTTCAATTAGTCATGTGCTCTATCAGCCTAATCCTGACAAGGAACCTCTACCTCCCCTGGCCAGAAGCCTACAACAAAGATCACTTAAATCCCCATTATCAGGTCTGCCCTGGTATATATCAGCAGCATGTTGGATTCCAGCATTCACACTTTTAATAACACCAGTCCCAACTTCCCACCATGCCCCTGAGGCTACATCCCACCACTAACTCCTCTCAGCCACATAGGCCTCCTTCAAGTTTCCATCCAAGGGTCTCTACCATGGTTCTTCCTGAAATCTCTGTGCTGCTGGCTGCTTCAGGTCCTGCCTCAGGCAGACTCCTCATGGAAACCTTCCTGGCCCTCCACTAGCAAAAGAGTATGTATCTGTCTGCCTGCACTGGAGCATTAGCGCCACAGGGCAGGGGCTTAGCCACGTCCAGACCTATAGCTGCACACAGCAAGGGGTAGGTTTCACACTTAATGAATGAGCCAACCATATCTCTGGCTTACGACCATCAAGGAAGCAGTACTTCCAGGACAGCTGCTCCCCAACTGCGGTAAAGGAACTGACCTTTAAAAAACATGCATTCCCAGGCCAGGGGGGCTGTGACAGCTCTCTTCAAGGCCAGCTTCAAGCAAAAAATGCTTTCCTGGTGCTAGGCCATGAGGCTCAACCTCTCAGCTGATCACATTACTCTCATGGGCAAATGAACAGGTTTCAAACTCCTGGGCTCAGACTGAAGATGTCTAGCAGGAAACAACACACAAGACTGAGAGTCTCTCCAGGATTACCTTGACTGCTTCTCCAATCCAAGAGATCCGATTCTTGTTCTGTTTCTTTTTCTTTCCTTGATGCATTTTTTTGGGTGATGGCATCTCTGGGATATTGTCATCGACTTCTTCATCATCATCTGCCTCCTTCATGGCCATATTGGGACACCTACAAAAATAAGCAGAGGCCCCTTAGAAGCAAAGTCAGCAGGTCTATACTGGAGACAGCAACAGACAAAGGAATCCTCATCAGTCTGCAGATTTAAACCCAGCCGTCCCACCTAAAGAGCATGGGCAGACATCTGGCTCTTCCTCCCCTACAAGAACATCAGCCAAACCTACCTCCTCTCTAGGCAAGCCTGTTTGCTCCGTCCACTACCACCAAATTTAACCATATCCTTACAGGCTTTACATTTTCCACACTCAGGTTGTTGACAAACCTAAGAAATATTTAAAAAGTAAATCATATGGCCATTAGTAACAATGGTAACCACTTTTGTCATAAACTCTAACTTTTAAAATGTGTATATTTAACATCATTAGAAGTATGGGGAGTAAGAATTAAGAACAGGATACCACTCACACCCTCCAAGTTAATAAAGGTTAGGGAAACTAGACATGAAGTATAGGGACACATGAGGACAAGTGAGAAATCAAACTGCTTGAAGGAAAAATTGACACCAACACTTTGTGGAGAGCAGAGTTAGGTCCATAAACCATGCCCCAGCAATTCTACTTCTAATCAGAGACAGTCATAAGAAGCTGAGTTCAAGGATGTCACTATAGCATTAGTTACCAAAAGTTGCCTATCATTAAGGAATAAATTGGGATATACCAACAAGGAAATACCATGCAATATTCAAAATGAGTTAACTATATTTGCCTCTATTAACACAAAACACAGTTAAGAAAGATAGCTATGTTTAAAAAGGATTTTGGGGGCCTCCCTGATAGCTCAAGGGGTTAAGATGCAACCTATAAAGCTATCCACAGCTACTGCAGCACGAGTTCAAACCCCAGCCAGGGAGCTACCCACATGGCGCAGCAGACCTCTCCTAACTAGCCCCCTGCTCCCCTCAGTAGTGTATTTCAGTCAATCTGCCTGTTCTGTTCCCTACTCTGTCTCTGGTGAATCCACTTACCCCTCCCACACACCTCTGGCCTGTACCCCAGTTCTTAAATGCATAAATAAATAAATCTTTAAAAAAATAAAATAAAAAGGATTTTAAAAGTTTAGATACACATGCTGGATAAAAACCAAGTAAAGCTAATTTACAAAACAGTGAGGACATGTAAATTCCTGGTTAGGAGCTCTGAACCCAGCAGACAGTGTGAACACAGTGTTTTCTGAGGCATCTGCTGTATTTTACATAAGTCAAATCACATAGCTATCAAAATATGTTTGATTTCTGGGCCACAGGATTAAGGGGATTAATTCCTCCAGTGTGAACATATTAAAAAAACTCAAAGGAAGAGAGGTCTTTTAAGGTCTCAAATTTAAACTGGACAGAGTCTCCGCTTTCCTGGGTTAAGTTGCACCATGAAACAAGGCAGGTTTCTGGGAACATGTCCTCTGCTTGGAGGAAGCAGTGCCTCTGTGAAGTAATCACCTTCCCTGCACTCACCCCTGGCCTTCAGAAAGTGAGAAATAGGCTGAGCAAAGTCACCCAGGAGGCCGGGCTCTTCCCTTAACAGCAAAGAGTTCCCAAGCACACATTCAATAGCTGTCCCAGCAATCTGTCCCTAGAGGCATACAGGTCACCCCATTTTACTAATTTTCTCTCCAGCTTCTACCTTAGGGTCACATTTTAGCAGTGAGAATCTCAACCTGATGAGAGGATGGCTTTCCTCAGATTATGTGGGGAGTAAGATTACCTCACAGACACCACAGCGCCGGCGTTTAAATGTATTCTCCTTTTCTTCTCTGTCATCCTTCTCAATTTGCTCTGCGAAGAAAGTGTCAAAGATCTGGTAGACCAGCTTGGTAGTGGTAGCTTTTGTGGGGCCTTTGTCCTTCTTGTCCTTATCCTTGGCAGAATGCTTGATGGTCCGACGTCTTTCCATTCGCCTGGAGAGAGATTGCCACAGTGTTAGAAGGATGAATGCACGGGCATGCTGCCTTCTGGGCTCTCACGTCTTCAGTTTTATTCCTGCTGTATCCTTACCTTTTCCCCAAGGTGACCCCAGCCAACTTGATCAGGTCTCTCATACAGGGAGTCAGGAAGATGGGCTGCTCATCACTGTCCCCAGCTTCATCATAACTCTCTACTTGTTCTACCACAAACTGGGCATGTCGAAGGAGAGAATCCTCTGTGAATCGATTCAGGTTGAGCACAGAAGGAGGAACGGTAGTCTTTAAAAAGAAACAACGTACGTTCCTTAGGCTTAAGCAAAATGATCGAACTGAAACCATTTTTGCAATTCTAGATATGATGCCCATCTATACCACATGGAAATAGCTTTAAATCCAGATTATGAAGAATTCTAAATCTCTTACCGAATTATTTTTTGTTTTAATCAGAAAATAAATACCCACTTTATGAATGCAACAGCAACAGAAAAGGCATCCAATTTCTCGGGAGGAAAATAACATGAATCAGCAGGGTCTGGTAAGGGTTACAAGATTAAGTGCCCATGTTTACTCCCTTCGTTAGGACAATGACCATCAGAGCTGCTGCAAAAAACACGTTTCTCACAGCAGGGAACTTTGTGGTCAATTCCTCTAACAGAAGACTGCAAGTAATGCTATTTCCATCTTAGAAGTTCTTAGTGGAGAGAACACATCAATCTTGAAAACAACCTTGCTTCTTGAATTCAAGAAAAAACATGAACTAATCTATCCGTTTTTGTTTGATATAGTCTGCCAGAGTGCTGTGTGAAGAGTCCTTTTTCTTTTCTTTTCTTTTTTTTTTTTTTTATAGAGGCATGCTTTATTTACTTGTTTGCTGGTTTGTTTTGTTTATACATGCACTGGGTACAGTCAGAAGCGCGGGAGGGTGAGAGAATTCACCAGAGCCAGAGCGGGGAGCAGAGCAGGCAGAAGGACCGAAGTACACTGCTGAGGGGAGCAGCGGGCGGCAGGAGAGGTCTGCGCGCCATGTGGGACCCTCCTCCGGTGGCCGGGGAGCAGCCGGGGATCGAACTGGCGCCGCAGAGGCCGCAGGCAGCTTCGCAACCCAGCGCTCAACCGCTGTGCCACCAGGGAGGCCCGAAGAGTCCTTTTTCATTTCTACCACATCTGGGTGAAAGGAGAGGAAAGGTTGAAAAGGTACCCATGTAAAAACAGGCAACTGAGGAGATACTGTGCACTCTGTTCCCTTCTGCTGGCAGTAACAGGTGTCTTTTCTGGTAGCTGCAGCAGCTTGATGGGGAAAGAGGCAGCCCACCAATCTCTCCTTGAAGCTATATTCTTTGTGCTTCTAAGAGCTCCCCAAATCAGTAATTTTGAAGCAACCATCTCTATCCTTCTCCTAGTTGGTACATTCCTTACAATAATAGGCATCAGAGACTCCAGGGCCTCCAGAGATCAAACAGCGCCCCTGGTAAAAACCATAGTTACATTCACCACTTATGCACACCAGGGTACAGGGCACATGAGAGTCACAGATCACACACTTGCCACATTATTTTTCATGCAGTCTTCTGATGGCAACACCACCCTGCCTGTGGCAAAAGATCAAGTCTGGATGATGATCAGCTATCGCTCCCTCTCACCTCAATCTTATTGATCAAATCTTCATAGGTGGAGTCAGGGTTGCTCTGCAGGAATTCAACCACGATCTTACTTATGTAGATCTTTTCCTGCATCACACTAAACATTGGTGCATACTCTGGATTGGGATCCATCAGAATGTAGTCGGCAAATGCTGATGAGAACAGAAAACATTTTAAAAAGCAGTTTGAATCTGATGGCAGATATGCAGGTCACAAGGTCAGAGAGGAGTCTATAAAGCTAAGAGAACAGTCAAAAAAAGTCATTCTATACCCAAATTTCAAAAGACACAAAGTATAATCATCCAAGTTAGTGCAGTCAGAAGTGGCCAGTATAAGTCAGCTAGAGAATGGAGACTGGCCAAATGGTTTTCATGTAGCTCATCTCTGGTTTTCGGTCCAGGTTTGAGTTATAAGAATACGACCTGTTCTTACAACCGGCGGGTCAGTTCCAGGGCCAGCTGTGACTAACAGGAGAAGCCGTACCATGTGAGCTTGCTGAAGACTCCTCACCTGAGCCCAATAAGCCCAAGGGGAGACAGGAGCACAGAGGCCCCTTTCAGATGCCATTAACAGTCCACAGTTGGCTATATACTTACAGGTACTAAAACCCATGAGAGCCTTTTCACCTCCATCAAAGCCAGCGATCCACCATTCATTTATGGGACCAAGATTTTTGCCATTAACACCACCTAAGAGAGGGAAAAGAGAAAGTTCCTGAAAGGGAGTGTGAACTAAAGAGCTACAACAACTCACATCAAAAAGTCAGAAGGGCCAAGCAGCACTCCTCCGCCCACCTGAGCTGCTAAATCAGCCAAGCTAGGCAGTCGTCAGAACCATTAATCAAGTCTGCTTACAGATCTTCACAGTGCAGTCTCAAGTTCTAACTTTTAGAGGCAACAGTTTCAGTTGAAATTGTTTTGTCGGGCAAGTTTGTTTGTTTTATTAAAGATTTATTTATTTATGCATACAAGAACTGGGGTGTAGGCCAGAGGTGTGAGGGGTGAGAGGATTCACCAGAGACAGAGTGGGGAACAGAACAGGCAGACTGACCGAAGTACACTACTGAGGGGAGCAGTGGGCAAGTCAGGAGAGGTCTGCTGCACCATGTGGCTGGCCGGGGGATTGAACTCATGCTACAGAGGCTGCAGATAGCTTCAAGGGTTGCATCTTAACCCCTTGCGCCACCAGAAGGCCCAAGTTTTGTTTGCTTTTAAAACACCTGTCCCAAACACACACTGGACCATTCCACTTACCTTCAGAGGATGGGTTGTCATCATATATTGGTTTTGCTGAACCAGAAAAGAAGAGTTCGACATTTTTCTCAATGAGGCCAGTGTCAATTGGGCAGAGGTGACCACGCTTACAGTACACACTAGACAGGCAACAGAGAATGTTTACTATGAACTAGTGAAGGGAAGCCGCAGTACAGAGTTAAGTTCAGACAGGAGGTGAAGGGACTATATTTCATTCCTAGACTTGGTTATCTTTCTGTTTGACAGAACACTAGATCAATACTAGCTCAATATTCTCACCCAAACAGTTTCTTCTCCATTCTCCCACTTGCTCATCAGAGTACAAGTGTCCACAAAGGCAACACCAGAAGATCAGTAATAAGCACAGTGGGAAGACAGGAACTCTCACAAGGGAGTAACTCACTACATCTTCCCAAGGCATGACACCATCAGAACACTGGTCTCTCCAAAAGAATCTGGAGTCATCACCACAGTCTGCAAAGCCATTCAGAATCCAGGCCTCTGATCCTCAATTACACCTCCACTACTTACTCCCTTTTTCCTCATTTACCAATCTCACCTAGTTCTCCATTCCACACACATCTCTGAGCCTTTATACTTGCTGTTCTGGAACATCTTTCCCTGGCTACCCTGTCAGCATCTTCTCTTATGCCACTGAGGCCTTTGCTCAAACCACTTCTTGTCCATTCTACACATAACCTCTTTCCTCCATCTGTTTTCTTTGCTTACCATGCCTTTTACAACAACTGTAACTGTTACTACCAACAAGTATAACATCTGCCTCAACAAAGGCAGGGACAGGGGCACTACACCCTAACACCTGGTGTAGTACCTCACACATCGCTGGCCCTCATGTGAATGACCTTCATGATATGTACAGACAGAAGACTTAACATGTATCATTTTAATAACCAAATAAGTCCCTGCAAAGATCTACTATACTTCCACCAGCTTTGCATTTCTTATCTATGGATCACTAGCAGCTTGAGAAATGTTGCAGGATAGGTATTAAAGAGCTTCACTAGGAAGTGCCCTGTTAGATGAAGCAAAAGTGAATCAGTTACCTGAAGCATGTCAGTTTGTGTTGGGGAAGAGCCTCATAACTCTCAAAGCCAGATTCATTGGCATCAAAGATGGACAGTTTCTCATTTGTCAACAACTGCGGCTCCTCCACCTGAGAAATACCAAATCATTAAACAGAGGCACAAAAGACAGGAAATAAAGGCTGTATATGGAGCTGAACTTACTGCATCAGGGAGAAACTGTTCATACTTTAGTTCTGGGTCATCCAGGTACTGTCCACACTGAAGGCACCTCACAGGATGAGTCTGGGAGGGGGACATGAAATACAAACAGGTACTCAAAGTCAGCTCCAAGCAATCCCATTAACTTTGTACCACCAGGTTTATCCCCAGATGTACATTTACCTTAGAAGACATTACTGTTTTGGTTCGAGCCATTTTCTTCTCAGATCTGGAAACAAAGTACAAAATGGTATTTTTTTTTAATTATTTCAGAACATACCAGATTCTACCCATCAGAAAGTTATACCTAATCCACATGACACAGATAAACACCGACCCTTGCATTAGGGATCAGGTGCTGGGTCACAAGTGTCTCTACCACATGGAGAGGGTCTGCCTCATACAAGCAGACTTATCAGATACAAAGCTAAGGCTACTCTAGCAATTTACAAAAACCCGTTTACCTTCTTTCTAGATAATTTTAATATGACTCATTTAGTATAAAGACAAAAATAAGTTCTTACTGTTCTTTGGATGCAATTTTGCGTCTCTTCTCCTCCTACATAGAGAAAACAAGAGTGAAGGTGTAAAAGTATTCTACATCTGGATAATGCTTCAGAGTTAACAATTTTTTACACATGGTTATCACAAAACCTAGTCAGAGGTAGGGAGGAAGGCAAAGAACAAGTGAAATTGTGCCATCTCCAGAGTCTAAAGTTTGTAATTAAAATTCCTATAAGTAAAGATATATTTTTTTGAGTGACAACTTAAAAAACCACCACCACCAGCTTAGTCCTCCTATACAAGCAGTACTTCAAGGTACGTAACTTGATGAGGATGATATGGACTGAATTGTGTGACCTCCCTCCCACCCCCCTGCCAAACTCACATTTTGACTATATTTGGAGATACTGTTTTAATAAGGTGACCAAAGTTAAATGAGATGGGGCCCTAACAGGACAAAATTAGTGTCCTTATAAAAGGATGAGCTGACTCTTCCCCTCCATGATCGCACAGAGGAAAGGCCTCATGTGAGGACAGAGTGAGAAGGTGGCCATTAAGAAAAAAGGGCTCAAAGAAACTAACCCTATGGCACTCAGACCTTGTCTTCCAGAACTATGAAGATTTCCTGTCTCCAGAACTATGAGAAAACATCTGTTGTGTAAACCAAGTTATGGCAGCCTCAGCAGACTAGCATAAGGAAAAGCATTCATAGAACTACTTTGGGTACAGGAAACAAAAGAATGTATTTTAAACAATTACTATTTTTTTTTAAACAATTACTATTAAAAAACACTAGGGGAAAAGTTGAGGAGGACTTCATAATGGATCAATCAGGCAGACAGCACCTGAGCCCAATGATCATTCTTATAAGATGCCAACTGTGCCTTCTGGTGTGAAGACACAGAAGGACATGACACCTCAGAAGGACTCTGGAAAACAAGACCTGCAACTGATCAAGTCTCCAGACCCAAATACCAGTCTGCAGAGACAGGGTTGGAGGGAGATGTGAAATCTGAGTGGGGTACAAATGGCAAAACTCAAACTCTAAAAATCCCAAAACTCTAGAAATAAGTTGGTTCCTTCCACAAATTACAAGTAAAAGGGGAGAAATGATAGCTGAGACATTTAGGACAAATGTCAATCAAATTCACTTTGTAGACATTGTAGACTGTGACTGTATACAAACAATGGCAACAAACAGAAATTTGAACAGCTAGATTTGACATTACGTTGGACTGGTAATGTGCTGGCATGGTAATGGGACATTTAAGAGTACTTTCCCTTTAGAACTAGTTCATCTATCAATTTCAGTAATATACATGGACTTTGTTCTCATCCAGGAACAAGGGACACTGAGGAGAATGGACGATGAGGTTTGACTGAAAAACCCTTATTGATATATATATTTTTTTCCTTATTGATATTTTAAGGGGATGAGAACATAATGGTTTGCTTATCTCTTATGCCCACTTTTGGGTAAGTCTGAATGGTTCCATAGTTTATTTTTTAAAAGATCACCTTGGGAGGGCCTCCCTGGTGGCGCAAGGGGTTAAGACGCAGCCTATGAAGCTATCCACAGCCATTGCAGCACGAGTTCGATCCCCGACCAGGGAGCTACGCACATGGTGTAGCAGACCTCTCCTGACTTGCCCGCTGCTCCCCTCAGCAGTATATTTCAGTTCATCTACCTGGTCTGTTCCCCACTCTGTCTCTGGTGAATCTTCTCACCCTCCACACCTCTGGTCTGTACCCCAGTTCTTGTATGCATAAATAAATAAATCTTTAAAAAAAAAAAAAAGATCACCTTGGGATACATAAAATATGGGAGAAATGAAACAGAATCTTACCTTTTCATCCTCATCTTTTTCATCAGAAACTTGTGGTTTCACTCTTTCAGGTTCTTTCTCTTCAGGTCTCCGTTTGGCAGCTCTGTTGCATAAACAAATATATACCAAAGGTTACTAGCTCAGAAAAACATTATGGCCAATTTGCATCAAAAAAAGACAAATAATATCTTATCAAAAGGCATAATGTTCAGAATATATGTGGGGAACAGATTCCTCCCATCCAAAAAAGAAAGCCCTTCCATCATGGTGGCTCCTATTTTGTAACCCTAAAACAAGGCCTTCAGATGCCTTGTGTAACCCCTTAGATGTGGGATACTAGAAGCTAAGAAACACATGTGACTCCGTGAAGTAACAGGAGTACTGCTCAAGTGGCGGAGGATAAGAATGGGATCCAGGATCTGATTTCTTATCCACCCCGCCCAAAGTGACCCATCTTCCAGGAGTACCACAAATCCCTGTAAACCTCTACATGGTCATAAGTCTCTAGTTATTTGAGTTTCAGTTACACAAGCACAGCACAGAAGCATAAACATTTTAACGACTCACAGATCTTTGGGTTGACTTCTGTGCCTCTTTTCATCCTGAGAAGGTGAAGCAGGGGTGGAGAGATTAAAAAAAAAAATTAGTCTCTAAGAACAGACACCAACAAAGTATCAGTTAATGATCACAGTGCTATGGAACAGAGAACAGTAGATCAGAATAGATGTACAAGGTAAAGATGGGCTTTCACATTGTTAGCTCATTCCTGAACCAACCCTCCAAAACAAGAATTGACCTGGAGTTAGACTGTATTAAGGGCCAGAAAATAACATTTTCAGATTTACAAGTCTCATGGTCCTTGTCACAGCTACTAAACCCTACTATATGCAGCACAAAAGCAGTCATGGACAATAAGCAAGTGAAAAGGCATGACTGTGTTCCAGCAATATTAACAAAACAGGCCACAGTTTGTTAACCTCTATTCTAGGATAGCTCAAGAAAAGGAAGCATATTACAGTCATTTTGCTTATGTCGCCCAAAATGCTTAACTCCATCTGTCATCTGGTCAAGGGTAAAGACATCACAGAGAAAGACACTGGGATGGTAGGGAAAATAAGAACTTAGAATGTAAAATTTAATAAAGAGTAGCAATTCCCACCTTGGTGAATTTCCTGTTACATGTAGACAATATAGTATCTTTAGTCTACATATAAAAAACAATGTCTTTCTGGCAAATTTAGCTCATCTTCATTAAAAAAAAAATGAACTGATTTCTTAGAAGAATCAACAATATGGGCAAACGTCTAATGTTTGAACATCCGTTTCTACTGAGGCAAACCTGTGTGATCTACAGTTCCTGCCAGTTTCTGCTTGCAGAGAATAAGCAGTCTGACACTGCTAAGATCTCTGCATCCAAACAGATTCTAGGGCAAGTGCTGACAGGAAGCTAAACGATACCTGGGCAGAAAAGGTAAGAGAACAATAAAGTGTCAGAGCAAAGTGGAGGTGACACCAAAAGGATCATCTGCCATAGGACAAGAATGAACACCACATAAAAAAAAATAAAAAAGAATGAACACCACAGTCAATCAAGTCAAAAGTGAGTACACTCATCACCCAGTAAGTCTGTGCCCTTGGGTTCCACTCTAGATCTCAACAGAAAGCCCTGGAGACAATCACAAGATTATCCTAGTTCAGACTCTTAGACAGGGACCAAACTGCTTAAGGAGTTTGAGGGTCCTGTCCTACAGTCACCCCATGGGTATCCTCTTCCCTTGGAGCTCAGGTAGGGCAGTCCTGCAGACAATCTTACTGTTCTGTACTTTTCCTGAGGCTCATCAAGCTCAATGTATATTTTAGAGTTGAAGTGTGTTCACTTAGCTGAAATGTGGAGGCTGTGGGGGAGGGGAGGAGTAGATGTCGGGGAGCTAGACTAAAAAAGTTCAATAGCCTGACTGGAACACATTATCTTGGCTGAAATACATCTAGTCTTCTTAGTGGGGAGGATCAAGAGAAGCTAAATTCACACACAGCTTAGCTAAGGCACATACAGGCCTTTCCACTGCTATGGATGAACAGACAACTAATGCTCATTGTGAATCAGGCACTGCCATTCTGTGGCAACTACTAACCCCCATGAAGGGAATTAGGAAACCTGCCCACAAGAGTAGGTAGGGTTGGATTTGAACCCACAACCTTGCCCTACACCATTTCTCCCAATTAATGGGAACACAGGAATAAAATAAAGTAACAAAGACTCAGTCTTTACTTTCTCATCCCCTTCATCCACCATTTCAGCCTGAACACCAGGTCTTGCTTCTCTGTCCAGTTCTTCCTTAACTTTCTGTTTAGGTGTTCTGTCACAAAACAAAACACAAACAAGCAGTCAGCACAGGGAGCCTGACACCATTTCAAATGGCCCCAACAAGGGCTCACAGAATCTGTCCCAGACTTAGAGCATGGGTGGTCTTTCCCATCTGAAGACAAGTATCTTCACTTTAGTGAAGCTGGAAGGCATATATTACTTTGGAACTTATGATTTCTAGAAATGCCATCAGCAATTCATATGAACAATGCTGAGAGATGAAGTTTAAAACAAGACCAACAGGACTCTACTCATTTCTCTAAGTTGATGGGAATTCTGCCTAAAGAGGAAGGGATAGGCTGAGGCTGGCCCTTCATAGGTTCCAGAGAGCTTGTCTGCATCAGCAACCATGGAGAGTACACTGCACCCCTGGGCTCATGTCTTCACCTCTCCTTCTGCCAGGGCCTTTCTACTGGGTTCTGGTGTTATGCCCACCTTAGACTTAGGCCCAGGTTCAGTATTTGCCTTGTATTCTGCCATCCGAACATACCCAGGCTGGCCAAGCCATCAGACAGATATGGATCAGCCCAGTTGACACAAACAAGCCTGGCTAGCCAAGATCTGCTGACAGCCAGCAAGTCAGACTTGCAAGCTCAAATGCTTACTGTCCTAAGCCAGCTTTGGGGTGTTTTTTACACACCATTTTTTAGAGCTATCAGTAAAGGGCATCACTGCTTATTCATTTAACAGTGGACATTTAGAGTCTCCCTGGTGGTGTAAGAGGTTAAATACAGCACTATGAAGCAATCCGCAGCCTCTGCAGCATGAGTTTGATACCCAGCCAGCCAGGGAGATACCCACATGGCGCAGCAGACCTCTCCTGTCTCGCCCACTACTCCCCTCAGTAGTGTATTTCAGAAGATCTGCCTGTTCTGTTCCCCACTCTGTCTCTGGTGAATCCTCTCACCCGCCCCCCACACCTCTGGCCTGTACCCCAGCTCCTGTATGCATAAATAAATAAATCTTAAAAAAAAAAAACAGTGGACATTTAACAGTGTCCAACAAACTGCTTACTACATGACCACCAGTGAGGAAGAACCTGGGGTGGAGACAAGAATCCCAGCTGAACTCAGTCTTCAGTGTAGTAGCCTGAACTTCTACAGGCAGAAATTGCCCACATCTTACATGTATAGTTAATGCACCTAATGTTCTGTCTAATACATAATTTTTATCAAAACACTTATTTTTGCAACTATATTTTACAATATAAAGCACAAAGGCATGTTAACAATACTTACAGTTCTTTGGTTTGACTTCTGAGTCTCCTTTCTTCCTAAGTGGAGGGGGAAAAAATTGTCAATGCCACTTTGTTGTGATCTTTCTATTATAGTGCCTTATGGAAATAAAATATATGTAAACTGATCTTACAGTCTAGTTGGGAATAAATATTGTTTACCTGGAAGACAATTTTTGGTGGAGTGAAGGCAGGAAATTAGATTCAGAATACAGATCCTGCAGTTGAAGTATTTTACCTCCAAAAATCCTCAATTAACTTGCCTTCAGTAAATGCCAACAGCCTCATAAATAATAACTATATCAAAACTAGGAATCTGTAATAAAGTCGTGCATTGGATGACCCAATTTGGATGAGCGTTCTGTCTCAAATCTATGAGCGTTCTGTCTCAAATCTATCAAATCCAAGTTTAAGGCTCTGAACACAGCTCTACAGAAAAGCACTCAAATTAAATTCAATCTCAAGCTCCACACATTTTGTGAAGACCACAAAGGTTGGTGGTGTTAAGAAAACAAACATATTGCTCCCTACTGAAGGAAGAGATCCTGGGAGTCTGACCATGGGAGGCTATTTTAATCCTTCCCAAAGCTCCCTCTTTAGAGGGTAGTAGTTGAACTAACCCACTAGGATTGCCTGTTCTGAGATGAATTTGAAGTGCATCCTGACTTTATCTAATCTTAACTAGTATCAGGGATGAGAAAGTGATCAATTAAAGACACCCTTCAAGGGGCCTCCCTGGTGGTGCAGGGGTTGAAGTCTCAGTGCTATCAAGCTATTGCCAGCCATTTTAGCCTCAGTTCGATCCCTGGCCAGGGAGCTAACCCACATGGCGCAGCAGACCTCTCCTGCATTGCCTGCTACTTCCCTCAGAAGTGTATTTCAGTAGATCCACCTGTTTTGCTCCCCACTCTGTCTCTGGTGAATCCTCTCACCCCCTGCACCTCTAGCCTGTAGCCCTCTAGCCTACCTTATGTACGTATAAGTAAATAAATTTTAAAAAATTACTATCTTCAAGTATTCCAAATGGTTCAATAATTACCACACATTGTAGCTGTTCCTCCAAATAGATCTGCCTTTAGAGCAAATAGATCTGCCTTTAATAGGTCCCTAATAAAGGCACTCACTACCCATCTAAGTTTATAAGAAACTTCTAATGAAAATCCTTACATGAAACAAAACAAAAACAGGATTACATCACCTGTGACTGTCCACTGTGACTGCCCACTGTCAGTCTATGTCATATAGGACAGAGCTCTCTAATAGCAAAGTTTCTAGTATCAGATCCACTCACACCCCACGCCCTTCTACCACCCCCTTTTCAAGGGCATTGAGGGGGTACATCTGTGCTTCGCAGAACCTTAAACTCTGATTTTTACAAAGGAGCTTGAAGTCTAGTGAACGAACCAACCAGTTCAAGTTAAGAACGCAACTTTACATTTATAGAATTTTAGCACATCATGTGTTTGAAAGTCTGATCTCCGCTAAGACCTTGAAATTGACACAGTAGCAAAGATCCAGATGACTCTCAGGTCTAACATGACTTATCATCATAGTCATATAACCCATCTTCGAGAGAACCACCAGAAAAATGAGCCCGAAAGAAGTTTTAGCTAAAATTAAGGTCATCTTGATATTGAGTGACAGTTACTCTGTGGCCACATGCTTCCCACTCCAAGCCCCTTCTTAGAATAAAACAGGAACTCTGAGATTAAGGTAGAAACAACAAACTTGACCAGGCTGTACTTTTTCCTCTCTTTCTTCCTCCTCTTCCATGTGTGTCCCTGGTTTTACTCTTTCTGGTTCTTCAGGGAGTGGTCCAGGAACTCTGTCAAGCAAAAAATCACAAACCCCTGTGACTTTCACACATTCTTCCCACACAAGCAGTTTCCATAAGTGCCTCCTTTCCTATCCCAAAATGCAAACTTCACCTCAGGAACCCTGAAAGGGACATACTACTTTAACATTTAGTATTAAATATGACCTTTAAATTTGGTTCTGATAACAACTTCCAGTTACCTTCAATTCAATCTAAGGAAATTCTACCCTAATCAAAAGGCTAACCATCTGACCCCAATTCAGCATCCTCATACTATGGCCAACATAACAACTCACTTAAAAGCATTGTAAACTTCAAGAAAGTCATTTCAGTAATCAAGATTACACACTGCACAAAACAAAAAAAGGTATATTAATTATTCTTACGGTTCTCTGGATGTAACTCTACGTCTCTTTTCCTCCTATGTAGAGAGAAGGGAGGAAGAGAAAAAATAATATTCATTTCAAAAGATCAAAATCCAAAAGTATCTATCAAAATATTAAATACATCTGATGATTAAAAAGAAGGTGGGGGAAAGGTGGTCTGGGTTTGGTGAGGAGATCTGGGCAACCATCAGAGATATTGATGGCTTTTTTATGGTGGCAGGACAAGGACTTTGGCCAACCCAGGGGCTGGCCCTGTCTTGTACTAGAGACTGTCCAGGGATGGTACCAAAGATCCTACAGCTCACAGCAGGAATTCTTTATTAAAAAAAAAAATAGCAATAGCAATTCACATCATGAAGTGACGATCAGCTCCTTTCTCAGATGAATACCTCAGTATACTATTTCCCTAAGTTCATGGTATTTGCCATCTCCAGGATATTTCTGTAATTTAAAAGGGATAAAAATACCATGGTGATGAAACAGATGTGTATCTTGCTTGAAGTAGAGGTTACAAGAATCCACACATGCATACATGCATACATACACACACACACACGTGTGTGTGTGTGTAAGAGCTGTATGTGTATGAAATCTGTAGATTGTATCAAAGTCATTTTCCTGGTTTTGCTATTTTATTACAGTATGTGAGATGTTGCCCTTGAGGAAAGCTGGGCAAATTACATAGAACCTCAGTATTACATTATGTAAAACATCTTAAAAATCTGAATTATGTAAGAGTGTATAATTAAAATTCTGCCTCCAGGCTCGAGTTGCAACATCAACTCTTTTCAGGTCTCTAGCTTGTTGGAATGTCCTCCATATTTCAGACTTCCCAGTTTCATAATTGTATGACCCAATTACTTAAAAGTACATATACACACAATCTACTGGTTCTGTTTCTTTAGAGAACCCTGACTACAGATTTTATATGACTACACTATACTAATGTATGTGTGTGTATATACACACACACACACACACACACACACTTATAGCATACATATATATATATATATATATATATATATATATATCATGTGAAAAAATAGAGAATAAACTGAGAAGTACCTGTCATTAAGAAAGGCAAACTAGAGGGTCAGGGAAAAAGGATGGAAGGGAAATCGATACACTGTACATCCTTTGTACTGTTTGGACACTTCACAAAATGCATGTGTAACCCATTTTTTACAACAAAGTAAATTCTCAAGACTAAACTGATGAAAGTTTATCTCCATCTTAGTTCTTATTTGCCCAGCTGAGAGCACAGTCTTGGTTTGGTACTCCAAGGCTTACGCTAGCATATTAAATAAATACTGTTTTTACGAGTGTTCACCCACGAAGTCCCCAAGGCCTCACATACACTGCCAGTGAAATAGCTTCCTGCTTAGAAACATGGCTCTTAGAGTGCTTCCTTAGAAATCAGATGAAAAGGCTCTGAAGCCCCCAAAAGGTTAGACTTTAAGAAACAACTCAACTGGTACATGTAAAAAAAAAAGTTGTTATTACAAGAGTCAGTTGCTTTCACCTATGATGCATTTTTCTCCAACAGAGAAAATGTTCACTGACTTAAACAAACCTCGTCCCTCTGTCAGTTTCCCACTAGAGGGGGTAGTGTAACTAAACCTAACTAAAGTTATGAGTAAAGAGCATGAACAGTGATGTCCAATTTCCAAGAATAAGATAGAAGAATTAGCATTCTTACAACAGGATGTCAAGCTCATCATAATGATACTACTGTGACCCAGTGATCACTGAGTGGTCCCTTAGTTCACTGTTTTTCACATGGGGGTAATTCTGACCCCCAGGGAAAACCTGGCAATGCCTAGAGATTTTGGTTGCCACAACTGGGAGGGGGCAGAGGGCACTGAGTAGTGGTTGGGATGCTGCTATATACTCTTATAATGCATAGCACCAACCTCCACAGCCAAGGATTATCTGGCCTCAAAAGTCAATGTCATGGCTGAGAAACCCTGCTCAGAGCAAACTGTGGATATTCACCTTTACTAGGTAGCAGTAAGGCATTTACTACCATAGATAAACCTAGAGAACCCCATCTTGATTTACACAACTAATCCTGCAGCAAAAATTCAAACTTGATATAATGTGACCATTTGGTGTTATCTAGGTTTGGCCTTTCTACACTTGATCTTAGCCAAAAGGGCGAGAAGCGATTAGGTTTGGTCTTCCTTAAGTCACATGGTACTACCATCAGATTAGTATTTTATGTACTAGAGGCCTGTGGCAAGCCACCAGTTTTCTAGCGTAAGTAGTAAACAGCATTATTATATTACATACAACAAATGTACTAATCTGTTTTTACAGAGAAATTAGAAGTGAGCAAAGTAAAGGTTTAGCTAACATCAAAAGCAAATGCTTTAATCAAATCAGCAGACATGATTTGTCAGCAAGAGAGGGAGGAAGGTAGACAGCAGGCTCTGAAATTATGGGGCTGCCTCAATCGTTGAGCCGTTGAGTCTAATCACCATATATCGCGTATCACCCTGGGTCCAGGGATATGTTCTAATACCTTCTCGGTCACTCCACGTACATTAGAGAAGCCAAGTATAGTCATGATTACCAGCAAATGTGCCAACGAAGGCAAGTTAAGAAAGCTGAAATGCCAGGCCTACCTGGTCTTTTTCTTCTTCATCAACAGTATCTTCCAATTTTGCTCTTTCAGTCTCTTCCTCAGGTTTCCGTTTGGCAGGGCTGTCACACACACAATAAAATCAACTGTTAACTCAGCCAGATGTTAGACCTCCAACGCAAAATGACTTATAGTCCTCCCTACCAAATGCATTCTCTTTAGGACAAATTCAGGGCATGGACGCCCTCTCCCCTCCAAGGATAAGCCCTTGTTGCCAGGATGTTGAAAAAGGCTTCAAGTTTAATGTTCCACTGAATGATGGGTTTAGAATATCTCCATTTTGCAACCCTAAAAAATTGTGGAACCAGATATTAATCAAAAGCCACTAGTATCATGGAAGGTACATTCCATGCCTCTGATGGAAGCACAAAACACCATCTATAAAAAAGTCTCAAAATATAAAGTTGGAACCTGATCAACTCACTATAGGAATCGTGAGACAGAATAACACATTAATCACCACAGAATACAGTCAACCAGATCTACAAACTACTGGACAAATGGTCATTTTGTTCAAATAAATGGCAAGAAAATAAAAAGGAAAGGAGTCTATGATTCAGAAGGCTTACGGAACAAATCAGCAAAATGTGGTTTGTTTGCCACATGTGAGTATGTGAACCTGACAATAAGGAATTGTTATACTTTATAAGGCATGAAAATAGTATTTTTTTAAATATTTTGTTTTTAAAAAGAGACTTTGCTAAGTGTTAGCAATTATAGCAAAGTAAGAATTATAAAGCTGTCAACGAAAGAGACCTCCTCTAAAAATATACTGAAATATTTATGGATGAAATGACATGTCTGGAATTTGTTTCAAAGTAATCCAGTTGGGGGAATAGAGGGTATGGGGGTATAAATGAAGCAATGGGCAAGAGCTGACAACTGCTGATACTAGGTGATGGATACTTGCTTCATTTTACTATCCTCCCTAATTTTGTGTCGACTTCAAGTTTCCTAAAATAAGAGTGAATATAATGAGGCTTCGGAAAGGTTGTTCGTGAACGTCTAATGATCTTCAAGATGAAAACTTATGCAATGTGGAAGTCTGAATTGCTAAGTTACACCCTACTAATTCCATTCATGTTTACCAAAAACAACTGGCCCCTAGAAATGGCGGCTGTCAATTCATTATATACTGACCCCCTTGCAAAATGAGATGTGATGGTGGTCTGCCTGGTAGTTTGCCTTGTAATCCTGGGGCTAGGTGAAACGTCGGCTGTTGAGAGGGAAAAAAAAAGCCACTATGAATAAAAAAGCTCACAGCAAAGGTTCAGTTCTTCAGCATTACCAAGCTAGTGCTGAGAACCAGGTTCTGAGGATTAAGTATCCATCTTACTCTAATCAGCCACCATCTCAATAAAGTCAGCATTTGCACTGCTAGTTTACAGAGCCATTTTACGTGAGCTCTTGAGGAGCCATACCCTGAACCACAACCTCCCCTTGTATCATCAAAAGATGAAGTGGCCAAAAACCGGACCTGAAATCAAGTCCCATGACTACAAACTGGGAAGGAGTTGAGGAATAAATGTTTAGCTTAAATAGGCATATAACTTAGAAGAAATATTAGCAGCGCCTGTTATCTCATGCCTGTTATATCACACCTTATAAGTTTAGCCATGTGTTAGGATCTAATGCTCTATGCTTGGTCAAAGACAATTTAAAGAAGTATACATGTAAGGGAGTTAGGAAGTATGCAGTACTTACTAGATTAGGAAATATATACACAAGAAACAAACCAGAAGTACTGCCCAAGGGTAACTATGGCTCCAAGTATGTCCCCGTACGTGGTACAAGTCTGTCAAAGTTAAACCAGTCAAGAGTTCTTACACTTCGTTTCTCCATCAGACTTGCTTCTCCTGGGTGTGCAAGGCTTGGAAACAGTTTTGGGAGACTTGTTTGCATCCGCCATTCCCACTCTGTGGTTTTCACCACTTGTCTGGCTCCCGTTCTCTAGACATCCATTCACTTCCCGACTGAAAGCATGTGCTCCGTTCTCCAAGGACAAATCTTTATTTAAAAGGGATTTTACTTTAGCCAGATAACGTTCCTACAGCAAGAAAGGATAACATAGAAAGGTGGGGATTCACAGACAAGTTACATAGGAGGATGCATTCTAGAAGTTGTGAAGCTGAGAACTAACTTACCTCCGATAATTCTTCTTTATGCAATTTGGTTTCCAAGTCACATAACTGATTCTTAATTTCTGTTTGCAGAAATTCATGCAAGAGATTCAATTTCTCCTTCACACACTCCTAAGGGAAGGACACAGGTTTAGAAGTCCCAAACTTCCAAACTATTAACTGATGGACTAATAACACAAATAATTAAGCTGTGTGGTTGTATAACAATGACTGACAACAGACAGTACTGCTTCAATCAAAAACTTCACATTCATCAGACCTGTTTATGATGTCTCCATTAAGATCATATTACACCATCTCCAGGGTGGTGAAAAAAAAAAATTGAAGATTAGAGGTGAAAGAGAGACACCTAATAGTGTATTAGAACAAAACTGTACTTCTGAAAACAATGTGACCAGGACAAGCTATAACTCAGAACTGATGGCTTGGGACCTAGTTTTGGAAACTTGTCAACTAATATCAGTAGCATATTAATGTAGCACATTAAATAGAAAAACGATCCAAATAATCCTAAAAAACTTTTTCCCACAAAGACAATTCCACTTAAAGAAAACCTTTTTATTTCATAAAAGCTTTTTATGAAATAGTCACAGTTGGTAATTGATTTTTAAAAGGAGATTACCTTTTCTGTTAAACTATCTCTTTCCAAATCTTTGAGCCTGGGGGAAGAAAACAAGAGAGAAATGCTTGTTAAGTAACTTGCTTACCTGTAAGAATACCACAGTATTAACGAATCTTGGAGATAAGTTTAACATGAGCATCAGAAAAAAATATGGTGGGTCCCACCCCGCGATGTCCAGAAGGCCCTGATATAAATGCTAAGAAGTCATTTTGAGAGTGGTTTTTCTGACGCTGAGAGATGATATAAGAGCTCTATAATAAAGTATGTATTTTATCAAGGGCTGGGAAAGGAGCAGGTCACACCGCTGGGGTCTTTCTGGAGGTTAGGTGAGCCACGGGTAGTAGTCTTCCTGCAGAGTATACCATGGGTGTCAGAATAAGGGGACCAGGCACACAGGATGTGCAAGCAGTCCTCAGTCGATATTCCCAGAGGCTGGGATAGGGGATGGTGTGTTTCTAATGAGAAATATAAGATACTGAGGAGTCAAAGCATCTGGGACAGCAAGGGGTGCCCTCATGCAGGGCAGACGGCTGAAGTTAGAAAGCTGGCTGGCTGCTCATCCTTCAGAATGTTGGTTATCTAATCACGCAGAAGTACCTAACTCTCAAGAGTTTGGCTGGGAAAATCGAGGTCTGATTTGATTATTGAAGATTCGTGTCTTACCTCTTTTGGGGGAGAAGGTGGAAAAAAGAATAAAGGAACAAGCACAGAAATCACTGAAGAAAGGAAAGTGAAGAGGCTGGTGTTCCCAGTATGGGTGCCACCTATGGGCAGCAGGTGAGAACAGGTCGAACCAGCTGAGCGAGTGTCTGTCAGTGAAGAGGTAGAGCCCTGGGCAGGGACTAGGCTTCCACCATCTCTGGACTCTTTATCACCCAGCACCCACACAGATTAGGTACTCAGTAATCACTAGCCCAAAGGGGAGAAACAGAGCACTTCCAAACTGGCCTGTCCAGAGGGCAAGTGTTCAATGCAAAGCCAGAGATCTGAGTGATGTGCTTCACTGGGCCAATGTCACACGGTGGCTACTCCAGGAGCATGCGGACTCTGCTTCTAGTTCCAACTGGCTCTCACTGTGAGCAACTAGTGTCTGTGCCAGGTCCCATTCCAAGCAGTAAACTGGGTGACTACACATAGGCACTATCAGGCAGGGACCTCCTGACTTGATGGGGAGTCAAGAAAGACCTTTCTGCAGAGGAGATACTGAGCCCGCAAATTAAGCGGCAATGTATACTGTATTATATATGTTGTATAATTCGAACTCAAGGAGATTCATAATCAAGCTGTCCAGAAGCACATGGAGCCCCTTCCAAGCCAAAGTCATTCTACCCTCAAAGTAACTCGAAACCTGGGAGAGCCTTACATGAGGACAGCTGCAGAACTGGGCACTCACAGCCAGAGCATATGCGGCTGCAGGAGCATATCTGACTTCTCAGTCACCCTGCTCACAAGACTGTGCCACAGGACACACAGCTCCTACCTTGACGAGCTGGACAGTCCCTTGATTCTAAGGTGATTACAAATGTTAAGGATACAGCTCAATGGACTGAGCCCACCAAGGTACCCTTTTCAGAAATGCCAACAAGTCCTACATCTGGGCACAAGACAGACCTGAGAGCCTAATTCTTTCTGAACTGGAATGCTTAGCTTAGCAAAGAGAAACAAATCTTCAGAATTCAAATGTCTTGCCTCATGAAGAATGGATTTAACTCACATGGCCCAAGAACCAAAGTCAGAGCCCAAGGTGTTGGCAGTGTGGTCTTTCCCCCAGATCCTCTCTGGAATCTGCCCTCTCCCCAGTAAAACTGATGATACCACCTAAATCACCTTTACATTCCCAGTCAGGAAGATCAGAAATGGATGTGAAAGACCAATCAGAATACTCACAAAACAGCGACCATGTGATAGAAGAGCTAAAACCTTACCCACTTCTAGCCTGAGACCCCGTGATTTATCTCTAGTTGCTTCCTTCAGAGCAAACAGAGTAGTCTTACAAGGGAGCTAAAATACACAGAGATGCTATGCAGAAGAAAGGCAATTACAGTTCAACTCTGAGAGACTCCATCAAGAGAAGGGATATTAACAATGTTGGGAAGGAGAGGTATGTGGGAGTGTACAGTCTGCTAGGCGCTGGGCAGAGGAACTGCCTGAACAGAGCAGCAGCGGGGGACCTAGTTCAGGATACACCCAAGAAACTAATACAAGTCAGGGCGACAGAGGTGGAAAGGCAAGTCCAGAGAGAAGAGGCTGGGTGCCAGTCTGAGGGAGGTAAGGAATATCAGGTTAAGTCATCAATTTGCTTCATATTAACAAACTGCTGAAGGAGTCATGAAGAAGGAGGAACCCAAGATATCAGAGCCTTGCTGTGGGAAAACTAATCTTGCAGAAATATATAATATAGATTAGATATGAAGAGATTACACAATATTAAATAACCTTAACACCCTAAACTAGAAATGCTGGTCTGAAAGATGGTTTAGCAGCAGTTGTGGGGATCATACTAGAGAAGTAACAAAGCTGCATTTAACTCTGCTTCTTGTGACTGTTGCATGGGGGTGGGGCTCTCTGATGGTATCTGCAGTAAGCAGGATAACAAGCCATCTCCAAAGATGTCTGTGCCTTAAACCCCACAACCTGTGAGTATGCTACCTTACTTGGCTAAAGTGGCTGTGCAGATGTAATTCAGGTTATAACCTTTGAAATGGAAGTTATCCTAGATTATCCAGTTGGACTCAATTACTCAAACCCTTAAGAGCAAAGAAACTTCCCAGCTGCATTTCAAGAAAATAAAAAAAAAAAAAAAAAAAACACACTACAAAAGGATTAGAGAGATGCAATTTGAGGACTGATTTTGCTGGCATTAAAGAGGGAAGAAGGGGATGCTATCACCTCCAGAAGCTTGGAATGACCCTCAGCTTAGGGGCCTTGGTGTTACAATGGCAAGGAACTGAATCTGCCAACAACCTAAGAAGAGTAAGAAGCAGAGTCTACCCTAGAATCTCCAAAAAAATGCAGCTTTATGACACTACACTTTTAATCCAGCCAGAACCACACCAGATTTCTAACCTCCAAAAAAGATAAGATACATTTTTTTGCTTTATTTCACTCATTAGATTGTGGTAATAGGGGGCCTCCCCTGTGGCGCAGCGGTTGAGCGCTGGGTTGCGAAGCTGCCAGCAGCCTCTGCAGTGCTAGTTCAATCCCCGGCAGCTCCCCGGCCACCGGAGGAGGGTCCCACATGGCGCGCAGACCTCAGCAGTGTACTTCGGTCCTTCTGCCTGCTCTGCTCTGGTGAATTCTCTCACCCTCCCATGCTTCTGACTGTACCCAGTGCTTGTATAAATAAAAAAATAAATCTTTAAAAAAAAAAAAAAGATTGTGGTAATATGCTATAGCCACAATTAAAAATTAGTAGGGTAACAGAAAGTTGAGTAAGACAGCCATGAGCTTTCAGAGTGATATTTCAGGAACAGTAACTATCTAGATAATTTCTAACTGCTGAATAACCATGTCAAGAGAGGCATCAAAACTGAAGGTAGCAATTTCCAGCTGGCACCCCAAATATTAAAAGCAGAACTAGGAGGGCCTCCCCGGTGGCGCAGCGGTTGAGCGCTGGGTTACGAAGCTGCCCGCGGCCTCTGCAGCGCCGGTTCGATCCCCGGCTGCTCCCCGGCCACCTGAGGAGGGTCCCACATGGCGCGCAGACCTCTCCTGCCGCCCGCTGCTCCCCTCAGCAGTGTACTTCATCAGTCTGTCTGTTCTGCTCCCCGCTCTGGCTCTGGTGAATTCTCTCACCCTCCCGCGCTTCTGACTGCACCCAGTGCATGTGTAAACAGAACAAACAAACAAAACAAATAAATAAAGAAATAAACATGCCTCTATAAAAAAAAAAAAAAGCAGAACTAGGAGAAGGACCTAAAGTAATCAAAATCCAAGAATGAAAGAAAGAGGGAAGGAGGGTAATTAGGGAAGAGACTCCTTGGTAGTAAAAACAGCACCACAAAAGTCAAGGATACAAACAATCAAGCAGCAAGATACTGAAGAGATGGAGGACAGAAAGCCTTCTCAACCCTTGCGAGAAGAATGCCTATCAGGAGGACTGGTCACTTGGCACATAAGATAAGGAGGCAGCAGAAGGAGCAAGTCCAGACCATTCTACAAAAAGCCAGGCAAAAACACTGGAATGATAAGCAAACAGCTTTGCTCTACCTGCTATACACTACACGTTGGTATAATGAAAATGGAAATCCACTAGTGACCATGTGAGAGCCAGTGTAGGTGCTACTGTATCACATTTATACCTGTCAGCTCCTTCTTCATAAAATCCTGGCAAAGCAGGAAGTTCCTTGACCATCTTACAGATAAAGCAACAAGACACCAAGATATTAAATAGTTTAGCCACACAGCTACATGGTTGGGGGGAGGGGGAGATTGAACCCCAGTAGTCCTGCACCTCTAGAACCTTATCACAGGGAAAAGTGGGGGGGGAATCAGCTTTGTCCTATTCAGTAGAAGCCACTAAACTAAAAAACTAAAACTTGGTTTAATAACTAGTGAAGAAGAATGCTTTCAAAATTGCAACGGCATTTAATCAGCATTGTACAAAGGAGGGAGCTAGGATCAGTGTGGAAATCTAAGCGTCATTAAAGGGCAAAGTCTAGCATGCAAGCATGAGTCTCTACCACATTCCACATACAATAAGGTAAATGTGCTCTGACAAGTCACCCTTAACTGGGTTTGCAGAGACGGCACAAGGAGTGCACTGACAGAAATCATATCTTAAGGGAAAAGGGGATTCTTTCTGAGCACAGTCTTAGGGATACACCACCTTCAAGTTAGTAGCCACCTTGAAGAAGGAGTAAGCATGATGTGAACCCCTATAGTCCATTTCTAAGTGGTCTCATACTGGTCACTCTGCCTAATCTCAAGCCTGTGTGGCCTGTGAGAAAAGCATAAGATGAGGCAGACCAATAGAGGGGAATTCTGGACTTCAGGTCAAGTATATCAGTCAGTGTGTGGAGCAAGGCAACCGCTGGTTCCAACTTGTTTTAAAAAAAATCGTGGTTTCTACTTTTACCTAAGGGCAACAGGAGAACAGAAGAATTCTATTTTTCAGCACAGAGCTAAGCTAGACAGATAAGAAAAATCAAATGTAAAGTTGTAACTTGTCCAGAAAGGCGAGTTTTAGAAGATTGCAAAAGGGCCTCCCCGGTGGCGCAGCGGTTGAGCGCTGGGTTGCAAAGCTGCCTGCAGCCTCTGCAGCGCCGGTTCGATCCCCGGCTGCTCCCCAGCCACCAGAGGAGGGTCCCACATGGCGCGCAGACCTCTCCTGCCGCTGCTCCCCTCAGCAGTGTACTTCGGTCCTTCTGCCTGCTCTGCTCCCCGCTCTGGCTCTGGTGAATTCTCTCGCCCTCCCACGCTTCTGACTGTACCCAGTGCATGTATGAACAAAACAAACAAACAAACAGGGCCTCCCTGGTGGCGCAGCAGTTGAGCGCTGGGTTGCGAAGCTGCCCGCGGCCTCTGCGTTGCCAGTTCGATCCCCGGCTGCTCCCCGGCCACCAGAGGAGGGTCCCACATGGCGCGCAGACCTCTCCTGCCGCCCGCTGCTCCCCTCAGCAGTGTACTTCGGTCCTTCTGCCTGCTCTGCTCCCCGCTCTGGCTCTGGTGAATTCTCTCACCCTCCCGCACTTCTGACTGTACCCAGTGCATGGATAAACAAAACAAACAAACAAACAAATAAATAAATAAATAAAGCATGCCTCTATTAAAAAAAAAAATTAAAAAAACAAACAAACAAATAAATAATTAAATAAACATGACTCTATAAAAAAAATTAAAAAAAAAAGATTGCAAAAGATTTAAGGTATGTTATAGGTTAAAAAAAAATTAAAGACAAACTCAAAAACTGGCTATACTTTCTAGCATCATTATCTAACTAAAGGAACCAAATGTGCATTTAAAAAAGAAATTGATGTAACAAGTTAGAAGTGACAGAAACACATAAATGAGGAACAGCCCTAATGTTGTCCTTGAGTCTCTATTAGGGCCTCCCTGGTGGCACAAGGGGTTAAGACACAACCTATGAAGCTATCCCCAGCCACTGTTGCACCAGTTCGATCCCTGACCAGGGAGCGACTGGCATGGTGCAGCAGATCTCTCCTGGCTCCCCCGCTGCTCCCCTCTACAGTGTATTTCAGTCAATCTGCCTGTTCTGTTCCCCACTCTGTCTCTGGAGTGTCCTCTCACCCCCCCCCCACACACACACACCTGCCTGTTCTGTTCCCCACTGTCTCTGGTGAGTCCTCTCACTGCCCCCCACACCTCTGGCCTGTACTCCAGTTCTTGTATGCATAAATAAATCTTTAAAAAAAAAAAAAGAAAATTAGCTCAAAGTGTTTCATGGACCTAAATACTGGAGTTAAAACCTACTAAAAAAGAGCCTCCCTCAAAAAAAAAAAGCCTCCTTGGCGGCGCAAGGGGTTAAGCACCACACTGTGAGACAATCCACACACAGCCTCTGCAGTTCGAGTTCAATCCCTGGCCAGCCAGAGAGAAACCTACATGGTGAAGCAGACCTCTCCTGTCTCGCCTGCTGCTCCCCTTGGCAGTGCATTTCAGTCCATCTGCCTGTTCTGTTCCCCACTTGGTCTCTGGTGAATCCTCTCAACCCTGCCCGCCCTGCATCTCTGGCTTGTGCCCCAGCTATTGTATGCACAAATAGATAAATCTTTAAAAAAAAAAAAAAAAACTACTTCCTAGGCAGCTATGAGAATTAAAAAAAAAAAAAGTCTCTACTAGACTTAGGTACCTATTTTAGATTCTATTTCTCCACAAATTTTCATTAAGTCCAACAATACCTCCACTTACAATTCTAAGTTTAAGGAGTGTTGCTGAACACTGTGTTTATGTATTTTTTTGTACAGTGAAATATTTCAAAGTATACAAAAAGCTGTTGAGAGGGTCACATAACAATTTCAACATCCACCACATAGTCTAAAACTACATCTATTGTTGCCAAATTTAGTTCAAGTAGTGAACATAGGGGAATGGTGGATTTAAAAAATCTTGCTTAAGAACATTCAAGTTCATTCAAATGAAACATGTGCTGGCCCAGTAAAACCCCTGAACCAGTGGCCTCTTCAAAATCCTTAATTGAAGGGAATGGATTTGGCAAAAAGCAGATCTCAGCAGAAAGCCACACTTGTTAGCAGTGGACTCCTGTGGTACCTACTCTTAAGACCTCTTGAAAATTAAATGAGATAATGTAAAGTGTTTTATACAATTAGTGATTGAGAACTGAAAAAAAGCTAGCTAGCTACAGTAGCTGTTATCAATGCTAACATGTGAGCCTTTATTGCTGGGTTAAAAGTTTAAAGTTTACCCAGTAGTTTAAATCCCACCTTGGTTATCCCAGTCCAAAGATATAACTTGTTTATGACACTTGCCCAAGGTCATCAAGTCAGTGGCGGCAGAGCTCTGAAGGTCAAAACAAAGAAGGCTGGGTCCTAACTTCTCTGAGTGGATCATGAAATCAGGGGCTCATAACTCCACTGCTATTTTAAGTCATGTTATATCTTGGGGGACAGAGATTCTTCAACAAGACACACCCCCTGTAAATACAGTAAAGTGGCTTGAAACTTAAATACCTGGTAGGGAGACCCAAAAACACCCCACACCACCCCCAAAAGCCCAAAGCAGGACGGGCCTGGCACAACCATAGGTAGCAAGCACAAGGAATTGGCAAAATTGGGTCCACAAACCCGAATGGAAGTGTTCGGGCCTAGCCAAGATTCCTGAGACTAATGCACACCTCACTTGGAATAAGTTTTCAGGAGTATTTGGTGGCCTTCCTGATCGAGAAGCCGGGTCCACAAGGTCTTCCCGCCGACGCATGTGCACAGATTTGCTGTTGCCAGTCCCCTAAGTTAACTGTCGCCCCCTCACTCCCGCCACCCCTACACACACTGGAAACTGCAGCCAGTTGTCCCCAGCAAAACTGCCTTGACACCCATGGCTCATAGGCAAGCACAGATTTGCTTAAAAAAGACCATTCAGCCTTCACGCTGCTCGAGTCCTTGCCCTGCATTGTTTGGTAAGAGTTCCTTCCAGAATGTGACTTCCCCAGCAGTTGGAGATGCTGGAGGGAGCCCCCCAAGGAAAACGGGGCTCGCAAACCTGAGCCGGCCACACCAGGGCGCCAACCGGCAATGTCCGTCTGGGAAGGCCGCCATGGGGCAGGCAGCACCGGGGCTCCAAGAGAACCCCACCCCCGAAAATGCCCCCAAGCCCTTACACCCCCAACAGAGGATCAGGCACCGGAAGTGGAGGCCGGAGTGCCCCGGCCAAGGGGTGTCCTGAGGCTGCGGGCTGCCCACTTCCTGCGCCACCAGACTGGTGGCAGAAGGAGGGCGCGTGGCTGCTCCGGAAAAGGGATGCCCCGAGGCAATCCAGAGCTCACTCTACTTTGAAGTCAGAAGAGACCCCAAGTTTCTCTAATCGCCCAGAGCTGTGAGGGGGTCTTGGCCCATTTTGGCGCCAAACGACCAGGGGCGCGCGACCGGAAGTGCCGCCCAGTCCCCGCCAACAGCCGCTGCGCGCCGCGCCATCCTGCGCATGCGTGCCCGTCTGTCAGCAGCAGCCACAGGCTACCCAGAGGGGAAGGAACCCCCCCACACCCAGTGCCGTGCCACCTCCCCCCCGCCGAGTCCGCGGTCCCCGGCGGCACCTACCGCCTGCGGACATCGTCGGGCAGTGAGATAGCCCGGGAAGCCAGCGTGGGCACTCGGGCAGGGGCTGTGCGGGCAGGCATCTCGGAAGCTGCAGCAGAGCCGGCGACAGCACAGGCGGCCCAGCTTTTCGCGCGGAAACCAACGGGGAGGGGCAGCGAGCGGAGGCGGAACGTACCACCCCAGCCCAGGCATGGGGTAAGGCAGGACGTACCATGAGGAGAGAGGCTGTACCATGTGTGGGCAGATGGAGTGGAGTGGCCCCCTGAGCAGGAGCCACGCATGCGCGGGGCGGCAATGCACCCCTGCGCAGAGCAGTGGGCTCTTCCAAGCTCTGCGGTTTGCTGGGAGCCTGCCTGAGAGGTTCATTCATTCTTCATTCTTTCCGGCTTGCTTGGGTAAAACTGGGCGCATCCCCTGGAGGTCCCAGCATGAAGGCTTTTGAGTTCATGCCCTCAGTTCCAGCCATATCTCCACCAATTTGCTCACTGTAACAACGCAGCCTCAGTTTCCCAAGCCCTCATCTATAAGAAGGCGCCAGTAGCACCTACTCCAGAAAATCTTGACGCAGCACAAGATATGGGGATAGCGCCAAAGAGTTCACAGTGTAGGGAGGTTGGCCACACCCGCAGCCTATGTGTTAAAACGCGCGCACACATACACACACGCACACACACCCCAGAACCTGGGAAAGAATGCTCCCTTCAACAAATCGTGTTGGGAAAATGGGATACCACATCACCAGAACGAAGCTGAAAGAAAAATGAAGCTAGAAGAAAATATGGGAAGAAGCTTCATAACATTGAATTTCATAGTAACACCAGAAACTAAAATAAACAAGTGGGACTATACCAAATAAATCCTCTGCACAGCAAAGGAAACAACAAAGTAAAAGGACAACCTATAAAATGTGAGAAAATATATAGAAACCATATATCTAATAAGGGGTTACTATCCAGAACATAGTAATAATTTTAATAACTCCTACAACTCAAAGGCAACTGATTTTAAAACCGGCAAGCGCTTTGAATGGGCATTTCCCCAAAGAAGTTTGTTTGTTTCACAAACAAGCATATATGAAAAGGTACTCAGCTTCACTAATCATCAGTGAAATGCAAATCAAAGGCATAGTAAGAGATCACCTCATCCCCATCTGGATGGCCACCAGCCAAATAACAAACATTGGGGAGAAGATAAGAGATTAGGATACATGTGTACTGTTAGAGATGTGAAATGGTCCTGCTGCTGCTGTTGCTGCTGCTACTCTTGCAGCAGCAGCAGAAAAGTGAGCTTGTTCCTCAAAAAATTAAAAATAGAATTGTCATATGGTAACAATCCCATTTCTGAATATGTATATTCAAAAGAATTGAAAACAAGAGCTTGAGATCTTTGCATGCTCATCATCACTGAATTATTCACAGTAGCCAAGATCTTACATCTTTGGATGAATGGATCAAGAAATGTAGTGTAGATGTACAATGGAATATTATCCAGCCTTTAAAAAAAATGAAACCCCAACAAAAAAGAAAAAGAAGTTCTGTCATGTGCTACAATATGAAGGGAACTTGTGGCCATTATGCCAAGAAAAATAACCCAGTCACAAAAAGACATGCTTCCAGTTCTTACTTATTTGAGTTATTTAAAGTAGCCAAACTCTCAGAAACAAAGTAAAATGAAGGTACTAGACGACTAGTGGGAGGGAGGAGAGAGAATGCAGTTTGTTTTACAATACGTTACCTGAGATCTGTTGCACAACAATATGCATATGGCTTGTACTACTAGACAATTAAAAATGGCCAGGGTGGTACATGTTAGGTATTTTTCACCACAATAAATAAGCCATCAAGGTAAGCCGAGTTGAAAAGAGAAGGTGTACCTCCCACACAAAACACCAGAACACAGTTTAAAAATATGGTATATTTTTACATTTCTGTAATATAAAATTTATAAGTAAATGCATTTATACACACAAAAGCTGAGTCCCCCAAGAGCTGATGGGAAAGGCCTGCCAAAAGTGAAGCTCAGACCCTCTGATTGTTAGGAGTTACACACAAAGGCAGGGTCCAGGAGGGCTGAAATATTAAGGCTAAAATTAATAATTGTGTTTATATGTAATCTGCGGTTATAGACACGATCCTAGACTTTTTCTTAATCCCAGGTTTTTTTAAGTAGCTAATCTAGTCATTAACCATCCAAGGAGGGGTCAGAACACCATTTCCCATCCCTCAGATTTGTCCCAAAAGAGTCTGGCCCAGAGTCTTCTCACCCAAGCCCACAGGCTCAATGAGTAGCAGGAACCGTGAACCCACGTGTCCTTCGCTCCAGAGCCTGGATGTTGAGCAGTGGTCCCAGCATTGGCTACTTGTCAGACACCATAACACTGGAGGAACCAGAACTGAAGAGAAGGGGCAGAAAGGAGATGGCAAGGAGAAGACAGTCACCAGAGTGAGGTTCAGGTCCTATGGACCTGTCAAAAGCCAGTATCTGGGCCTTAACCTGACTTAGAAAAAGGAGTTAGGGAGGGAGAGGAGATAAAAACCAGCCAGCTGTTTAGGGACCTCAGCTTAAGAGAGAACAACTGTATTTATGCTAATTGGATGGCTTCTCTTTGAAATCCCTTTGCCAAGAGACAACAACCCATTTTACAGATGGTGCAAGAGCCCAAGGAAATCACAAAAAGATTGCCGCAACAGTCTCCCCACAGTTTTGGTTGATGCCAAAACTGGGCTTCTAAATCAACTGAATCTGTTCTCAAGTCGCTTGGAGCAAAAAAACCAAGCACATTGGGCCTCCCTGGTGGCCCAGGCGGTTGAGCACAGTGCTGTGAAGCTGTCTGCAGCCTCTGCAGTGCAGATTCGATCCCCACCAGCCTTGAAGCAACCCACATGGTGAAGCAGACCTCTCCTGTCTCGCCCACTGCTCCCCTCAGCAGTGTATTTCGTCAGTCTGCCTGTTCTGTTCCCCACTGTCTCTGGTGAATCCTCTCACCCTCCTGCGCATCTGGCCTGTACCCCTGTTCTTGTATAAATAAATAAATCTTTAAAAAAAAACAAACACAAGCACCACTTCTTATCCCTCTCCTCCCTTCATATATAAGAGGAGCATTTTCTGTTGGTTCTTCCTCTAAAATGCAAACCAGATTTTCTGCTTGTTCCTTCTGCTGCTGTTGCAGAGCACCAACATCATTGGCCTGGACTATTCTAGCACCCTCCCCACAATTGCATTACGTTTAAAAAAAAAAAAAAGGGGGAACGTACTATTCTCTTCCCCACTGAAATCTTCCAGAACCTCCCATTACCCTTCAAATAAAAACTAAGTATTTTACTCCATTTACAGGATGCCAATTAGGTGCAGCTCATGCTCCCCTCACCCTTACCACCATGGCCACCGTGCTGAGCACCAGCTTCATTGATTCACCTTTAGTCTTTTTAGCTCTTTCTGCCCTCAGGGCTTTGCCTTTACTGTTACCTCAGCTCAGGCCACTTTTCTGGGAGATGGGAGAGTCACAAAGTGTAAAGGCTGCTTCTGCCAAGAAGCTGACCCTAATTGTTCTAGCCTATTATCTTGTTCCTTTGTAGCATTTACCACTGTCTCAGAGTCTTTCATTTACTTTCTCTCATAGTCTGTCTATATTACAGCAGGCCAGGGATCAGCAAATTTTTCTGTAAAAGGATCAGACAGTAAATATTTTAAGTTTTGTGGGTCACATGTTCTCTGTTGCAACTACTCAGTGCTACCATTTTGCAAGAAGACAGCTACAGACAATACATAAATAGATACTTGTGCTCCAATAAAATTTTATTTACAAAAACAGATGGTAAGCTTTCTCTTCTTTCCTGCCATTGAGTTGTCTGCACGTGACTGTGCCTGGCCAGATCTTTTCACAAGACTTTTGGGATCAAGCAATTCTTGGCCAAGAAACGAAAGCAGAATCACCCCATCTTCCAATGCATTCAGATAATAACTGGTAATAAAATCAGGTACAGCTCCAAAAAGAGACACTGGAGAAGAACCATGCTGGGCCTATATGGGGAAATGCCCATGAGGTGGCAAGTTATGCTGTATAAGCTCACTAGCATCTTGCATTATCATGCTGAAAACCTATTTGGACTTGTTTAGAAAATTAGTTTTCTCTTTTTTATGTTTCTGTGCCTACTAGGTTGGCTCCATTATAAAAATGTGAAATCTTTGCTTGTGAAAAGCAGATGGTGGGCTGAATTTAGCCCATGGACTTAGGGTGTTACTCTCTGCAAGACTGACCTCCAGAGGCAAAGGACCTCACCTTCCTCATCTGCCTTCTCCACAACTTACCCTTTAAGGGTTTGCTCAGTAGGAATGAAGATATATATGGGAGGGACTAGAAGCAGAGTGAAAATACAGATTTTCACTGGTAGGTGTAAAGCTGTGTTCTCCCCCACAACAATGTAATTTCTATTTTACAGACAGGGAAACTTAGTTCCAGATCAGGTCATGTTGTAAACTCAGGTCAGTCTCCAGTCCCTGAGACACCTGCTTCACTCGACTCACCTGACCACTAGAAATGTCAACCAAAGCTGCCATAGGGAAAAAGACCCTGAGGTCTTAAAAAATCATCCAGAATAACTTCTTGGCCCACCAGAGACCCCTCTCTTCCACCTACAAATGGGATTATCCCTTGAGAGCAGTAAGGAACTTCTACCTCTTGCTCTCCAAAGCACAGTTTGAAAATCCCTCACAAGAAAGGTTCGTCAGGCCCAAGTTCTCTCCTTCCCAGAGCACATTTGGTTCCTCTAGTTGGAGGGCTGTACTCCACAGGTTAGGACAGAAAACTCCATGGAGACTGGAAAGCCAAACTCCAGAGGCCAGGGGAGGCCAGGTTCCAGGGCTGGTGGCAGGACAGCCACGTGTCCTGAACCACGGTCACTCACAAGGCCAGAGCTGAGTCACGCCGCATGCCGGGAAATTAGTCACAGCCTCTGAACATTCATTTGGTGTGGGGGCCTAGCAGAGGCCCCCAGCAGTGGTGACGGCTTCAATGAAAACACTTTGCCACTCTTATCTGTACAGAGAGCCTAGCAGAAAGACCACCAGGGCAGCCTTTGTGTTCTCTCTCTGGGCTCAGGTTACCAGGAATCTGCTCTAGGGGAAATAACTCTGGAGTTTGCTGGGCAGAACCACCTGCTCCTTACAGGGCCCTTCAGCAGACCAGTGGCTATCTGTTTGGGATCACAGGAGGATTGCTGCCCAGCCCAGCAGGTTTTACCTTCAAACAATCCTGAGGTCAGTTTGTTGATCTGCCTCTCCAGAGTCACTGCCCCAGCCCAGGTTGTCCTCCACTCTCTCCTGCACACCTGCCCAGTCTCCTTCCTGAGCTACCACTTAGACTTCTCCCCATCTGTCCTCCACACAGAAGTATTCTCAGAACCCAAATCTGATCAGTCACCTACTTCCCTGCACACTGAATGCACCTGAATGGTATCTCAGCACTCTTAGGGTAAACCTAACCCTCTGCACCTAGCCTATCCACATAAGCTCTTACTACTCACCCCTTCACTTGCACCAGCTGAGCCACAGCCCAGACACTCAATGCCCCTTCTTGTCTAAGATCTGTGCTCCCAGCCACCAGTGTTCCTCGCCTCTTGGTATTCATGCTCTATGGAATCCTGTCTTGCACTGAATCAGGAGAAGGAAGGTGAAGATGCATCCAAGGCTAGGTCATAAAAGGCACAGCAGTGCCACTTTGGTCTCATGGGGCAATCTCCATATTGTGAGGATGCTCAGGCAGTCCTGTGGGGTGTCCAATTTTACCATCCATGTGCATGAGCCACTTTGGAAGAGGCTCTTCCAGCTCTAGTCAAATCTATAGAGTTTATAGCCCCAGCCAATATTTGACTATAATCTCATGAAAAACCTCAAACTGGATTTGTTGACTTTGCTGTTCCCAAATTCTCAACCCAAGAAACCTTGAAAGATAATGCACAGATGGTGTTTTTCTAAGCTACTAGATTTTGGACTTCTTTTTTTATAGCCACAGACACAACCACACATCACTTAATGACAGAGTTATGTCTTGAGAAATACATTGGTGGGCAATTTCATCATTGTAGGATGTCAGAGTAATTACACAAACCTCACTGGTATAGCCCACTGCATGGTAGGTGGTAGTTGTATAAGCAGCCCATTGTTGATTAAAACACTAAGCAACACGTGACTATAATAATCACAAGATTAACAAGCACTTGCTACTCCCTCAGCCTAGAAAGGCCTGCTGTTCCATATGCCCACTTCTCCTGCCTTGATCATTTCTAATCATTCTTCCTTCAAGGAAACTTGCCTGACCTCCCCCAGCCGTATCAGATGTCTGACAGTCTCTTAGAACAGCAGCCCTCTCTTTCAGAGTCTTTACCTCAGCTGGTGATTTAATATTTTAGGGTGATGGTTTTCTATCAATCATACCCATCTATGCTCAGCAGCTAGCAAAGTGCTCAGGGTATAGTTGGCATGCAATAAAGACTTATGGAGCCTGCCTGGGTGAGGGCATAATGTCTGTTCTCCACACATTAAATGCTTATTCTGCAAACCTCCATCAAAACAACAAACGGGCACATTCTTATTCAGCTATTTCTACTTCCAGGAATTCCTCCTAAGATTTACTCATACACATGCAAAATGAGAAGCAGACACAGCTGTTCACTGAAACTTGTCTGTAGCAAAAGCCTGAGAACGACCTAGTTATCCATCAGTGGGGATTAGCTAAAGAAACTGTCCATTCATAGAGAACCAAACCACAGCAATAACAACAAATAAACGTTTCCACAAAATGGACTGGGAATTGTTTCCTATCGACAAGTGAGAAAGGGGGTAGAACAGAACACACAGTGCACTACTGCTTATGTAAAACAAAGCGGGGAGGGGCTATGCGTATTTACTTTTGCTTTTTTAAAGATTTATTTTTATTTACTTATGCATACAAGAACTGGGGTGTAGACCAGAAATGCAGGGGGTGAGAGTATTCACCAGAGACAGAGTGGGGAGAACAGTTGGATCTACTGAAATACACTGCTGAAGGAAGCAGCAGGTGAGACAGGAGAGGTCTGCTGCGTGTGAGTAAGCTCCCCAGCCAGGGATCAAACTTGTGCCACAGTGGCTGGCGGTAGTTTGATAGCACTGAGATTTTAACCCTGTGCCACGAGGGAGGCCCCTATGTGTATTTACTTGCCCATGCATAAAACCTTTTAGAAAGTTTAAGTTTCTGGAAATAAAGGATGCTTACTAGCAGGGTGGGAACTGTGGGCAGGAAGAAGAGTTCCTCCAAATATCTTTTTGCCCCTTTGGAATGCTGGACCTTGTGGCCATGTAATTTATGTCAAACAAAAACAGAAGAGCAATGGGGAAGGACAGTCTTTCAATAAATGGTGCTGGGTCCCTGGATGCATTGGAAAAAGTGAACCTTGACCTCTACCTCACACCATCTACAAAACCCAATTCCAGATATCTTGCAGTCTAAATGGGAAAGCAAAATCAAGAAAGTTTTTAAAATAAAACAAAGGACATCTCTGGGCTAGGCAAGTGTTTCTTTAACAGGATACAAAGCACATTAATCATAAAGGAAACTATGTAGGCTGTATAAAAATGAATTTGTTCATCAAAAGATACCTCTAAAAGGCAAGTCACAGACACATATCCCACAAAGGACTCATTCCACAGTATATATAGAATACTTTCAAATTACTAAGAAAAAGGCAGGAAATTTTTTTCTTATGTGGGCAAAAGAATTGAACAGTTGTGAAATCACAAAAGAGGATTTCCAAGTGGCTAAGATTCATATGGAAAGCTGCTCAACTACAGCTATAGTCATCAGGAAATGGGAAATGAAGTCTCAGTGTGATATTACCCACCCACCCCCGCATCACCCCCCCACACCACTTACAGCAGGGTGGCTAAAATGGAAAAAAAAAATTTTTTGCAAGTGTTAGCAAGACCAGTGTTCTGCATAGTACAGCTACTTCAGAAAAGGACCTACTATAGCAAAATGTATTTCTACCCTAAGACCCTGCAAACCTATGCCAGGCATAAGTGCTAACCTTCACCAAATGACACAAAACTGCTCTAATGGCTCTTTTCACAAGAGCCAAAACTGAGGACAACTCAAATATTCAACAATGATAGGACAATAGTATACCTAGGGGCAAATATTTTCTCTCAGGGCTAAGATAATATTTTAGGATTTGTGAGCTTTGCTTTGTTACAATTCAAACTCTGTGATTGTAACTACAGAGAAAAAAACAGCTACAAATAATCATGTAAATGGATGGGCATAGCTACGTGCCAATAAAACTTTATGTGTGGACACTGAAATTTTAGTTTCCTACTTTTTTTCACGTATCACAAAACACCCTTCTTTTGACTTTTTCCCAACCACTAAAATGTGAAAACAATTCATTACCTACAACCTGGACAAAAACAGGCTGTGGAATGAATTTGGCTCAGGGACTGTGGTTTGCAGAACCCTGCTCTTCAGCATTGACAACTGAGCACTCTATAACTCCTTATAAAACCTGCATGAATCTCAGAAACATCTTCAGGAAAAGAAGGCAGACACAGACAAGTACATACTGCAGGATTCCATTACAGAATTCACCAAAGTACATCTCCCCACTTCTCTTATTCACTTCAAGTTTGGGTTTCCTTCCTTCGGAGACCTCTCCAACCTTGCCCTTGGCCCTCTTCAGCCTGACTGGGCCCTGGGGCCACTGAGCACTATAGCACTATAGCCACCAGGCCCTAGAGAAAGCAGTGGTCAGAACTCAGGTAATTACCCACCTCTTGGGGCACAGAGTGAAAATACACAGCATCCACTCCTGGACTGCAAAGAAAAGTCTTCCTTACCACACTGAGCAGGGATGAGAATTGGGTCTTCCCTTGGCCATTAAATCAGAGAGACTTCACATGAAGCACCTCCTTCCAGGAAATGACCGCTAGCTAACCACAACCACCTGTCCAAAGGCCATCACCAAGTTATTAAAACTACCTGGCAAAGAGATGCACACAGAGTCTCCAATCAGGGTGCTGGGGACTATCTTCAAAGGTTTCCTCATTTTCCCAGTTGTGATCTAGGGGTCCTGAACCAGGTAACCCAGTGAGAGTAGCTGAAAGGGCTTACACTCCCCATCCATTCCTCTACTTGGCAATACTGACATTTGGGGCCTGACCTCTACCTCGGGGCCAGTTGCACCCCAACCTTCCAGATGAGACAACCCAAAATGTCTGCAGACATTGCCTAATGTCTCCTAGGAGTGCAGAACCACCATGGATGAGAACCACTTATTTAGACACCAGGAAATGACAAAACAGTGGCCTCACCCCAGCTGTATTTCCTCTGGTCAATACCTTACAGATGAAAATCAGCACAAACCCTGCATTTTGAAAACCGTAAGACTTGAAGGTTAACATCAGGAGCAGCGGATAGTGAAAGTGCAGAGTCTTGGGCTCTGGGATCAACTTTTCTGAGCACTAATAGGGTCCAGGAAACTATTTTTTTCCACAAGTTCCCCACTTGTGAAAGTTTAAGAAGTAACCCCCCCAACTTTGTTGAAGTAGAATCGACAAATAAAAATACATATATTTAAAGTATACAACATGAGTTGAAATTCATATACATTGTGAAATGATCACCACAATCAAGCTAATTAACACCCATCATTTTGCTTACTTACAGTTGTTTTTTTTTTTTTGCATGTAGTGAGAACACTACTGTTTTAGCAAATTCCGAGTATATAGTAGCTTGTGTGGCAGCTGACACACTGATTCTGAAGTCAGACCTAAGTGTATAATACAGTGTTATTTACTGTCATCACCATGCTCAGAGTTTATTCATTTTTATAACTGACCCTTTGACCAGTATCTCCCCATTCCCCCCAACTCCCAGGCCCTGCTAATCACCATTTTACTCTGTTCATAATAGTTTGATTTTTAGACTCCACATGTAAGTGAGATGATACAATATTTGTCTATCTGTGTCTGACTTATTTCACCTAGCACGATGTCCTCCATACCCATCCATATTGTAAATGGCTGGATATCCTTCTTTGTAGTTAAATAATATTGGGGGGGGGGACATTTTCTCTATCCATTCATCTGTTGATGGGCAATTAGGCTGCTTCCACGTCTTGGCTACTGTTAATAATGCTGCAATGAACATGGAGTGTAGACATCTTTTCAATATGCTTAATTCCTTTTCTTTGACTGAAGACCATGATGGAATTACTGGATCATATGGTAGTTTCTATTTTTAATCTTTTGAGGAAACTCTGTAATGTTTTCCATAATGGCTGTACCAATTTACATTCCCACCAGCAGTGCACAAAGGTGTTTTTTTCTTTTTCTTTCTTTGGCTTGCAACGTTTTGTTTTTCACTAGCTATATGCCATTTATATGTAGACTGTTCCATGTTCTCTTCATTCCAGTCCTGGGCTGAATGAATAGCCCGTAACTGTCCATTCTTGTCTAGATCATCATTGGGACCTAGTTTGTTCTAGGATCTGGGTTATTCTTTCTGTCCCAACTGACATCTGGATTGAACAAAGCCAGAGGCATGATGTACAGCACAGCTCCAATCCCTCCAGCTTCAACAAATACAAAGTGGGGATCAAGTTAAGAAGCTTCTTGGCCTGACCAAGTATAAGGTAAATGATTGTCAGGCTTTTCTGCCCTCCCTCCATTAGGATTGATGATGGATCCCTGTGGTCCTGCATGCATGCCTGATGGCGGGCACCTGGTCTAGAGTGTGGGCCAATATAGGTGGGTTCACCTGGGCTGAGATGGGGCTTATAAGGGTTACATCAAGGAATGGAATATGAGGGAACAGACCAGGAGGAACAAGCGAGAGATGAATGGAACCAGCAGAAGAAAGAGAACGAGACATGAGAGAATGCCAGAGAGCCCAGAAAGAGCATGGTTTCAGGAGAGGCCTTGGGCTAGCATGGAGAAAACAGTGGGGAAGTTCAACTACAAGGAGGACTCCAGGGTCGGGTGAGGGGCTTCCAGGAACAGGAACTACATTTGCCATGACATGTTTGTTATGTTTCCTAAGTTAAGGAAAGGATAGAGTGGGTTGATGAAAACCCCTCTTCATACTCTGAGTTAGCGGGGAATTTAAAGTGCTCCCATTTTATAGAAGAAACCATTCGGAGACTTCCAGATTAGTGGAAAAGTATAATAAGGACAGAGAAAAAAAATTTTTTAAAGATTTATTTATACACACAGAACTGGGGTGTAAGTCAGGGGTGTAGGGGGGTGAGAGGATTCACCAGTGAGAGTGGGGAGCAGAATAGGTAGATCTACTGAAATACACTGCTGAGGGGAGCAGCGGGTCAGGCAAGAGAGGTCTGCTGCACCATCTGACCGATTGGGGATCAAACTCGTGCTGCAGTAGCTGGTGATAGTTTGATAGTGCTGTCTTTAATCCCTGTGCCAGCAGGGAGGCCCAGGACAGAGAAATTAAAAACAAAAAAACAATGCCTTGCTCCTTTAACTAACTACTAAGTGTTAGTAAACTGATTTTTGCCTCCCTAACTTTGCTTCTAGTATTACTGTTGCCTAGTAATCTCTTCTTCCTGATTCCCCCGCACAATATTAAGGTCTCAACTCAAATAGTACCTCCTCTGAGAAGCCCTCCCCAATCATACTTTATTCTCTTTCTTCCTTCAATAGTACTTACTCACTTACCACTTTTTAACATTGTATTACATATTTTTTTAGACTGTCTCCCCAACTAGAATGTAAGATTTCTGATGGCAGGAATAAGAGTGCTCAATCTATATTTTGAATGGTTGGAATTTTTTGCAACGAGTTTAAGAAATAAAATGTAGTTACCAGAAAATATCCTCATCTTAAACATGGAAATTAATGGCTTTTACTAAATCTACCAAATTAGGCAACTATCGCCACAATCCAGTTTTAGAATATTTCAATCACACCAATAAAAGCATTCATGCCTACTTACTTTTAATTCCCATCCATAGCTCCCATCCCAGGCAACCACTAATCTAGTTTCTGTCTCCATAGATTTGTCTTTTATGGGAATTTCATTTAATGGAACCATATAACGTTACCTTTCATGACTGACTTCCTTCACTTAACAGAATTCTTTTCCGTTTCTTTCATGTTAGTGTGCATATGGGGTATTTTGTACCTTGTTATTGCTGAGGCAATCATCTTCCATTGTATGGATGTCACATTTTATTTATCCATTCACAAATTGATGCCCATTTCTGTTCTTTACCTCTTGGAGCTATTATGAAAAAGCCTTCTATGAGTGTTTGCAGTCAAGGCTTCACGTGGAGCTGTCTTCTCACCTTTCTTGGGTACATACTTGGAGTCAGACTGCTTGGGTTGTATGGTAAGTTTATGTCTGCCTTTGTAAAAAACTGCCAGCTGTTTTCCCAAAGGGTAGTCCCTGTTTACATTTGGGGTTGAGATTATAAACATACCCATTTTACAGATGATGAAACCAATTGAGACTTGCCTGGTAAAGTGTCAAAAAATCAACTTGGGTTAGAGATGTTGAATTTGAGACCTAAATCTGTTTTTGTTTTTTTTTTTAACTTTAGAGTATGTGTTCATTTTTTTTTTTTAAAGATTTATTTATACAAGCACTGGGTACAGTCAGAAGTGCAGGAGTGTGAGAGACTTCACCAGAGCTAGAGCAGGGAACAGAACAGGCAGACTGACGAAACACACTGCTGAGGGGAGCAGCGGGCACAGCAGGAGAGGTCTGCGCGCCATGTGGAACCCTCGCCAGTGGCTGGGGATCGAACCGGCATTGCAGAGGCTGCAGGCAGCTTTGCAGCCCAGCACTCAACCACTGCGCCCCCAGGGGAGGCCCCTGTTTTCATTTTTTTTTAATACTTATTTTTTGTATGGAAGAACTGGGTTGTAGGCCAGAGATTCAGGGGGTAAGAGGATTCATCAGAAACAGAGTAGGGAGCAGAACAGGTGGATCTACTGAAATACACTGCTGAGGGGAGCAGTGGGCGAGACTGGAGAGGTTTGCTGCACCACATGCGGGTTAACAACCTGGTCAGGAAATCGAACTCAGGCCAAAATGGTGATAGTGTGAGCCCTAACCCCTGGGCCACCAGGGAGGCCCCAGGGTATGTGTTCTTAAACACACCACAAATTGCCACTAAAAATAACATCTACCCAATTTCACTTCCGCTTTTTTGATAAATTTAACTGTTTCTGGACAAGGCATTCAGGGAAAACTGATAGATATTGGATGTCTGAACTTTGGGGAAGTGGGTTTGCTTAGTAGATGAATGATGGGGAGATGGATTAGAAAATCTTTGGAGGGGCCTCCCTGGTGGCACAAGTCTTAGCACTATGAAGCTATCAGCATCCATTGCAGCAAAAGTTTGATCCCAAACCCGGGAGCTGACCCATATGGCGCAGCTGACCTCTCCTGTCTCACCCACAGTTCCCCTCAGCAGTGTATTTCAGTTAGATCTGTGTGTTCTGCTCCCCACTGTCTCTGGTGAATCCTCTCACCCACCCTTCTCCTCGCACCTCTGGCCTACACCCCAGCTCTGGTATGCATAAATAGATAAATCTTTTTTAAAAAACAGAAAGAAAACTTTTGGAGACTGTTAATCAAACAATGGATCCAGATAACAACTGTCCACAGATGATCAAACCATTGGGGGACAGTCAGTTGGGGAATCTACAAGAGATGGGATCAGACTGATGGTACCTGAACCCCCTGATGGGTCTTAGCAATAAGAGAGACACAGCCAGACAGCATGTTCTCTTGGTGGAAGTTTCCAGCACCACCTATAAAGAATTGAAACCAAAAATATTAATTTTGAAACTGAAGACAGGGGAACATTTTTTATTAAAGATTTATTTATGGATACAAGAGCTGGGGTACAGGCCAAAGGTGAGAGGATTCACCAGAGACAGAGTGGGGAACAGAACAGGCAGATGGACTGAAATACACTGCTTAGGGGAGCAACGGGCGAGTCCGGAGAGGTCTGCTGCGCCATGTGGATCAGCTCCCCGGCCAGAGATCGAACTCATGCTGTAGTGGCTGTGGATAGCGTCATAGGTTGTGTCTTAACTCCCTGTGCCACCAGGGAGGCCCAGAGGAATATTTTAATGACATAAGGAGATATCTTTAGCCAATGTTAAGCTTTAAGAAGCTCTTAAAGAAGTGGTTTCTTCAACAAATGATTTACTAGAAGGGGAGAAAACCTTGCTAAACCTTCTAAACAAGATTAAAAGGTTTAACCTATTTAAATCTATTGTTGAAAAGGAAAACTTGTTAAACATTACTTTGGGGGTTTATTAACTAAATGCCATGTGAGGATCTTGTTTGGATTCTGATTTGCATAAATAAAATATTAAAATGAAAACTGAGATGGGGAAATTTTCACACTGTTGGTACTACTGATGTACGATCAAAATGGTATTGTGATTAAGTTTTTTTTTAATGTTGTTATAAAAAGTAGCATATTTACCAACTAAATGATGTGATATCCTCTGCTTTTCTTAAAAATATCCAGTGAGTAATAATTGATTCAGACAAGAAAGGATGCTAAAGGAGTGAAAGTTTGATGAGTAACAGGATATTTACAGTTTCTCAACCCACAAGACACTTAATAATTGCAAAGTGAAAACAATAACTTTGACGTGGAGACACCAGGCAGATACCAACGAGCAAAATCAACATTGCCACTGAGGGGTTCGTTGTCTCTGAGGGTCGCTGAAAATGACATTGCTTCTGTGGTGCTTCTGCGAATGCGGAGCTGGACTCTGACCATGAGGAAATATCAGACGACCCAAGTTGAAGCACATGGTGAAATCTAATCAAGGTTTGCAGAATTCCTCATTTTGATAATTTTATGAGAATGGTTATATAAGAGAATGCTTAGTTCTTAGAAACACAGTAAACTAGGTAGGTAGATGGATGGGTGAATGGATAGATAGGTAGGTAGGCAGATAAACAGTTGGAAAGTGGGCAGCTAGCCTTATTCTGGATCCGTTTCCTCTGGAGCCCTTTTATATGATAAATTAATTTATCTGACTTAAATTATTAATATTTTGTATTTTCTGCCATTTGTGGCTGAGTCTAATCTTAATAATAGCATTTTTTAATTGCAAAAACCATTAAGTGCTATGTGGATGTTACAATGTCATTTATAATAATAGTGGTAAGACTTGGAAATTTTTGTTGAAATGATGGCATAAAGCCATGAGTTGAGCTGCTCAGAGGCTGTACATACCAGGCATGGATTCCAGGGTTGTGCTGGCAGGACACTAGCCAGTAGCCACCTGAAGCTCTTTATACTTAGTTAAAATTCAATTCCTGCATCACACTAACCACATTTCAAGGGCTAAATAGGCACAGTGGGCAATACAGATGTGGCATATTCCCATGATTGTAGAAAGTTCTATTGGGCAGTGCTGCTCTCCATTATGGAGTCTAGAATGTGTCTCAGAATATGATTCAAAGATTATGCATTTTCCAATCATTGGTGGTGGTTGGTGAAAACTGTGCATTGCTGGGGTCACTCCACACCTATTCAATCAGAACCCATGAGTGGAAGAATCTGCAGGAGGTGCTCCCTCGATCCAGTAGCCTTGGTAGGGCAAAAGGAAAACATCATCTTTTGTTCCTTAGGGTGGTCTATTCTGTTCTAGGCTCCAAGATTTGAAAGCGATCAGTAGACCAGGATGCAATGGAAGATCATATGATCATATGTGACTTCAACCAAGTACTGCCTGGGTTCAAATCCCTGCCTTCCACTCACTTGTTATGTAACCTTGGGTCAGTTACTTGACCTCTCCGTGCCTCAACTTCTTTATCTGTCAGAAAACCTGCTCTATAGAGTTTGTATGAGAAGTCTATGAGTTCAATGGTATAAAGCTTTTAACCATGTCAGGCACATGTTAGACACCATATAGTTATTATTGTTTGTCATATCTCCAAAGGGCTGTTAATGAATGTGGGGTATGGGTGCAGCAGACCTCTCCTGTCTCAGCTGCTGCTCCCCTTAGCTGTGTATTTCAGTAAATCTGTCTATTCTGCTCCATACTCTGACTCTAGTGAATCCTCTTACCCACTGCCCCTCTGGCCTTCACCCCAGTTCTTCTATGCAAAAATAAGTAAATAAATCTTAAAAAAAAAAAAAAAGAATGTGGGGTATGAAAATCTGGAGATTTTCCCTGGTCTCACCATCATCCATACCCCAAAACTATTACTTCCCTTACTTTATTTTCTTCACAGCACTTAGTACTCACTGAAATGACCATCATTTGCTCTTGCTTACTTGCAGTCATTTGACATTTATTGTGCACCTATTAGCTACTGTTCTGAGCATGCACATTAGAGACCAGAAAGGGGAAGAGGATAGGATAAGTTATATGTGCACAGATGCCCAAAGAGCATCACCATAGTGTGGTATTTGAATATAGACCTGAAGGGTAGAAGGGTGTCACAAGGATGTCTGCGGGAAGAGCACAGAGGTCCTGCAATGGGGATGTATCAAGAACTGTTTGAGATGCTACAAACAAAACGGTGAATAAGACAGATGTGTTCCAGTGTTCAAGGTGGTCAGGTATTAATGGGGGCGGGGAGACAGATAAATGAATATATAATATACTGCCAGGTGAAAATCAGGTGAGGGCTAGATAGAGAGGGAAGAAGTGGTCAGGCCTGGCTTATCTCCGGAGGCGGCACTGAAGCAGAAGCCTAAAGGCAGGCATGGAGGAAGCACATGGGTATTTGGGGGAAATTCACTGACTCTGACCTGGCCTGGCCTGTACCTCCTCCTCCCCCGATCCCAGCCTGGGCTCAGGTCTCCAAACAGAGGTTGTCTCTGAATCCTTGGAGGGGAATTCCAGTGGAGCGCAGGCTCTTAGCCTATGGCTGTTCTTCCCCTCTCACCTCTTAGAGTGTTTGTCCTGGTGTTGCTGGGTGGGGCTTCAGCTTGGGGGGCCAACAGTCCCCATCAAAGCTCCAGATCTATCTTCAAAGGAACCACCCCTGTGCCTCTGGACAAAGAAGGAGACTTACCCAAGAACTGCGCAAGAGACCCAGCTGCAGGCCATATGGACTTCTACTGGTTCTGGGTGGGGCTGGCAGGGCCTGGCTGCCCATACTCCCTCTTTCCAAAGTAGAGGGTTGAGGAGCCTTTCTCCGGCTGTAGCGTAGTTAAGTGGATCTAGAGTTAGCCCACTTGTCTGGGTTCAACTCCATACAAACACTGTCCCAAATGGCTGTGTGACCCTGAACTTAACTTTTCTAAGCCCACCTCCTAAAGATTCATGCCTGGAAGTGCCTGATGAAGGTCAACCATTCCTTTGGAGGACTATCTGGGCTGGGCTTGTGCCCACAAGTCCATCTACCCAGCTCCCGGGTGGGATATGTAGTTGGAATGGCTAAAGGGCCCACTTGCTGCCAGGCTCTCTCTTTGAAGGGAAGCAAGGTCCCAGGGCCTAATTAAGTACAGGGAGGGGCCAAACAGCTGCCCTTGGGGAAAGGTCAGCATTTAGAAGCCATAGCAATCCTGGCAGGGCCATGGGAGGGAATGGAAAGGTTGGCAAAAAATTACTTAGACAGGGCCTCCCCGGTGGCGCAGCGGTTGAGCGCTGGGTTGCGAAGCTGCCTGCAGCCTCTGCAGCCGGTTCGATCCCCGGCTGCTCCCCGGCCACCGGAGGAGGGTCCCACATGGCGAGCAGACCTCTCCTGCCGCCCGCTGCTCCCCTCAGCAGTGTACTTCGGTCCTTCTGCCTGTTCTGCTCCCCGCTCTGGCTCTGGTGAATTCTCTCACTCTCCTGCGCTTCTGACTGTACCCAGTGCATGTATAAACCAAACAAACAAACAAATAATAAATAAATAAATAAGACATGCCTCTAGAAAATTAAAAAAAAAAAAAAATTACTTAGACAGCAGATACCCTCCTCTGACCATCTTCCACTGAGCCACAGGGAGTTCATGGTGGAACTACCACCTTAAGCCGAAAAAGACAACAAGCACCAAAAAGAGAAATAGAACCGTTTATTGGCCTGAACCTGGGTCTCAGGCATGGGGGACATCTGGGGACCTCTATGAAGGAGACAACACTCAAGTGGCACCTGTCCTAAAGGTGCTCCAGCCTTTGTGTTCACAAGAAAATCATTTTGAGTTGTGAAATTTCCTTCCCCAAGGTGGGCTGCACTCAGCTCATCAATGAGGAGATAGGCCAGCAATTAAAAGGGGTCAGTGCAGGGCTGGACCCCTCTTTGGCTGAGGAGACAGACAGCATTCGTCCATTGTGGGGGAAACATGGGGAGAAGGGATCACAGACATTACACATGCACACGCACACACGCACACGCGCGCAAATACACACTAACAGACACATATAAATAGATTTTTCGTACCTCAGTATCTCTTGCCACAGACTATAGCAAAGTCCTTCTGGGGCAGGTTAGGAGAAAGCACTCTACAACTGTCCCTGGCACCCTCACCCCTGTCCTCCAACTTCAGTACAACTTGAAAGGAAGCACTGTGGGCTGAAGGCTGCCCCGCCTTCAGAGATCTGGTACTATGTTCACTGGGGCTGGAAGAGGGAGTAGTTTGGGGGGTGGTTGTTTTTGGGGGTGGGGGCTCTGAACAGCTCCCCCAAATTTTCTCAAGTTCCACCCTGCTCCCCTGGGAGGCCCAAGCCCTCCTCACCACCACCCCCCACCCCAGACCAGTTTTTCCAGCCTCTGTGGCACAAATAGTGCAATTGGCCAATGAGGTCTGACAGCCGGGATTAGGGGATTAGCCTCACCCCCACCCCCCACTGCCACCCTGTGGTTTCCTGGCATGCGGTAGAATGAGAAGAAAAGGAAGATGAAACCTAACCTAAGTGGCAGCTGATGAAATTTGGGGAAGTTGTGGATTTAGGCCCAGGAAAGAAGCCTCCAGTCCCTTGGGATATGGTTCCAGAGAAGTGGGGTGAGGTTGACTGAACATGGCGAAGGGGCAGGTGGGTCAATTCAGAGAGGGGAGCCTGGTGTGGGCACAGGGTCACAGTTGTTGAAAGGCTGAAATCCTTTGTACCGGGTCATCAGTTGCTCCATCCTTGAGTTCCCCTTGAGTGTTGTTCCACTGTCACCCTGCTCTCCCCATGGTTCAGTTTTGAAGGGGCACAATGGTCACTCAAGGACCCTGCTGCAGCTCTGCTATCCTACTGCTCAGTGTCCCAGCCAGTGTCCATTATCACCCAGTTCTGTGGGGGGGCTTCATGCCTGGCTCCCCCTTGTCTCTCTTTGAGGCCAGAGCACTTCTCCACAGACCCCTCTGCTGTGTTCTGGTTATAAGCACGCTTGCTGGTCAGACCATCGTGTTGCTCTCCAGAAATGTGGGCAATGTGGGCATGTGCGTGCCCCTCTCCAGTGAGCTGGAGCTGCGGAGGGGCAGGAGGTGGTGGCCTGGGGTCCCATCCCGCCGTCGTTGTACCCCTGCCGCCCGAGGCCAGCACTTCAGTGGACGCAAAACTTCCCGCCGCAGGTCCCGGCTGCGACACGTATAGATAACAGGGTTGAGTAACGAGTTGAGGGTGGCAAAGGCGAAGAAGTAATGGGCCTTGTAGAGGACAGGGCAGGACCGGACAGGACAGGCATAGTCCAGGAGGAGGATGCTAAAGGCAGGCAGCCAGCAGATGATGAAGACGCCCAGCACAATGGTGACTGTCTTGAGCAAGGCCAGCGTCTGCGGGCCAGCCACATCAGCATGGCTTGAGCGGACCACACAGTAGATGCGGACATACAGAGCTACAATGGCCAATAAGATGACAGAGAAGATGGTCACCACACATAGCACATAGTGCTTGGCATAGAGTGGCAGAACAGTTGAGCAGGCCTCAAGGTGGTCCAGGCAGTTCCAGCCAAGGATGGGCAGGCCACCGAGAACCAGGGAGATGAGCCAGGAGGCTGCAATGAGCAGCAGCATGCGGCAGCTCTTGTCGCTGCCGTAGAGCTTGACCTTGGCAATGGCTACATGCCGCTCAATGGCAATGGCCAGGAGGCTGAACACAGAGGCGGAGAGGGTGATGAAGGCGGAGCCCTCACGGGCAAACCACTGCACAGGTGTCAGCCCCAATGTGACATGGCCTGAGAGTAAGGTGTTGGCTATGAAGGCCACACCAGCCAGCAGGTCTGAGGCTGCCAGGTTGCCCAGGAACAGGTACATGGCCGAGTGGAACTTGCTGTTACGCCAGACTGCAATCAACACCAGCAGGTTTTCCACCACGATGGCACAGCAAAGGATGATGATGAGAATCGAGGCGACCTTGCGGGAGAGTGTCTCCTGAGTGTCCGTTGTCTCCTTGGTGTAATTATAGTGTTCCTGAACCTTGCTGGGGCTTAGATATTCCGAGTACAGGCTGCCCATGATGGGGCTCAATGGCTGGCTGGGGCCATGAGGCTGTCAGAGCTGCAGAGAGAAAAGACAGGTCAATGGTGGGCCTGCTGCCTGAGCTTTGGCTTTGGATGGCCGTGATTGGCTAGAGTCCCAGCTCTGTCACTCATTAAGTCAAACTTATCATCACCTCTGCTTTACAAGTGGGAATCCCAGAGAGGTCAATTCACTTTCCCAAAATCTAAAGTTATCAGTGGCAGAGCCAAAGAGACCAGCTCCACAGGCTCTCTAACCCCTAGGCTATGCTGTCTTTCAAAGGAACAGAAGCTACCCTGCAAGGCAATAGGGACACAAAAGCGGACCTCTGGAAGCTTTGCCTACCCCGGAGAGCAAGTCTTGAGCAGGGCCTGGAGGACTTGCCTCTTTTCTCGAATACACTGGGGCCTCCAGCTTCATTCAGCCTGTCAACCTGGGTCAGCAAGATGCTAGCCAATGATAGCACCATCCCCTACTCATTACCACCCACTTCCCCGGATTTCAGGCTGGGTCTAAGCCTTGAGGCCATGGGTGCTCCCAAGATAAGGTCTTGGGGAGACATTAGGGCGGCCCTGAGGTTCAAGCATCCCAGAGGTCATATCATCTTTAAGGACACAGACTTTGGAGGCAATCCAGCTTTCAACCCCACTCCACCTCTGACATGCTTGGACCTTGAGCAAGTCACAAAACACAGCTTCTCAGCTCAATGTCCTCATGTGTGCAATGGAGAGAAGAAAGTCCATTCCACAAGAGTGATGGGGAAATCCTGTTGCATGAGGCACGCTAAGCATAAGCATTAAATAAATATTAACTAATATTTTTTGCTACCCTCTTCCTGACTCGCGCACACACAGCTCAGAACTAGGTGCCCTCCACCCAATTTCCTTGGGAGGGGATGTTGACTGAGTGTACCAGTCAACAGTCTGTTCTCGTCAGCGCAATCTAGCCCTACCCGGGGACAGAGGGTCCCATGGGGGTGGGCAGGGCGCTGGCACCCTTCTTCCCAGGCAGGATGAAATCCAGATGTGAGGCCCCTGGAACAAATAGGGTGGAGTCTTCACTCGCCTCTCCAGTCACATCCTGTGTGGGAAGGCTAGGAGGGGGTGATGGGGTGGGGGAGCCATAGGAGACAGTCTGGGAGGTCCTGGCTGGGAGGACCACGCAGCTGCGCTGAAGTCATGTGAGTGGTGAGGGGGCGTGCAGCCCAGCAGCATGGGGAGATGCAGGGAGGGGAGATGGTATTTGTTTCCATGAAAGCCTGAGTCACCCCCCCTTCTCAAGGAAAACTGAGCTGTGGGGGGAGGGGGTGGGAAGAGATGCGTGGGCAGAGGATCAGAGGCCTACATTATGGCCTCCCCCCAGCTTGGGAGTGTGGGGGTGGGTCGTAAGGAACTGGTGCAGTGTGTCTGCCTTTCATGAGGGTTGTTCAGCCGATAGCTAAATGGGGGAGGGGGCTCAGGAAGTGGCCGGTCCAGGGCCCTAGAAACAGGCCTGGCAAGAACCACATGCATGCCAGGAACACATTTTCAGAAAAGGCTGGTTAGGCCGGTTCCTAGTAAACCTGGGAATAATGGGGGGCTTCCAGGGTTACCCAGTCATCTCAGTTCCTGGACGCCCCCACAGAGGGGCACCGTGGTACTCAGCCTGACAGAAGCAGCTGGTCCCCCTGGGCGAAGGGACATCCGTCCTAGTTTGGGAACAGAGAAGAGCTTGTGAACGTCTGCGGGGACTGTTGCCCCGCCCAGATCACCACACAGAGGCCCCTTGTTCCCCAGCCGGACAGGGCCCCGGGCACCCGATGCCCTCTGCTGGGTCGGGGAGTGGGGCTTGGCCCATGCCTCGCTCGCTGGGCCTTAACACACTGGCTGTCTGGCCAGGAGAACCGCAATTGGCTCGTTTATAATACCAGGGCACTGAGCGATTTGTCTATTGGTGTGGGCTTTCACTCCTTGGCATTTGATTGGCCCAGTTGGGGGCGCTCTACAACTCGCGCTTTTGCTCTGGTCCTTTCAGGCAGCTGCAGCACACAGCGGTTAAGGCTGTGTGGTTGTCTCCTTGGAGAGTCTGAACCGTGGCCTGACCGCTGGGTCACCCCGACCAGATGCGCCCCCCCCCACACACACACACACACACACACGGGCCGTCCTGGTCTACTAAGCCCTTTCTGGGATTCATAATTGAGAATCGAGGACCCGTCGCAGGTCTGGGAAGCACACTTGCCAGTGGACAAGAAACCCTGGGTGTGTCTCGTGGTAAGCTCTGTCCCCACCTCCCATCATGTGAGGTAACCATCTCTCTCCAGTCAGGTGGCCAAAAGAAAGATATATGGCAGCTTCCTAGAGAAATAAGAAGTGAGTTCAGCCCTTGCACCTCAGGGAGTGACCAAAACATCTGTCTTCTTAAAGGGATGTGAGGTGAGAAGACTGGACTCAATCCTCCTCACTTTCTGCAAACCCAGCAGGTTGTCAAGACATCCTCAGAAGGAAGAGAAGAGGGAAACTGAGGCCCCCCACTAGAACTCTGATAAATCAGGAGCTTAAAGCCCTCTATCCTTTGCTGAAAGAGGAAAAGGGCCCAGAGGTTGAACTGGCAAAAGAGTCACCCCCTAGAGAGATATAGTCCTCCCTGTATCAGGCTCCTGGCTAAACACAGACCCTGTCTCCTATTCACCCTTGTGGAGGCTGTCCTGACCTTTTCCCAGAGATTCAGGAGGACACCAGGCTCAGAACAGCCTGAAATGGACCAAGTGGTACTAGTGACAGGGTTTGGAGGGAAAGGAAAGACATAACAAGTCTGTTGAGTGAGAGATTAGGAGAAAGGAAGATGCCCTTCCCCAAAGTTCTGTGCCTTAGATGAATCCTTCCCCCAGCCCCAGCCATCAGGTTTCCCCTATACTGCCACCTCTACAAAGCCAAAGGGAGCTTTTTTTAAAAAAAGATTTATTTATTTATACAAGCACTGGGTACAGTCAGAAGCAAGGGAGGGTGAGAGAATTCACCAGAGCCAGAGCGGGGAGCAGAGCAGGCAGAAGGACCCAAGTACACTGCTGAGGGGAGCAGCGGGTGGCAGGAGAGATCTGCGCACCATGTGGGACCCTCACCCAGCAGCCGGGGATCGAACCGGCACTGTAGAGGCTGCAGGCAGCTTCTCAACCCAGCGCTCAACCCCTGCACCACCAGGAAGCCCCACCAAAGAGAGCTTTTTATTTTGTCATTTCTCAGCTCCAAATTCCCCCACAGCTGGCCACTGTTGAAAATGGCCTGGCCCTGCCCACCTAGCCTTGCTTTGGGGGAGGGGGCTCAGGAAGTGAGCCTCCTCTTACCATGCCGTCCACTCCAATCACCCCCATGCCTACCTCAGAATCATTGCCCCGACTGTTCCTCCACCTGGTATTTCCTTCCCCCTATGCTTGAACGACTGTCTACTCACCTTTCAGGTTTCAGTTTAAAGATCACTTTCTCAAAGGAGACTCCTGACCACCAGACTATAGTAGCCACATTCCCCAAGCCCTCTCTATCACAGCATCTCACTTTATTATCCTCACAGCACTTGCCAATTATGGAAATTATGATTGTATTTCTTGTTTTCTGTCTGGTTTCCTCAGTAAATGTGACTTCATCGGAGGTCAACAATGTAGTGCGTTTTCATTTGCTGGAATGCTGCCCGGCTTACTGAAGGTGCTCAGAAAGACATGTGGCATGGGATGAATGGGTGGATGAATGAATTTGGATCGAAAGAAGATCCAGTGGGCCCCTAAGGGTGGAAGCTCTTAAATTCAACCCAAACAACAGCAAAGGAGGCTGGAGACACCTCTGCTCAGTTGGCAGTCCTCCCCCTTGTGAGAAACCCAGCTTGTCTTTCCTGGAGACTTGAGACAGCGACAGCACCGCCCCCGCCCTTGGACAGCACTCCCGGCCTCCTTATCTGGCCCTGGAATGCGCGGTATCCACACTAACTCCCGCTGCAGCCTCGCCTCCTCTCTCCCACGCCAGCCACGCGCGTGAGACCCCCACATCTGCATGTGGAGGCGGGGACTTCTCTCACTCCAGCCTGGGACCCTGCCTCTATACTCCAGGAAGACTGAGCAAGGAGGCGTCTCAGCAGCAGCCGCCGCACCACGAATACCACACCCGCGTCAAGCCACGCGGGGGATCAAGGGCTCAACGCGCTCGCCTAGAGCATCTGACTAGGGCAGAGTCGGGGAAGGGGTGGAAATCCCCGGTGAGTCAACTCGTGCCGTGCCGGAGGAGGGGGCGAGGTCCCGATGCCCTCCAGGGCCGGGGACTACAGGGGGGTCTGTAGCCCCCGGCCTCCATCCCCGGGCCCCAAGAGGGAAGAGGCACAGGAACGACGCAGTCACGTTCCCTTTTCTCCCAGAACATAGCCACGCTCCCGGGGAGAGGAACTGGAAGATATTAACTACCCGGGGAAACTTTATTAACTACCCGGGGAAACTGAGGCAGGGTCAGACGTGCAGGCAGTGGGCTACAGTCCAACCCAGGGTCCCGCCCCTTGGCTCGGGGATTCGATGGCGCTCAACAGCTTTTGCTCCCACTAGGCTAGAGTCAGTCAGGAGGGGCGCCTTACCCCCCTGTACACACACTCCCCAAACCCCTGGTCCCGAGCAAGCCGTTCTGCCTCCCAGTCTCAGTCTCCGACAGAAAGCACTTGGATTCCGCCTTCTCGGCACCAACTTCCTGGGGGTGGGGAAGACGCTGAGAGCAGTCTAGGGGCTAAAGGCCAAGGCAGTGGGGACCGCCTCGAGTCGTGCCCAGGGTGCAGGGTGACCACTCCCTCCGTGAAGCAAGAGCACCGGCGGCGCGTGCGCGCCCCAGTGTGACACCGACCCCCAGCCGGGCCCCACAGCACGGATCCTGCGACCTCAAGGGACAAGCTCCTGCCCTTTCTGCCTCCCCCTCGCCACGCACGCTCACCTGGCTGGGCCGGCCCGGATCCTTGCCCTGGCCGGAGGGGTTTTGGCGTCTAAGTCCCCGGGACAGCCGCGGCTGGGGCTGCCCGCCCGGCTCCGCTGCGTCCCGGGGGCTGGGGACCCGAACGGATGGGAGGCGATAGAGGCACCGCCTCGGCCCCCCACTGGCCCCGCCCTCCTCTCCTCCCCTTTCCGGCGGCGGCAGGAATGAATTCCAGATGTGGCCGGCCGAGGCGCGCGGGGACTGTTGAGGGAGGGGCGCAGGGTCCCTTTGTCCGCACCCCCACCTCCTGCCCAGCCCCTCCCAGCCCCCACCCGTGAGAACCAGCGCGCATGATGTCATGCAATGCCGTCACATTACGTCGCTCCTGACCAGGTGGCCTCAACCTGAAACAACTTGTCTTCAATTCCAGATATTCTCTTGGCCCATCCTTGGGACCCTGGAAGTGGAGAAGGCGGGATCCCCTTTATTTACTAAAAGAGGAGCCATGAAGTACCACTATGTGTCAACCCAGCAAATAGACATTAAGTGTGTGTGTGTCCATCCAACAAATAATCAATTTCCTACTCTGTGCCATCCCCTATGCCAAAAAAAAGTGGGGGAGGTTGTTTTTTGCCTTGATGAGAATGCAGAATTGCTGCGTGGACTTCTCTCCATTGGCAGACTGGAAGCACCCAACAACCAACCCTGCCGGTGTCTATCGTAGTCCCACCCTCATTGGGGTCAACCAGGAGCCCAGGTTGCTCTCTGCCTTCCAAATTGAGGCCCCATCTTTATCTAGCTCTTTAGTCTCCCTTTCCTCACTTAGCTTTTCCTGGGTATCCCTGCGAACGGAGATGAAGTGCAACTTCATATATGGTGCTTATGTCTGTGTGTGTGTGTGTTTGTGTGTGTGTGTCCACATCAGTCCCTAAAAGTTGTGATAGGAGAGCCTCTCATTTCTTCAACAAATGTTTTTGGTGCACCTAACAGGCACATCAGTGAACAAAACGGGGGTGGGGAGGTGGAAAAGGGGGGAGTCCTTGTTTTAATGGAACTTAAATTCAGGTGGGAGAGACAGACTTAGGTAGAAAGGTACTATTTGTGAAAACATGCAGGTATTCTGCTTATACGTTTATTGACCAACTACATTAAGCATCTGTCATGTGCAGGACACTATCCTAAAAGTTGGAGGTGTATCAGGGAACAAAACAGACAAAACTCCCTGGGTGGTGAAGCCGATTTTCTAGTATGTGTCCAGACTATACAGAATATTGCAGGAATGAAAAATTGATAAAATTCCTGGGAGAGGAACTGAAAGATAGGAAACAGAGCATGAGGCTGCTTTTATTCTATGAAAACCCTTTAGACCTTTGTAATGTGCATACTGTCTCTATTTTAACAATAAATTAAATTTTAAAATTAAGGCTGCTTGATACCCAGACAGTGGAATAATAAAGAGGGCTAGGTTAGGCTCATGCTTCTGTATGTGTAGTATACTTTAGTAAATAGTGTTGAAAAGCAAATTGATAAAAAAGAGGATCTGCACCCCATACTCGTGGTAACATTATTCACAATAGCCAAGAATGGAAACAACTAAAGTGTCTATCATTGGATGAATGGATCAAGAAGATGTGATGTGTGTGTATTTCTGTTACTATATATGTATTTCCATCACTTATATATTCATTCACACACACACACACACACACACACACACACACACACTGGAATACCATTCAGCCAGAAGAAAGAAGAATATTCTGTCACCTGTGATAAGGATTAAACTTGAAGGCATTATGCTAAGTGAAATAAATCAGATAGAGAAAGACAAATAGTGTATGGTATCACTTACATGTGGAATAATTTTTAAAAAGAACAAAATTTAAAATCCTAACTGAGAGTAAGAAAGTGGTTGCCAGGGGTTAGAGAGCTGGAGTGGGTGCAATAGGCAAAGAGATAAACTTTCAGCTATAAGACGAATGAGATCTGAGACACAAATGTAAAACATCATGACCAAAGTTGATAATACTGTATGGTATAATTGAAAGTTTCCAAGAGAGTAGAACTGAAATGTTCTCACACACAGAGATGAATACATGTGAGGTGATGGATTTCTTAATTAACATGATGAGGGAATCCTTTTACAACATATACATATATTAAATCACCACAATGTACACTTTAAATATTTTATACTTTTATATGTCAATTATACTTAAATTAAGGCTACTTGATACACAGACAGTGTAATCAATAAAAGGAAAGAAGAGGTTTGGTGCTTGCTTCTACATGTATTTCATCGTAAAGAATGTTGAAAAACAAAACCATAAGAAAGGAAATTTTAGAAGCATCCTCTTGCCCATATTAAAAAGTAAAAAAGGATTAGTCTTGAATTGATGTGAAATTGTCTTAAGTTGAGAAAATGACAATGTAGACCAGTTTGCATTGCTTTTCATTTCTGGGTATATTTAGAAGGGCTGTATAAATATGTACACATTTGCCTGTGGACTCACAGGCCATCTGTGGCACAAGAAGAAGGCACAAGACACTGGTCACAGCGGTTACCCTCAAGGAGGGGAATTTGGTGGCGGGGAAACAGGTGGAAGAAGGCCAGACTTTTCATGGTGGGCACTGGGGGACTGTTTGCAATTTACAAAAGATGTAAAAAATCAAATAAGAGGTAACAAATCACCAGATTTCTAGTCATAAAATAGTACTTATAGTAGTAGTAGTAATAATAATATCAATGATATAAATAACCAATAACATTGTTCATATCAATGTTATTCAACATTTTGTTATTAACAAATATATACTATTAAATACTTAAGTTATTAATAAAAGCATATTAAAATAAATATGTTTGCAGTATAAAATTCCATATAATGCAACATACAATACTCTGCCTTAGCTCTGATGATACCCACTGCCATCCAAAGGTACAGTTCAATGGAGGAGACCCAGACCAAGAAGAAACCAGACAGTTTTACCACAAGGTAGTAGGACTTTGATGTAGAGATAAGAGGTCAGATCTTGACTTCACTCCTTTCCCTCAGCCAGATTTCAGAGTCTGCTGAATTCTGGGCCAGATCTTGGGTTCCACTCAGATCTCTGTGAAACCTCCCTGCCAAGTAAACTGGGTTGCCTGGACAAATTCTAGAAACCAGGTGTTCAACCCACAGGGGAAAACGTACAAAGAAAACTAGGTCCTCACAGTCAAAAAACTACAGGAGCGGAAACCTCCGCCCTCTGTAGGGACCTGAAGGCTGGGGAGGAAGTGCCCCCCCAACTTGCCTAGGCTGGCTCAGCAGTTTGCCATCCTCCAGGGACCTGGGGGAGGGGATGATGTCAAGGCCACAGATATATCCGGCTCTGTTGGTTGTCTATGTCTCTTAGACAAAGGTGATGTCCCCAAGGACACACATATACCAAGAGGCAATTCCACCTCCCCCACCCCACCCTCTACTTCTGGTACAACAAGAGGTCTCCACTGGGTCAGCTGAGGGAACAGGCTGGAGACTGGAAAACTCTGGAGGTTTACAATTCCTGACAGTCTTGAGGGAAGCGAAGAGGAAAATCGGACCTTGTCCTGAGGGACCCATTTAAAGAGTGGAAGAGGAAGGAAACAGGGTCTTTTTCTTGAGGAGCTCCCAGGCAGGGGAAAAAAGAGGAAAAGGAAAAGGCTTGGACCAACCTCCACTAATTATAGGGCCACCAACAATAATGGCTAACACTTACAGGACACAGGCAGACTGTGTTGGGTGTGGCTCAATGAATCCTCACAACCCTAGGAAGTGGGTATTATTGTTATTATCATCTCATTTTTTAAAAATAGACTTTATTTTTTAGAACAGCTTTAGGCTTATAGCAAAATTGAGTGAAAAGCTCAGAGATTTCCCATATATCTCTCAACACCACACATGTACAGCCTCCTCCATTATCCACATCCTTCCCCACCCAAGTGTCTTTTGACACAATTCATGAACCTAGCTTGATACATCATTATCACCAGTCCATAGTTTATGTTGGCATTGTACATTCTATGCATTTGGACAAATGTATGACATACATCTACCTATATACCCCCTTCCTGCCCCCAACACCTAGCAACGATGGAGCTTTTCACTGTCTCCATAGTTTTGCCTTTTCTTCCTCATAGCATTTTAAAGTGAAGAAACTGACGCACACAGTACTGAAGAATTTCTTTTTTTTTTTTTAAAGATTTATTTATTTAGGGCCTCCCTGGTGGCGCAGGCAGTTGAGCACCGCACTGTGAAGCTGTCCACAGCCTCTGCAGCGCTGGTTTGATCCCAGCCGGCCGGCGAGAATCCCACATGGCAAAGCAGACCTCTCCTGTCTCGCCCACTGCTCCCCTCAGCAGTGTATTTCTTCAGTCTGCCTGTTCTGTTCCCCACTCTGTCTCTGGTGAATCCTCTCACCCTCCTGTGCATCTGGCCTGTACCCCGGTTCTTGTATAAAAGTAAATAAATCTTAAAGAAAAAAAGATTTATATAAAAAAAGATTCATTTATTTATTTATACAAGAACCGGGGTACTTGTGAGATTTGCAGGAGGGTGAAAGGATTCACCAGAGACAAAGTGGGGAACAGAACAGGTCAACTGATGAAATACACTGCTGAGAGAAGGAGTGAGCGAGACAGGAGAGGTCTGCCAGCCTGCCAGGATCAAACTGGTGCTGCAGAGGCTGCGGACAGCTTCACAGAGCTGCACTCAATCGCCTGCGCCACCAGGGGAGGCCCAGTACTGAAGAATTTCAACTACAGTTCTCTATCGTCTTTTTCATCCTGAGTCCTCATCCCTGTCCCAAGGTAGTGACCACCACCACCTCTCCCCCGCCCCCATCTCTGACCCAGATCTCGGGGCAAAGAACAGTGTTTACCATGCAGGACCACATCAGCCAATGGTGCAATAGTCCAGAAGACAGGGGAACCCTCTGGCCTCGATCCCACTCCCCACTGCCCCAAATATTGTGAATTTCCCCAATCAGTGAGCCCCAGGCTATCCTCCTTGGGCCTCTGCTGTTGTTTCACGCACCACCCCCCACCCACTCCCTGCGCCAGCTCTATGCTTTTGGCAGGAGGAATTGCATAAAGAGAAGTGTCTGAGACAGGCCTCAACTTTCTCATCACTACTCTGACACTGGCGGAAGGGGCCCCAGGCTTCAGAGAAGCTTTCCAGATGCTGATCTTGGCAAGCAGGAGAACTGTAGCCACTCATCTCCTCCAGGGGCTCAGCCCATTTTCAGCTTCAGATGGGATGGGGAGGCTCCCCACAGAGGCCCGTCCCTGCCACGTCTGCACCAGATGCAGTCTGGGCCCTTCCAGCCTGGGAAGGGTGAGATCTCTCTTAGATGAGGGAGACATGCAGTTAAGGGAGAGGGAAACACCAGAGATCCACTTCCTTGCACACTCCTCATCCTCAGCATCATCACAGTTGAGCTATAAGGATATATATATATATATATATACTCGCATATATGTGTGTGTGTGTATATGTGTGTGTATGTGTATATATATATGTGTATATATATGTATATATATATAAAATTCCAGTTACCAGGCCTGAGCGATCTTTTTTAAAAATTTATTTATTTATGCACACAAGAGCTGGGGTACAGGCCAGAGGTGTGGGGGGGGTGAAAAAATTCACCAGAGACAGAGTGGGGAACAGAATAGGCAGACTGAGTGAAATACATTGTTGAGGGGAGAAGCGGGCGAGACAGGAGAGGTCTGCTGAGCCATGTAGGTTGTTCCCTGGCCGGCCAGGGTCTGAACTCGTGCTGCAGAGGCTTTGGATTGCTTCATAGAGTGGTGCTTAACCCCTTGCGCCACCAGGGAGGCCCCATTACTATGAAATCTTGAAAGCTGAAATGGTACAAAGTAAACATTAATTTATATGTAAAATAAGTTGAGCTTTCCCAAACCTTGAAAAATAACCTAACAAATCATCCCAAATGACACCAAAAAAACCCTAAAATAATGTGCTATATGGTAAAAGAAGGAATGATATGGTAAATATAAAGCCCATATAAAGGAGGTCCCTCCTCCGGTGTGCACTGCCTCTAGAATATTCTACTGGAAAAAGAAATGCTGCATGCTGTTCTTGATTTTGCCTTTTGTCATAAAAATGAAAATCCTCTTCTTCAGTTAGCAAAAACAGGTACTAATATAGGTCTTTTGTAAAAGCAAAAGTGGTGTAACTCAAGTTTTTAAAAAGCAGCGGGTTCCTGTATCTGGAAATTAACACATAAGGAGGTCACAGCCAACGGGAGATGTTGTCAGAAGCAAATGAGGAGAAAGACCTTGACTTGTCCCATCCTAGTGCCCTCCAATCACCCTTAGTGCCTGCAATTGACTAAATCTAGGCAAAAGTCAGTGGACAAGGGAGATGTCTTGTGCAAGGGTCAGCTCAGGGCCAGGAGTAAATGGAGAATGGAAGTTCAAGACTGGCACAAACCATATGAAGTAAGGACAACTATACCCACATTTTACAGAGGAGGAAACTGAGGCTCAGAGAGCTTGCCTAGGGGCTTCAAGTCTTGAAGGAGTCTAATCTCTGTTATGATTTGGCTCCTTGGCTGGTTCTGTGCCTTTTTTTCCCTGTTCCACACAGATCATACGAACTGAAGGGAAGTAAAAGGAATAGAAACTTCTATGCAAATCAGGACCACCCCAGGGGCTCAGTGGGGGACTCCTCCTCTTTACTGGCTTGGCAGTTACCCACAAACTGAGCTGCAAGCAAACACACAGCAGATGTTTAGGCAGTTGGTGGAGGAGGGGCACTTGAGCCAGCTTCCCCATATGTGCCATACTCCCCTCCACCATCAGGCCTGTATCCACAACCTTTATGTCCTACCTGGGAGCTTCTTAGCCACCCCTATTTCAGGTCTTTGTGAAAGATTTATCTTCTGCTATTTGTGAAAAATCTTGCCTAGTGATAAGAGGGAAAGGAAAGGCCAGATGCTGGAGGGCTCTCCAGATTCCCATGTGTGTCTCTAAATTACTATGATGCCCATAGTCAGTCAAGATCTTCTCTGGGCTGCAAGGGTGGACATTGGCCCCATGGCCATGAGGGACAGAGGTCACCTGTCAATGAGCCTTTGATCCACAGGAGTGGGCTGGACACATCAACCTTTGACTTCCACCAAAGGTTGGAAATGGTCAGACTCATTGTACAAGTCTCAGGTTGCCATGGCCCTTGTATTAATGTTCCAATCAATAGACTGCTGGCAGAGGGCTGTCCACAACACTTTCTCTACATTTCCTTTGTTTAATGACTATGTATTGACAGCTTTCTGACACTCTCCTTAGCAATGGGACCCAGCAGTGAAAGAAATAAAGACCTCCAACCTTCAAAGCTGGCCTTCTAGTGGGGGAGACAGACAAAAAGCAGGATAAATAAGAACATGATCTCGTCAGTTAGGAGGTGGTGAAAGTTCTTGAAACAAATGACACTGGCTCTCTACCTTAACAACATCTTGTCTGAAGCCTCCATGCCACAAGAACCAAATAGAAGAAGCAAAGCAAAAGCTGAAGGTAGATGAGGAATGTGGGGTTGATAGAGAACAGTGATTTTAGACCCAGTGTCACCTGAGAAAGTAACATTTGAAGTAAAGACCTGAAGGAGGTGAGGGACTGAGTCATGCAGGTATCTAGGGGAGGGTGGTCCATGCAAAAGGACAGGCTAGTGCTGTTAGTGAACAGACTGAGGGGCACACGAGATCCTCAATCTTGCAAGCTCTAAATGAGTTCTGCCATCCATCACATAAAGACAAAGCATACTTAGTGAGAAAGAATTGTAATAGATCAGAATGTTACCCGTCCTTCTGTGAGTAAATGTCCAAACAAACAGTGTTAGCCAAAGCGGAGCCACTGAGGCACAAAAGCTGCCACAAGTCTCAAGAAACTTCTGGCAGGAAAGAGGTAAATGGGGCCAGGCAATTCTGGAATGAAAGAAGCAAATCAAAGGACAAATTATGGTAAATGCTGCCATGGTCAGCCTCCCCAAGAGGCCGGCACACATATTTCTTTCAAGTGTTTCTACATGTCTCCACTCCACTTGTCTCCTTCTGTAACCAGTGGCTGAAGCCAAAGACTGTTACAGGTGATGCCCCCTAGAGGTAGTAGCTGGTAAGAATAGATAGCCACAGGGAAAATGCTAAAAAGTGTCACATTTTGGGGCCTCCCTGGTGGGACAAGAGGTTGACACAGCACTATGAAGCTATCCGCAGCCACTGCAGCACAAGTTCCATCCCGGCAAGGGAGGTGACTCACATGGCGCAGCAGACCTCTCCTGTCTCCCCGCTGCTCCCCTCAGCAGTGTATTTCAGTACACCTGCCTGTTCTGCTCCCAACTCTGTCTCTGGTGAATCCTCTCACCCTCTGCACCTCTGGTCTGCACCCCAGCTCTTGTATGCATAAATAAATCATAAATAAACCATAAATAAATCTTTTTTAAAACTTATTGCATTTTTTTTAAAGATTTATTTATTTATTTATACAAGCACTGGGTGCATGGGAGGGTGAGAGAATTCACCAGAGTTAGAGCAGGGAGCAGAGCAGGCAGACAGATGGAGGACACTGCTGAGGGAAGCAGCGAGCACGGCAGGAGAGGTCTGTGCACCATGTGGGACCCTCACCAGCGGCCAGGGATTGAACTGGCTCTGCAGAGGCTGCAGGCAGCATCACAGCCCAGCACTCAACCACTGCACCACCGGGAGCAGGGAGGCCCAAAAAAGTATTGCATTTTGAGTGGAGTCTCTGAGAAGAAATATAAGGGACTGCAGAAGCAGCCACAGATATATTATATATTCAGTGTTTAGGATTCAGTGTTTGAGGATTCGGTGTTCAGGATTCAGCGTTGGCACTTTCAGCATTTGGGATTCAAGGTTTTCAGATCTTCAGCGATTTCGGGGTCAACAACTTCGGCACCCACCAAACCAATCTTCCAGAAGGCCTTTACTGTTATGGGCCTCTGAAGGTGGAGGCTTCAGCAGCCGACATTAGAGAGGAAAAGTTCAGAGGCTTTGCAATTAGCCGAGTGACTGAAACTGTTTCCAGTTTTGCTGCTGTTACAGCCTGACAGAAATGATGAAAACCTGGAGAGCGGGTGCCTGGCTGAGCTGAGCATGGCCGTTTGTCCCGTCCTTCAACTGCTGCAGCTGCTGTTTTGAGTGTTGCTTGTCTGGTCAGGTGCTGGGGCATCTGGGTGGCTCCGGGAGCATCTCCTGTTGTGTCTTCTGTTGTCTTTGTGAGTTGGAATCAGGCTTATTGTCTGGCTACCATGTGCTCCAGGCCTCAGTGGCTGGACAATGCCATCTTACCTGCTTTTGTTTAGGACTTGAAAACACTGGACACTGCTTTGGGTGAGGTAAATGGCCATTTTTGGCCTCAGTAACTCTTTGCTTTTTCCTGGTTTGTTAAATAAATCCTATTGTTGTTTTTTCTGAACCTGAGTAGTCTTGCAATTGTGCATGTGGGTGAAGAACTCAGACAGTGACTGATAAACTATTTGGGCAGCATCCTTGGCCAGTTTTTAGTGCCCCTTTGTTCCCCTGTATCACTTCCATCCCCCAGGTCCCTGGTGCAAGTCCAAAGCCAAGAAATAAGCATGACTTCTTCATATTTCTCTCTGCTCCATATACCACCTTCAAGTCTTCCTGTCCAAGTCTCCTCTCCAAGTCTCCTTTTCTAGCATCCCCTGGCAGCTCAGTTCTACCCTTCATTAGGTGGAGCAGGGAACATGGAACCTTCCCTTTTTATGGAGATTACATTCCGAAACAGCACAAAGGCCTGAGGTTGGAGTGAAATTGACAAGCGGAAAGGAGTGTGGCTGAAGCCACAGAGTGCTAGAAGGGGAGGGTAGGAGGAGGTAAAAACACATCCTGCAGGGCTTTGTGGGCTGCAGTGAGCACTTTGGCTTTTGCTCTAAGTGAAATGGGAGGCACAGAGGGAGGGTGCTGAGCAGAAGACAGACGTGACCCAACTCAGGTGTTTATAGGCTACCCCTATGGGGAGTGGGTAAAAGGCAAAAGGAAGAACACTGATCCTCCATAGGGCTTAGAAAGGGAGGGTTACCCATTAGGAAACCAAACACCAAAAGAGCTAACCACTTTCCCTGGAATATCCAGCCATTTAAGTGGCTCTGATACTCTTGTCTCTGTCACTTCAGTGCCATTGGGTAAATAATCGTATGTTGGGCCTTATCTGATCTCAGGATATTAGAGACCTTGAGACACAGGAGACAAAGGGAGATTTTTCTGTTTCTGGTAATACCCCTGTAATAGGACAATGAACAAAGCAATTCACTCATAAAGTACATATTGAATACTGTCTGTGTAACAGGAACTATGCTGGGTGCTGGGATTATAACAGGGAATAAGACAGTAAAATTTCTGTCCTGAGGAAGTTTACTCTCTAATGGGTGAGATGAGCAAAAAACATAAGAAACAAACAGTCAGTCAGTCATACAGGATTTTAGAAGATAGGTAGTAAGAGGAGAAAATAGGGCAGGATAAGCTGGTCAAAAGGGTCAGAGATGGGGCCTCCCCGGTGACCTAGGGGTTAAGTCTCAGCACTATTACACTAACGATGCTGCAGCCCTGAGTTCAGGCCAGGGAGCTAACCCACATATGGCCCAGTAGACCTCTCCTTCCTCACCGGATGCTCCTCTTAGCAGTGTATTTCAGTGCATCTGCCTGTTCTGCACCCCACTCTGTCTCTGGTGAATACTTTCACACACACCCCCACACCTCTAGCCGACACCCCTGTTCTTCTATACATCAATCAAAAATAAACCTTTTTGGGGCCTCCCTGGTGGCTCAGGTGGTTGAGCGCAGTGCTATTAAGCTGTCCGCAGCCTCTGCAGCGCGGGTTCGATCCCGGCCAGCCGGGAAGATTCCCACATGGCGGGCAGACCTCTCCTGTCTCCCCCGCTGCTCCCCTCAGCAGCATATTTCAGTTGGTCTGCCTGTTCTGTTTCCCACTCTTTCTCTGGTGAATCCTCTCACCCTCCCACACTTCTGGCCTGTACCCTGTTCTTGTATAAATAAATCTTTAAAAAAAAGAGAGAGAGAGAAAAAGGGCCTCCCCTGGTGGTGCAGCGGTTGAGCGCTGGGTTGCAAGGCTGCCTGCAGCTTCTGCAGCGCCAGTTTCATCCCTGGCCACCGGCAAGGGTCCCACCAAAAAATAAATAAATAAATAAATAAACCTTTTTAAAAAATTAATTTACGCATACAAGAGCTGGGGAAAGGGGGGGTGCGGGGGGGATGTTTGAGGGGATTCCCCAGAGACACTGCGGGGAGCAAAACAGGCAGATTGACTGAAATACACTGCTGGGGGGAGCAGCGGGCGAGACAGGAGAGGTCTAATGTGTGTGCCATGTGGGTTAGCTCCCTGACTGGGGATTGAACCTGCATTGCAGTGGCTGCTGACAGCCTTACAGTGCTGAGACTTAACCCCTTGTGCCACCAGGGAGGCCCATAAATAAATCTTTAAAATAAAAACAAAGAGGGCCTCCCCTGTGGCGCAGTGGTTGAGCGCTGGGTTGTGAAGCTGCCCACAGCCTCTGCAGCACCGGTTAGATCCCCGGCTGCTCCCCGGCCACCGGAGGAGGGTCCTGCATGGTGCGCAGATCTCTCCTGCCGCCCGCTGCTCCCCTCAGCAGTGTGCTTCGGTCCTTCTGCCTGCTCTGCTCCCTGCTCTAGCTCTGGTGAATTCTCTTGCCCTCCCGCGCTTCTGACTGTACCCAGTGCTTGTATAAATAAATAAATAAATCTTAAAAAAAAAGAAATAAAATAAAATAAAAACAAAGACTCTGTAGACCTCCTGTTCTACTCCCTCAGTCTTTTGTTCTGGACTGTATTTCAAAGGTGTCTGGTAGGAGTATCAGTGTGACCCAGTGTGCACACTGGGTCTGTTAAATCATTAAGCAACAAACTGTCATTCCATCCTTCATCACATAAATCTAAACTCCCTGGAAGACTTGTAAATCAACCTATAAAGTAAAAAAACTGGCTCTGAGAGAGACACAGCTGGCTGTGATGATGGCTTCTGGGAAGGGAACTGGGGGTGGGGGCAGAGGACATGGGTTGTAGGAGACAGACTTCACCCTAGTTAACCTTTTGTAGTTTTTCAAATTTATCAACTTATTTTGGTTGCAGTTTCCAATTTTTAAAAAAGGGTCTGTAACATTTCTCCAAAGAGGAAATGCAAATGGCCAACAGACATATGAAAAAATGTACAACCTCCCTTATCATCAGGGAAATGCAAATCAAAACCACATTGAGATATCACCTTATACAAGTAAGAATGGCACATATCAAAAAAAAACAAGCAACAACAAATGTTGGTGAGGATGTGGCAATAAAAGAATTCTCCTGCATTGCTGGTGGGAGTGCAAACTGGTCCAACCACAGTGGAATGCTGCCTGGAAGTTCCTCAGTCCACTAAAAATGGAGCTACCATATCACCCGGCAATTCCACTCCTAGGGATCTACCCAAAGGACACAAAAACATTGATTCAAAAGACCACCTGGGGCCTCCCCTGGTGGCGCAGGCGGCAGCGCTGTGAAGCTGTCCGCAGCCTCTGCAGCGCAGATTCGATCCCGGCTGGCCAGTGAGGGTCCCACATGGCGCGGCAGACCTCTCCTATCTCGCCCGCTGCTCCCCTCAGCAGTGTATTTCATCAGTCTGCCTGTTCTGTTCCCCGCTCTGTCTCTGGTGAATCCTCTCACCCTCCTGCGCATCTGGTATATATCTCAGTTCTTGTATAAATAAATAAATCTTTAAAAAAAAAAAAGACCACCTGTACCCCTGTGTATATTGCAGCACTATTTACAATAGGTAAAACCTGGAAACAACCCAAATGCCCAAAAATAGATGACTGGATCAAGAAGATGTGGTATATATACACAATTGAATATTATTCAGCAATCAAAAAAGATAAACTCATGCCATTCGCAGCAACGTGGACAGAGCTAGCAGGAATTATGCTCAGTGAAATAAGTCAGAAGGAAAAAAAAATCAGATAGTTTCACTTGTAGTAGGAATATAGGGGAACCCAAAAAGACATCAGTGTAAAAAAATTATAACAGTACAAAATACAACAAAGTAAAAACGGACAATTATAAATCAGACACACACTGCAGGGGAGGGGGTGAGAAAGGGATCAGAGGGAGGGAGGAGCACAGGGGACTAGGGTGATGGTGCACGGGTGCATTGGTGAAAGAAACTCTATGGGGACTATACCTGAGGAGGTGGGGAGAAGCAAATATTGTTTTAAAATGAACAATGATGTAAAAAAATAAAAAAATAATGAATAAATAAATAAATAAGGGTCTGTAGTCTTTCCCACCTTCCCCCAATTTTTTTTTTTAAGATTTATGTATTTATTTATACAAGCACAGTCAGAAGCGCGGGAGGGTGAGAGAATTCACCAGAGCCAGAGCGGGGAGCAGAGCAGGCAGAAGGACCGAAGTACACTGCTGAGGGGAGCAGTGGGCGGCAGGAGAGGTCTGCGCGCCATGTGGGACCCTCGCCCGGTGGCCGGGGAGCAGCCAGGGATTGAACCGGCGCTGCAGAGGCTGCGGGCAGCTTCGCAACCCAGCGCTCAACCGCTGCGCCACCGGGGAGGCCCTTCCCCCAATTTTTTTAATTAAAAAATTATTTTTTCTCTTACATTATTGTTCATTTTTGTACATTTTATTTCTCCCCTCATGTGTAGTTGCCATAATTTTCCCACACCTTCCCCAATTTCTAATTATTGTATACTCATTAGTGTTGAACCAATCAATGCTTCCTCACATCTCAATTTTTTTTCCAGATATATTAAACAAGCCAAAAAACCTTTTTTAAAAAAGGAAATTTTCTTTACCAGGAGTCTGAATTACCTATGCAAACATAAAATGGATTTAAAAAAATAATTAAAAGACCTTTATAATGGCATGGAGTTTTAAACATACATCCAGTTATTCTTGCAGATAGACTACACAGTAAGATACACTGTAAAATTTCATCAGCATTTCACAAAACATATATTATATAGCAAATAATTTTTGTAAGCCCTGCATCTTTAGCACAGAATGCAAGTCCTCCAGGATCCATCCCTATCCCTCTCTTGACAAAACTCATCAGTAACAATAATAACAGAAATGCTGTTTATTAAATTTTTCTCTTTGTGTCAATGTTTTCACTTTGTGCACACTTTGCTGCCATCCTTTCTTTTATATCTGACAACCTTTCTATTTTGCAGATGAGGAAGCTGAAGTTGTTCTGAGACCAAGCTCTGAGCGGCCAACCTCCAAAAGACTGTGGGAGCCAGGTGATCAGAGTTGGCCGGGCAGGAAAGGCTGCTACGTACTAGAGGCGCCCCCTGAAGGTCGCTCGCGGAACGTGACAACTTAAAATACGTGTATGCATTTCCATTGAGCTGGTGGGAGTTATCTGTGGGCCCTCTACTTTGCTATGTCTTCAGGGAGCCCAGGGAGGTTCGAGATGGCTCAGGAAGCTGGCCTGATACGGGTGGGAGATACAGACCTAATCCGAGGGGTTTGAAGGAATTTAAACAGAGAGGCACGGCGCAACAGGCCTAATCCCGAGGGCTGTCGAGGGCGATAAGGTCCCGCATTTAAACAAACAAAACCTTGTTACTGGACACAGGAAAAAAAAAAAAAAAACCACGCTGAGTCCCAGAGGCCAGATGTGGGCGGAGTTTGCAGACTCGTAATAATTACTGGTTCCCTTCCGTGCCCGGCCCACGACCTCCCAGTCCTGGGCGGGTCACTCTTTCAGACTTAAGGCTCATTGGCTGAACAAAGAGGACAGGCTCCCTGGCGACGGGACTCAAGGAGGTCAGCCCTACAGACGGTGCTGGGCTTTCTTGCCGTGGAGTCGCGTCCCCAGATGTTGCATAGGGTCCCTTAGGTCAGGAGTGGAAATTGGCGCCTGTGGGGTTAGCCTTAGGCGGAGGTAGGGGCCGGATGGGCGAGGTCCTCCTTCCTCGCTCCCGCGCGCCCAGCTTCCGAGGGCTGAACCCGCGTTAGGCGGACGGTGTCGCGAGCCTGACGTCATCGCGAGGCGCCGCGCGCGGCCGCAGGTAGCCTTGACCTTTCCGCGTGGGAGTCCGCGCCGCAATGTTGCTGCTTATCCGCGCCGTGGCGCGGACCTGTCTCCGGCCCACGGGCTGCCGGGTGAGGCCAGGGACTGGAGCTGGCGGGGGCAGGGGGGCCAAACTTGGAAGGCCGGGGGTCGCCTCTCATTCTCGCCCCCCTCTGACAGGGCCTGAACGCGCTGGGGGAAGAGGCACTGCGGCCGGAGAAGCCGCAGCTTGCGGCGAGCCCAGGTGAAGTTGCCCGAGTCGCTTCAGGAAGGGCAGCTACGGGGAGTTCTCCTCGGCCCTGGCTCCTGACCTCCCAATTGCTCCAGGTCCCCAGGTGCCGGTGCTGCGCAAGTGCGAACTCCCGGTACCCGCACACCGGCGTCCAGTGCAGGCTTGGGTGGAGTCCCTGCGGGGCTACGAGCAGGAGCGCGAGGGCTTGGCGGAGCTGCACCCGGACGTATTCTCCGCGGCGCCCAGGTGTGTGGGAGCTGTAATGGTGAACTGGGTGGCAGAGGGGCAGGAGCTGCGATTTAGGAATTAGGATGACCTGGTTTCATACTTGGGGAAAATAATGAATTTCTTCACCTAGCAAAGGCGGCAATAGTTTTCCCTGCCACGGAGTTGTGTGAGATTGAGGGCTGAGAGCTAGCGTCCTCTTGGCGTTAAGGACACAACTCGAGCCTAGTGACTGGGCTCAAATCCTGCCTTCCCCTCGTGTCCTTCGGTGTCTCTATTCTGTCAAACCTCAAGTGGTTGCTATGGCTTTTGCAAAAGTGAGTGCTAACAAATGCTAACTCCTTATTATATACCTGGTACAGCCTATTTGCATTTTAGTTCACTAGATCTTCATAACAACACTAGGAAAAAGGGACTCCTATTTTGTAGATAGGGAAGCTGAGCACAGATAAGAAACTTACCCAAGATCATACAGCTCTGCAAGTTCTAGAGCCAGTATCTCAACCTTATGTGGACCAATCATACACCTGCAGAGATGTATTATGGCTCTCATGTGCACTGTGGTCTGGCACATAATAAGTACTATATTAATTAGTTGTGATTACTGTTTTTTGTATGGTTTGCCTTTTCCTTTTACAGAGTCCAAGTCTAGTAAAGGGTGACAAGATTTTTTAAAAACAATCTGCATTTTTTTTTTAGATTTATTTATTGTGTAGGAGAACTGGGGTGTAGGCCAGAGGTGCGGGGGAGGTGAGAGGATTCAACAGAGACAGAGTGAAAAGCAGAACAGGTGGATTTACTGAAATACACTGCTAAGGTGAGCAGTGGGCAAGACAGAAGAGATCTGCTGTGCCATGTGAGTTAGCTCCCTGGTCAGCTGGGGGATCAAACTAGTGCTGCAGAGGCTTCGGACAGTTTCATAGGTTGCATCTTAACCCCTTGCGCCACCAGGGAGGCCCAAATAAATAAATCTTTTATTTATTTATTTATTTTTAGTAGAGGCATGTTTATTTATTTATTTGTTTGCCTGTTTGTTTTGCTTGTTTATACATGCACTGGGCACAGTCAGAAGCACGGGAGGGCGAGAGAACTCACCAGAGCCAGAGCGGGGAGCAGAGCAGGCAGAAGGACCGAAATACACTGCTGAGGGGAGCAGCGGGCTGCAGGAGAGGTCTGCGCGCCATGTGGGACCCTCCTCCGGTAGCTGGGGAGCAGCCGGGGATCGAACTGGCGTCGCAAAGGCCGCGGGCAGCTTCGCAACCCAGCGCTCAACCGCTGCGCCACCGGGAAGGCCCCCAAATAAATAAATCTTTAAAAAAAAAACACATACAGAAACAGACTGCATGCCAGATCTGGCTTACTAGGCATAGTTTGCCAACCCCTGGCAAACTATCCTGGCAGCTGTATCCAGTGTAGTCACATAATGTGAACCATGTGTGTAATTTAAATCTTTCTAGTAGCTAGAGTAAAAAAAAGGAAAAGAAAAAACAAGTGAGATTGATCTTACTAAAATAATAGTCTTATATATCTAAAATGTTGTCATTTCAACATGTGGCACTGGCCACATTTCAAGTGTTTCATAGCCACACATATGGCCTGTATCTACCATTTGTGACAGCACAGGGTTAGAGAGGCAAACCAATTTATAAAGAGGGTGGTGGTAAGTTGTGATGATAGCAAAGAAGTAAGACACTGAGGAGGAGGAAGAGGTAGCTCTTTCTTTAGCTAAGAGACTCCTCTTAGAGATACTATTTGGCCTGAGAAGGAACCAATAGGGGAAGAGAATTTCTGGCAGAGGGAGCGGTGAGTGCAAAGGCCTAGAGACTGGGTACCATTTTTTTTTATTTATTTATTTGTTTGTTTGTTTTATTTATTTATTTATACAAGGACTGGGTACAGTCAGAAGCACGGGAGGGTGAGAGAATTCACCAGAGCCAGAGCGGGGAGCAGAGCAGGCAGAAGGACCGAAGCACACTGCTGAGGGGAGCAGCGGGCGGCAGGAGAGGTCTGTGCGCCATGTGGGACCCTCCTCCGGTGGCCGGGGAGCAGCCGGGGCTGGGTGCCATTTTTACAGAGAGGCCCAGGGACCTGGAGCAGGAAGTAGGAGCACAGGTTTTTGTCTTTTGGGGTGTGGGCTCTGGGACCATGTTAAGTGGAGGCGGGCCTTGTGTTTCTCCTTCCTCCATAGGCTGGATACTGTGCACCAGGTTGCCATCTGGCAGAAAAACTTCAAGAGAATTGTGAGTTCCCCTCATGGGATGAAGGGGTGGGAGAGGGGACATAGGAAGGTCGTCCCCACCATGTTTTCTCTGGTCGGCACAACTTGTGCCCCATCTCTCTTCTGAAATGTTCACTCATGGGTTTTTGCCACTCTCTGAGTACCCACTATACTCCGAGCATTGTACATGAGACAGGCAAGATCCCTGCCCTCATGGAATTCAGTCTAGTTGGAGAGATGAATGTGGATCACATAATCATGCCCGTACATGTGTAATTAGGGAAGTAGTTCCAGAAAAAGGGGCATTTAACCTTGGGTGTGAAGTAGGAGCTAACTAGGTAAGGGGGAGTATAGCATATCAAAGATCCTCTAGCAGAAACCAACAGGATCCATGTAAGAGCTCTGATCTGGATCTTATGCCAAGAGAAGTATAGAAGCAATACTCAGTCAGAGGCTCTCTGCTTTCTGTCTTCCTATATCAGAAATATGGCAAGACTTCCATCTGTACCCTCCTTACTCCCCATTACTTTAGGAACAAAGTCCCCAGCCAGGCATTGGAAACCCTTCACAACCCCCGACTTCATACCTCTCCCTGATTCTCTCCAGCTCTGGTTTTCCCTCCTGCCTCACCTGCCTTTCAACTATAAATATATTAAGACCATTAAAAAAATACTGAGCCCTGCTGTGTGCCAGGCAGCAGAGTCTCTGCCTTTCTGAAGCTAATATTGTGGAATGGAGGAGCAAACTCTTATTTCCTATCCTTCCCTCTCCCCCAAAGTACTGTGTGCTTGTCCCGGTAGAGGCCTGCTTCCCAGCTGCTGGCTTATTGCTAGCTATATCCCTGGGCCTGCCACTTTTTGACTACAGTAACATCTGCCTCGTGAACCTGATGCCCTCCTCATTTCATACCCATAGAGCTATGCTAAGACCAAGACTAGGGCTGAAGTGCGGGGTGGTGGCCGGAAGCCCTGGCAGCAAAAAGGCAGTGGGCGTGCGAGGCATGGCAGCATCCGCTCCCCAATCTGGCGAGGAGGTAAGTGGGATAAAGTGATCAGGGGACCCCCCCAGGGCCTGGGCATTTCTTGACACATATCTGCCCACATCTGGCTTGATACCTCATCAGTTCCATTCCTTCCCTTCATCAGCCCTTCTGGGCAGGACAGCTCTGGTCTCACCAGCCTATCTCATCAGACTGGCCATAGTCCCTTTTGGCCTCATCTGCTATCTCACTTCTCCTGGCCTACACTTCACACAGCACCAGAAGGTTCTTCCTGAACCTCCCAACTCCTGCAGCCTTTTTGTGAAGTATGAACTCCTTCCCTTGGCATTTTTGGCCTGGTGGCTGCAAACCCCAGCTCCTTGTCCCCTCCGTGCCTTCTGTGACCAAGCAGAGCAGACTCAGAGTTGTCTCCCTTTTTCCTCGTCAACTCCTCATCTTTCTACTGTCAACTCCTCATCCTCCAGAAGCCCTCCCCACCTCCTTTGGGTACCCCACCCCTCATAATTGTTTGTGCTGCCCCACACAGCCCTGATTCCCTCTGATTGAGCCTTGTCTGAATGTAAATAATTTAAGGGCAGGGATCCCATCCATCTTGTTCCTTGTAGCTCTTTCAGCGCCTGGCAGAGGGTGGACACAGCATATGTGGTCCCCACCAGGCTGTCACCCTTGACCTCTGATGCTCCTGATAGACACCCTCCTTGCCCCAGTGCAGCACATACCTGATACCCGTTTCCCCTTCTAGACATGGAACTTTTACCTTCCTAACATTGGCACTAGCAGTTGTTGCTTTGGTTAAGCTCTCTCTGGGTGCTTTACGTGTTCTGTGCTGTAACTCATGGTGTCTTGTGAGTTAGGAACTGTCAGATCTTGGGGTTTGGCAGCTGAGGAAACTGAGTTGCAGTAAGGTGAAATCACCTGTCCCAGGTGGCTCCAGATCCAACCTTCCCTCATCCTTAGCTTAGGCTTTCCCCTCTTTGCTGGTGTTCAGCCTGGCTACTGGCAGCCTCTCCTCCATTACCCCATACCAGCCAGTGGGGTCAATTTCTGACCCCCAGGCCCACTGGGGCCTGCACCTACTCACTTCTGTCCCGGCAGGAGGCATTGCCCACGGCCCCCGGGGCCCCACAAGCTACTACTACATGCTGCCCATGAAGGTGCGAGTGCAGGGCCTCAAGGTGATGCTGACCATTAAACTCTTCCAGGTACGGCTCTGATCACACTGGGAGGCCCTGGGATGTAGGCTGTGGGAATAGGGTACCCAGGCAGCTTCCAGGGACTATGGGAGACTCAGACTGTCTTACCCTCCCACTAGAACGACCTGCACATCGTGGACTCCCTGGACCTGCCAACTGCAGATCCCCAGTACCTGACAGAACTGGCCCGCTACCGCCGCTGGGGGGACTCTGTGCTCCTCGTTGACTTGTGAGGGGACAGGGTGGGGTCAGGGGAGAGGGCCAAGCTCATTCTTTCGCAGGGCTCATCTCCTCGTCTCCCTTACAGAACATATGAGGACATGCCACAGAATGTTGTTTCAGCCACCTCTGGGCTCAAGACTTTCAACTTGGTACCAGCTATCGGTGAGAAAGGGCCCCAGTCTCCCCTTGCAGAGAGCAAGACCAGTTTAAATTCTGGGTCTCCAACCCAACGGTCACCCTTCCCACAAGGAGCATCAGAAGAATAATGCCTTAAACATTCCAAGGTGATGTCTGTCAGGACTGGAGATGAAGTGCTGGGCCTGGAGTGAGTTCAGGGGCTCCTCATTGGAGAGGCAGAGAGGGAGAATCACTTGTGCCCAGGTGATGAGCACATGAGGCACATCACCTTGTTGACCAGTCCCTACTGCTCTCCAGGTCTCCTGACAGGCATTAAATACATCCTTCCTTCCAGTGATTCAGACCCAAAACCAGGCCATTAGCCTCCATGCCAGTCTTTTAGCTCATCCCATCATCTCTGCCTTTAAACATGCCCAGAGTCCCAAATGGTCAGACCTGGCTATCTCCCACCTGGACCTATCCATTTGGCCATTTCCTGGTCCCCTGGCTCTTGCCCATGCTCCCACAGTGTGTTCCCCCTTGCCACAGATAGAGGGCACTTGTGAGCAACTTAGCCAGGTCCATCTCTGCCTACCACCCTCCACAACCCACCTCACTGGGGTCTCTTAGATAAAAGCCAAGTTCTCCACAAGGCCCTGCAGATCTGCTTCATTACCTCCCTGCCCCTCCTCACTCCCCAACTGCAGCCACCTGTCCTCCCTCAGTACATTGTATCTATTCATCTGTTATCTTCCCCCACTGAAGTGTGAAGTGGGTAGCATGCCCAAGCACAGGCCAGGGAAGGGCATATGAGAAACTCTCAATTAGAAGTTGATGTTCTGAGACAATCTCTCACCCAGGGTCTTACAGGAGATGAGCAGCAGAGCCAAGCTTTGGGCCCAGGCTGCAGAGCTCATGATGCCATGCCATTCTGGGCTATCTCTATGCGTGGAGTGGAAGCCTGTTTCCCAAAGGATGGCAAGGGTTTCCAGATGTCAGAAGCCGGGGGGAGGTTAGCTCTGCCCTGACTGTACCCTGTCTCCTAGGTCTGAACGTGCACAGCATGCTCAAGCACCAGACCCTGGTCCTGACCCTGCGCACAGTCGCCTTCTTGGAGGAGAAGCTGCTCTGGCAAGACTCACGCTACACGCCACTGTACCCTTTCCGCCTACCCTACCGTGACTTCCCCTGAGCCCGGCCCTGGGCTCCTCTGGACACGTCGGCTGCCCTTCTTCCTCCACTGCTCTCTATGCCAAGCACCTGCTCTGAGCCAGGTCAAACCCCTGGCAGTCTTGGGAGCCTCAAGCCCACCCTTTGAGAGTGGCACTGCCTGGACCCCCTCATCCCAGACAGGACACACAGAGTAGGTGAGCAGGTGTCACTCCCGGAAAGAGACAGTTGAGCAGAGATTCTTACCTCATTCTTGCCCCAGTTCTCCCTTGTTTTTAAGATAATTTTTTTTTTTTTTTTTTAATCAAAAGAATCAGGAGAAACAGAACAACTCCTGGCCATTTTGTGAATTATTCTATTTGGTGACTTGGACTCATTCCCTGTGCTGGGCACTTCTGGGTACCTCTCTACTCAAGGGGTGGCTACAGTGCTGTTTACAGAATGATCTTGAGCCAATTTCCCTGGTTGACTCAGCCACAGGGCATGCAGAGGAGTGGGCACAAGTGATCCCTAAGGACCCCTTCCTGGCGCCTGTCTGTTCCCAGGCACTCTTGTCCTTCCTATACAGGGTGTGTGTTCCTGCTTGTTAAGCTCCTTCAGGAGCGATGTGCAGACCTGAAATTGCGTCATAATTCCCTGTAAGCACAGTCAGAAAAGCAAATGTGTTGGTAAATGAGCAAACATTTTTTAAAAACCACACCAGTATTTTAATTCTTGAGTTGACTTGTATTTCCCCAAGTTAATTTTCACTAGTCTTAGCACAGAGTAAGGTAATGTGGTCAGTTTATTTAAAGTGGCCAAGATTGCTCGGGGAGTTTGTGGGCCCCACCAGGCCAGGCCTTCACAGTGATTACCCGTTGACTGGGCTGCCCCTTAATTAAAGCATCCTTGGAATGCCTCTTGGGAGTGTCCTCCAAGCTCAAAACATTCTCTGAAATCTTCAGTGGACATAAACTTTGATTTAATGAAGTAAGAAACAGCCATTTGGAGACGGTAGTAAAGGGTACAGAGACCAAGCAGGAAATGCGATTTGGGCTGATGCCAAGCCTTGACTTACTTCTCTTTGTGCCTCTCGCCAGCCTGTGGGGATATGGATGCCCAGAGTAAGACCTAGTCCTGAGAATGCCCACCTGGTCTAGAGATTCATAACTACAAGTAATGGGGCCCAGCTGGCTACGTCACAGCTGTCAGCAAATGGGTGAAACCAATTCCTGCCCATATGGGTCTTTAAAAGAAATCGGTCAGAACCTGTTCCCTTACACTGGCATCTCTCAGCCAGACAAGAATGGCAATGACATCAGAAAAATCATACAGTATACATGTAATGATAAAATGCATTTGCTTCAATAAGAGAAACAAAAAACCACTAATAAGCAAGTAAAAAAGATTTGATGTCTAGAATGTGCTTTCAGATAAGTTGGGGGAGAATGGGTAATGTGTGCATTCACTAGAGCTGCTTTAACAAAGTACTTCACACAGGTGACTTAAACAAAAGAAATGTATTGTTTTACAGTTCTAGAAGCCAGCATTCCAAGATCAAGGTGCGGTCTGTTCCAGGCCTTCCCCTAGCTTCTTGTGGTTTCCTGGCTATCATTGACATTCCTCGACTTGTAGAAGCAGCTCCCTCACCTCTGCCTTCATCTTGCCCCAATGTGTGTGGCTGTATCCAAATTTCCCCTTTTTGTAAGAACACTCATGTTAGATTAGGCCCACTGTAATGACCTCATTTTAATGGGTCACCTGCAAAGACCCTATTTCCAAACAAAATCACATTTGCAGGTACTGGGAGTCAAGATTTTTTTCTTCCTCTTCCCTCTCCCTCCCCCCCCCCTCTCTTTTTGTTCCTGCCTTCTTTTTCTTTACCTAAAGGAGCAAAAAGGGCAGTAATGAGATGGAACAAGATAGGCCATGTGAAGTGTAGAAGCTGGGTTAACCCAGAGGGAACAGGCTGGACGCCCACTATCAGGCTGACAAATGGCTTAAGAAAGCTAAAATGGGGCCTCCCCTGGTGGTGCAGGTGGTTGAATGCAGCTCTGTGAAGCTGTCTGCAGCCTTTGCAGCACGGGTTCGATTTCAGCCTGACTGGCGAGATAACCATATGGTGCGGCAGACCTCTCCTGTCTTGCCCACTGCTCCCCTCAGCAGTGTACTTCAACCAGTCTGCCTGTTCTGTTCCCCGCTCTGTCTCTAGTGAATCCTCTCACTCTCCGGCACATGTGGCCTGTACCCCGGTTCTTGTAGGAATGAATAAAGAGATCTTTTTTAAAAAAAGAAAAAGCTAAAATGGGGGCTCCCTGGTGGTGCAGGGTCTAAAAGACAGCTATATCAACCTATCACCAACCACTGCAGCAAGAGTTGGATCCCCAGAGACCAGGGAGCTAACCCACATGGCGCAGCAGACTCTCCCCCACTGCTCCCCTCAGCACTGTATTTCAGTATATTTGCCTATTCTGCTCCTCACTCTGGTGAATCCTCTCACCGCCTCGCACCTCTGGCTTACACCCCAGTTTTTGTATGCATAAATCTTTAAAAAAAAAAAAAAAAAAGCTAAAATGAGCCAAAGGGGCTGGGATCTGACTCCAAGGATGGAATGAGAAGCAGATGGCCCTGATGGTGAAAAGCAGGCAGTGATGTTTGCTTATTGGTGGTGGGCATGGATGGCCACTGGGAGGTGCAAGGGAAGAGCCACAGTCCACATGAAGGTGCACCCACCTTGGTAAAGGGATCTCCAAAAAATAGCTTCAGAGGACCACCCCCACCCAAAACAGAAAAACCACATACCAAATCTACAAAGAGTGCAACTTTCATGCTCTGCTGGGTCATACAAAGGGCAAAGCCACCAGCCAAGGAGGAACTGCCCTCTCCCGTGTCCCCTTCTGGCTATACCTGGGCAGGAGGGGTCCAAAGACTAGTGAAAGGGGACCAACTGGAGAGGAAGAAGGTCCATGGCAGAAGGTCTAGGCCCTTCTTCTCCACTGAGGTCTGCAGCCTGGAGAACCCTAGCTCCATACAAAGCCAAGTCAAACTCAGAGATTTGAACATGGACCCGAGTCCTGGGCAAAATTCTCAGCCAGGAGTCAGGCAAGATTCCACCACAGAATCTTGGAGAAGAAAAGTTGTATATGTTTGTGTTTTATTTTGCAAAGTTGTTTTTGGATCGACATCCAACACCATGAATTTTTGCTTTTCACCCTAGGGCTGTTAGGAGGAACTGGGTTGCTAGCATGAACAAGATTGATGGAAACACAGAGAAGGAAGTGTGTACTTTTGCCTCAGAAATTTGAGGGGTGGAGTCTCAGAGTGCAGTCCTAAAGAAACAGAGGAACAATAACTACAATTTGTTCTCACTCTAGGCTTGGCTGCACACAAATCATCTCATTGAAACCTCATATCCAGCCTCTGAGGTATGTGTTAGCTACTTCTACAGTGAAGGCCATTCAAGGGAATGGCCTTCTCAAGGGAAGTGGCTTGCTCAAGGTCATAGCTGTGACAGGCGCTCACAGAATGTGCACCAAATCCCTTCCCCACAGTATTTGCTGTCTTGCGTGCGCCCCCAGCTGCCCACACTGCAGGACCATGCTGGGCTTGTCCACTGGGCAGGAATGAAGGACTGGGTAACTACAGTGAAATACCACTTTGCAGCCACTAGCATGGCAGTAATGAAATGGAAAATAAGAATTAGCAAGGATGTGGGAGCTTTGAAATGCATCTGTTGCTAGTGGGAGTGTAGCCACTGTGGAACATAGTCTGGCAGTTACTCAAAAAGTTATACTTGGACTCCACCCCTAAGTATAAACCGAAAGGAACTGAAAACATGTTCATACAAATATTGGTACATAAAAGCGCATATGGGCATGATTCACAATAGCCAAAAGGTGGAGACAGCCCAAGTCCTTTTCTTTTTTTTTTTTTTAATTTTTTTTTTTTTTAAGATTTATTTATTTATACAAGCACTGGGTACAGTCAGAAGCGCGGGAGGGTGAGAGAATTCACCAGAGCCAGAGCGGGGAGCAGAGCAGGCAGAAGGACCGAAGTACACTGCTGAGGGGAGCAGCGGGCGGCAGGAGAGGTCTGCACACCATGTGGGACCCTCCTCTGGTGGCCGGGGAGCAGCCGGGGATCGAACCGGCGCCGCAGAGGCTGCGGGCAGCTTCGCAACCCAGCGCTCAACCGCTGCGCCACCGGGGAGGCCCACAAGTCCTTTTCAACCCATGAATATATGAGCAAAATGTGGTCTAGTCACACAGTGGAATATTATGCAACTATAAAAAGGAATTAAAGGACCTCCCCGGTGGCTCAGGGGGTTGTCAGCACTCTGCAGCTACTGCAGCATGAGTTTGCTCCTCGGCCAGGGAGGTGAGCCACGCAGTGCAGCAGGCCTCTCCTGTCTCGCTCACTGCTTCCCTCAGCAGTGTATTTCAGTCAATCGGCCTGTTCTGCTCCCCACTCTGTCTCTGGTAATCCTCTAACACCATCCCCACCCCCCGCACCTCTGGCCTACACCCTAGTTTTTGTATGCATAAATCAATCTTTTTTTTTAAGTTTAAAAAATAAAAATGAATTAAGTATATCCAGAAGAATTGAAAACAGGGATGCGAACAGATATGTGTAGGCAGGCACCAATATTTGTGTAATATTTGCTGTAATACTACTCATAGCACCAACGGTTGAAACAAGCCAGCATACAACAACAGACGATAAATCAAGTATGGCCTTACAGTGGATATTATTCAATCACGGAAAGAAAAACATACTGGGTCTTCCTGGTGGCCTAGGGGTTAAATCTCAGAGCTACCTCCCATGGCAAAGCTGCCTAAGTTCTATCCCTGGCTAGGGAGCAACCCACATGGCGCAGCAGACCTCTCCTGCTCGCCCACTGCTCCCCTCAGCAGTGTATTTCAGTAGATCCACCTGTTCTGCTCCCCACTCTGTTTCTGGTGAATCCTCTCACTCCCCATACCTCTGGCCTACACCCCAGTTCTTATATGCATAAATAAATAAAATAAATCTAAAAAAAAAAAAGGCAATCCTGCCACATGCAACAACATGGATGTACTTTAAGGGCTAAGTGAATAAATGCTAAGTGAATTCACTTTATGCTAAGTGAACAAATCAGACAGAGAAAGAAAAATATAGTATGAGCTCACTTATATGTGGAATTTGAAAAATATCCTTAACTATAGTAACAGAGAACAGATTGGTGCTTGCCAGAGGAGGAAGACAGTGGGTATGTGAAATAGGTGAAGATGATTGTAGTTATAAATAAATCCTAGGGATGTGGGACAGCATGATGATAATAGATAGATAGATAGATAGATAGATAGATAGATAGATAGATAGATAGATAGATAGAAAGAATATAAAGTATTGGGGAATTAACACATGTAGGAACAGCTTTCACTCCATAAGAGACAGATTGGCAAAGAATCTTCCCACCTCCAAGAGCTTCCTAGTTAGTCTGAAGCCCAGTTGGCCCCAAAGGGGAAAAATCCACTAATGCTCACCTTTACTGGCTGCCTTCCCTGACTCCTTGACCTCCAAGGTGTTTCCTGGGATCACCTCCCAAATAAATTGCCTGCACTTTAAGTTTTGCCTCATGGTCTGCTTCTGGGGGAACTTAAACCAGAACAGCTGACAAGTACCAGAACCTGGATTCAAACCCCCCTCTGCTTGGAGTCTATGTTTCTTACCATGTCTGTCAAGGTTTTGTGGATAAAAAGTTCTGGAAACCTTTCATAAAATCAGTGGGAAGGGAATTCTGAGCTGAGGAGCAGCATGTGCAGAATAATCAGAGACCAGAGAAGTGCATCATTTGAACAGATGTGAATGGATAGCTCACCTATCATGACCAGACCTTGATTCAAGTGCTGTACAGCTGACAGGGTGCCTGCCCTTCTGGAGCTGACAGAAAGAGAGCTGACAGTCAAGTAAATCAAAAGAATGTTAGCAAATGAATGAAATTTTGGTAATGAAATCATTAGGGCAAGTGATAGGGAGTGACCAGGGTGTGTTTCAAGATGGAGGGCAGTGGCATTCAGGAAAACTTACAAAAAGAGACCCAGGCCACAAGAAAAGAGGTACCAGCGATGTCATGAAGGGGAAGAGCATTACAGGCTGCTGGAACTGCAAGGTGGTCATGCCAAGGCTCAGAGTGAAGGGAAAGCAATGCTAGAAAGTTGAGTTTGGGGGACCTCCCCGGTGGCTCAGCAGGTTGAGCGCAGTGCTGTGAAGTTGTCCACAACCTCTTCAGCGTGGGTTCGATTCCTGGCCGGCCAGGGAGATTCCCACATGGCATGGCAGACCTCTCCTGTCTCGCCTGCTGCTCCCCTCAGCAGTGTATTTCAGTCAGTCTGCCTATTTTGCTCCCTGCTCTGTCTCTGGTGAATCCTCTCATCCTCCCGTGCCTCTGGCCTGTGCCCCATCTCTTGTATAAAAATAAATAAATCTTTAAAAAAAAAAGTTTGAGTTTGGGAAATTCTGCCCTGAGTCCACAGCCTCTGGTCTGCAATGGGTCCAGTGCTTGGCTTTACCAAGACTGCCTGGCACCCTGAAGGAAGCCCTGCCCTTCCTGGCAGCTGTAGCAAATGGCTAGGGGAACATATGTTTCCCCTTTCCTCAAAGGCACACAGGGAGTGTTAGTATGCCAGGAGGGTGCAGGTCCCTCACCAAGTTGCCCCCCCCCATTACCATCCCATCCCCATCTCAGGAAATGGCCCGCCATCCTCCCAGGGGCTCAGATCTGGCCCAAGGAGTCATCCTTGACTCTGCCCTGCCCCCATGTCCTAGCAAGCCCAAATGACCCTGCAAGCAAAAATGTATGCCAAATTCAAGCTCTTTTCCAGGGCCAGTTCAGGCTCTATCTTCTGGACTAGAGTAGTCACTTCCTCTGGCTTTCTGGCTTGCACCCTGTCCTCCCCACCCCCTTACTGTATCTCCTGCAGTCTCCAGAGGGTACATGGAAGCACCTGAGTGAAGCCATGTCCCTACTCTGCTCAGAACCCTTCATGCCTCCCATCTCACTCAGAGGAAAAGCCAAAATCTTCTCCAGAAGGATAAACACCTGCAAGCTCTGTTCTACTCCCCAGCCATCTTTTCCTCCTCCTACTCTCTCCCTCTCACCCACACTGGCCTCCTAGCTGTGTCTACCTGAGGAACTTCATACATTCAGTGTTCTGTCCTGGTACACTCCCTCCCTGATACTGTCTCAGCTCCCTCCACACCTGCCTCTGGTCTTTGCTATGAAGGTCACTTTCTCAGTTCTTCCCAGAATAATCTACTTAGAAGTTCATTAATGCTTTGAATTTCCTATTCTTTCTAGCTTTATTTTTCCTTAGCGGAAATCATAAGCTCACACTCCATATATATTTTTTTGTCAGTCTGATTTTTTTATTTAAATATTTTATTTTATATAATTCTTACATCTTTTTTCACCTTTGCATAATGCATGCATTTTCATTTTGGTTATATTCCCCATACAATTGCACCTCACCCCCCTTATTTTGACTCTAGTCCTTACTTTCCCCGCCCCTCCCCCCTCAGTGTGTCTCTGGGTTATAGTTGCTTGTTGATTTTGATTTTTACTTTGTATTGATTAGTCTTTTTTCTGGTCTCTTATTTAGGTTTTCTAAATTCCTGCTATGAGTATTTTTCTTTTTCTTTCTGACTTAATTCCTTGAGCATGATCCCTTCCAGCGCCATCCATGTTGCTGCAAATTGCATGTGTTTATCTTTTTTGAATGCTGAGTAATATTCCATGGTATATATGTACCACATCTTCTTGATCCAGTCATCTATTTTTGGGCATTTGGGTTGTTTCCAAAGCTTAGCTATTGTAAACAGTGCTGCTATAAACATAGGCGTGCAGGTGCCCTTTGGAATTACTGTTTCTGTGTCCTTTGGGTAAATACCTAGGCACACTCTATATATTTTTGTTTGTTGTTTGTCACCCCACTAAGACAACCTCTGCACGATGGCGGGGTTTTTGTTTATTCTCTTCTTTGCAGTGTCTTCAGTGCCGCGATCCACGCCTAGCGCACAATAAGTGCTCAATAAACAACTCATAGCTTGTGGGGACAAAGAAGGGCGCTTTCCTCGCTGCAAGCCCGCCTGGGCCGCACGGGGGCGCTCGCCACCCACACACGTCGAACCCAGGCCAACCACTTAGGGCTTAGAAAACTCCGCTGAAAAATCACCCTTCACGCAGGGTTTTCCCAGACCCTCCGAGAAGCAGTGACGTCCCTGGACCCCACGCTGCACCTTAGCCCAGGCCCTCCTGGGAAGGAACTCAGCACCTCTTCCCCCCGCCCCTCCCACCAAGAAAGATCCCCGTGGAAATTCCTTCGGAACAATGGGGGGGGAGGGGCGCTTTTTTTGAAGACGAAACTCCCAGTGCCTTCCCCCGCAGGAAGGACCCGGGGCTCCCTCACTTCCCCTTCTGCTGTGCGACCTCCTTGGCCCCACCGAGGTTTCCATGGCGACGCGGCGCGCGCAGCACAACAGGAAGCCTTAGGCGACCAGGCTCGGAGCTCGGAGCCCCCTGGGTCCCCATGGTGGACGTGGTGGATGCCGAGTCTGAGTCATTAGCAAAGGCCGTGACCTCGGTGGAGATCGACGGGCGGTCCACACACGCGGCGCACAACCCCTTCCCAGGCGCCCTCATGAAATTAGCCGGGGGCAAAAACCCGCACGTATTTAGTGCTGGCATCCCGGGTTCGAGTTTCGAATCTCCGCAGTCTCGCACGGAGGAAATCAGTTTGAATGCCACCTCTCCCCGCCCGGCTTCGGGGCCCAGGCGCCCCCTCAGTTTCTCCGCGGAAGGCCAGGGCTCGTGCGCGCCCCCACGCCGCGGCCAAGGCCTGCTGCTTCGTTTTCCCCGGGGAGCCTGGGAACCGAGATGCGAGTGAAGGATAGGGGCCACGTGGCGTCTTCCTTCCTCTTTCTTCCCCAGGAGGGTCGAAAGGGAAGCGAAACCGACGCGGTGGGGGGAGATACCGATCTCCAGCGCCCATCTGTGGGGGAGATACTGATCTCCGGGCATGACACAGCTCATCCTCACCCCCCGGGTTCCTGGGCGCCTGGCGGTGCCTGGACCTGCTCCCGCTGCTCCTCGGGCAATCTCGGCGTCAGCTGGGCTGGGGACATGTCCCTTGGGGGAGAGGCGCCCAAGGCGAAGGGCGCCCGGGAAGGATTCCTGAGCCCCTTCCTGCGCAAGGGATCGTCCACTCGTTTAAGCAGGCTTGCATGACCTGGGCAGCGAGACTTGAATTCGAATCTCCTCGCGACTCGAAGCTCAGTTTATCCCTCTGTGGAACGGACACAACCACCGTCTTTACTGCCCCGAGTAGTTGGCAGTCTCCACTGAGGCGCCTAGTATGGTGTGAGTGCACAATCAGGGTTGGCCCGGCTGGGGACGGGACCCTGGGGGCTGGGAGCAGCGCTCAGGTCGTCGCCCAGCAGCGGCCGATACCGCCGGGTTCGTTGCTTCAGTTGGGAAATTCCGGCGCTAGGGCAGAGAGCACGCGGGACCACCTGGCACCATCCCGGGACCCTCCCAATTCGGAAATGCCAAGCCCTGGCTCGGGAGGGGAAAGCGCGGGGTTTCCGGGAACACGGCACCGCCCCCGCTCCAGGCCACGCTCGGCGGCAGACTATAAAAAGGAGACTTGCGCCGAGTCTTGCCCAGTTCGCTGCTGTCCCTTCTGCGCCTCGTTCCCACCGCCCCGTTCCCAGCGCCCCGTTCCTGCCTTGACCCACTATGGCCCCGGGAGGCACTCGTCTCGCGCTGCCGGCGCTCCTGGTCCTGCTCCGGGCTCTGCTCGCAGGTGAGTCAAGGGTGGCGGCAAGACGTCGGGTCAGCTCCGGATGCGGCTAAGCGCTGGGCGAGGTGGGAGGGCCCGGCCACCTGAGAATAAGGTTATTCGTACTTTGGTAACTACTCGGAAAGTCGAGTTAGAGGCACAGACTAAAAGTCAACAGTGATAGATTCGAATCCAGACCCTGAATTCTGCAGCCTTAGTTTCTCAAATGTAAAGAGGGGAACGCAGTAGCGGCCACCTTGTAATGTTTGTGACCTGGTTCAGCGGGAGCTGACCCCACGAGGTGGTCAGATGGTGTGGGTACATGGCCCTGGGCCAAGCAGAGTAAGCTGGAGGGCCCTCCCCCCCCACCAACCCCCACGCCCACCACACACACATTCTGTTCCTTATACCCTGCCCCTGGGGAAGTCCAGCATTGCTTGACTAGGGGAATTCCAGGGCTGACCAAGAACTAGCAGTTAAGAAGTGATTATGGCCCAGCACCCACCCATGCACCAACTCCAGCCTGCAGGGAGGCAAGTAGGGGGACGGAGGGTTTAAAGTGGTGGTCATTGTTGGGAAGCAGAATTGATACCAATGAAGGGCTCCGATCTCAACTTCGCTTTGGAATCTGTTGCTTTCTAGCTGAGTAACCTTCCCTCCCCTCTCCACTCATCATTTCCCCCTGTGAAATGGGAATGATTTCAGAATCATCCTGGGAGATTCCATCGAGCAGCTGTTTTTTTTTTTGTTTTTTGTTTCTTTTATCAGAATACTCCCATCCCAGATAGAGTAAACTGGAAGGGCTCTCCCTGCAAGAAACCTTGCAGGAGGGTGGGGAGATATTGTGGGGGAGGGGTGGTGCTTATAATAAATAAGAGTACTCTGCAGCACATATTTTTCAGCTTTGGAGGCACCAGGGTCTGAAAGAGCTAGTCAGAACAACCTCCTTCCTTTGTACCTGTAGCTACCTTTCTACCTTCCCTGTGCTAAAAGTTACTTGCATTGGGCCTCCCCTGGTGGCGCAGCGGTTGAGCACTGGGCTGTGAAGCTGCCCGCAGCCTCTGCAGTGCCAGTTCAATCCCCGGCCGCCGGTTGAGGGTCCCACATGGTGCGCAGACCTCTCCTGCAGCGCCCGCTGCTCCCCTCAGCAGTGTACTTCGTCAGTCTGCCTGCTCTGCTCTGCTCTGCTCTCCACTCTGACTCTGGTGAATTCTCTCACCCTCCCGCGCTTCTGACTGCACCCAATGCTTGTATAAATAAATAAATAAATTTTTGAAAAAAAAAAAAAGTTACTTGCATTAGCAATGGTGTCTATATTCACCCAGCTTACAGATGGGGAAACTGAGGTGCAGAGAGGAGAGAACGTTTGTCCAAGAGAATGAGAAGCCAGACTGATTGGAACACCTCTATCTCTGGAATACCTCACCTCTATCACCCCTTCACGTGACCTCTTGAAAGGGAGAAGCGCATTGGCTTCATGTCCCTCCTTTGCTAAAATCTTCCATGGCTTCCCCTCTGAACACACTGTTGGCATGGTCTATACTGCCTGAGTTTCTGACTTCTGGTCTCATTTTCCCGAACTTTCCTCCTTGCTCATTCTGCTTCTGCCTCAGGACCCATACTTGTTTCTTTGGCCTGGAATTCACTTCCATTTTCTCTATGTGGCCGGGCCGCTTCCTAACATTCAGAGTTCTGCTCACACATTACCCTGTCAACAAAGCACTGTCTGTTCTATCACCCTGTTTTGATATTGTCAAAGTTCTTACTAACTTCAGTTATTAATTATCTTACTTGTTCATGAATTTGTCTGTCTTCCACACGGACGGCAGAGAGTTTTGTCACGTTCAAGGCTATGGCCCAGCAGCCAGCACAGACTGGGTCCACGGTAACATTGAAGAACCCAATTGGTAATACCTGTCCCCTCCTCACCCTTTTGTTCTAGGAGCTGGAGGTGCTGAGGTATCTGTGCACCCACAAAATGTTGTCATACCCCAAGGAGGCTCCGTGGAGGTGAACTGCAGTGGTTCCTGTGATTCCTTGGGCCTGGAGACTCAATTGACTAAGACGGAATTGACCTATGGGGATAATTGGAAAGTCTTTCTACTGAGTGATGTGCAAGAAGATAGCAATCCGATATGTTTCTCAAACTGTGACAGTGGCCAGTTGACGGCTTCAATGTCCCTTACTGTGTACTGTGAGTAGCTTGGGATAGACTAGGCATACTGGGTGGGGAGATGGTCAGGGCATCTCCGGCAGACGGGACAACTTTTGTCACTTGGTGGTGTGGTCAGGGAGGGTCATTTGGAAACCCCTGTCATTTGGAAACCCCTCTTTGAACTTCCTTGGGTGTATTTAGAATATTCACAGGGATTCAGCACTTTCAAGAATGCTGGCTCTCTGATCTTTTTTTTTTTTATTATTTAAAAGATTTATTTATTTATGCTGGGGTGTAGGCCAGAGATGCAGGGAGTGAGAGGACTCACTAGAGACAGAGTGGGGAGCAGAACAGGTGGATTGCCTGAAATGCACAGCTGAGGGGAGCAGTAGGGAGACGGGAGAGGTCTGCTATACCACGTGGGTTGCTCCCTGACCAGCTGGGGATCGAACTCATGCTGCAGTGGCTGGGGAGAGCTTCACAGCGCTGTCTTTAACCCCTGCACCACCAGGGAGGCCCTCAGATCTCAGTCTTGAAGCAAGTGACAAAAACCTAGGTCTAACTCTTAAAAAAGATGTAAATGAAAACTGAGATCACATTTCTCACATATTGGTACTAATCAAAAGAATTGGTAACAGTTGTGCTGGCAAGATTGTGGGATACCATTAGTCTGGAGACACTGCCCACAATGGGGGATCATAAAGAAGCACAGCTCAGGCATTGGGTCTCAAAATGACACATGCATGTGCTTTTGACACAGACACCCCACTTTAGGGAATTGGTCTTGTATTTGTCCATACCCATGGGAGAACCAATGAAGATTCAGGATTTCTCCCTGTGGCTTTATTTGGAAAGGCAGAAAATTTTAGTTATTCATATGCAAAGAGGAGGTAAACACTGGTTCTGATGGAGTAGTATGCAACCGTGTAAATGACTGAGGAAGCTCCTTTGTCCTAAAAGAAGTAGGATGTCCTCAGAATGTGCAGCTGGTCAGCCTTTGTGTTAAGGAGCAGCAGGGTAGGGTGAGGGAGGCTGTTTTCATACAGGAAGCTTGAAAGGAAATGCAAGAAATTACAATATTAGTTGGGTGTAAGGAAAGAAGCAGGGGAACCCTGGAAGTGGCCAGGGTTTTTTCTGTGTGCTTTTTTTTTTTTTTTAAACTTGGGCACTCTGAACTGTGAGAATGAGTTGCATTAACATGGGCGATAAAAATAAATAAATAAAATGCAAATTAAAACAAAACAAACAAAAAACAAGGAAGAAAGAGAACCGACCACCTGAGATTACACACTCCTGAGTTCCTAGTTCTAGTTCTAGTTCTACCTTAGCCTTTGTCAGCCGGGTGACTGTTGGGGACATGGCTTCTCCACTGCCTTTCACAGTGGACTGCCTCGGAGGGTATAATAATGCACTGCAGCATGAAAGACATTCCACCTTCATGGTGCCTAGCAGGGAACACTTTGGGGAAAGATTAGCTTTGTTTCTCACTTACAGGCTGTTTGAGCAGATGCTTGACAGATGAGGAAAATCCCCAAACTTTCCTGGTGGCCTCTGAAAACCCCAGGGGAAACTCTCTGAGGGACATTCTGTATCTGGACTTAATAGTTGAAAGTCCAATGCTCTATATTTGAGTCCGGTCTTTGCCACATTTCTTCATCTGTGATTTTTGGACATTGAACTTTGCATGGTTCTGCCCCACCCAGGAAACAACCCTGTGTGGCTGAGCTTTCTCAGAAAGGTTAGAGTTGTTATTCCTATAGGAGATAACCTTTTACTGGGCCTCGAAGGATGTTGCATAGGAGTTAGTAGATAGGCATTCTGGGCAGAGGGAACATTCTAGGCAAAGGTTTGGAGCAGAACAGGCAGACTGACTGAAATACAAGACAGAAGAGGTCTGCTGCACCATGTGGGTTAGCTCCCTGGTCAGAACAGAACTCAGGTCAAAGTGGCTGGCGTTAGCTTGATAGAGCTGAAACTTTAACCCCTGTGCCACCAGGGAGCCCCACTGGCTTTTTTTTTTTTTAACAGTTTTATTGAAATATTTACATGCCATTAAATTCACCCCTTTTAAGTGTACAATTCAGTGAATTTTAGTGTATTTATAGAGCCGTACAACCTTCACCACGATCTAACTTTAGAACATTTCCATCACCGGGGCCTCCCTGGTGATGCAGGCGGTTGAGTGCAGCACTGTGGGGCTGTCCACAGCCTCTGCAGCGCGGGTTCGATCCCAGCCAGCTGCGGAGATACCCACATGGCGCAGCAGACCTCTCCTGTCTCACCCGCTGCTCCCCTCAGCAGTGTATTTCAGTCAGTCTGCCTGTTCTGTTCCCCACTCTGTCTCTGGTGAATCCTCTCACCCCCGTACCTCTGGCCTGTACCCCAGAGTTCTTGTATGCATACATAAATAAATCTTAAAATAAAAAAAAGAACATTTCTGTCACCCTTGAAGGAAACCTCATGCTCACAGTCACACACTTAACCTCTCAGGCGAATTAATAATAGCCCTACCCCTAATAAGGGCCTCCCTGGTGGCGCACGTGGTTAAGAACAGCACTATGAAGCTATCCACAGCCTTTGCAGCATGAGCTCGATCCCCAGCCAGCCAGGGAGCAACCCACATGGCGCAGCAGAGCTCTCCTGACTTGCCACTGCTCCCCTCAGCAGTATATTTCAGTCAGTCTGCCTGTTCTGTTCCCCATGTCTCTGGTGAATCCTCTCACCCCCGCACCTCTGGCCTGTACCCCAGTTCTTGTATGCATAAATAAATAAATATTAAAAAAAAATAATAGTCCTAGCCCTAATAACCCATTTTACAGCTAAAAAAACTGAGGGTCCATTTTTGCAACCCTAAGGGCTGACACTGTTCTGCCCACAGCCCATAGCAAAGAAGCAACAAAACTGAGAATCAAACTGTAGATCCATCAGGCTGTTGACACTTTAACAGCATCTCTGAGTGACCTTTCAGGGTCTCTTGAAATGGCAATAAGGAACAGGTGTCCTAAAGACTCCTCCATGGGGAGTCTCAATGCTAAGGCATAGCTCACCTGGGCTCTGCTATAAATTTTCACAAGCTATCCAGGCTTGGAATTCTACTACCTGGTGCAGAATGGAGATGCTTGCCTAAGAAAACCAAGCCCGAGGGTTGTGTTTTCAGGGGAAATTTAAGTTGTGTTTTGAGCATCTGTGAGTCGTTCTTACATTTTTAACATTTCAGAGGATTATGCATATTCTGAAACATTTTTTCCCTTAAAAGAAGATACCTGAAAAGCCTGGCATCAATATGGGTGACTCAGTCTTTCTCTTTCTCCAAATATAGAGTGCCTACTGTGTGCCAGCCACACTAAGGGAACAGAGCCAAGACCCCTGCCCTTTTGAAATGACCTTCCATTGCGGGGATAGAGGAGAAACAATTTAATATGTGGATCTATGTGTCGAGGGGTGGAGCGGTGCTTTGGAAAAAAATAAAGCCGAGGGGAAGGGGAGCAGAGTTCTTTTTTTAAAAAAAAGATTTATTTATGCATAAAAGAACTGGGGTACAGGCCAGAGGTGTGGAGGGTGCAAGGATTCACCAGAGACAGAGTGGGGAACAGAACAGGCAGACTGACTGAGATACACTGCTGAGGGGAGCAGCAGGTGAGTCAGGAGAGGTCTGCTGTGCCATGTGGGTAGCTCCCCTGGCCAGGGATCGAACTTGTGCAGTGGCTGTGGATAGCTTCATAGGTTGTGTCTTAACCTCTTGCACCACCAGGGAGGCCCCAGGGTTCTTTTTAAAGCAATTAGCCCTTAGGGTCGCAAAACTTACTGCATTAATTTAACAGGACACCTAGGGATAGACCTTAACGTTCTTTTTCACTCTTAGATGATGCTACAAATAAAGAATTGTTTTGTCCCTGTCTCAACAACTTGGGGGCCTTCTCATGGGTGTCCTCTGAAGCTCTTAACACTTGGGTCTGGTTTAGGGGGCACTGGCGGGCATTTTGTGGAGAGGGGAATGATAACCTCCCTGGGCAGGTATGGCTGGTGCCCCAGGCCCCCTGCAGGCGGGCAGCCTGTCCAGCTCACACAACACTTTCCTCCCCCACCTGACCCTCTAGCTTTCCCAGAGCATGTGGACCTGGCACCCCTGCCTCCCTGGCAGCCTGTGGGCAAGAACCTCACCCTGCACTGCAAGGTGGTAGGCGGGGCGCCCAGGGCCCTCCTCACTGTGGTGCTGCTGCGAGGGGAGAAGGAGCTAAGCCGGCAGCCAGTGGTGGGGGAAACCACTGAGGTCCCCTTCACCATGCTGGCGAGCAGAGAGGACCATGGCGCCAGTTTCTCTTGCCGCACGGAACTGGACCTGCGTTCCCACAACTTGGGACTATTGGAGAACAGCTCAGCCCCCAGGCAGCTCCGAACTTTTGGTGAGGCATTGGGGAGTCTGCAGAAAGAACGGGCTTGGGGAAGCTGTGATCACATTTGGGGTGTGCAATTCCTATAAAAGATCACCACCTCTGGTGGTGACCCAAATTGTAAGGCTTCTAGAAAAAGCATGTTCTTGGCCACTGGGATGGGGTACAGAATATTTTGTGAACTGTGACCTGGGATAAGGGGTATGTCTGTCCTGGGACAGGGAGACCCAGGTAGGTGGGGAAATGAAAACACTGCAGGATGTGTGTGCCCCCCACCCCCTCACACCCATCCTCTCTTACCAGACATGCCAGAGACCCTCCCAAGCCTTGCTACCCCCAAAGTTGTGGAAGTCGGCACAGAGTGGCTTGTGAACTGCAGCCTGGAAGGGCTATTTCCAGCCTCAGAGGCCGAAGTCCACCTGGTGCTGGGCAACCAACAGTTGAGTCCCACAATCACACGCAATACAGACTCACTCTTGGCCTGGGTTCAGGTGAAGGTGGAGGAGGTGGGTGTGCGGCAACTGAGGTGCAGTGTGGTGCTGGGAAGCCAGAGCCTGGAGAAGCCAGAGACTGTGACCTTCTACAGTAAGTAGAGACAGGAAGGGGCTTTTGAGGGGTAGAGCCAATAACCAGGACTGGGCTCACTGTGTGCCTTGACTCCAGGCTTCCCTGCGCCCAGCCTGACCCTGAGTGAAGTAGAGGTCTCAGAAGGGACTATGGTGACTGTGGAATGCAAGGCCCAGGCTGGAATCCTGGTGAGGCTGAGTGGGGCCCCAGATGGCCCTCTGGCCTCAAGGGCCTCGTTCACACTGGAGGCCAGAGCTGAGGACGACATGCATAAATTCTTCTGTTCTGCTGTCCTGGATGTAGCTGGGCAAGTGCTATACAAGAACCAGACCCAGGCACTCCGTGTTCTGTGTGAGTGGCACCACTGGACAATGACCCCTAATATCCAAGATCCAAACCCTAAGATCCTATGAACTCCTGCCCTCCAAGGCCCATCCCTACTCCCAACCCTTCCCAGTATTCCTACCTAAGTCTTCCAGTTCTGGATGGTTCCTGACTTTGTCCCTCTTGCTGTATTTCTGCAGATGGCCCACGACTGGATGACAGGGATTGCCTGGGCAACTGGACATGGCAGGAAGGTTCTCATCAGACCCTGTTGTGCCAGCCCCGGGGGAATCCAGCCCCTAAGCTGGACTGTCGTCGGAAAGGGGATAAAGCATTGCTGCCCATTGGAGAACTGAGGCCTGTGAAGCAGGAGATTGAGGGCACCTACCTGTGTCGGGCTGAGAATTCTCAGGGCGAGGTTACCCGTGAAGTGTTTGTGCACGTGATCTGTGAGTGTGCCAGTGGTTGGGGCTGGGCAGGACGGAGGCAGGGATAGGGAGCCCAACTCAACCCTCACCACCCCCTCTAATCTCCTCACAGACCAGCGGAATGACTGGACGATGATCATCATTGTGGTGGTAGTAGTCATAGCCTCCATAGCTGCTGTGGGCATAACTGCGTACATCTATAACCGCCAGCGGAAGATCCGGAAATACAAGCTACAGAAGGCTCAGGAGGAGGCTGCCATTAAGCTGAACATGTCAACCCCACCACCCTGAGCCTGTCCCAGGACAGGACTTCCTCCTCAGCCCCTACTTGGAGGTAGAGGTGCCACATGAACAGTGGTGGATATATGCCATTCAGCTACACCCACCAAGGATACCAGATGACAGGCCTCAGTCAGGATACAGATGGCATTTGGGGTTATGGTACCTGCATGCCTAGGATCCCCAGGCCTCACACCTGACCCACAGCAACAGGACTGAACCAAGAGGAGGGGACAGGACTGTAAGGGATGTCAAAGTCTGACCTGGCCAGTGATGGCGTAAGGAAGATACATACCTCTAGCATGGGTTCTCCCCAGTGGGAAACATTAGCAACCACCCCTGTAGTGTGTGCTGCAGCCCTAGTCCTGAAAACGTGGCCCTGTGCAAACCCGTGCAGCAGCAAGACACAACCCCTCCCCTGCTTTTGCCTGGTAGATGCTCGCTGCAGGACTGCTGCTCTCTGTCCCCAACTCTTGATGTTGATATATATTTATTCATTTCTTTTTTACTATTTATTGAGTGCCTTTTATGTGGACTAGAATACTAAAGACAGACATAGGAAGCTCTCAGTCTGATCTCATTCAGGGTTGCCAGGTACAGTTGTATTGACTGCATTGCACAAGAGTACCTGGCAAAAAGATCGAATAGGACTTTCCCTCAGCTGGTGACATCCCCAGGGATGAACTGTTGAGCCCTTACCCTCCAGCCCTGACACTGATCAGTTAGCCACCTCTCCACCCACATCTGCTGGTACTCACGATGAGCTTTGGTGTCATACCTATCTGTGAGTAAACACTCCTTGGCAGTATCATGGAGTGTCATGAAACTATGCCCAATCCCTGTGTGCCCCTGCCTGTCCTTCTGTTTCTAGTTCAGTGGGACCATGCAAGAACAGAACACTGGCAGCTCCAAATTCCCGCAGTGATGAGGGCCTTCCTGGCAATGAGGAGAGGCTTCAGAGGACCCTTTCCCAACTCTGAAAGCCTCTCCCTTGTGCTAAGAAAGCTTCTTCATCTCCCCCAGCCTTGTGTGAGTTGAGAGGTGGTGTCCCGTCCAGCTGGAACCCTTCTAGCTGCCCTGCTACAACCCTGTCCTCCCACTTCCTGTCCCAAGAAAATGCTGCTGGTCCTGAGGCTCTAATCCAAATCTGGGGCTTGTCAAGACATTTTGAAACTAGCGAAAATAAAGAGCTCTCCCCAGAAAATGTGCCGTTTGGTTTCTACTGGGATCTGGACTCTAATTCTTGAGGAAGGTATATAATGCAGGACATCTGGGCCCTCCAGGGGCCTCAGTCTCTGCGGGTGGGGCTGAGGAGGCGGTCCTGCGGCCCTCCTTATCTCCAGAGCCAGTCTCTGCTTTCTGGAGCTGGGCCCCTCAGTCCGGGCTTTCTGCCATGGGGTCTCTGCTTTCCCTCTTGCTGTTGATTTTGCTAGCGGCCGCCTACCCCGAAGGCGGAAGAGTGCGGAGGCGCCGGGCAGGGGGAGCACAGGATCTCGGCGGCAGCTCCCCGGCTCCCTTCTGGGTGCGTCTAAGCCCGGAGCTCACAGCAGTGCCTCCAGGGGGCTCAGTGTGGCTCAACTGCAGCAGCAGCTGCCCCCTTCCGGAGGTTTCCAGCCTCCACACCCTGCTGCAGAGGGGCAAAACGCTCAGCGGGCAGGGCTGGGTCGCCTACCAGCTGCTGGACGTGAAAGCCTGGAGTTCCGACGTGCACTGCTTCGTCACCTGCGCGGGAGAAACGCTGGGGGCCACGGCCAGGATTACCACCTACAGTGAGGGCCAGGGCCTCAGGCTGGGTTCCGGTGAGGGGAGGGAGACGGAAGGGGTTTGCCGACCGTCGCGCTAGGGGGCGCCCGCGGACCTTGCCCAGCACCCCCTTCTTGCTTTAGAGGTGCCGCGCAGCGTGATCCTGGAGCCTCCGGTCCTAGTGGGCAGTGAGTACACTCTGCGCTGCCACGTGACGCACGTGTTCCCTGTGGGCCTGTTGGTCGTGACTCTGAGGCGCGGTGGCAGAGTCATCTACTCCGAGAGCCTGGAGCGCTTCACGGGCCTGCATCTGGCCAACGTAACGCTGACTTACGTGTTATCCACCAAACCCCGCGATTTCTGGCTGCCTGTGACCTGCCACGCGCGCCTCAACCTCGACGGCCTGGTGATACGCAGCAGCTCAGCACCCATGACCCTGACAGCCTTCGGTAAGGTATCCCTGCAACCCTGGGGGCTTGAGGGTGGGAGAGACCCGAGGCCATCTTGTGGGCCGAGTGTGAGCTCTATGCGGGTCGTCACATCTTAACGTGCTCGGTTCCTAATTCTCACCTCCTGCCCGCAGCTGCAGCTTGGCACCCCGCATCCAAAGCCTTGGCTTTCACCTCCATCGCAGCCCTTGTGGGGATCCTTCTCGCTGTGGGAGCCGCCTACCTTCGAAAGTGCCTGTTGACTCAGTCCCAGGCATAGATAGGGTGATCCGAGCCAGCTGAGCAGGAAGAAAAAAGAAATCTGGAACAGGTCGGGGGACCCTGCCCAGTTCAATAAAGCCTTCCACAGCCAGCCTGTATCCCACAGCCTAATGGTTCCCCACTAATGCACCTTCTCAGAGATAGTGGTTTCCTTTTATGGACTCTCTGCAATCACTTTCTCCCAGTTCCTTGTCTCACTGAGGGCACCTGAGGTTTTCTCACTGTAGTCTACCTGGGGAGCCCAGAGCACCGATCCCTCTGCATTCCCAGCCGGTGTAGTGAAACGTCTTCTGCGCTCACTATCAGTGCGATGCAGTAGGGCAAAGAAAGCTTGGGCCCTGAGAGCTTTGGGTTTATGGGAGGATGAGTTTATGGCTTTTCCTATTGGCTCCTCCTGTACCACGCAGCAGCTCTGATTGGATGGTAAGCTTCCTTTCCCATCCCCCACCTCCACTTTAGCCCCTGCACCATCCTGGAGGGCCGGGTGGGGCGAGAAGTGACCCCAGAGTTCACCATTAGCGCTTGGGTTGAGAGCACAAATGAATGAGGTCATATGGGCATATTGGGAGATTTGCATATACAAAAAAGGTATGCGTGTGGTGATTGTGAGGAAGGCACAATCGGATGGTCCACGGTAGTGTGTCACAGACTCGTGTCTTGGTAACGTCCTGACAGTCGTCCTGTTGTAGAGCAACCCCGATACAAAACGGGGTGCCTGACTGTGGGTCCTCACCCGCGCGCTTAAAAGGACTTATCAATGCTCTACTGCAGGCACACGTGAAAGGTTAATAAAAGGTTTATTTACAAGGGAAGGGGAAATGAGGAAATATACAGCTCTGGGAGAAAAGCGGGAGACAAAGTTTTAAATGAGTCCTACCCGATCCGCCGATCTGGAACCCCAAAATGGCGCTCTGAGAGCTGGCCGCCAGCCAGGAGCGGTGAAGCCGGGAGGCGAGCGATCGCGAGCCAGAGAGAGCCCTAGGCCCACGTGTTTGGTTTTTTATATCCAACCTGGCTGCCCAACTCCACCCTCAGGTCCCAGCCACCCTCCCCTTGGTGGTGATGGGATTTGTCTTCCCCAATGTCCTGATGGTTTTAGTCTGGAGTGGGGGTGGAGTCCACAAAGCCTGTATGGGATTAACTCAGGACATCACTTCCCCCTAACAATTCTCCCCTTTCACTTTTTGCCACCATTTCCATGGTGATGAAGATCAAACATATGGATGCTGGGATACAGTCTCAGATGAAAGTTTTCCAGGGTTCCAGTCTGAAAGAAAACGAATCCCTCCAGGTATTGTCCATTGTGGAAAGCAAAAGTCCTCCATTCCTGGAAAAACAGTTCATCAGTCCCAGCCGAAAGAAAACATCTGGAGGCATTAGCCAGAACAAGACAGCAGATATGTCAAGATCACAGGAAAAAAAATGTTAAAATGGTTCAACTTATGCAAAAATGAATTCTCTCAACCTTGATCCCAAACTTTAACAGCATAGCAAAAGTTTGCAATTAAGTCTACTTTTAAACCATTTTGCCTATTTTTGCATAAAATCACAGGGCAGAATAACTAAGCAGCAATTTTAGCTGGCTTTGTTGAAATACTCCATATAGGATCAGAGCGAACCATTGGCATCCGGTCGATGTAGGCTTCAGGTACAAAGTTAGTCTCATCAGACTCCACCTGGGCTTTCCTCTTCTCGAGGGTACCAGGGCATTTTCGTTGGCCGGGTTGTCCAGTCCTGCCAATGGAGGCAAGCTTCCTCACCTTCTTTGGAGGTCTCTGGAACCCTACAAACAAGGCAAACAGGTTCTCCTCTTCTTGGTTCAGCTCTGTTTCAACTTTCTGGAAGAACTCCACACAAAGCCACACAATGAAACTTATGTCCAATTTTTTTCAGTTTAAACAAAATCCCTATGGAAGTTATACAAAAACAGACTCTGAGATAAGTAGTAAAAGATTACTACCACTATTTTTATGCTGTGTTGGTATCAAGGGGAGAGAAAATGCAAATACAAGTTAGCTTTGTTGGAAAAAAAAAAAATTACAACCTTGCTGCAGATCCTGGTCACCAAAACAAGAAAACTTTGTGGATTTAGAGCAAAATGCAAAAAAAATCATCAGTATTATTATGTCAAGGAAAACTTAGTAAATATGAGGCGTATATCCAAGTCTATTCAGTCCTTAGTAGAAAAGTTTTACTCTCAACAGTTCCATCAATAGGAATCTGTTGAGACCTTTTCTCCCTATATTTTCAGAAACAATTTCTGTAGATGTGAAACAATTGAATTATATAATATTACAAGGTGACAATCACCATTGACAATTTACATACATACCAGATACTGCTGTTAACATTTTGTACATACCAAAGTTTTACCATTTTCCCAAGTGACAATGCTTCCCTTCCAGTTTTACTTCATTAGGTAAAATCCAAATAGAAAAAAATTCATCTAATGCCTTTCCCAGGAGGAAAGGGAGAAACTTTGTGGAGTGTCTCAGGAGCTCTACTGAGGTTCCACAAAATTTCCTTGCATCAGCCAAATGACAGGCTACCAAATTTGTACTTGAATTTAGATTTCTGGGAAGCTTTGCCATAAATATCAGAAAAATAACAGAAACAACAATGTTCAATCTCTATGAAGGCACCGGCTTAGTTCAGTAGCACAATGTTGACAATCAAACCATAACCTTTAGTTTTTTCTCATAACTGGAGACTCTCTTTTTTTTTTTTTTTTTTTTTTCAACGTCTATGGGCACCATGTATACCAATTAGTCAATCACTTGAGGTCAAGACAAGGACACAAGGAAAGGACATACAGACATACAACATATAGACACAAAGAGCTCATTAGTTACCATTTATCACGCGTGGGATATCTCATGCAACTGCAGTTTCACTCATTGGCCAAAGTAACAAAAAGAAAGCAGAGAAAAAAATCTCAAAGGTAAAAAAAAAAGCAGAAAGTTAAAAAAATAACAAAATCAAAATCAAGATTGAAAACCTTTCTGTGTAAAAAAAAAATAGTGGCACCATATGCATGATCCTAGATGTTATTTCACGTCTCCTAAACTTTGAAAAGAAGAAGATTGGTTAGAGCATGTTAGTTTTCTCAGGGTTTCTTCAGGAAAAAAAAAAAAATGAGTCCTTGGGTATCCTGTAACAATAACTGGAAAAGAAGTCAGTAACATTCAAGTTTTTGTCTGTTTCTTAAACAAATACCTCAAGTCCTCAATGGGTTCACAAGACCAGTGGGACTTCGTCTCTGGGTCAGTTCCTCCTGGGGCTTTCTTAACTCTGGAATGATGTACCCAGGGTTTTATGCCTGCAAGTTTCAGAGAAGTATGTGTGCTCAACAAGACATCATAGGGACCAGTCCATTTTTCTGACAGCTGGTTTTGAGCATCCCCGCTCTGCCAAGTCTTCAGTAAGACCTGATCTCCAGGTTTGAAGGGATGCAATGGTTGATCAGGAGGCATAGAGATCCTTGAGGTTGCAAAGTTATGAATCACTGCCAGAACCTCCTGGATGTGTTTCACATATTGCGTGATCCGGCAATCTTGTGTTATTTCCGGACTGGCTTTCAGAACTGAGGCCTGAAAAGGTCTTCCAAACACAATCTCAAAGGGGCTTAATTGTAGCCCACTTCTAGGTGCCACTCTTATGCGGAGGAGGGCAAGGGATAGTACCTGGTCCCAACGAAGTTGTGTTTCTTGGCACAGTTTTGCCAAGGTTTTCTTCAAGGTGTGGTTCATCTTTTCTGTTTGCCCGGAAGACTGCGGTCTCCAAGCAGCATGCAATTTCCAGTTTATCTGTAACGCACTGCTTACTGCATGGGTGACGTCAGAGACAAATGCCGGCCCATTATCACTCTGGATAGAGTCCGGCAACCCAAAGCGAGGAATTATCTCTTTCAGTAGCTGTTTGGCAACCTCGGAAGCTTTTTCCGTCTTTGTGGGAAATGCTTCCACCCATCCCGAGAACGTGTCGACAAAAACCAAGAGATATTTGAAATTGCCTGTTGTTCTAGGCATTTGTGTGAAGTCCACCTGCCAGTCCTCAAAAGGACACTTGCCCCGATATTGAACCCCAATGGCTTTAGGGTGGGAGTTAGTCTTGGGGTTATTCCTGGCACATAATTCACAACCTCTGCTGATCCGTTGTGCTATTTTGTGTAAATATGGGCCCTTCAAATATGGGCGCACTGTTTCTAATAAGGCATCTCTCCCATAGTGAGATCCCTCGTGAAGATGTTTTAGCACCGGATATACCAGGGCCTCCGGGAGGAGTATCATCCCATGAGAGTTTACTCTCCAAGTAGAGCTGGGATCAAACTCAGTAAATCCCCATGCACGAGCTCTCTCCTCATCCCGCTCGGTGTATTCAGGAGCATACTGAGTCAGGTCCACAAGAGGGATGAGTGCACCCTGGAGGGCAGAATGGGCAGAACGGGCAGCGGCCTTAGCCACCCGATCGGCTTCCCTGTTGCCCTTTGCCATGTCAGACCCACCCTTTTGGTGGCCAGGACAATGCATCACGGCAACAGCTGATGGTAAAGCTACTGCCTTTAACAGGGCCAGGATTTCTAATGGATGTTTGACATCCTTGTTACTGGCAGTAAGAAGTCCCCGCTCCTTCCAAATGGCCCCATGCATGTGGAGAATCATAAAAGAGTACTTGGAGTCGGTAAATATATTGACTCTTTTACCTTTCGAGAGTTCCAATGCACGGGTCAGGGCTATTAATTCAGCTTTTTGCGCTGATGTACCTGCCGGAAGAGCCTTGGCCTCCACGGTGTTCTGGAGCGTCACCACTGCATATCCAGCACATCGACGGCCTTGGTCCATGAAGCTGCTGCCATCTGTAAATAGCTCCCACTCTGGGTCTGGCAGAGGCTGGTCAGTTAGATCTGGTCGGCTGGCATACACTGTGTCTATGGTTTCTAAACAATTGTGGATTAAAGTGTCATCCTCAGGTCCATCTGCATTGCTTGGAAGCAGTGTGGCGGGATTCAGGGAGTTAGAAACCTGCAGCTTCACATTAGGATTGTCTAACAGAGCTGCTTGATATTTTCCCATTCGCCCGGCAGTCAACCAAAGTCCACCCTTCTGCTCCAGCAATGTCAAGACCTGATGTGGCACACACACAGTGATGGGCTGACCCAATGTAAACTTCTCTGCCTCATGTAGGAGGTCACAAGTGGCAGCCACAGCACGCAAACATGGAGGCCATCCCTTGGTGGTGTGGTCCAATTGTTTGGACAGATATGCAACGGGCTGCATTTCTGGTCCCAACAATTGGATTAGTACTCCAAGGCCAACACCCTGTCTCTCATGTACATAAAGTTTGAATGGCTTCCTAAGATCTGGAAGCCCTAATGCTGGTGCTGAAATCAACTTTACTTTTATTTCTTCAAAGGCCTTTTGACATTCTGAGGTCCAAGACAAAGGTTCAGAGTCCAGGCCTTTGAGAGCATCGTACAAGGGTTTTGCTATTAATCCAAAGTTAGGAATCCAAATCCTGCAAAACCCAGCCATACCCAAAAATCCACGCAACTGTCGCCGGTTGCTGGGGACTTTAAGGGCTGAAATTACTTGTTTCCTTTCTGTCATCAAGCTCCGTCTGCCTTTCCTAATTTCAAACCCCAAATACGTCACCGTTTGTTTACAGATCTGTGCCTTTTGGGGTGACACCTTATAGCCACATTCTGCCAGGTGGTTCAGTACCACTATGGTATTTTCCAGACAAGATTTGTAGTCTGGACTTGCAATCAATAAATCATCTACGTATTGCAACAAGACGCCCTGGTTTAATTGAACCTTCCTGAGATCCCTGGCCAGTATTTCCCCAAAAATAGTTGGGGAGTTCTTAAACCCCTGTGGAAGCACAGTCCAGCAATACTGGAGAGTGCTCTTGGACTTAGGGTCTTGCCACTCGAAGGCAAAAAGCGGTTGATCCTGGACATCTATTGGGATACAGAAAAAGGCATCCTTCAGGTCTAATACCGAAAACCACCCAAAATCACCAGGTATGGCAGTTAATAAGGTGTAGGGATTAGGCACAGTGGGATGTAAATCCCGAACAATGTCATTAATGGCCCTTAAGTCTTGGACAAAACGGTACTCGCCTGTATGGGGTTTCTTCACTGGCAGAATCGGAGTGTTATACGGTGAGCGACAGGGCCGAATGAGTCCAGATTGAAGGAACCTTTTCAATACTGGCTCAATTCCCCTCAAGGCTTCCTCCTTTAAGGGGTATTGCTTCCTCCTCGGGGTTCTACTCCCCTCTATCACTTCTATCTTTACAGGTTCAGCATTTTTCGCACGTCCTGGGGTTCCATCAGCCCATACCCATTTACTTACTCTTTCAACAATTTCTGGAGGTAAAATTTCACCTTTCGGTGGAACATCTTGAGTAAGCAACATCTGGAACCGCAGAGCATGCTCTGGAGGCACCTGTAGGTGAAGCCTCTGATGTTTTGGTGAGAATATAATTCGTGCGTTGAGCTTACTTAAAAGGTCACGACCAAGGAGAGGGATTGGACACTCTTCCATGTATAGGAAGCTGTGCTGGAGCTGTGTGGTGCCTAGCCGGCACTCCAAAGGTTGCAGGAAGGGTGTCTGTTGTGACTTCCCTGTAACCCCAATGACTGCTGCAGTCTTTTTGCTCATTTTAGTTAATTTCGAATTCAAAACTGAGTATGTTGCTCCAGTGTCCACCAAGAAATCAATCAGACGATCCCCCACAGCGAGGGTTACCCGGGGCTCTGAGGGGGTTATTCTAATGGGCTTCTCTAGATCTAGTGGAGCCCCCGGGCACCCCTATTCTGCATCTGAACTTTCTCCATGAACTATCATTTGTCTCCTTTCCTCTGCACTCGACTCTAGATTCCTTCTACTCTGTCTGTATTCCCTCCTATCTTCACCTGAGGCTCTACCCTGTGCTGTCATTTGTCTCCTGTCCTCTGTACTGGGCTCTCGATTCCTTCTCTGTCTGTATTCCCTGTCATCATCTGAGCCTCCACTCTGTGCTAACATTTGTCTTCTTTCCTCTCTCCTTGGTTCCTGGTTCTGTGTGCTCCTTCTATATTCCCTCCTGTAACCCCTACGTGAATCATCATGTCTTGGGGTTCTCTGTCTTCTGTCCTGCCTTCTATAATTATTGCGTCTGCCGCTTCCCTGTAACCTGGGACAACTGTACTTCCAATGTCCCTCTTCCCTACAGAAAGCACACTGATTTCTTCCTAGGGGTTCACGTCTCTGTCCATTATTGTTTCCCTGAAACCCTGTTCTGTGTTCTCTTTGTAAAAAAACAGTCGCAGGTTTCGGTCTCCTGTGCTCTCTATTATTATAAACCCTGAATGCCAGGTCCACTACCTGGGACGGACTCATCTCAGTGACGCCGTCCACCTTAGCTAACTTTTTCTTTATGTCTGGGGCACTATGGGTAATGAAAGCCGTAGTGATCAGACGAGCATTTTCTGGGGCATCTGGGTTTATGTCCGTGTGGTTAGTGTAAGTTTGAATAATCCTCTCAAGGAACTCTGACGGATCCTCATTAGCTCCTTGCTCGAGTTCCAATATTTTGTTAAAGTTTTTTTGTTTGGGGATCCCCTGCTTCAGTCCTACCAATAAGCATTTTTTATAGAGATCCAACATCGCCGTTCCTCCATTGTTAGGGTCCCATCCAGGATCTCTCTCTGGGACAACAACCTCCGGCTCTGGGGACTGCCTATCCTGTTGGTGGAGACGGTCAGCCTCCTCCCTGGCTTTCCTGAATACCATCCTCTGCTCATCCAGCGTTAATAAAGTATGCAGCATGGACTGTATATCTGCCCAGTTAGGGCGGTGGGAGACAAAGATAGAGGCAAACAAGTTCGCCATCCTCTGAGGAGCCTGCCGGTACGAGGGAACAGAGCTCCTCCAATTTAGGAGGTCCGCAGTACTGAACGGATGGTGCGACCAAAAGTACCCAGCAGGTCTCCCATGTTCATTTAAGCCACCCATTGGCATCTGGCGAAGGGGAAACTGCCCTGCCTCAGGTTGATCCTTCCTGCCAAAATGGGTGCCGAGTCTAGTGTGGGGAGGGGACGCCATTTTAGTGTCCTCCCCAGAGGGCAGTGGAGGCTGTGCAGCCTCAGGGGTCTGTACGGGAGGGGCTTTGTCACGTGGAAGAGGATTTTGTCCTCGTGTATTTAAAGTATTTAAAATATGATGCTCCTCCTCTTCTAACTCTGCTCGCTGGCTGTCCTCATGGAAAGGGGAAGGTCTATCCTTTCTCTGCACCATTAGCCTAGCCTTCGCCTCCGCCATATCTAATTTATGGAGGGCGGCCTGCATCTGGTCCTGCATACCTTTAAAAGCTGACTCAAAAGTCCGATTTTGTTGTTGCACTTGAGACAGCATGCTTTGATAAGCTGACTCAAAAACGTTACGATTTTCATCCCTTATACTCTTAATAGTTAAATCAAAAACCTGATTTAGTTGTTGTATGGCCACGTTAAAAGCCTGAATTTGTTGTTGCACATTCTCAGTATGTGAAGTAGAACTTCTACCTCTCACAGAAACAAGAATGTAGCAAACTGCGCTTACACATATTACCAAAAAACCACCCAGAAGCACAGTCTGTAAAGGGATGGCTTGTAAACCACCCATGTATGTATACAATAGTAAAATCACGTGCCATACACCAGGCTTCATCAAATTATTTATATTAATGAAACTGGTGGTGATATTTAATGGAAGAAGGCTGCTCAAATTCAAGGCCGGAAGGAAACTGAAAGAACTCAGGCTAGGGATGAAACTGTATAGGCTCATGGTTGAGGCCATATTTGAGTCAAAACACACCCACAAGGGCTGTACGCACAGGGAAAAAAAAAAAAAACAGACTTTTCAGGACTAGAGACAAATATTATACTGCTAGTCCTGCAGAACTAGTGCGCTTATGGTGACCAACGCAAGGAATGTTACTTTGGGCTGGTCAACCGCGGGTGTAACTTGGAAACCACGTTGGGCGCCAAACTGTTGTAGAGCAACCCCGATACAAAACGGGGTGCCTGACTGTGGGTCCTCACCCGCGCGCTTAAAAGGACTTATCAATGCTCTACTGCAGGCACACGTGAAAGGTTAATAAAAGGTTTATTTACAAGGGAAGGGGAAATGAGGAAATATACAGCTCTGGGAGAAAAGCGGGAGACAAAGTTTTAAATGAGTCCTACCCGATCCGCCGATCTGGAACCCCAAAATGGCGCTCTGAGAGCTGGCCGCCAGCCAGGAGCGGTGAAGCCGGGAGGCGAGCGATCGCGAGCCAGAGAGAGCCCTAGGCCCACGTGTTTGGTTTTTTATATCCAACCTGGCTGCCCAACTCCACCCTCAGGTCCCAGCCACCCTCCCCTTGGTGGTGATGGGATTTGTCTTCCCCAATGTCCTGATGGTTTTAGTCTGGAGTGGGGGTGGAGTCCACAAAGCCTGTATGGGATTAACTCAGGACATCACTTCCCCCTAACAGTCCGACCTGTAAAAGCCTGAAGCCCGAATGCGTGGTCCAAAGGGTCACAGCTTGTGCCTTGGTCTGGCGTGGACACAAAACCCCGGCCCCGCTCGGTACCCTGGCAAGGCTCGAGCAGCACCGGGCCACGCCTGTCGCTCGAAAAGAGACTCCAGGGGCGCTCTTCGGCGGCTGCTGCTCACACACGCCAAGTAGACACGTGCCCGCTACAGGCTGGATAAATACAGACCCCGAGACGATCCGACCCTAATTTAGACGCCCGGGAACGCGGCGCGCAGCACACGTGTCTCGGACCAGCAGACACTTTATTTAGTCCCCGCCCCCTCCGTCGCGTGCGGGGGCGGAGCCGGCGAGGAACTCGGGGGGTGCCTGTAACCCTCCGCGACTGGGGTTCAAGAGGGAAAGCCTCTGGCGCTGGAGCTTTGACCGCAGACGGGAGAGAATCAGTAGAGGAGGCAGCGTCACCCTCTCCCCTAGAACTGTCCCTTCCCTATCCTGCAGTTTCCCACCCCACATCAACCCCCGCCCCAAGGGGCGATGGAGGGAGGAGCTCGGACCTCAGCTCTTTATAGCAAATAAGCTAAGCGTGGAGGGGGCTTGAGAAGGGCAAACGAGCCTCCCCGACCTCCGCGCCGCCCACGGTGTGACACGGGAGCTCGCGGCAGCCCCCAGGGGCCTGGGTGGTCAGTGCGCCCTCCGCGTAGCCCCGAGGGTCTCCCGCTCCAGCCGGCAGCCTCAAGGCCGAGAGCCTGGCTCACGCTCGCCCTGCCACCCTCCCCCCCACCCGCCGCCTCTGCCACCGCCCCCTCCTTGGAAACCAAGTTACCAACGTTAAACCAATCCCTGAGCGCAACTCTGCCTCCTCCACACCCCACCCGCCGCGTCGCGCGGTCCTCTAGCCCCTCGGTGCTCGCGTTCCCCTCGCCTCCTGCGCTTCCCCGGCGGCAGCGATGCCAGGG